>NC_044041.1:112144220-112749859 GCF_901765095.1 Microcaecilia unicolor
AATGGAAAACAAAAATGAGGACATTATAATGCCTTTGTATCGTTTCATGGTGTGACCGCACCTTTAATACTGTGTGCAATTCTGGTCACCACATCTCAAAATGATAGGGAAGGTACAGAGAAGGGTGACGAAAATGATAAAGGGGATGGGACGACTTCCCTTTGAGGAAAGGCTAAAATGGCTAGGGCTTTTCAGCTTGGAGAAAAGACCACTGAGGGGAGATATGATAAAGAGTTCTATAAAATAATGAGTGGAGTGGAACGAGTAGACATGAATCACTTGTTTACTCTTTCCAAAAATACTAGGACTAGGAGGCATGCAATGAAATTACAAACTAGTAAATTTAAAACAAATTGGAGAAAATATTTCTTCACTCAACATGTAGTTAAACTCTGGAATTTGTTGCCAGAGAATGTGGTAAAAGCAGTTAGCTTAGCAGGGTTTGAAAAAAAGGTTTGAATAGCTTCCTAAAAGAAAAGTTCATAAGCTATTATTAAGATGGACTTGGGGAAAATCCATTGCTTATTTCTAGGATAAGCAGCATAAAATGTACTGTTTTGGGATCTTGCCAGGTACTTGTAACCTGGATTGGCCACTGTTGGAAATAGGATGCTGGGCTTGATGGACCTTCGGTCTGTCCCAGTATAGCAATGCTTATGTTCTTATGTTATGTATGACATTTATGTTTAAATCTTTTTTTTATTGGTGAACAGAAACATATGATCTTTGAAATACATTTGGTAACCAACTTTATCCACCTGCTAATCGTCTGTTTTCCCTTTTTCCTCCCCCCCTCCCTTCCCCCCCCCTTTCCCCCCCCCTCCCCCCCCCCCCCCGGACCAAAGCATTCCCTTAGTCCGTGACAGACAGTCTCATTAGTCTTGTATGCTATTGTAAGTTCAAAAGGTAACTTCGTGCTGTTGGGGTTAGAGTGTTCCAAAATGGGGTCCACCGCTGTTGAAATTGTATTCCTTCTGGTGAGTTGACATCAGACACACTCATTCTTTCCATACGCACCAACCATAACATTCGTGTCCTCCACTGTTGAAGAGTCGGGCCTCTCACCGATAACCACTCTGTTAATATAACTTGTTTGCCCACAATAATTGCTCGGTGAACAAATGATGTGAAACCTTTTGCTATGAGGGGGCCCAGTGTTAGGTGACCAAACAAAAAGGTAGTTTTGTAAATCCAACATTGTTTCCAGAGCAAGTTCGTGTATTTGATGATTTCTTTCCAAAATCTCTCTATTTCTCTGCATTGCCAAAACATATGTCCCAAATTTGCGCCTTCTGCTCTACATTTTGGGCACTCCCCCCAAGGAGAGAGTCCCATATGAAAGGCTCGTTTGGGGGGCACATGGGCTCGCAGTGCGAATTTATATTGCAATTCCCAATGTATAGAGTGGTAAGTTATTCGCCTTATTGATAGCACATGAGACTTTATCTGTGTTGCATTAATTTCAGTGTGAAGGTCTGTGGTCCACAGTTGAGCCAGACGTAAGTAATCTGGCTCTTCTACTGTATCTTTTATATGGCGGTGATGATAAGATAAGGGCACTTTCTGCTGTGCCCCAAGGGAGAGCGCCGAGGATAACTCTTCTTGTGCGTCTTCTGTTAATGACTCCCATGGTAGTGAGGCCACATAATGCTTCAATTGTTCATAAAAGAATTTATCATTTGGTTGTATTCCATATTCTGTTTGTAGTTCAATAAATGACTTCATACGGCCTTCTCTAGTAATTACTTGCATTAAGTACTCTATCCCTCGTCTCTTCCACCTATGGAACACCGCATACATCTGCCCCGGAGGAAATGCCGCATTGCCACAGATTGGTAAGTATGGGGTCACTTTTGAAGAGAAGTGATGGAGTTTACAAATCCACTTCCAAACTGCCACTGCACAAGGCATAATCTTTGTCCGTTTCAGCACATAAGGGATCGGTGTCCTCGCCGAGTGTAGGTAATTACTGAAATGATTCCCTTTTGTGAGTTCGAGCTCCAGTGGAGTATCCGTGAAATTTGTTGTGCCTCGAAACCAGTCATTGATTGTCCTCATGCCACTAGCAATGTTTAGATACTTTATATTCATCAGCCCCAGTCCACCATATTCTACTGGTATGCAGAGCAAACTAAATGCAAGACGGGCTTTTTTACCCCGCCAGAGGAATTTTTGTATCAAAGTCCGCAATTTTCGTTCATGTGTGTTATTTATATACAATGGCAACATTTGCAACACATACAGCCATTTGGGGGCTATGATCATGTTAAATAAAGCAATGCGGCCTAGTAGTGAAAGAGGGAGCCCAGTCCATGCCTTCAGACTAGTTTCTGTCTCTCTCAGGAGCTTATTGATATTTTGGTCATATATGTTATTAATGTCTGCAGGCACCATTACACCCAGATATTTTATATGATCTCTCGCTTGTTGAAATGGCAACCTATCTCCCCAGGCTTTCCCTTCATCTGCTCCAATTCCCATCGCCACTGACTTGGACACATTTAGTTTAAACCCAGAGAGTTTCCCATATTGCATAATTTTATCTAATAGTTCTTTTACGGACCGCTCTGGATCTGTCAAGGTCAGCAGTAGATCATCCGCGTATGCCAGTACCTTGATATTCCGAGTTCCTATGGGGACGCCTCTGATTCTATCCTCCTCTCGAAGTGCACACAATAGAGGTTCTAATGTATGACATTTATATAACACATTAAACATGAATTAAGTTGAAAATGCAAGCATTTAATTTTTTTTCCTGTGCCTACATCAAAAGAAAAAGATGACTTGTGGGAACTTGCTCCTTTTGTTTTGTGGATTGCAGTGGTAAATTATAAAAATGCACTTGCCTTTTTTAAATTACTACTATTTCATAGAGAGGTATTGAATAATGAGGGAAGGGCTTCCTTCATGCAGAAATTCTGTCCAGCATCAGTCTAAATGTGCCAACATTGTGCAGTTCAGCCCACTATTACCTGCCAAGTTCATACAAAGTTAATTATGTTCAGCGGAAAATAAATCTGTTGGTTCAGGCTGCCTGCTATGTGACTATTCCATCATTGTTTCATTATTGCTACCACGTATTACATATTATGGGCATTTGCTTCAAACTTTTGAGGCAGCATGGGCATAATTATATATATATGTTTAAAATTTATTTCAACTTTTCACCCTGCAAGTGAAGGAATGCCAGCTGGATTTAATTACTTAGAAAGTCTAGCTTTGGCTAAGCTAAAGGTTAGAAAGGTCAGAGACAGAAACTTTCTTTGACCCCTTGTGAGTGATGGATTGATAATGCTAGCACATCTGTATACTATTATGAACAAGGCATGAGCCAGTCATACTGTAGTTTAAAAGTAGGCTGAATGCTGTTTAAATAATTCTAGATATTCTTGATATGTAGATTTTGTTATAAGAAATTCTGATTTCTGTGTATTTTAGAATATGTCTTATAAGGATGCTTATTTTAGAATATGTTTATTCTGTGTAGTTAATATGTAGAATACCTTTTTAAATCTAATGTCTGTCCAACTCTTTGTCTGACTTTCTAAGTAAGACTGTAGTTGAAAAGGTCAGCATATGGTTTGAGTTAGCTGCAGTCCTGGCTAGGTGAAAGAGAAGTCAACTCTCTTCTCCTTGATTAATTATAGGTAAATGTAGGACTGGGCTTTCTGAAAGAAATAACAAACTATAGCTGTATGCTATTAAGTAAGACTGGCCCTTGACCCCTTAATGAATGCCAGAGTCCAGTTAGCAGTTTGAGCTATGACTGGGATTATAGCAAAATGTAAGACTGGCCCCTTCGCCCCTCAATGAACCTAAGTTAATCATAATAAAATGTAAGAGACTGGTGCCATATTGTCTAATGTGAGGGGCCCCAGGTCATAGGTCAGTTTAGGACATCTCAAACCTATGTAACTGATATTTTGGAAATATATGTATAGAGATGATTGGTTCAGACAGGGTAATTAATCTATTCTTTACCATCTGGAGAGTAAGGGGGGCTAGGAGGGAGATAGAACGGTATATAAGTGAGAGCAGAAGCAGCTTACGTCAGAAGGAACAGACAGAAGAAAGAGAGCTGAAGGAAGACAGACAGCAGAAGAAGAGAAGCAGCTGAGACAGAAGCCATAACATCCAGAGAGCTGAGAGAGAGAGAAGAGAGCTAGAACTGATGTCCTACTTTGTTTGCTGGCAAATAAAGAAGATTTCTCCCTCATTCTGGTGTGTGCTGTTTGACTCCTGAAGTACCACAGATTCTGCTAACAATAGGGGTAATTCATGCATCAATTCCTGCAACAATTCTTGGTGGCAGCGGTGGGATCCCGGACCCTGCATCAATTTCTGGCACCCAACTGACTGAGGAACATTCGCCGGGTATGTATTCTGTATTCTGTATTGTAATCCTAGCTAGGAAACTGTAAACCAGCCCCTCACAAATTGAGGGAACTGGAGTCTGATCAACTCTCAGCGAAGGCCTTAGTAGCTTTTAGTCTAGTGGAGATTAGAAGCGAAACCGCTTGAGCTTATCTGTATCTGAGAAATCTGAAATTGTTGGGTGGGATTTTTTGTGCAGAATGTGTGATGCATGAATGAATGTTAATGAGTGCGGACTTCTTATAGCTGCGTTTCCAATTAACGCGAGTTCAATTGGCCAGCGACGGAAGGAAGCGATTGTTGTTTGTTTTACCTTGTGTCTCGGATCTGTGGACCCCTTACCACAAATCCAAAAATTCCCTCCCTTTGTGTGTTGTAACTGTAAGCATTATGGGAGGGACATCATCTAGAAAAATTGATACTCCCCTAGATTGTATGCTTAAGAATTTTAAGAAAGGATTTTTAATTAATGATTATGGACAGACTTTAAGCTCAAGTACTCTAAGAACCTTGTGTGAAGTTGAGTGGCCATCTATGGGAGTGGGGTGGCCCCCTAGTGGCAGCTTAGATATTGAAGTAATCCGGAAGGTCTACAGCATAATTGTAGGAGAACCAGAATATTCTGAACAACTCCCTTATATAGATTCCTGGGACAGCCTTGTGACTGACCCTCCCTCTTGGTTGAAAACTTATATGGGATCCCCAGTAAAGTTCATGTTGGGCCGCGTTCAAAGAAAGATTAGAAAATCTAAATTGGAAGAGGGAAAGAGCCCTAGGAAGCCTACCACCCAATCGGTGGCTTCCGCCCCTACCCTGTCTGAAAAACCCATACTCTCTGATGACCCCTCAGATCTTGAGCCACCACCTTATGGCCCATTGTTGGGGTTCCGTGCCACCCCTAGAGATCCACGGCGTCCAGCCCAAGCCTCTCCAGCACAGGCTTCTCCGGATAGTTCCTCCCCTTCTATGCAAACCCCGCCACACCCTAGGTTGGACTTTTCATCCAGCCTCTACCCTTCTCTGCCACATCCTTCCCTGTTAACCTCCAAAGACCCGCTTTGGGCTCCACTCCCTGACTCCTCAACTCCCGACAGCCCAGCTTCTCCCTCTAATACCCCTCCCCACTCATCAGGGGCTCATCATCCTTTTCAATGGACTGAATCACCTGTGACCACCTCTCAGTCTATGAGTACCCCTCCCCATCCCTCAGGGTTTCAACATACCTCCACTGAATGGGTTAGACCTGCTGCAATCACTTTTGAGCATGATAGGAGGATAGCTCCTAGCTCTACCTCAGGTTCCATTCCCACCTCCTCGAGAGTTCTGCCCCTGCGTCAGGTAACCACCACTCGACCGGATCCTAATAATGAGGGTCAGGTTATGCAGGCACAGGCCTACCAGTATGTACCCTTCACAACCACCGATCTCCTGAATTGGAAGACGCATTACCCCTCTTATACTGAAAAGCCTCAGGCAGTGGTGGACCTAGTGGCTAGCATTATGGCCACCCATAACCCAACCTGGACTGATTGTCAACAACTTCTCCTGACCCTCTTCACAACTGAGGAGAGGCGGAAGATTTTACAAAATGCTGAGGCCATCACGCGAGCGCGTGCCCCCGAGAGGACACCGGACCTAGAGGAATGGGTTAGAACTCGGTTCCCTCGCGCAGCTCCAGCTTGGGATCCAAATAATGAGCAGCACTATGAACTGTTGTCTGGCTATTGCCGGGACTTGCTGGAAGGTATGAGGAAAGGCATAAAGAGGCCCATTAATCTGGCAAAGGTCTCTGAAATTCTCCAAGGGGCAACTGAATCCCCTGGGGCCTTTTTAGAGCGACTAATTGAAGCCTACAGAACATACACCCCATTTGACCCTGAGGCACTAGAAAACCAGAGAATGGTGAATAGTGCATTGGTGGCCCAGAGTATGCCAGATATCCGGAAGAAGTTGCAGCGTCAGGAGGGATTCGCAGGGATGAATACCACCCAGCTAATTGAGATCGCAACCAAGGTTTTCATTAATAGGGATCAGGAGGTGCGCCGAGAGGCCGACCGGAAGATGCAGAAGAAGGCCGACCTTTTAGCGGCAGCCATTACTAATTCCACCCTTAACCGAGGTCGACCTCTAGCTAATGGAAAGCCAAAGTGGGACCCTGGACCACCAGCCAGGCCCCGAGATTCCTTTAATCAATCCCGGCCACGGGGGGAGAATCCCAGACCAAGATTGGAGAGGGACCAGTGTGCCTACTGCAAGGAAAGAGGGCACTGGAAAGATGAATGCCCCCAGAGGCGCCAGGGACTGAGAAGGGGACCAGGAGATCGAGGAAGCCGAGGCCGAGTTCGAGAGGGGAGGTATGAGCCTCCTGAATCTGACATCATCGGGATAGCCGAGATGGCAAAATGGGACGAATAGGACAGACCGGGTTCCTACAAACTGGGCTTCCAGGAACCTATGGTCAAGTTAACTATAGGGAGCCGCTCAATTCCATTCATGATTGATACAGGAGCTGAACATTCTGTTGTGACGGAGCGATTAGCGCCTGTGTCTGGAAAAACTGTCCGAGTGGTGGGAGCCACGGGGGTGCAGAACCGGAGGCCCTTTCTGACGACCCGTAGATGCCAATTAGGCTCACACACAGTCACTCATGAATTCCTGTATATGCCAGACTGTCCAATCCCTTTGTTAGGTTGAGACCTGCTGTCCAAGCTTAGGGCCCAAATTTCCTTTGACTCTGATGGCCAGACTTCAGTCTCCTTTCGGCCCCCGACATCCAGCCCTAAGGGTATATTGAGTTTCTGCTGCCCCCTTGAAGAAGAATGGCGGCTGCATCAGTCGCATGGCCAAGTTGACCTACCCCTGGCAGACAGCTTTCAGGTCAGTGGGGTATGGGCAGAAGATAATCCCCCAGGGTTGGCCCGAAATATTCCTCCTGTCCATGTAGATTTACTTCCAAGTGCCCGGCCAATCCATCTTCGCCAATACCCAATTCCCCGAAAGGCTCTGGAAGGGATTCAAGCACACCTGAATCGTTTGTTATCCCATGGAATTATTCGTCCTTGCCAGTCTCCATGGAATACGCCACTGTTGCCAGTTCAGAAGCCAGGGACTGAGGACTACCGGCCAGTCCAAGACTTACGAGTGGTCAACAAATCCACTATCTCATTACACCCTGTAGTGCCTAATCCATATGTCCTGCTGGGATTGATACCTTCTGGAGCTACCCATTTCACGACACTAGATCTAAAAGATGCCTTCTTTTGTATTCGGGTGGCCCCCGCCAGTCAACTGCTTTTTGCCTTTCAATGGGAAAACCCAGTAACAGGAAGGAAGCTTCAAGAACTCCCCCACCATTTTTGGGACTGCCCTAGGACAAGACCTTAAGACTTTTAAATCTGAGCCTTCCAAGCGAGTTTTACTCCAGTATGTAGATGACCTCCTGATTGCAGCAGTGACCCAGGAAGAGTGTTTTGAGGCTACCAGAGAATTGCTGGAGCTACTCTTGGATGCAGGCTATAAGGTCTCACGCTCAAAGGCCCAACTCTGTCAGTCAGAAGTGAAGTATCTGGGCTTTTGCATTTCCCAGGGAAGTCGGAGACTGGACGTCAGTAGGAAGCAAGCGGTTGCTGCAATTCCCCAACCCAAGTCCAGAAGGGAAGTTAGGGAATTTCTGGGAGCAGCCGGATTCTGCAGAATTTGGATTCCAAATTTTGCATTGATGGCGAAACCCCTTTACCAGGCCACAAAGGGGGGTGAAAAGGAACCATTTGAATGGGGACCTACTGCTCAACAATCCTTCATTGCCATAAAGAAAGCCCTACTCCAAGCCCCTGCGTTAGGCCTTCCTGATGTGGAGAAACCTTTCTCACTGTATGTCCACGAGCGACAGGGGGTTGCTCTGGGTGTGTTGACCCAGATGATGGGATCCTGGCAGAGGCCTGTTGCATACCTGTCTAAACAGCTGGATGGAGTGGCTAAAGGATGGCCAGCCTGCATGAGGGCCATTGCAGCAACAGCCTTACTGGTCCAGGAAGCTGATAAGCTGACCTTGGGGCAAGAACTGGTTGTTAAAGTCCCCCACGCAGTTCTCACCCTCATGGAGTATAAGGGCAACCACTGGTTTACAAATAACCGTATGGTTAAGTACCAAGCTAGCTTGTGTGAGAATCCACGGATACACCTGGAAACAGTGGCTACATTCAATCCTGCCACTCTTTTGCCAGCATCTGAGGGACCACCGGATCATGACTGTATCCAAACCATGGATGAAGTGTACTCCAGTCGACCAGATCTTAAAGATGTTCCTTGGAGGGACCCAGATGTAATTTATTTCACAGATGGAAGCAGTTACGTGGAGAACTCCAAGCGATTGGCAGGCTATGCTGTGGTGACAGAGGACAAGGTGATAGAAGCAAGAGCTCTGCCCCAAGGAACTTCAGCCCAGAAAGCAGAACTTGTGGCCCTCATACGAGCTCTGGAGCTAGCAGCAGGACTGGTAACCAACATTTATACTGATTCCAAGTATGCCTTCACAACTCTACATGCTCATGGAGCTTTGTATAAGGAAAAGGGACTCATAAATGCCGCAGGCCAACCTGTTAAGTATGGACCCGAAATACTTCAGCTGCTAGAGGCTGTTTGGGCCCCTAAGAAGGTAGCTGTCATTCACTGCAGGGGACACCAAAGGATAGATACTCCAGTGGCCCGAGGGAATCGCCATGCTGATCGGGTGGCCAAGGAAGCTGCTCGAGGACCCTCAGCAAGTACTGTGACTCCCCTGTTCCAAATTCGACTGCAAGAATGGATGCCTATGTACACCCAAACGGAAGAGAAATGGGCTCAAGAGGAAGGTGCAGTAAGGAGACCTGATGGCTGGTTACATCTCCCTGATACCAGAGTTCTGGTGCCACGCCACCTAGCTTGGCCTGTAGTGTCTCAAGCTCATGACCTATCACACTTAGGGAAAACAGCACTAGCCCGCCTACTCAGTCGAGTAGTGGTGCTGGAAGGATTGGATAGTCTGGTTGCCACTGCCTCTGCCCGATGTACTCTCTGTGCCCAGAATAATGCTCGTCAGGGACCCCGTATTCCACCAGGAGTTCAGTCTAGAGGACTAACACCCTTTGAGTCTCTAGTTATAGACTTCACAGAAATGCCCAGGAGCGGTAGGCTCCGATACCTCTTGGTCATGGTCTGTACCTTTTCTGGGTGGGTGGAAGCATATCCTACAGTCACTGAGAAAGCCACAGAAGTAGCTCGAGCCCTCCTTAGGGATGTCATCCCCAGGTATGGACTGCCCCTTGCCATAGGTTCAGATAATGGTCCCGCCTTTGTTGAAGCTACACTTCAGGCCCTGTCCCGCGCATTGCGCATTACCTGGAAATTGCATTGTGCCTACCGTCCCCAGAGTTCAGGGCAGGTTGAGCGGGCAAACAGAACCTTGAAAAATAGCCTAGCAAAGATTTGTCAGGAAACCCAACTGAAATGGCCACAGGCACTGCCACTAGCCCTCTTCCGCCTCTGATGCACCCCAACTAAAGGAACAGCCCTCTCTCCCTTTGAAATTGTGTATGGGAAGCCCCCAGCCATTTTGCAGGGAATTAAGGGAGACATAGGGATTTTAGGGTCTGCCCAGGTGCAGGAGCAGGTAGCCCTCTTGGGCAGGATAATTTCTGAGCTTCAGTCTTATGTGAGAGAAATAAACCCTGTCCCCTTCCAGGCTCAGGTACATTCCTTCCTGCCAGGGGATAGAGTTTGGGTGAAAGACTGGAGGCTCCAGCCTCTGGGGCCCCGGTGGAAAGGACCTTTTACTGTTTTGCTTTCTACCCCTACAGCTGTGAAGGTCGCAGGGATAACTCCATGGGTCCATTGGTCTCGAATCAAGTCTGCTGATCAGACTGAGTCCAGCACGGATCAGACGGAGCCTAAACAGTGGAGAGCAGAAAGTGATCCAGCGGAGCCATTGAAGTTGCGCTTGACCCGAACCAAAGAATCTACTAGCTGAAAAGAAGGGTCAACTGCATACTGCAGGAGCTGCTGAACTTCGGCTTCACACTGAGACTCTTTCTTGCCCTGATTCTGGCTTTCTTGGAATTTGAGAGCTTGATCCTTGTCAGTTGAGGGTCTATCCCAACTGGTATAAGAACTCAAAGACTGAGAACATTATATTAGAGTAATCTGTGATTAGCACAGACTGTTGAAATATTATTGCTTAATTAGTTTGCTGTATTTGTTTTAGATTAGGAAGAAAGAAAATGTTAGTAGTTTGGATGCTTTTGTTGTTTTCTACTCCTTGCCTCCTTGTTCCTAATACCCCAACTCGCTCCAATCTTTGGTTACACTCTGTCCAGGAACTAATTAGCCAGGCAAAGATTACTTCCCCTTGTATTGTGTGTTCCCGATTTTCTCCTTATACTACAGATGTCCCAGCTGTTCCTGTCCCTGTGCAGCTCCCAGCTCTTATACCTCCCTACTTTTCGAGTTCAGGCCCTTGGAGCCAGGATTATACTTGGTGGTCCTTTTATAATGCTACTTCCCCCTCTGACTCTTCTCTAAGGCCAGTCTTTACATCTCCCTATCCAGCTTCTGGAGTGTTTTGTTTAACAAGAAACATCTCAACTGTTCTTCCCATTCCCTGTAACTATACTAATGTTCTCCCAGAAAAAGGGGAATCTGTGTGGGTAGTCTCTCCAGGTACTCCTATGTGCCCTACTACCATACCTGCAGATTATGACCAAGGTGATTATCTGGCTCCTAACCGTACTACTGAGAAGACTATAGTGTCCCGGCCTATTTTCTACTTTCATAAGTCCCCGGGGTATGAAAGGTTTACAACATATGAGCAGCTTGTCACAATTGGGGATTGGCACCTATGGTGTACAAAGTCTCCATTTCTTCTTCGTTCCCCCTGGGATAGGGGCTCGCATTATGGGCATCCTAATGTCCATCCTGTGCCAACATTTATTGGGAACTTTCCTCGCCCTCTCCTTGGTCATTACTGGCTCTGTGATAATGTCCTCCACATGATTCTTCCCCCCACATATGATTTTTGTGTATTGGTAACCATGAATTAATTTCCTAAATTTATTCCTCTCCTCAGGCCACCATCTCCGCACCGCTCTAAGCGAGAGGCCTTGTCCTTACCTTCCTCCGTTGCCACAGAGGATGAGGCGATTGAATTAGCCCTCCAGTATATTAACTCTACTTATCCTCTGACTAAAAAGAGACTTGTAGCCCTTTCTGCCACGGCCTGGATTCCAATTGGGGGTCCGGTAGCGGGTATTACTGAACTAGGCATGGCTACCCGGCGACTTCAGTCCCTACTCCATGTTTTAGTTCATGAGCTGAACGTGGTAGTCAATGCATTGCAGGATCAAATTAATGAATTAAGTATAGTTTCTCGGTATAACCGTATGGGTCTAGACTACCTCTTTGCAGCCCAGGGTGGCCTCTGCACAGTGCTAAATTCTTCAGAGTGCTGTACCATTGTCATAAATAGGACGCATGTAGTTAGGCATGCCATGGATAAAGTCCTACAGTTGGCCAGCCTTAATGTGGAGGATTACCGAGGAGGATTAGACCTTACCTCCTGGTGGTGGTCATTGACCTCATGGATACGTCCCTTGTTCATTTCCCTAATAGTTTTAGTTTTAGCAGGGTTGTTGTTTTGTTTCCTGGCCTCATGTGCTTCGGCAGTATGCCGTCGGACCTTAACAAGTAGGGTAATGGTGATTCACAAGCCTATTCCTAGTTAGGATCACTATAATCTCCAGAGTTTGAGTTGTGAGACTTATCTCTGCATAAGCTGATTTTAGTCTCAAAGGGGGGAATGAGGCAGCATGGGCATAATTATATATATATGTTTAAAATTTATTTCAACTTTTCACCCTGCAAGTGAAGGAATGCCAGCTGGATTTAATTACTTAGAAAGTCTAGCTTTGGCTAAGCTAAAGGTTAGAAAGGTCAGAGACAGAAACTTTCTTTGACCCCTTGTGAGTGATGGATTGCTAATGCTAGCACATCTGTATACTATTATGAACAAGGCATGAGCCAGACATACTGTAGTTTAAAAGTAGGCTGAATGCTGTTTAAATAATTCTAGATATTCTTGATATGTAGATTTTGTTATAAGAAATTCTGATTTCTGTGTATTTTAGAATATGTCTTATAAGGATGCTTATTTTAGAATATGTTTATTCTGTGTAGTTAATATGTAGAATACCTTTTTAAATCTAATGTTGAGGCAGTGGGCAAAGAAAGTGTTAACTCTGAGAAATGATATTAAAAGCTTGAAGTTAGAATTCTAACTTTTTACTTTGCAACTAAAGTGAAGGTATGCCAGATGGTTCATATTATCTCAATGTCTGGCTTGGCTGAGCCAAAGGTTAAAAAGGTCAGAGAAAGGAATTTCTTTCACCCTTGTGAATAATGAATGCTAGCTCAACATTTGTATACTGTTAGACATATTGTAGTTTAAGAATAGGCTGAAATACTATTTAGAAGTGCTTAATATGTAGATATTCCTGATATTTAGAATATGTCTTATAAGAAATACTGATTCTGTGTATTCTGTGTAGTTAATAGGTAGGAAACCTTTTTAAATTCTGTATCAATTCTTTGTCTGATGTTTCTAAGCAAAGACTGTAGTGAAGAGGCCAACATGTGGTTTGACTTAGCCATAGTTCTGGCTGGTTCAATGTATAAGCTGATAGGTGAAAAAGGTCAGGAAAAGTCTTGATTAATTATAGCTAAGTGTAGGACTGGCCTCCTGAAAGTAATAACAGACCATAGCCGTATGCTATTAAGTAAGACTGACTTTTGACCTCTTTAATGAATGCCAGAGTTTAGTTAGCAGTTAGTATGAACCAGACTAGGAATATGAGAATAACCAATCTCACTAGGGCCTCTTGGTCTCTAAGGGAACCCAGTTTAAGCTATAGATGAGACATTAATCATAAGGAAAATATAAGAGTTCTGGAGACCAAATGTCTGGCTTAAGGGGCCCCAGGTTAGAGGTCAGTTTGAGGAATACCAAACCTATGTAACTGATATTTCAAAAGTAATGATTGGTTGAGGCAAAGTGACCAATCTATTCCTTAACCAATTGGAGAGTAAGGGGGGGGCCAGGCTAGGAGGGGGCTTAGAACAGTATTTAAGTAGGAGCAGAAGCAGTTTACGTCAGAAGGAGCTCAGAAGAAAGAGAAGGACAGAAGGAACAGACAGAAGAAGGAGAAGACAGCATAAGAAGAGAAGCAGCTGAGACAAAGACACAGAGAGCTGAGAGAAAGACACAAAGAGAAGAAGAGACTTAATGCTGATGTCCTGCTTTGTTTGCTGGCAAATAAAGAAGATTACTTTCTCATTCTGGTGTGTGCTGTCTGACTCCTGAAGTATCACAAATTCATGCATCCATTCCTGCAACAATGTCTGTCCAACTCTTTGTCTGACTTTCTAAGTAAGACTGTAGTTGAAAAGGTCAGCATATGGTTTGAGTTAGCTGCAGTCCTGGCTAGGTGAAAGAGAAGTCAACTCTCTTCTCCTTGATTAATTATAGGTAAATGTAGGACTGGGCTTTCTGAAAGAAATAACAAACTATAGCTGTATGCTATTAAGTAAGACTGGCCCTTGACCCCTTAATGAATGCCAGAGTCCAGTTAGCAGTTTGAGCTATGACTGGGATTATAGCAAAATGTAAGACTGGCCCCTTCGCCCCTCAATGAACCTAAGTTAATCATAATAAAATGTAAGAGACTGGTGCCATATTGTCTAATGTGAGGGGCCCCAGGTCATAGGTCAGTTTAGGACATCTCAAACCTATGTAACTGATATTTTGGAAATATATGTATAGAGATGATTGGTTCAGACAGGGTAATTAATCTATTCTTTACCATCTGGAGAGTAAGGGGGGCTAGGAGGGAGATAGAACGGTATATAAGTGAGAGCAGAAGCAGCTTACGTCAGAAGGAACAGACAGAAGAAAGAGAGCTGAAGGAAGACAGACAGCAGAAGAAGAGAAGCAGCTGAGACAGAAGCCATAACATCCAGAGAGCTGAGAGAGAGAGAAGAGAGCTAGAACTGATGTCCTACTTTGTTTGCTGGCAAATAAAGAAGATTTCTCCCTCATTCTGGTGTGTGCTGTTTGACTCCTGAAGTACCACAGATTCTGCTAACAATAGGGGTAATTCATGCATCAATTCCTGCAACACTTTGATTGTTTTAATTTGTTTATCCAGACCTTACATGTACACAGTTTTGCTTTTTAATCCCAAAGGTGAATCCTAAGGGTGGTTCAACAATTATGAATAAACTGTGTTGCTTCTGACTTTACTTGTTTGGACTGCTTTGTGTCCTGCTGATCTGTACATCTGCTGTCTGGAATTTTGGAAGATGGAAATGAGAAAATAAAAATTCAATTTTGGATGTACTCTGTAGAACTTGTTGTTTACGTTTGCAATGTGATGGATGCCTGACCTGTTCTGATATGTGCATGTGCCCCAGTGAAAGGAAAGTTTCATTTTACTTCCATTTAATTTCATGTTTTCCCATCTTTATAACACCAGGCTTCCCAAGGCAGATTACAACAACGGTTAAGAGATGAACCCATCAGGAAACAGGTTATCCTCATTGAAATCTGGCCATCCCATTGTAGTAAAATACAGTGTAGAAAAATGAGCACAAAATACAGACTTTATTAGTGCTGTTTCAACCAGCTACAATAGTGTTTTGTTTAGTGATATTCAGTTGTTATTTTATGATATAATATCTACATATGGGAAGCTTCCAAATAAGGCACTGCACACTGCCTATCCAACTGGATCAGCTTTAGACTTTTTTACTGATGGACCACGCATAGGCGGCAATCCCTTATTTCTTTTTTGCTATTGTTTTGGGTGAACCAGTATGTCGGCAAGCTCGGCCTACTGGCTTCATAGATAGCCTCACCCCCGGCTACTGTTTTATGTAACGTGTGTGTGCCCGGAGGGACCAAGCCTCCTGGGTGGATGGGAGGAACTACACAAGAAGGTTAGCGCGGAGAAAAGATTGAGGCCGTCTACTTGGAAGGCTCAGGGAGAGGGGCGTCCCTTCCTGTAGTACTGGGTGTGCGCGTGTGCCGAGGAGGAGCGTCATGCGTTACGCATTTTTTTTTTGTTTTGCGCCTGCGCTTAGGGAACGGGCTAGCCGTTTCCATCCCCGCACGCGTTTTCTTTCTGCCGTTCTTCTGTTACTCTTCACTCTTGGAAGGCAGAAGCGAAGGGAAGGAGGGGTTCACGTGTTCTTGTGTTCGTAGCCCATGTTGGCGGGAGCGACATGAAGCTGTTAACCCACAATTTGCTGACTTCGCACGTGAAGGGCGTGCTGCGGGGCTATCCCCTTATTATACAGGTAATAGTGGCTTATCATGGTACTGATCCTGCACGTTCTCCTGTCTTCATGTGGAGCCATTATGTTGATATTTTATCTATGTGGACGTTCTCATCAAAGTTATAAAGTTAATGCTGGCCCCAACTTGCCCTGGTGCAGGATAGTGTTTATATACCATACATTCCCTTACCCTGCGGCGCTATAGCACTACTGTATCTCAGCGTGGACCTGTGAATCTACTAGTATACACCCCTACTATCCCCACACCCATCCGGATAGGGCTAAGAGCAGTGGTGTAGCCAAGGGTGGGCCCAAGCTCACCCAAGTAGCAGCACATCTATGATGTGGCTGGCAGGGATCCCCAAGTCTCACCATCCAAAAATTCCCAACTGTCCCTCCTGCATACCTTATAAATAACAGATTTTCGTGTGCAGTGAGCAGCAACTGATACATACTGCTTGCACCAGCCCCACATCCTTCACTCTGATGTATTCCTGCCTATGCAGGAAGTTGCATCAGAGGGAAGACTGTGGGGCCAACATGAGCAGTATGTATTAGTTGCTGCCGGTGAAAAGCTGCTATTTAAAAGGTATGCAGGGTAGGGGGGATGTTTGAGAGACCCTATGACATGCAGGCGAGAGAGGGAGAGACCAAATCACTCGTGGGACAAGGTGAAGTTCTGCCCACCCATCTTGGGCCCAGGCCCACCCAAAATTATGTGTCTGGCAATGCCCCTGGCTAAGAGGGATATTTTTAAAACTATCCACCCCACTATAAGGTTGGCACCACACACTTTCCTTCTATGCTGCACACATTATAAAGGCAGAGTGACTTTTAACAGGATTCATATTTTTCCCCTCTTCAGGCCAATGAAGTAAAAGTGAGCAATGTAGACTTCAATCAGTCCTTTGTGGCTCGAATGATTCCCAAATTAGAATGGAGTGCACTGATCCAGGCAGCTGACAGCGTAAGTATATCAGGAAGGAGGAGATATTGGATGGTGTAGTGAGTTGGAGTGCAGGTTACTCTAATTTCCAGTTTTCTTGGGGGGGGCAGTGTCTCCATGTGGGTTAATTTTGCACATTCCATGATAGCAATGTACCTCAAATTTACTGTTAGTAGAAAGATTGCTCATTTGATCCTCACAAAGCTAATTCCTCTACAGGGTTAGATCAAGATATTAAATGACCTAGGTGAACTTTAATCTTGCCCCCCCCCCCCATTCAGAGGAGAGGGAGGATAGCTGCTTAATGGGAGCACCTTTCTGTAACCAAGTATTTTTGTACTGGCACTGTCCCTAATGGGCGCACAATCTTAAGTATATTGTACCTGGGTCAATGGAGGGCTAAGTGAGTTGTGGCAGGAATCAAACCTAGTTCCCCAGGTCTGCAACCTGCTGCATTAAGCCACTCCTCTGCTCCCTTTGTCCTCTCTCATAGTGCAGCATCCCATGTCCCCGTCTGATGGTCTAGTATGCTCCCTGTCCCTTGCTGCTCTGTCTGTGCTGTAGTGGGCAAAATGGTGAGAATGAGCAGACAAGCTGGCAGTTAATCAAGGAAGTGCATCCCGCTGAATGATGCTGTGTCCATGCCCACTTAATAACAGGAAGTTTGTGTTAAAATGAGCAGGAACATAGCAGACCTTCACACCTGTATTCTGAGCCTCATTCTTTCTTGTTTAGCTGTTGGTTTTCCTGCTTGCCCAGGGGGAATGTAATACTTGCCCGGGCTGCTGTTTATCTTGGAGGCCCCACATTTGAGGCAGCCATCTAGTTTGCCTAACAGCAGTACTGTCCTAACCTCTCGTCATTAGATAGCACATGATCACACTAATATATAAGTGAGAGAAGAGCATAGCTGCAGCTGCTGTCCTCCTATACAATGGAGACAATCTGTAGTCACTTTACAGTGTGAGCTCATTGGGGTTGGTTTTTTTTTTAGTTAGGGCACTTGTCAGATCTGCCACAAGAGCTAATCAGTGACTATGAGAGTAACGAGGACTTCCTACGCAAAGTTCATCATGTGATGCTAGAGGTAAGGACATGCCCAGCCTTCAGTCATTGATGCATGCCAGAGTGGTAACAGACTTCACCAGGGGTGAACCTGGGATTCACTTACTGTGTGTAACATATTCTTCTCATAAGATGTTTAGCACCCTCCACCTGAAGGCTCGCTAGTAATGAAAAGAGCTGCACCTGAGGAAGATGTATTTTTCCATCACTGTGGGGGGTCTTTTACTAAAGCTTAGCTCGAGGTATCTGCAGCAGGGCCCGTTTTTTCCCAGGGGCCCTACTGCAGATACCTCGAGCTAAGCTTTAGTAAAAGACCCCATGTGCCTGTTCTGTGAGTAGAAAACAGATCAATTCCTTGTCCATGTCATGATAGCCCAACACTCTGACCTCCGAAAGTGATTTTTCTATGTTAATTAGTATTTAGTGCAAATTCAGCCTCCACATGTCAGTACGAGTATGCTCCTGCTCCCTATTTTTACTGTTACAGGTGGAGGTGATTGAGGGAACCCTGAAGTGCCCAGAGTCTGGAAGAGAATTTCCCATCATCCGAGGAATCCCCAATATGCTACTGCATGAGGAGGAGACATAAGGAAGACAATGGGCCAGAGCTGCACTCCATAGAGTAGCAGAACACTAAGACTTTGTGCATAACGTTTGACTGTGTTCATGCTCTGGTACTTTTGATTTAGAATATGAAAGCCTCAGGAATGCTTCCCTGAGGTACATCCTAAAAACAGGCAGCTTGAGTTACTAGATTCGATACAAGGGTTCAATCTGTGTTTAATTTGTAGTTTAAAAAACAAAACCCAGAGCTGGATTCAGTGCAAGGAGCTTCCAGGTGCAAGGGTCGTGCAGTAGTACTTGCCAGCAGCCTCTAAATTGCTTTACAACATGTTCAGAAGCGAGGTAGAATAATTGACTGACTCATTTGAGAGGGCTGCTGGATGGTAAATGTTCCCACTGCAACCCCCCCCCCCCCCCCAAAAAAAAAAAATCTGACATAGAGGCTCATTTTTAAAGCACTTAGACTTACAAAGTTCCATAGTAACTATGGAACTTTGTAAGTCTAAGTGCTTTGACAATACGCCCATTAGTCATTTACAAATTTGTGTGAATAAAATCTTGAAATGAGCAAATACTTTTAAAAAAGGCAATTATTGCTATTTCAGAGGTACTATTACAGATTATGCCCTGTAGGAAAGAACAGCTGCTTACTGTTCTACAGTGTGGGGGACCTACAGTTGCATGCATAATTCCAGTGCTTCCCTTACTGCAAATCATGGGTCACTTAGAATGCCAGTGGGCTGCTCCCTGCAAGAGATGTACTGGCCCTCTTCCCCCAGATGTCTGAAGCGGCTTTTGCAATTCCACATTCTGATCACTCAATAAATGGGATAGGAAAAGGCGCTGCCCCTCCCCCCTTAAACTGATCAGATTCCACTGCCTACAGTGTGCAGTCAGCTGTGCTTTCTTATAGCATAAAAGATCTATCCTGACTTGTGGTTTACCAAGTCCTGCCTATACGACAACCTGAACGTAAAAAAACGAACAAAATTCCATCTC
Source organism: Microcaecilia unicolor (assembly GCF_901765095.1). Lineage (NCBI taxonomy): Eukaryota > Metazoa > Chordata > Amphibia > Gymnophiona > Siphonopidae > Microcaecilia > Microcaecilia unicolor. The sequence goes on from NC_044041.1 coordinate 112,163,530, forward strand.
AAGCAGTTAAGAAGGGGCTATACAACCAAGCTAAAGAACTGTCACAGCAAAAGGATGGGTGAGCGTGTAGAAATTTTCAACCACTTTAATTTTTTTGATAGTTGTGTGTGTATGTATATATATATATTTTACATATACACAATATATATATATGTATTATTTACATATAGGTACATTAATACAAAATGTCTGGTGTTTTTTTTCAGTTGATTATAAAGTTTACTAGAAAATGAAGAGCAATTTCGAAGTCAAAAGTAAGGAGATTTTGCCTCAAATGTGAACATCTTTTACACAGGCAGTGATTTGGGGGAGGGAGGGAACCACCATTGCTGCCAACATGTTCCATTAATATTTTTGTTTTAAAACTATCTGGACAATATGACCTGTTGCATAATGTTTTTATAACGGAAAATAAACCTCTTGCTTTGGAAATGGAGGTGGTAAATTATTGCTTTGTACGCAGTGGAGTATAGTTCTAGACCACAACAATAGGAAATAGGCAAGGGAGGCTGAAGGTTGTTAGCTTGGGGGAGGGTACCAGCCATACCTGATTGGAAGAGCATTCTTTGGATACATGTGGTAACTACAGGTATAGTTCTCTCCATCATTTCCCTAGGGCTTAACACGATAGTAGGCCATTGATTGGTGGCTCAGATTCTCCTCAGTGCTCATGTCTGCATAACCATAATGAGTTACTGAACCGTGTAGCATTAGAAATGCCAGATAACACGGTAAAGTGCAGCTCTGCTCCCCCACAGTCACATTCCTGTTGCTTTAGAATAGGGTCAGCTGCTAGGAGCAGGCTGGGTCAACATTTCACTCAAAAGGGGAGGGTGGGTGCTGTGTTCCAGTTTACCTAATGCCTGAAGACTTACTGGAACCAGAGCAAAGGAACATACACTGTAGAGTGAGCAGCCTTCAGGCTTGATTCAGTGAAAACAAAAGCACCTGTGAGCTGACTAAAAATAAACACAACAGTAGGTAAGATAGTCCGTTATCCTACAGTTTCTTTATCTGTAGTATTGCATCCTGCTCCTTCCCAGCATACCATAGATTACAGTTCAGCAGTTTTATTGCTTGAAATAATTTACACCTCAACACAGTATACTAAAATAATGCCCATTAAATAGTTGTGTATAAAAACATTGAAACCCTCTGTTCTCAGTTGGGTGGCAGTGTACCATCTGCTGTCCCACAGCTGGAAGGAGGAACAAGGGAGCCCATTTAATTCAGGAACTTTACACACTACAGGAGTAGGTAGCATTCAACAGCCACTACGGTAGCTGCCTGTACTTCACTTCCAGATTTTCATTCAGAAATCACACTGGGCACTGCTTGCTTCCTGCAGCTTGCACACAAGAAGTGGAGCTATACATTTACTGGTTATGCTGCTGAGAGAATACAGTGAGAAGTAGGCTGCAGGGGGGGAAGGACTAAGCACTAGGGGAGTAATTCAGTACAGGCCACTTAAAAGTTAGGTGCTGCATGCTGAACAGACTCTTGGTATAAATGTTTCTATAATGGCAATGCCTTGGGGTCCCTCCAGACTGGCCTAGACGGATAGTTATGCACTCCTACCAGCAGGTGGGTGGTGTCTGAGAACTACAGAATTCTGGTGGAGCTATAAAGTAGCTGTGCAGTCCCAGCATATTTCTCAGTCGCCCAGCAGGTGGTAGAGGTGCAAGCCTTGACTGGTCTGGTAGGCCTGGGGATTGGGAAGAAAAAAAAATTAATGGGGTCAGCAGTATTTGTAATTCATTCTGGCTCCTAATGTCTCTGCTTCTCACATTGTGCGCCGAGGGCGTCGAACCTGGGTGGCCAGGTCCCTTCCCTCCTGGTTCCTTGTCCCTGAGAGGATCCTTTTTGTGCCTCAGTCCCTGGTGCTGTCTAGGGGCCTTGATGCGTGTTAATTGGCATTACAGAATAGGAGCGTAACTCCACATTTATATGCTTAACTTTGTGTGATCATTTAGACTCAAAGGCTGGTGTAAACGCTTATGCCTCAAGGCTGTCATTTACTTGCATAACTGACAGTATTTTATAACCTTATATGTAAGTGTTTGACATGCTACTGACCTGCCTTGCCCCCTCTACAGTTAAATGCTATAGCTTTTGAGCATTAAGTAGTAACCAGATGCAGTTACGGGCCTTACTCCAAATTAACTAATGATCAATATAGTTTGCACCTAATTTGCCAATTAAGTTGCTTCACTGGCAGTATTGTGTAACCAACACACACAATTTTGCGCACCAAGAACTAGATTCTATAAATTGTGCCAAATAACCCACACCCTTAGCGCTATTCTATAAACTTTGCCTTAAATTAGATGTGCTTTATAGAATACACGTAGCGCCTGTTCCCATGACTAAAATTTAGGTGCAACCATTTGTGCCAACTAAAACCAGGTGTAAATGCCCACACAGCCGCAGATCGAGCATATTCTAACAGTGCATGTAATTTTAGGAACATCCAATGACCTGGCCATACCCTTTTTGAGATCTGCACATTAGAATTTACGTGCCCCACTTTACAGAATAGGCTTAGAAAGTTGCATGGTCAAGTAATCAGCACTGATTGGCTTAAGCCTAACGTCTTTTGTGTTTGATGAGAGATGTTTTTTAGTTTCAATGTATTAGATATTCAATTATAAACTCTCCCAAAAAAGGACATTGTTTGTAATCTGCTTAGAATCTCTTTTAAACTTAGGAGAATATAAGAATCATATAGCATAGCATTAAATAATTAAGTTGCACGCATGCAACTTTAGTCACCATCTATAGAATCCAGAGGTATGTGCAAACATGTGCACACAAGATTACAGAATTAGAGGGTAGGCTATTAACTCCTAATGATGTCAAAAACTTGAGAAGCAAATTGTATCTAACTTCTAAGGCCGCACAGTTTAGCATTTTAATAAAATTAAACTTTGCTTTCTCCTCAACCCCACTGACTAACTGAAAAATTAAAATGCAGACTACAGCTGCATTAAGTATCACATGTTTGATTATCTGTTGGTGAGAGGTGGAGGACTAGCCTAGCACCAGGCTGACAGCCAGCAAAGCCAGGTTCAAATCTCACTGCTTCTTGTGTTTTTTGGCAAGTCATTTAAGTCTCTATGACCTCAGCTACAAAACTAGATTGTAAGCTTCTGGGGCTAAGGAAATATCTGCAGTACCTGGATGCAACTTTCACCTTAAGCTCCTACTGGAAAAGGTGTACAAAGAACTCCAACCTACTGGACAGCATGTATGATCAGCAAGAGCTGAGGCAAACAGCTATAGCAGGATGATCTTCTCAACGCAGTGCTTCCACTTCCCCTCTGGACCTCTCTCCTTTCCCCATGTTTTGGTAAGCAATGGCTCCAAGAATGGAAACATGAACTGACACTACTACTTAACATTTCTAGAGCGCTACTAGGGTTACGCAGCGCTGTACAATTTAACAAAGAGAGACAGTCCCTGCTCAAAGAGCTTACAATCTAATAGACAAGTGAACGGTCGGTCCGATAGGGGCAGTCAAATTGGGGCAGTTTGGATTCACTGAACGGTAAGGGTTAGGTGCCGAACGCAGCATTGAAGAGGTGGGCTTTAAGCAAAGACTTGAAGACGGGCAGGGAGGGGGCTTGGCGTAAGGGTTCAGGAAGGTTGTTCCAAGCATAGGGTGAGGCGAGGCAGAATGAGCGGAGCCTGGAGTTGGCGGTGGTGGAGAAGGGTACTGAGAGGAGGGATTTATCCTTTTCACTGATACCTGCCTTCCAAGCAATGCTGATGGCAAAAGTACAGTACACTACCTCTTGCCATGATACAGCTCCATGGGTCTGTGTCCAAGAGAGTAGGAATAGGACTACCATTGGTATTGGTGAGTTGATCATTAAAAACAGGTAGGATCAGTTGCAAACTTGCCTGTCTAGTACAAATGTAGCAGACCTCACAAACTGCCTAGGTAGGGTTTTAAGAAGTGCTGAAAATGAGGAAACTTGCCTGGTAGAGGTGGGCATATGATGTAAAAGGGCCAAGAGGGAGGCCAAATTTAAGCCTAGATCGGGGGTGGGGGGGAGAGCGTAGTTCTGAAGTATTTTCAAAGGTTACAGTTAAAACAGGGAATAAGTGTACCCAGATAGAGGATGCGGAAAAGGCTGAGGTAGTTTAGTTGGTTTTAAATGTCAAGCACATACATATAAATGATTTGCTGATACTTTACTTGAATTGGCTGCTAATAATACGTAGACTGTCTATAACAGTAAAAATAATTCATGTAGATGTCTACAGGCAACTGTACAAGGTCCATAAAAGTGAAGAGCGAGACAAACATCTTATCTTACAGACGGTATGGAAAAATTGATAACCAATGAAACACTGCAATACCAGGGTTTAAATCCTATGAAAGAAACAATGCAGCTTGAACTGGTGATGGAGGTGGTACTGTATATTAAGAAGGGCATGGGATGTCCAACCTCAGCCCTCGCCAGGTCAAGGTTTCAGGATTTCCCCAAGAAATATGCATGAGATCTAATTGCATACAATGGAGGCAGTGCATGCATATTTCTTGGGGAAATCCTGACTGGACTGAGGTTGGACAACCCTGCAGCTAAAGTAATACACAATAAGTTCAATTTTATTGATATACTGCCAATTAAAAAAAAACCAGCTAAGTGGTTTACAGAAATTTAAAAAGGGAAGTGGGGAGATATACAAAAGAAAATCACCAAAACATTACACAAAAGGGAAGAACAGGAGGAATGAATACAATAGTATGAAGGGAGAAGTTAGGGGATGGGCAAAACAGAAGGCAGACAAAGCACCAGAGTGGAGGTATAGCCTGATAGTGAGAGTAGTGGGCTGCGAACCAGGGGAGCCTGGTTCAAATGCACTGCAGTTCCTTGAAATCTTGGTCAAGTAACTTAACTCTTCATTGCCTCAGGTACAAGCTCAGATTGTGAGCCCACCAGGAACAGGAAAAGACAAAAAAAAAAAACACAACCCTACAGTAACAACAGGTTCTGACGTGATACCCAAACTGCTCTTTAGAGAAAATAAGATTAGCTAAAAAAAAAAAGATGGGGAACCTGAAACTTACACTTAGTGAGTGATGGTCAGTATCAGTAGAATGGGGCGATACAATTGAATTCCCTAAATCCATATTGTAATCTGATTGCTGTATTTTGTATCAATTATAAGAGTTGCAGTAGTCCAACTTCGTAATCACAAAGGCCAAGATAAGTATACAGAGAGGAGAGAGATCAAGTATAGACCAAAGAGAACACATTTGTTTTAGTGTAAAGAAACAACTAGAAATGGCACAAGAAAATTGGGCCTCAAAAAAGTGAATATAACTCCAAGGATCTTCATGGAACAGGGAGGGTGCAGGACATGAGAATGAAAAATGGCAGCCTCTGATTTGATCAGGTTTAGCTTCAATCCATTTTCAGTAAGCCTGTCGCTAACAGGTCTAATCTCGAGGAAACAGCAGCCACTATTGAGGGTGAGTTAAGGGGGAGAAGAATCAATGTTATCAGCAAAGGTAAACAGAATGTGAAGTCCAGGGATTGGATTAGAGGGGTTGGGAGTCAAAGAAAACATTGAAGAGAACTGGTCCTAAAATAGAGCCCTGAGGAGCCTCAGAGAAAAATGGTCGAGGAGTTGATGAATTGCTATGCCGGTGGACAAGAAAAGATCGATTAATAAGGTAGGACTCAAACGAGGGCATTGCCTGAGACTACAGTGATCAGCTAAACCCAATGGCAGTGAAAAAGTCAAGTGAAACAAGCAGCACATCACTCCCACCATCCATGATCAATCTGAGGACATTTGTGAGGCCAAGAGTGGTTCATTTGATGGAATGATGGGCATGAAAGCCTGTCTGACATCGGTTTTCAAGGTAATACATTAATTGAGCTGTGACAAATTTCTCGGTGATCTTGGACACAAGAAGATTAGAGATCTTACAGATGTGTCAGCTTTATTGTCTTTAAGGTGGGTCCGTATTACTGCCTGCTTCCAGGAATCAGGAAACATACTGGTGCTCAAACTGGCTCAGAAAGTGTATAGACAAACAGGCAACACAGATAAGTGTGAGGAAGAAGGGGGACTTGGGTGGGCCTTAAAAAAAGTAACATTTATTCAGAAGAGGAATGAATGTCATGGCCTAGCAGATCCATGTGGGGATCTCTAGGTTTCAGAAAGTGCTTCTATTGCTCTCTTAATCTCTTAGTGGTTGATGTGTATTTGTTCCTCCTCATCCCCCCCCCCCCCCCCCCCCACACACACACATACCCAAGGAAAACTGGGTTCTGTGACAGGATTGGGAAAAATAAATGTTTATTTCAAAAAAAGATGGCTAGGATAAATGTTTATGTTGGCCCTGTTTTGACCCATTGCTATTTTAGACCTTTGTCTGCATTAACCAGTGCATAAACGTCTCTTTCTCCATAAATTTTAGAACAGGCTCTATGGCAGCAGATCCTGTTCTAAAATACTAGCAGAACTTAAAGATGCTCCAACCTGGACATCTCAATTCTAATTAGTCCATCAATACCACACCACAGAAGTTTTCTCTGTTAACGTGCACACCACTCATGATTTTTTAAACCTTTACTGTATCGACTCCCAAGTCCTCTCTTCTTCAAGCTGAAGAGCCCTAAATTGTTCAATAGGAAGCTGTTCCATTCCCTTTGTCATGATTTCTGCTGTTCGCTACATCTCTTCTCATTCTGATGTCATTTTTTTTTGAGATGGGACACACAGAACTGCACCAGTACTCAAGATCCACTCACACTACAGCTCTGTGAAGTGGCAGTACCAGAATATCCAGTCCTTTCCAAATAATTCCTAACATTCTCTTGGCCTTTTTGACTTTTGCTGCGTACTGCACTGAGGATTTTACGATACTGTCCACTGACTCAGAGATCCTTTTCTTGGGTGTTAACAATATGGCTGAGATGCCCCCCCCCCCCCCCCACTACATTTCTCCATTGTAAATTTCATCTTCCATTTAGACACCCACTTCCCGGTCTTCCTGCAAGCTCGTGTGTTTTAATTACAGTGGATGGCTGCAGATGTCACCTGTAGTTCGAAAGACCTTTCTCATTAACATATTCATAAATGAGCCCCAGAAAAGAAAGTGTCAACATCAAGCCTAGTGCAGATGCCTGAGGCTCTGCACCATTTACCTCTCTCCCCTTGGGAAAACACCATTTAGTCCTGCCTTTTGTTGACTCTCTGGGGTAAGAAGTCACTTCCTAACCCTGCTTTTTTTCTTTTTAATTTTATGAGGAGCTTCCCACAAGGGACCTTACTAAGAACCTCTTGAAAATAAAATTATACGTACTATAAGGATCAGCTTGCTTAGATATTGGAGCCTCTCTCAACCAAACAGTTTAATCTGTGCATGACATCCCATCAGGCTGATGACTACCCTTAGGGGAGATGTCATTCTATAAAAAGGTATAAACAGTTTTGTTAAAAAACTAGGATGTGGAATTGAGAGAAGGTAGGTGTGACAAGACAGTCTCTTATTCCATGGACAGATAGAACAGGAGGTGGTGACAGATATAGAGGATCCCACTTTCTACAAAGGGACAGTGACATCTGTTCTCCCATCCTTTCTGCATGCCTATGCCTCCTTCTCCCCTCCTCAATCATATTGAGGTAATGGTTAACAGCTTTTTCAGAGGAGAGGAGAGAAAGGGCTTCCCTTAACATCTCAGCCATCAACGTTTAGCTCACCAGGAACATGTAGTATGTGTCAGGCTGCCCCAGTAAACATCCCTTCCTGTAACTGGCAGTTACAGTGGGAGTGGGTAGAGATCTTGCAGCATTGACAGAGATGCACCCGCTACCACTGCAGGCACTCTCTGAGCCTCCTGGCTTCTACAGCAGGAGTCTCTTGCCTTGGCTGCATAGTAATATAAGTTTATGGCCCAGAGCCTAGGTCAGAGAAAACTCCAACAAGTGTAACCTTTACCACCACCTCTCTATGGCCATAAGCAAAGAGGGTGAACAGGGGTCTTTTATAAATAAGTACATAGTATATAAGTGTTGCCATACTGGGACAGACCAAAGGTCCATCAAGCCCAGCATCCTGTTTCTGACAGTGGCCAATCCAGGTTACAAGTACCTGGCAAGATCTCAAAACAGTACATTTTATGCTGCTTATCCTAGAAATAAGCAGTGGATTTTTCCCCATCTTAATGGAGTGGAGGAGTAGCCTAGTGGTTAGTGCAGCGGACTTTGATCTTGGGGAACTGTGTTCGATTCCCACTGCAGCTCCTTGTGACTCTGGGCAAGTCACTTAACCCTCCATTGCCCCTGGTACAAAATAAGTACCTGAATATATGTAAACCGCTTTGAATGTAGTTGCAAAAACCTCAGAAAGGTGGTATATCAAGTCCCATTTCCCTTAATAATGGCTTATGGACTTTGCTTTTAGGAAGCTATCCAAACCTTTTTAAAACCCCGCTAAGCTAACTGCTTTTACCACATTCTCTGTCAATGAATTCAAGAGTTTAATTACATGTTGAGTGAAGAAATATTTTCTCCAATTTGTTTTAAATTTACTACTTTGTGGCGTCATTGTGTGCCCCCCCCCCCCCCCCCCCAGTCCTAGTATTTTTGGAAAGTAAACAAGCAATTCACGTCTACCTGTTCCACTCCACTCATTATTTTATAGACCTCTATCATATCTCCCCTCAGCCATTTTTCTCCCAGCTGAAGAGCCCTAGCCGCTTTAGCCTTTCCTCATAGGGAAGTCGTCTCATCCCATTTATCATTTTCATCACCCTTCTCTGTACCTTTTCTAATTCCACTGTATCTTTTTTGAGATGCGGTGACAAGAATTGCATACAGTATTCCAAGTGCAATCGCATCATGGAGCGATACAAAGGTATAATAATATCCTCATTTTTGTTTTCCATTCCTGTGCTAATACCTAACATTCTATTTGCTTTCTTAGCCACTGCCGCACACTGAGCAGAGGGCTTCAACGAATCATCAATGATGACACCTAGATCCCTTTCTTGGTTGGTGACTCCTAATGTGGAATCTTGTATTACATTGCTATAGTTCAGGTTCCTCTTTCCCACATGCATCACTTTGCACTTGCTCACATTAAACACCATCTGCCATTTGGATGCCCAGTCTCGTAAGGTCCTCTTGTAATTTTTCACAATCCTCTTGCAATTTAAGAACTTAGACTAACTTTGTATCATCAGCAAATATAATTACCTCACTAGTTACTCCCATCTCTAGATCATTTATAAATATGTTAAAAAGCAGCAGTCCCAGCACAGACTATCAGGGAGCCCCCTATCTACCCTTATCCATTGAGAATACTGACATTTAACCCTACTCTGTTTTCTTTTAACCAGTTTTTAATCCACAATAGAACACGACCTCCTATCCCATGACTCTCCAATTTCGTCTGGAGTCTTTCATGAGGTACTTTGTCGAATGCCTTACATGAGAACATCATCCAACCCAATCATGGCAGGAAGTTGACTGTTGCACAAGTATCTCTTGCCCTCTTTCTCCTAAGCTCAGTTTTCCTGCTTAAGGGGAAGGAGTTGCCCATTGTACCCACCCCCCCAGCCCTACTACTCCTGTCAGCTTTAAAATGGTATTAAATAATTTACACCCTCCCCCAACCCAAAGAGCTGGAGAGCTGAGTACCGCAGGACACTGGCAGTTCAGAAGATGCAATAAACAGAGCTTGGGAAAACCTTAAAAGAGAAAGACACACCCACACCTGGTAAATATTCAAAATAAAAACATACCCTCCAAAAAAAAAAAAAAAAAAAAATTCCTCTGCACCAGCCCCTTAAAATTCAGTCTTAATGCTTCCCTTCCAAACACACACCCCCACTCCCCCAAAAGAACCACCTTTTACATTAAAAATAAAATAAATATTCTATGCCCTGGATAGCCCAAACTTGTAAGAAAGAAGGTGTTCTCTCTTTCTCTCCCCTTGAAATACGTGGGTGGAGTATGTTAGACCTTCCCAGAGTTTAGCAAGGCTCCCCCACCCCAAAACAGCACAGGTTGGACCAACTCCAGAACCAAACTTCTCCCACCCAGCTTTACCCCATCTTCGTCCCTGGTGCTGAACTGAGATCAGGGCTTGTGAGCAGGAGCCTTTGGTTAAGGGAAATGGCCAATCCCCCTCCTTTCCCAGTGGCTTGGGAGCCAAAGTCAGAGTGTTCAGTGCCAACCAACAAAAGGCATCGAACAGGTACCATCTTGATTGCTGTGTGTGTGGATACAATTCAAGCACCCATGACCTTGCCTCTGGCTTCCTAGGGTCAGGGGGCCCCCTAGGACCATGGCTGGTTTATATATATATATTCCTCTTTCCTCCCTTTGCCCTTGCAGCCTTCCAGCATCAATCCATCATGGCTTCCAGCATTTCCAAGAACAGTTTGTGCATAGGCACTTTCCCCTCCAGCTTGATGTTGTAGAAGTGATGCAGGACCTTGTTTGCAGTCTGGCGGAGCAGCGGGAGGGTGAGGATGAGTTTGCCTGCTCGGCGGGGCTCTTCCCCATGCTTGCCTGCCTCGTAATCCAGCAGCGCCTCATGTAGCGTGTCGCGCAGCTTCTGAACCGCCTCAGTGTCTTCAATGTGGACTGAGTCTGTGGGGAAGAGAAGATACCCAGTGATGCTCATGGATGCATGCTAGTTCCCTCCAAGGTAGCAGTTCCCAATCAGCCTGGTTTTCAGGATCTCCATAATTAATATGCATGAGAGAGATTTGCATCAACTGAAGATGTAGTGTATGCATCTCTGTAACCTACATATTCATTCTGGCTAGCCTCAAAACCAGACTAGGTAGGTCTGGCTTGGAAAACACTAGCAGCAAATCTGATTCAACGGGTGGATAATCTGCACAGAATTTTGGTGCACATTCAGAAAGAAACAGTTTCGTATTATGAAGCCAATTCTACTGCCAAAGCTAGCAAAGAAGCCTGGTTTCTCTCCACCATAACCTCGGCTTTCTGTTTGGGCAAGCTTTTTCCTAGTTAATTATATATTTTTTGCATGTCGGGTGTTATACAGATTGCTTTTGTGTTCTTGCTTTTATATACATTTATGATTTCATGTTTTGTGATCTGTTTAGGACTGGAGGAATAGAAGTTTTACAATACATAAAATCAGTTCCTGTGGTGCCCTTGATTCCCACAGGCAGGGATTTTCTCTCTCACCACCTCTCCAAAGAGCCCCCTTAATACAGCTGCATTCTCTCACCGGAGTTAGCAAGTGTGAGGGCTTTCAGCAGGACGTACTCCTCCTTCTCCAAGTTCAGCGCCTTGTACTTGCGAACCAGCTGCAGCACCGAGCCATTCAGGTCCAGCATACCCGCCATGCGCGAGAAGTCCTCATCCATTACATAATCGTCCGCGTACACGATCTCATCCTCAAAAGGCAGTGAGCGGTATGCCACGCCCAGGATCAGGATCTCCATCCAGACGCTCTGCAAGACGCTCATCTGATCAGACAGTGAAAGGGAGGAGAATCCTGCGAGCAAGAAGAGTTTACAGTTCATTAAAATGCTGATATACCACCCATCATTTCTAACTGTGTGATTTACATTAAAATAAATGATTAAAAAAAGGAAATTAGACACCTAAAAATAGTTACAAAATATAGAAAGAAGAAATCACCAAGGAGAACAAAAAGCCAGTGTTTACTTCATAACATTCCAGGTATCAGTATTACAACTGCGCCCAAACTATTGTGGCATTGGTCACATTGAATTGTAAACAGATCAAAAGGGAAATGCCTTAAGGCCTGTGACGAAACAGTGGGTTTCCGAGCCTATGAACTGTATTGTTTTGCTGATGACATGTATTTCTCCTGGTTGTTTTGCTGATGATATGTTTTACTCCTGCAAATGGCGACTGTCTTTTATTTTTTTTTTTTTCTGCTGTACCAAAAGTGACAGGGTTTTTTTCCCCACCTAATTGTGAGGTAATTAGTTAGTCTCAGTTTGGGAGAAAGACCTCTCTACTGAGACCCTGAGATCAGTTATATTGTGTAACTTGTATTTTTCCTGTACTTCCTAGGCACTATTTAAGTAATGGTAAAATGTTTAGATAGTTTTACAATTAATGGTATTTCGGTTACCAGTTATTGTTTGCTGTTTTCACCACCTGTTTTATATAGTTCACTGTTCAAAATTTTTTGATAATAAACATGATTGTTTATTCGCTCTGCTTGTCTGGACTAACTAAGAATCTTGGTGGTTTGTGTGTTGGGTCTGTGGGTGTCTTCTGGGATCTGTGGGACCCCTGGGAGTGTGGTCCCAGTATCCTAGAAATCACTGGGGAATAATTTGAGAGTGCTAGACTCGCCCACAGGCAGTTGGGACCCGGTTGGTGGAATGAGGATGCTAGTGTAGAGCACCAGCAGCAGATGCAGGTGGACCCGAGCTGTGCTGGGGACAGACCCTCCAGGTGGCTGCAGGGTTAGCCCCAAGCGGGTGAGCAGGCATTTTGTCACAAGGATCTTCTTAAATTTGGTAAAGAAGACTCCGAGTAGGGAACGATCAACCATTCAAGTGTAACAGCATAAATGTGCCTCTGACCCTTTGGGGCTCATTTTCAAAGCATTTAGACTTACAAAGTTCCATAGTTTACTATGGAACTTTGTAAGTGTTAAGAGACTAATATTTAAAGCGATTTAAGTGGGCAGGAGCTTCTCCTGCCCGCTTACCCACCACCTAACCGGGGATATTCAGCAGCACTTAACCAGACAGTGCCACTGAATATCCCCCGAGATCACCCAAACAAAAAGTGGGCAGGTCAGGGGTGGCGCTGTGGGCAGCACTGGGGAGGAGCTCCAGGTTATGTGGGTGCCAGCAGTATTCAGTGCCGGCATCCGTATAGATAAGCAGCTTCATTTAGGAAAGCTCAAGAGCTGTCCTAAATAAGGCCGCTTAGCTATGCAAGTGCCGGCTCCCACATACATTTTTTTTTAAAGGTCCCAAGCCCCCTCCTGTCCCCCTGACAATGCCCCCTCTTTCCTTCCCCCTAGACCGAATCAAGGCCTCCTCTGGCACTGTAAGGGCCAGGAGCCAGGGGGCTGCACTCCTGCCCCCAACGACCCTGCTGATGTAGGCAGTGGCATAGCTAGGTGGGGCCCCAAATTTTGTCTGGGCCCCTGGATTTGCTGGCAGGGGTCCCCAACCCCCGCCAACTGAAACCTTGTCCAATGGCAGTCTCCGGTGCCGCTGCATTCCCTGCTCTGCTCTCTCTTCCTCCTCACGTCCTGTAAGCTACTTTCAGTAAAATTGAGAATGCTCAGTTTCACTTAAAGGCGCGTGGAGGACGTGAGGAGGAAGAGAGAGCAGGGCAGTGAACGTGGTGGCGCCGGAGACCGGCGTGGAGAAGGCTTCAGCTGGCGGGGGTTGGGGAACCCCACCAGCCAAGGTATTTGCTGCTGTGGGGTGCAGCAGAGCAGCGGGGGGAGCAGCGAGGCAGTGTGGGGGGTGGCGGCGGCGGCACTGCAGACTAAAATGTGCCCCCCCCCCCACTACGAGGTCTGGCTATGCCCCTAGATGTAGGTAATTGGGGAAGCGGGGGAGGTCTTGCCAGGGGGAGGGGCTCTTAATGTGGGCTGGGGAGAGAGCAGGAGGGACAGAGGGAACATTAGTGTGTGTGTGTATGTGTGTGTGTGTGTGTGTGGGGTGGGGATTTTTTTTTTTTTAATAAAAACAAAGAAAATGAAAACATGCAGCCCCGGCCTGATAGTCAACCGGGGCCACATAACTCTTATGTGGCCCCAGCTGAATATCGGCCAGGCCCGCATAACTTCTGGCAGCCCGCTTGCCCCAAATTATCCCCCAACATTCAGTGCTGGTTCCCGGACGTGGCCCTGCACTGAATATCGGGGAATAATTTAGCAGGTGATGATCAGTGTTTAAAAAAACGTTGACTGCTGCTGGCTGAATATTGGGGGATAAGTGCTTTGAAAATACACCTCCACATCTCTCTCTCACCTGGAATATTTTTAGCCCAGCTTATGATAACTACAATCTCACGGTCTGCAAGGTCGCACAATGTAGTCATGGCTTTCAGGTAACTGTCCGGTACTGTGGGGTCAGGCATGGCATACAGCTTCTCAGGTTCTGCCACCAATAGGTGCGATACGATGGTGTTTATGGTAGCTGAAAGACAGAGAAAGAGCCAATAACATCCTACATATAACTTGCTGTTCTATGAGCAGATAACTACACTATAAGCACAAACCATGGCTGCCTGCTACAGATTTTTCACAATTCTGTGGTAATGTAGTACATTTTCATAAATTTGCATATTCAATTTTTTTAAACACATTTTTATTTCTGACATTTCTTATGTACCCGATTAATTTGGCTTTTTGTATTTTATGGGGGCTGGGAGGGATGATCTTAGTGATTGGTGGTGGGAAGGAAGAGCGAAGAAGATAATTGTGAGGAGTCTGAGGAAGGAAGTGAAAAAGGGATTTACTACTACTACTACTTAACATTTCTAAAGCGCTACTAGGGTTACGCAGCGCTGTACAATTTAACATAAAAGGACAGGCCCTGCTCAAAGAGCTTACAATCTAAAGGACAAGTGAGTAGACAATACGATAGGGGCAGTCAAATTGGGGCAGTCCGGATATCCTGAAGGTAAGAGTTAGGTGCCGAAGGCAGCATTGAAGAGGTGGGCTTTAAGCAGAGACTTGAAGATGGGCAGGGAGGAGGCTTGACGTAAGGGCTCAGGAAGGTTGTTCCAGGCATAGGGTGAGGTGAGGCAGAATGGGCGGAGCCTGGAGTTGGCAGTGGTGGAGAAGGGTAATGAGAGGAGGGATTTGTCCTGTGAACGGAGGTTTCGGGTGGGAACATAAGGGGAGATGAGGGTAGAGAGGTAGTGAGGGGCAACAGATTGAGTACATTTGTAGGTAAGAAGGAGAAGCTTGAACTGAATGCGGTATCGGATTGGAAGCCAGTGAAGTGACCTGAGAAGAGGGGTGATATGAGTAGATCGGTTCTGGCGGAATATAAGACATGCAGCAGAGTTCTGAACAGATTGAAGAGGGGATAGATGGCTAAGTGGGAGTCCGGTGAGGAGTAAGTTGCAGTAGTCAAGTCGAGAGGTAATGAGAGCGTGGACGAGAGTTCGGGTGGTGTGTTCAGAGAGGAAAGGGCGAATTTTGCTGATGTTGAAGAGGAAGAAGCGACAGGTCTTGGCTATCTGCTGGATGTGTGCCGAGAAGGAGAGGGAGGAGTCAAAGATGACTCCGAGGTTGCGGGCAGATGAGACGGGGAGGATGAGGGTGTTATCCACTGAGATAGAAAGTGGAGGAAGAGGAGAAGTGGGTTTTGGTGGAAAGACGATGAGCTCAGTCTTGGACATGTTCAGTTTCAGGTGGCGGTTGGACATCCATGTAGCAATGTCGGTTAAACAGGCCGATACCTTTGCCTGGGTCTCCGCGGTGATGTCTGGTGTGGAGAGATACAGCTGAGTGTCGTCCGCATAGAGATGATACTGGAAGCCATGAGATGAGATGAGGGAGCCCAGGGAAGAGGTGTAGATTGAGAAGAGAAGGGGTCCAAGGACAGATCCCTGGGGAACACCAACAGATAGTGGGATGGGGGTGGAGGAAGATCCATGAGAGTGAACTCTGAAGGTGCGGTGGGAGAGATAGGAGGAGAACCAGGAGAGGACAGAGCCCTGGAACCCGAATGAGGACAGTGTGGCAAGGAGTAGATCATGATTGACAGTGTCAAAAGCGGCGGATAGATCGAGGAGGATGAGGATGGAGTAGTGGCCTCTGGATTTGGCAAGGAACAGGTCATTACAGACTTTAGAGAGTGCTGTTTCTGTCGAGTGTAGAGAGCGAAAACCGGATGGAAGTGGATCGAGGATGGCATGAGAGGAGAGAAAATCAAGGCAGCGGCTGTGAACGGCACGCTCAAGTATTTTGGAGAGGAAGGGTAGGAGGGAAATGGGGCGGTAGTTGGAGGGACAGGTAGGGTCAAGTGATGGTTTTTTGAGGAGAGGTGTGACTACGGCATGCTTGAAGGTGTCAGGGACAGTTGCAGTGGAGAGAGAGAGGTTGAGGATATGACAGATGGAGGGGGTGACAGTATGAGAGATGGTGTTAAGTAAGTTGGTGGGGATGGGATCAGAGGAACAGGTGGTACTTTTCGAGCAGGAAAGAAGGCGAGCAGTTTCCTCCTCGGTGATGTCCGGAAAGGAGGAGAAAGAGGCCTGGGTTGGTTGGTTGAGGGTTGAAGGGTGAAAAGGAGGAGATGGTTCGGTAGTGAACTCAAGGTTGATCTTTTGCACCTTGTCGCGGAAGTAATCGGCCAGTGATTGAGGGGAGAGTGAGGGGGGGGGGGGGTAGGAGCGGAGGGCACTTTGAGGAGGGAGTTAAGGGTGGCGAAGAGACGACGGGGGTTGGAGCTAAGATAGTTGGTCAGTTGGGTGTAATAGTCCTGTTTGGCAAGGAATAGGGAGGAGTGGAGGGAGGATAGCATGAATTTGTAGTGGAGGAAATCTGAATGGGTGCGAGATTTCCTCCAGAGGCATTCGGCAGATCGGGTACAGGAACGAAGGTAGCGGATGCAAGGGGTCAGCCAAGGCTGGGGATTAGTACGCTTTGTGGGACGGGAGGTGGATGGAGCGAGGGTGTCCAGAGCAGAGGAGAGAGTGGCATTGCATGCGGAGACAGCCTTGTCGACAGACTCAGAGGACAAGATGGAGGGGAGGAGATTGGAGATACAAGAGGATAAGGTGGGAGGGTCAATAGCCTGGAGATTCCTGGAGGCAGTGGTTAGAGTTGGATGGGGCTGAGGTGGGGGGTGAAGAAGTGTGAAGGTGATCAGGTGATGATCCGAGATAGGAAGAGCTGAAGTGTGGAAATTGGAGGGGGAGCCGGAGGAGGGGAGGACGAGGTCAAGACAATGGCCGTCTCGGTGAGTCGAGGCGGTGGAGCATAGCTGGAGGTTGAAGGAGGATGTTAGAGTGAGGAACTGAGATGCGTGAGGGTCGGATTGGTCATCAACGTGTATGTTAAAGTCTCCGAGAATGAGTGACGGAGATGAGGGTTCAAGAAAAACGGAAAGCCAGGCGTTGAAGTCGGTGAGGAAGGAAGAGAGGGATTTATTAGGGGGGCGGTAAATGACTGCCACTCTGAGTGGCAATGGGTAGAATAGCCGGATGGAGTGTGCTTCAAAGGATGAGAAGCAGTGAGACTGTGGTTGGAGGAGGGGTTGGAAACTACAGGAGGGCGAAAGTAGTAGCCCGACGCCTCCACCGCGGCCAGCTGGGCGGGGAGTGTGGGAGAAGAGATAACCTCCATGGCAAAGGGCCGCGACTGAGGCTGAGTCGTCCGGGGAGAGCCAGGTTTCAGGCAGGAAGGGTAGAGAAGTGGGGAAATCATGGAGAGGAGGAGAGAGAAGGGAGAAAAATCTGAACAGGGAAGGAGAAGATTTTCATTCACTGCACAGCACCTGTAATCCCCGCTTGTCACAATGGCTCCCCTCACTTATTCACTCTCCTCCCACAACCCTTCGGATTCTGTCACTCTCTCATCAACCCCCCCCCCCCCCCCCAATACCCTCATTCACATCTTGCCGCCCTCACACAACACACAGTCCCTTCAAGATCCCCTCCCTCAATCTTGCCCTTTCCTGACACCTCTTACACAACAGCAGCAGTGCAGCACCTCAGGCCACATCTTCTCCCCTCTTCTGCATGGAACTATTGTCAAGCATTGAACCCCCTAGCCAGCAGAGGAGAAAATGTGGCTTGAGGCACTCCACTGCTGTTCTCCTCTTCACAGCACAGATGGCAGGAACAAATTGAAGGACCACCAGCACTGCTACTCAACACCAAAGCTCCAATCATGCTCCAGACCCTCTGTCCTGCAGCGATTACACAGAAGTGGCAGATTTTGTAGCTCCCCCCCCCCACCCCCCCCAGCCATGGAATTCCAGGAGACCATGGACCCTAACTACAAGGCACTGGAAGATGGTTACCTGGTGTCTTGGCACTGGGAATGCCTAGTTGCGTGTGTTGAAACGTGCTCTGATACTGCACACCATCTATCTCGGGTCTCCTCTTGTACTTCTGCCGGCCTCCTCGTACTCTGTCCAACCGAACACCTAAGCAAAGAAAATCCAGACTCATGCTTCAGGCACAAATTTCAGAAGCACGATCCCACACATTTCAGTCCCACTTTGCTGATCCTGCAACCTCTGATACTCCTTTGTGATCCTGGGCAAGTCATTTTCCATGGCCCCAGGCACATACTTAGGGGTCGATATTCAACGTGATTTCACTGGCCAGAAATGGCTCCCAGCCAGTTAAATCTCTTGTTTGGGGGGCTAACCGGTCATTTTCAGCAGCACTTAACTGGTTAGCGCTGTTGGAAATAACTGGTTAGAGCTGAACTCAAAACCGGCTATTTTGGAGGCGTTCCAGTTTATACAGTTAACTTAACCGGCCAAGTTAACTGTATAAACAGGACCACATAAAAATATTGCATTAAACAGCTACATGTTAGCCAGCTCCACAAACCCAGAAATTTAATGCTGGTGCCCGGACATGGTCTGGCATTGAATTTCCAGCATTAACACTAGCATTAGTCAGCAAATGCTGATCAAAACCAGATGAATATCGACCCCTTGTATTGTAAAGTCTCTGGGGACAGGGAAATACCTAGTGTACCTGAATGTAATGCACATTGAACTATCACTGTAAAGGACGGAGCTAAATTGCAATCCCTTTCTCTCCCTCAGCATTGCATGGTGAGCACGCAATGCCTGTCTGGGTAAACCTACTCCTGAACAAACAGGAAAGAGTAGAGGCTGACCAAAAAGATGAACCACCACAGGAGATATTGACTGAAAACACTTTATTCAAAGCACAGGTAGAAGAACCCAACACCGGTTGTGTTTCGGCAGGGAAACCTGCCTGCCCCAGGGATTGCAACAGAACTCTCTACAGGCAAGAGAAGCATATGGTCGCTGGGGCTGAAATATTTGTAACCACAGAGAGAGCAAAAAGAAAATGCTTGCTAGACGTGGATGCCAAAGCAGTCACCACATCTATGTCTGACAAGCGTTTTCTTTTTGCTCTCTTTGTTTCTACAAATATTTCAGCATCAGTAACCATACGCTTCTCTAGCCTGTAGAGAGTTCTGTTGTGATTCCTAAGGCAGGCGGGTTTCCCTGCCGAAACATGGACAGTGTCAAGTCCTTCTACTGGTGCTTTGAATAAAGTGTTTTCTCCTGTGGTGGTTCATCTTTTTGGTCAGTCTCTATTCTTTCTTGTCTGTGATGCTTTGCCGTTGAGGTTTCTTCTTGTCTGCTGTGTCTAAAACTGTTCCACTCCAGTGTCTCCCATTTGGATGAAGCTGATAATTCCTAGCATTTGTGGCCTGAGAATTCCTGCACTAGGAAACAAAGACACTAGGATTCTCAGACCCTGGAGGTCACAGGTAAATTAAATATATATATGTTTCTAACCACTGGGTTCCCTTTTTAATCCTCAGAGGGGCATATTCAAAGGTATTGGAAGCAACACAATTTCTTCTACGCTGTGTGGAAGAGCAGTAGGAAGCATAACTGATGTTACACATGGAACATGCCAGTAGCATGAGAGCAGATGGCAAGCAGCCTGGGTATGATGAATATAATAAGTGATGATTCAACAGAAGAAGCCAAGAAGAATCTAAAAACTATTCAAAAGTACCTGACTCTCTTTATGTGTTAATTTTTTGAGTCGTGTCTGACCCCTCCAGTGTATTTGAGTGACTGTAATTCCCCCTAATTCTAGAAAATTAGGTGTCCATCATTACACTTACTCCCAACTTCTATAAATAGTGCTTTAAATTGTGCACACAATTTAACTGAATAATGAGCCAATTAGTGCTCATTGGAACTTTAACAAGCAATTATTGGTGCTACTTGGCTTCGATTAAGAGTTACACACCTTAATTTAAGCACGGGTACAAAAAGGGAGCTGAGCTGATTAGGGGCGTTCCTTTAATTTATGCTCGTTATAAAATTCAGGGGATCTGCGCCTAATTTAGGAATGGGGATTTACACTAGGTTTCACTGGTGTAAATGGCCACACTTAAAAGTAGTTGTGGTTCCTGACGCTAAGCGCTATTCTATAAACAGTGCCTAACTTTAAGCGCCGTTTATAGAATAGCGCTAAACACTATATTTATCGAATCTACCCCTTAGCATGCAAAGTTGGGCGCCCCATTTATTAAATCAGGTCAGGTGCAACTTGGCTCCTAATTGGAGTTAAATACTGGCTGAAACTGGTGTTAATTGGTCTTAACTGGCACCAATGAGCAGTTGTGCTCGCAACTGACCTTAGTAGTAGTTCTAGAAGTTAAACGCACAATTTGTTGTGCATGACTTCTAGGGGGTGTGGCTGTGGGAGGGGCATGGGTGGGTCAGGGACATTCCTATGATTTTCACGCACAGGTTATATAATACCAGGTGTTATGTTCTTAATTGCCAACGGTTAGGCATGAGCACTTACACCAGCCTTTGACATGGCATAAGATTAGTCATGAAATTGCAAATTTACGCTCAGGTCCAGTTTTAGACATGGTGGGTCCCAGGGCAGAAATTAAGGAGGGGGCCCCTGATCCCCTCTCCCCCTCCTGATCTCCCCACCTGCATTGCTACTACGTGGTCCGGGCATCTCTTACCCTTTTCCTCACCACGGTCTGTCTCCCTCCCTTCCCAATCTTCTTTAAAAATGTATTTCCCTTCTCAGAGGGGTCCGGATGCAGAAGCCATCCTCCCAAGCTGCCCCCGAAGTTTTCCCTCTCTGCCACAGTCCGCCAAGGTGGAAACAGGAAATTGCATCAGTGTAAGGCAGATCACAGCAGAGGGAAAGCTTCGGGGCAGCCAGAGGCAGCTTGTGAGGATGGTTGCTGCACCAGGGCCCCTCTGAGAAGGGAAATACATTTTTAAAGAAGATCAGGAAGGTGAGGGGAAGAGGCGTACTGTGGTGGAGAGAAGGGGACGAGATGCCCGGACCGCAGAGCCCCCCAGAGCTGTGAGGTCCAGGGCAGCAGCCTCCCCCCCCCCCCCCCAATGCCTTGCCCTGCTTAAGCTAGTATTCTACAATGGCAGATCTTTGCAGAACTGCCATTATAGAATTTTGTGCTCCGTGTGCATCATCCTGGTGCCTGAACTGTGGCGCCATTTATTGAATTTATCCCATTGTGAGTATACTACACCCATCACAACAATTTTGGCTGTATGTCTTTCCTGCTCCTTATACTGGACGCTGGGCGCAGCTCAGTGCTCCCTGATGCTGGCTCTGCTCTCAGTCTCATGCTACAAATGTCTCCTCAGCAGAATAAATGGGAAGGAAGGCAGCGCTGGCTCAGTGCCTTACCTTCTTTCAGCATACCCACTTTCAGGCACTTGGTGAAGCGACAAGCCTGGCATGCTTTCCTGCGTCTTTTCGTGATCTCGCATTCATTGGTGGCTGGGCAGCTATATTCGATACTGCCTGAAGTAGAATGAGAGGAGAGAGGGAGGGAATAAAAAGACTCATCCACAGGAGAAGAGGTGTTGGGAACAGGAGTATTGGGGGAACAGGATTAGACTGTGGATATCACAAGTTTGCAAGGTTGTGAGCAGAGCAGGACAACTGAAAGAATATTCCACTCTCTCCTTTTCTAGCCCTACCCTTCTCAAAGACTGCAAGCTCTGCAATGTTGGCAGAAATTTGTAGCAATGCTTCTTCGACTCTGAGAATAGCGTTGCTTCGCCTTCAAGTGGTAGCAGGCAAGGGAAAGGGACTCCTACTGCTTCCACTTTCTGACCCTAGCTCCTTTTAATTGGCATACATGCCCCTTCAGTAAGACTACATGACTATGCCAGCACAGTGTAAGGTGGATGAAAAGACCCTCAGTTATAGACACTCTAGCTTTTTTGCAAAATACACCTTAAAAGGCAGGGCTGAAGACAGGATAAGAGACAGTGATGTAGATACACACCAACAGAAGCAAACAGAGAGAGAGCACAAGAGTGTGAGAGTAATGTGGAGGCCTCTCACCTTGTATTGTACGTTTGAAGAAGGCTTTACAGGCCTCACAGGAAGCCACTCCATAATGGTATCCTGAAGCGATGTCTCCACAAACCAGGCAGAGACGTTTGGGCATGGAGCTCAACATGTACTTGCCCCTGCACTGGACGTCACTCTGCTCCTCCTCACAATGTCGGTGTGGCATGCCCGCAGGGATGTGAAGGTGCTTTGAATCCAGCTCATGGCCTGGCCCGCTTCCACTGGTGTCAGAGGATGCACTTGGGCTGTGCTGCTGGATGCTCTCAGGGCTCGCAGGCTCTGTCTTAATGTACATATCTGCCCGGCAGTCTCGGGAAGACATTGTGAGTCACACCTGTAAGGGACAAAGAGACATGGAATCTCAAACATGGAAGATAAAGTGACTCACCCAAGATGAGGAACACAAGAGTCAATGACAGAATCAGAATGGTTAGAAATGAAGAACTAGGAGATTTATTAATTATTTTTTTTGTTACATTTGAACCCCGCACTTTCCCACTCATAGCAGGTTCAATGTGGTTTACATATTATATACAGGTACTTATTTGTACCTGGGGCAATGGAGGGTTAAGTGATTTGCCCAGAGTCACAAGGAGATAACTTGGTTTGTCCTAAGTTCAGGCAGAGCTGGGATGGGATTCACAATTGACAAGCAAAGGAGGAGCCCAGTGGTTAGAGCAGCAGGCTGTGAACTAGGCTTTAAATCCCACTCATACTCCTTGTGGCCCTGGGCAAGTCATTTAACCCTCCATTGCCTCCGATACAGTCTAACACTGGCTTACAATCTATCTTTAGGTGGTCATAACCCTATAAAAGTAGCCAAATAAAACTGTGTGACCACACTGGAGTTGTAAAATAATGATGCACCTATGGAGACTCTGCCCAAGTCATGATCCCAAATGTGGGTTTTGTGATCCCATTTAGGGTCTAGGCCCACTGTTTGGGAAGCTCTGTTGTAAGCACTCTGGGGACAAGGCAATACACCTACTGTACCTAAATATAACACATCACGAACTTCTGGAAAGGTGTGAGCTAAATACTAAGTAATTATCTTTGCTGTATAAGGGTTTCTAACATGTACTACCCATGTGGACCTGGGGTTCCCAGGATACAGTTTCAGCTTAGCCAAGTAAGCCTTTTGACCTTGAGGGATAGATAAACTTAGGAGCCAGTGTCCTTGTAGTGAGGTAATAACTGAAGTGCTTTGGACACAAGCTGTTCATAAGCAGTTTAAGTGTCACATTTTCTGCAGCTTGTCTCACCTAGCTTTTCATGAATAAATGGAATTAAGGGGTCCCAAAACTGCATGATGAGTGAGGCTATTAAAATATGCAACACTCAAGCCCCACAGGGCTATCCCTGTGTACCTTCCTCTCACAAGGCTCCACTAAACAGCAAAACAGTTCTAAGACAGATAGTGTTATGAAACCTCTGTGGGAGGCCAAGCTTAATGTGCCTAACATCTCTCGGTACTGCCAGGCCTGGGACAATTACAGCTGTGAACACCAGATGCAACATATAGCACACCAACCAGAAAGGCTGGCTTGAGGCTGTCATTCCAAGATGCTTCTAGAGGGAAGAAATGTAACAAGCTGGGAGTGTACAGGAAAAGAAGGGTGTCAGGACATTGACAAAAGCACCCCCCATCTCCATGCTTTACTACCTCATGGCAGCCCTGTGCTATTGGGAAGACACATTGTCCCATTTGGATGGTGACACCAAAGTCAGCATGTGAACAACAGTCCAAGAGCATGATACTAAAGCCTCAGACCTGCTGATGAGTTACAACCATGGCATAAGCTGGCAATGTTAGGAGTGAAACAGCTTCATCCCTGGGCATGCTACTCCCTCCCCAAGGCCAAGGGAGAGCTTTTCTTTGGAGGGGGGGGGGGTCTTTAACTCAAAATACCTATTATGCTAGAGAAAACCATACATCTTTCAAGAAAGCTACAGGACAGAGGAGACACTCCTATGGCCACCCACTACTACAGACCCTCTCAGCAGGGAAAGAGTACACCAGAGGAGGCCACTGCTCCTGCTCCTGACTTGTGTCCAACTTCTCACTACAAAAATCAGGCTCACACAGGCCACAGTGTAATACCAGTACCAGAGGAAAGGAGGCAGGCAACAGTCAGGGAAGAAGTGAGACCAAGTTGTTAAGGACTATTAATCCAAGGCCAGAGTGGACTAAAAACCTCAGATCCTGGAGAGATTTTAGAGTCGTATCCCATCTACAGACCTTGGCAGTCACTCAAAGTTCAATATCATGGTCTGTGCCAGAGCTTCCCAAAACTTTCCTGGGCCCCCACAGCCTGTAACATTTTCAGGATACCCACCATGAATATGCATTAGATCAACTTGCATGAACAAATGTTCAATTTATGACCATCACGCACATATTTTGAAAACTCAAGTGGCAGTGGGGTGTCCAGAACAGTTTGGGAAGCCTTGGTCTATGCTGTATGAAAGGGGCCTCCAGTCAGTAAACATCGTATCCACCTGGCACAGAAGAAAAACCCCAGACATGAAGATCAAACTTTTTCTGCAACTCTCAATCTGTAAGGGTGGTTTGCCTTTATCAGAAGTGCTAAGTAGTGGGCCTGGCTGGTACCCAAATCTGTTTTGGCTCAGAAATTAGCCAGGAAGGTTGTAAGCTTCTGGTTAGTGGAGCAATTTTGGTAGGCTGAGAGAAGTTCAGACGTGTGCTAGCTCTGGTCCACTCAAATGATGGTGGACAGGTTTCTGAGGCATCTCAGAAAACAAGTCCTTGGCAGAATAAGGAATTGTATTTGCAAAAGAAGAACGAGGAAGCTGTTAGCCGATCAGACCCCTGGTACAGAGCACCAAATAATCACGGACACTAGTGGCTGAATATAACGATAGTGGCACTGCTTACAGACCAGGGAAAGGAACACCTCCTTTCGTATCCACCATATCTGTGCAAATTACATTAGTCACTGCATATCAGTATAGCAATTTACTCTGCTTACTCCCTCCAGCACTGAACTCACTCAACCACCAACCCTCCCCCCCCCCCCCCCCACTCTCATCATCTACCAGTAACCACCTAAAGATACTGAGTCTCTGTCCCAGTAGCCAGCTAGAGAAACCCAGTCCTTAGAACAGATGTCACTCTGTCACTCTGGTGCTTTGCTTTACACAGTAAACAGAAATGGAACCGATACAAATAGAATTGAAATTAGATTAATATCACCCTGATAGTGCATGCCTCTGACTGCAATACAGGAGCCCCACAGCTCGTATCTCTCACAAGACCGAAACTGGAAGAAACACTATTGAACTCTGAACAATATAAGTAAAAGGAAGTGTGACCTGCAGTTTTTAATAACACATTTTAAGGTGGCTTTCAGTATATTCAATGTACTGCAGTAAAAATATGTGCCTCAGGTTGTTGTAAAGCTTTAGTGTTCACAGAGTCTTATTAAGCCATAGCTCATGCCCTAAGAAAGTGAGGCCTCAGTACTCACAATGTTCTAAGCCACAGCTTGCATCATTAGGATTGAGGCCTGGGTGCTCACAACATATCTCTAAGCCTCAACTTGTGCTAAAGGATTTAAGACCTGAGCACCAAGGATGTCTCATGAAGCTACAGCTTACGTTGTATGGACCAAGGCCTGGGCACTCATGGTGCCTTACCGAGCCACAGTTCATGTTGCGTGAACCAAGGCCTGGGTTCAGGTGGCCAACCGGCTCCAGATTTTCAGGACAGGTTTGATCCAGTCTTGGTTTTACCCCACTGTATGTAGGCACTTGCAGTTTTCATTTTCTTACTGCATGCCCTAAGAAAAGCAAGTACAAGTCCCTGCATGCTAATGCAGGGGGTAAAACTGGCCCCAGATTGACCAGTCCTGAAAATCTGGACTCGGTTGTCAATGCTAGCATGGGTATCCATGGCATCTCACTAACCTATAGCTCATTCCCCGAGACGCGAGGCCTGGGCGCTCAGAACGCTTCACTAGGCCCAGGCTCATTCTCTGAGAAGTGAGGCTTGGGCACTCAGGATGCCTCACTAGGCCCCAGCTCGTTCTCTGAAAAGTGAGGCCTTGGCAGGAATTCTTTTCATCTGCGAGGACTAGCTTATGTTACCAGAAGGAAATGCTGTTTCATCTTTTCCTTCTGTTGTACCCCTGACACAGACTGCAATTGGGTGAAACATGGCCAGGTTGGACATCTGTTATTTAATTCCCATAGTTTGCAACAATAATAGCACCTCATTAAGCCATAGCTCGTTCTCTGAGAAGTGAGCCTGAGAACTCACACCCCCTCGTGCACACTTAACATGCAAAATTCCTGTTCCTTGCCAAATCCAGAGGCCACTACTCCATCCTCATCCTCCTCGATCTATCCGCCGCTTTTGACACTGTCAATCATGATTTACTTCTTGCCACACTGTCCTCATTTGGGTTCCAGGGATCTGTCCTCTCCTGGTTCTCCTCCTATCTCTCCCACCGCACCTTCAGCGTTCACTCTCATGGATCTTCCTCCACCCCCATCCCACTATCTGTTGGTGTTCCCCAGGGATCTGTCCTTGGACCCCTTCTCTTCTCAATCTACATCTCTTCCCTGGGCTCCGTGATCTCATCTCATGGCTTCCAGTATCATCTCTATGCTGATGACACCCAGCTGTATCTCTCCACACCTGATATCACCGCGGAGACCCAGGCAAAGGTATCGGCCTGTTTATCCGACATTGCTGCCTGGATGTCCAACCGCCACCTGAAACTGAACATCGTCTTTCCACCAAAACCCACTCCTCCACTTTCTATCTCAGTCGATAACACCCTCATCCTCCCCGTCTCATCTGCCCGCAACCTCGGAGTCATCTTCGACTCCTCCCTCTCCTTCTCTGCGCATATCCAGCAGATAGCCAAGACCTGTCGCTTCTTCCTCTTTAACATCAGCAAACTTTGCCCTCTCCTCTCTGAACACACCACCCAAACTCTCGTCCATGCTCTCATTACCTCTCGCCTTGACTACTGCAACTTACTCCTCACCGGCCTCCCACTTAGCCATCTATCCTCCCTTCAATCTGTTCAGAACTCTGCCGCACGTCTTATATTCCGCCAGAACCGTTATACTCATATCACCCCTCTCCTTATGTCACTTCACTGGCTTCCAATCAGATACCGCATTCAGTTCAAGCTCCTCCTTCTTACCTACAAATGCACTCAGTCTGCTGCCCCTCGCTACCTCTCTACCCTCATCTCCCCTTACGTTCCCGCCCGAAACCTCCGCTCACAAGACAAATCCCTCCTCTCAGTGCCCTTCTCCACCACCGCCAACTCCAGGCTCCACTCATTCTGCCTCGCCTCACCCTATGCTTGGAACAACCTTCCTGAGCCCTTACGCCAAGCCCCCTCCCTACCCATATTCAAGTATTTGCTGAAAGCCCACCTCTTCAGTGCTGCTTTCGGCACCTAACTCTTACCTTTCAAGAAATCCAGACTGCCCCAATTTGACGGCCCCTATCGGACTGACTGTTCACTTGTCCTTTAGATTGTAAGCTCTTTGAGCAGGGATTGTCTTTCTATGTTAAATTGTACAGCGCTGCGTAACCCTAGCAGCGCTTTAGAAATGTTAAGTAGTAGTAGTAAAATTGCATGTACATGTTGCAGAATAGTGCTAGTTGGCAAATTAGCCGCTAATTGGCACCAACAAACCAATAATCTCCGAACAATTGAAGCTAATTGGTGCTAATGGACACTAATTTGCAGTTATGTACATAACTGCACTTGTCACTATTCTAGAAACTTAGAACCCAATATTCAAAGGGATTTAACCGGGCAAGAGATTCTCCTGCTTGGCCACTAATATTGGGCAGTAAAAAGGTTGTCCTAACCATGGGGCCATTCTATGAAAGGACTATGGCGTGACAACCTGGAACTACCGCCAGCGGTAGTTCCGGCTCAAGTGCGCACCATTTCTAGTGCACCAGAAAACATTCCCCTAATTTATAGCATGGTGCTAATTCGGTGGTAATTAGTTACCACAGGAGTCCTTACCGGCAACTCAATGGGTGGTGGAAGTGCTCTCCCCCCCCCCCCCCCCCGCCTCACATGGCCACGCGGTAAGAATAATCTTACTGCATGGCCATGTCTGTTTTAGGGTCCTTTTACCCGCTGCGGTAAAAAGGGCCTTGGAGCGCGGCAAAAATGGCACCTGCCGTTACTGCAGGGCCCTTTTTACCACAGCTTGGTAAAAGGACCTCTATATGAGCTATCTGGGCACCAGTCTGAATATTGAGAGGTTTTCGGTTAATTTCTGGGTTTATTTTCAAAATTTCTATTCCACAGTATCTTTGCATTCTAGGCTGATTACAACTCAGCATTCACAATCCAATACATATAAAATAATACAAACTGGAGAGACAAGATGGTGGCGTGAAGGGAACGTAGTCAAGCAGCCCAACTCCTAACCTTCACTCTTTGACGTGTAAAAGAAAAATTCCTATTCACCTATGCCTAAAAGGAGGGGTAAGCAGCGCGTTTGCCCTGCTACACCTGCGAATCCCATGGTCGGACCTATGGACCGCTTCACTGCACCTGGACCTCTCTTGGGGATGGATTCCTCATTGCTAGAAGGAGCGGTGGGAGGTGACCCGCTTCTCTCAGCCCCGACGATCAGATGCCTCCACACATGCCAGCGGTGGAGCTGCGACGCATTCAGGAAACCCCTTACTTCGACGCTCAGGGAGTGTTTCCTGTAGCGGGGTCAGGTCGCTGCATTAAACCGCCCAATACATCTACTCAAGACGATTGAGGCACAGGAAGGAGTCGGCGTTTCTGCTGACTCTGAAGCTTCCAAGGAGATACAGCCTTCGGAGGAATTAGAAATTGGAACTTCTCTAAGTCTTTCTTACCTATAAAACCTTCAACTATTACTTTGGACACCATATGGGAAGCTCTTTTAAGTTTGGAAACTTCGTTTTCCCAAAAATTAATATCTGTAATTCAACATACTCAAATTCCCTCAGGAAAGATTTCCTTGTTGGAAATAAAAACTCTAACTATGGAAAAAATTGACTAATGCTACTAATATTCAGTCGCTCCAACAAACTCAAGTAAATTTGATTAAAGAAAATTTGATGCTGCAACATAAGATTGAAAATTTGGAGAATCAACAGAGATCTAAAACACTGAGCCGAGACGCCGAGGAAGCCCACCCCACGCGACCACACCATGATCCAAATAAGAGTGCTCTAACAACATAGGAGACACGAAAAACCTAAGAGACAACAAGGACAGACCACCACAAATGACTGTAATTCACCTTCTCTACCCTTTTCACCCACCCCCAAAAACCTACCATCTCCAAAATCTACCAATACCTCCCATACTTGCACTCTGATTAACAGCTCGGCACCTAAAACCATAGAACCCAAACCCCAGGGTGCCACTCCTGCTCACGAGACTGAGAGCTACCCACCAACCTGTACCCAGACACCAGTATGTACATATTTAAATCACTACTAACATTACACTTCCTATCACTGTTTCAACTACCATTATTCATCCCTCTCACAGACAAAAACACCATCCCTATCGTAACATACCACCAACAACTAATCAAACATTTCACCTCTCATCACATCAACCAACACCACATCATAGGAAGTACACACACACTTGGTCTACCCCAACAAAAGGGAATGAAAGGTCATAACACAAACACAACAAAGACACTGACATACACAAACCACCCTACCAATGGAAGAACACCCACATCTGGACCACACCAAAAATATGGAATGAAAGACCAAAACACACACAAATGCACCAGGGACCGACAACTTACGAAAATTCACACCTCCCCAAATATAGAAGCCCAATTCCACAACATTCATGTGGGCTACATTAACGCCAGATCTGTAGTAAACAAAACAACAACAACAGACTGGATCACATCAGATAACCTTGACCTACTTTTCATCAACGAAACTTGGATCCACAACCAAAAAGATCCAATAATCCTTGACCTATGCCCTTCCGGATCTAAAATCACTCATTGGATCAGAAAGGGAAAAAAAAGGAGGCGGAGGCCTAGCCCTAATCTACCGCTCCCATTTCATCACTGAAACTACCGCTGAGTCCATAACACCCCAATTAGAAATTGTATCTATCAGAATATACAATAAATCCATGACTGACCATCTAAACTGCGTCTTATTCTATAGACCTCTTGGCAACTGGAACGACTGCCAGCTCAACCTTATGGACTTCACCTCGAACAGCTGTGTATCCAACCCTAATACACTGGTACTAGGTGACATAAACCTCCATCTTGAAGACATTAACTCCTCCAATTCACGAGACTTTAAGGATTTCCTCCACTCATGGGATCTCAAATTTCCACAAATGCAACCTACCCACATTAAAGGGCACACACTTGACCTCATCTCCTACAAACTATCCACAAACCACAACATATCAATAACAAATACCAAATGGTCAGACATACCCTGGTCCGACCATCACAAGTTGCATCTATCATTAAATTGGCGAAAAAAGGGATCATACCAAACACCAAACAACACAATCAACAGCACAAGAGGCAAAATTGACCCAACAGTTTTCTGGCAAAAGATATATGATAATGAATGGAACGCCCGAACAGACTCCACACATTATTTCTCCGATTGGGATGAAAGATGCAAGAGCGTACTAGACGGAATAGCACCCATAAGAACCAGAACATCACGTAGACAGAACGTGGCCCCATGGTTCAACGATGGACTAAAAAAACTCAAAACACAAACCAGAAAACTCGAACGAGCATGGGCAAAAATTAAAGATGAGCACACACTTAACACATGGAAACAAACACAAAGAAAATACAAATATGCAATAAGGCAAACCAAAAGATCCTACTATAAAATTAAAATAGGACCAGACTACAAAGACCTGAAAAAACTATACCAACTAGTAAACACGCTCATAGATACTACTCCTATCACCACAACCGACATCCCATCTGCAGATGAACTTGCTATTCACTTCAAGGAAAAAATAATAAAACTACACAAGACATTTCCTCAAAAGAACACTGACATCGAACAATTCTTCAACCTATTGGACCCAAACCTGGAAGAATACCCCGCAGACCGCACCTGGACAAAATCTGCTACTCTCTCCACCAAATCGGTTACCCAAGCAATCCACAAATTCTCCAAAGCTCATTGTAAACTGGACACCTGCCCCAGCTACTTACTTAAATCAGCATCCTATCGCTTCATCGAAGACCTCACATCCTATCTAAACTGCATGCTCCAACAAGGTCTCTTTCCCAAGGAACATGGCAACATACTACTCACCCCACTACCAAAAGACACAAAGAAAAAAAACGAACGACCTTACCAATTATTGTCCAGTTGCATCCATCCCATTAGTAGTCAAACTGATGGAGAGTATGGTGACAAAACAGCTTATGGACTACATGGACAAGTTCTCATTACTGCATGATTCACAATCAGGATTTCGCCCTTCTTACAGCACAGAAACTGTACTAGTCACTCTACTGGCCAAATTCAAGCACGAAATTGCCACAGGTAAAAGCATACTCCTCCTCCAATTCGACATGTCGAGCGCATTAGACATGGTAAACCACAACATACTTCTACGCCTCCTAGACCACTTCGGGATTGGAGGAAACACACTTAACTGGATCAAGGGCTTCCTAAGCACCAGAACATACCAAGTTAAATCAAAAACAAACATATCACCACCATGGAAAGCAGACTGCAGAGTACCTCAAGGATCTCCACTCTCACCAATACTATTCAACATAATGATGACCCCACTGGCCAAATCCCTATCCAACCAAAACCTTCATCCGTTCATATACGTAGATGATGTCACAATCTATATCCCTTTCAAACATGACCTAACAGAAATTACAGATGAAATCAAATGCGGTTTGGACATCATGGACTCATGGGCAAATTCATTCCAACTGAAATTAAACACTGAAAAAACACACTGCCTCATCCTCTCATCCCTACACAACAAATATAAACCCATAACCTTAAACACCCCAGTTCACACCCTCCCTATCTCAGACAGCCTCAAAATACTAGGCGTTACAATTGACCGCAATCTCACACTTGAGAGCCAAGTAAACTATAAAGAAAATGTTTCACTCAATGTGGAAGCTTAAACGCATAAAACCTTTCTTCCCGAGAGTTTTTCGTAACCTAATACAATCAGTGGTAATGAGCCACGCAGATTACTGCAACGGAATATATGCAGGATGCAAAGAACAACTCATAAAGAAACTCCAGACAGCCCAAAACATGGCAGCCAGGTTGATATTCGGTAAATCACGTTTTGAATCTGCCAAACCCCTCCTAGAAAAACTACATTGGTTCCCTATCAAAGAACGTATCACCTTCAAAATCTGCACCTTGGTCCACAAGATTATCTATGGTGAAACCCCAGGATACATGGTCGACCTGATTGACATTCCGGACAGAAACAGAACTAGAGCATCATGCACCTACCTAAATCTCCATTACCCGAGCTGCAAAGGTCTCGGATACAAATTAACCTATGCATCAAACTTCTCCTACATAAGCACACTACAATGGAATATACTCCCAAAGACTGTGAGATCAGTTTACGACCCTCTAGACTTCAGGAGATCATTAAAGACTTATCTATTCAGAAAAGCGTTCCCCACCAATCAAACCTAGATGCCTCCAATCTGCAACACAGCAAACCTCAAGCTGTACTGGACAATACATATTACTTCCTATCCTTTATCCCTAGGCACCCGAATATACTAGCATTACCCGACTCTAACATCAAATTGTATTTATTTCCACGTCGGTTTAGTCGATCGCCTTGACCGGTAAGATGTAAGCCACATTGAGCCTGCAAATAGGTGGGAAAATGTGGGCCACAAATGCAACAAATAAAATAAATAAATTTTCCTAAAATGCCTTCTGTTGCGCCTCTTGGGTGAGGAGGAGTAGCCTAGTGGTTAGTGCAGTGGACTTTGATCCTGGGGAACTGAGTTCGATTCCCACTGCAGCTCCTTGTGACTCTGGGCAAGTCACTTAACCCTCCATTGCCCCTGGTACAAAAATAAATACCTGAACCTGAATATATGTAAACCGCTTTGAATGTAGTTGCAAAAACCTCAGAAAAGCGGTATATAAAGTCCCATTTCCCTTTCTTATAACTTTTAAAAAGTATCTGAGATATTGAATATTCCTTAGCAGGCCTACCCTTCGGTCTCTAAAATATATTATTTGTTATTACATAAAAAGAAGAATACTAATCAACCTATTTCCGAAGGAGCCGATGTTTCTTTTGACACTTTAAACCTCACACAAATGCTTGAAGACGATAATTTGGGCTCCAAACCCGCTACTTTGATTGTGACTTTTGTACTACAACCGGATAGAGACTGGCTATTGAGACAATTTTTTCACCATAGAGAAGAACTTTTCATGGATTGTAAAATTAGAATTTTTCCAGATATTGCTAGAGCGACCCAAAAGAGGCGCCAACCTTTCCTTAAACTCTGCCCACGGGTGGTGCAATTGGGCAGTTTATTTTGGTTGAATTTTCCTTGTGTGTATTAAAATTAAACTCAGTGAAATATGTTTTTTATGATCCTATACATTTAATATCTTTTTTGGACTCGAAGACGGTTGTAACTCCAGTTTTACAGCCAATAGCAATATCCTCTCCGTAACATAATAATTTGGTTTGTGTTTCTCTTCCTATGTTAACTTTAAGTAGTATATAAATACTAGTACAACAGGTCCATTTCTGACACAAATGAAACGGGTGCTAGCAAGGTTTTCCTCGGAGTGTGTATGTTTGAGAGAGTATGTGTGAGATTGACTATGTGTGAGAGAGAGAGAGAGTGAATGTGCGAGTGTGTGTGTGTGACAGAGAGAGAGCGAGACTGCTGGATGCGAGTGTGTCTCCTCTGTCCCCCCCCTCCAGCCACCCAGCGATTGTCCTCTCTCCCCTGCTCCCCCTCCAGCCACCCAGCGATTCTACTTTTTCCCTTGCCCCCCTCCAGCCACCCACCGATGCTCTTCTCTCCCCTGTCCCCCCTCCAGCCACCCACCAAGTCTCCTCTGTCCCCTTCCAGCCACCCAGCGAATCTCCTCTGTTCCATGCCCCCCCCTCCAGTAACCCAGCGATTCTCCTGTGTCCCCTGCCTCCCAGCGATTGTCCTATCTCCCCTGCCCCCCTCCAGCCACTCCTCCACGTTAATCAGCATATATTAAATTCCCCCCATGTGCTACAGAAAAGCACCAAGCACATGCTATATAATAAAACGCACCTCCAACGTTCTGAAGCCTGTAAGGCTCCATCTCCTCAATTGACGACACGTAGTTCCGGAACATTGCAGGAATGCTTCAAGGCTTGAAGGCTTCACTTTCTCAGCTTCAGAACATTGGAGGTGCGTTTTATTATATAGGATTTCATGGAATTGTACCTTGCTCTTTCCCTCTAATAGTGGACTAGAGATTAGATAATAATATAAATTGTTTAGTATAAAAATTTATGTAATATGAAGTTTAATATTACCTAGATCGTTCCATATTTTAAGTCCTACTACACAGAATATAGATGATAAATTTTCTTCAAATGAAGGCGCATACAACAGATAGGCAGATGCTGATTGCAAAGAACACAAGGGTTGATGCAAATACAATGTAGATGATACAACCAGAGAAATCGTATGAACCAAGACCTTGAACACCAACAATAGAATCTTATAACAGATCCGAAATTCAATTCGCAATGTAAGGCTATCAGAACAGGGGTAATATGTTCTCATCTAGAATGTCCAGTGATCAGCCTCTCAGTGGAATTCTGCGCAATTTGCAGGGATTTCAAGACTCGTTTTGGAACACCTATTAAAAGACTTACAACAGTCAAGGTGGGGACAAATAACACTTTGCACAACCATTCGCACATGCAGCGACATTGAATACCTGAGGTTAGAACAACCAAGGCTTTTTTTGAGGGGGTACTTGGGGGTACTGAGTACCGGCACCTTTTCCATTGTCTGCTAAAATTGACCCACGGACCCCAAGTTTTAATGAAAGAGCTCAGGCCCTACGCATCTTTGTGCGACTGGTTGCAGGGGGCCTGGCTATTGTGGGGTGGGTCCCTCAGTGATCACCCCATCCTTGAAGGGTGGCCTGGCATTTGAGTACTGGCACCTTTTTCACTAGAAAAAACACACTGAGAACAACCCACGTAAAAAATCTATAGCACAAATGCAAGGCAGTGAGGACATGGGAGGGGTGATATAGAACAGTGTTTCCCAAGTTCGGTCCTGGAGTACCCCTTGCCAGTCAGATTTTCAGGATATCCACAATGAATATGCATGAACTTGATTTTGCATACACTGCCTCTATTATATGCCAATCTCTTTCATGCATATTCATTGTGGATATCCTGAAAACCTGACTGGCAAGGAGTACTCCAGGACCGGACTTCGGAAACACTGATACCGAATTCATGCTTAGGATGCAGCATCCTAACATCTAAATTTTGGTGACCTTTTCAGAATTACTCCCACAGCATCTCAGTAGGCTAGAGTTCATTCTCTGAGGCCTGGGCATTCACGGTGTCACTAGGCCACAGCTTATGACATACGCACTGAGGCCTTCGTGGATCCTGACATATTTTTACTGCAATGAACTGAAGAGAACTTTTTTATCCTGACCTTTCCCATCCTGTTTCAGCATTACACGAGAAAAAGTTCATAGTAAACTTTAAAATATAAAAACAGGACATGTCATTTTCTAAACAGAAATAACATTTTTTTCTGAGAGCTCCTCTTCATTGCCTCATGTGGTCCACCCTGTGAATTTCTTTTTAGATTTTATTCCATTTTACATAAATATTAAGCATAGCCACATCCATTCACTCAGTCTCTCCATTCTCACTCTACTGTTGTCCTCTATGAGAGCAATATTCAAAGCCTTTCAAGAGGGTAATAACACCATTTTACTGTCCAACTATCCATGGTAAATGTATGCCTACTGTTCTCTAATTGAAGATACACAGCAAAGACAGACTAGGATTTGCAGAAATCCAGAGGACTGGGAATAGCAGCAGATCACAAAGACAATGTGTACAACTTTAAAGATATTGCTGCAAACTACGGGAAATTAAATAACAGAAGCCTGATGTGGGCATGTTTCGGCCGAATGCAGGCTGCATCAGGGGCATACCAGAAGGAAAAAATTAAGCAGCACTTCCTTCTGGTAATATAAGCTGACCTAGAGGGAATTCTTTTCATATGTGAGGACTAGATTGTGTTACCAGAAGGAAATGCTGTTTCATTTTTTTTCTTTCTTTCTGGTGTGCCCCTGATGCAGCCTACATTTGGGCAAAATGTGGCCACGTCGGGCTTCTGTTAAGTCTCGTAGTTTGCAACAATAAAATTGCTTTCAAGTTCTACACGTTGCTTTTCTTCACGATCTACTGCTATTCCTAGTACTCTTCCCCAATGTACACACTTTTTTCCATGGACCGCGGAGGTGTTCCTAGGGATGGACAGAGGGCAAGATATATAGGTTTGATCACCCAAGCCTACATGCATTCTTGTGCCGCAAAATGACCTGAGAAAAAAACAGGAAAAATCTCTGCGGGATGTTTTTCATTAGACAATAATGAAAGTAAACGTACCCATGTGTTTCTGAAGCGATTATGGCACAAATTCCCTAAGCGTTTGTCTAGCTTCCCTGTTTTGGTTATTTACTCGTCCTGGTAGTGTTTGCTTCCACTACCTTCATTAGTAGAGTATTTCAGGCCCCATCTTTAAAACTCTGGTTGTTATAACCCCCCCCCCCCCCCCCCCCCCCCCCCCCCCCAATATTCATCCACTGGCAGTGAACGTTTTGCTGCCCACCACTGGCATTATTCCTCGATATTCAATGCCAGACCCTGTCCAGGCTTCAGCATTGAATATTCTTTCTTTATTTTGAGCCAGCTAACACATAACTGGTTAAGTCAATATTCAGCCCTTAACTGCATAAGCCAAACTGCTTAACGATAGGACTGCTATTTATGCAGCCCGATTTAAGCAGTTTACTTATGTGGTAAGGGGTTGAATATCGGCACTTAACCCGACTCTATCCCTGAACACCCACAAGTTAGCCGCTTTTGAATTCAGCGCTAACCGGTCACTTTCAGTGAAGATAACTGGTTTAAGTTCCACTGAAAATGACCAGATAGCCACGGCCTGTGCTTAATACAATATCCAGGACCACTCTCATTTTCCAGATATGACAGGTGGGGGTGGACAAAGATGTAGACAATAATCCTAATATTCTCGTCTTCTACAGAAACAGCCACGAACAAGAGATTTAACCAGTCGGTGGCCGTTTCTGGCCGGTTAAATCATTTTGAGTATCGGCCGGCCTGTGCTTAATCCGACATCCAGGACCACTCTCATTTTCCAGATATGATGGTTGGGGGTGGAGGACAAAGATGTTGACAATAATCCTAATATTCTCGTCTTCTACAGAAACAACCTTTCCCTCCTTCTCAACACACCTCTCCACTCTTACACCTTCTCTTAGAGCGGAGGACTGTAGGGCAAGACTATAGATATCTTCATTCTAACACCCACTCCCTCTCTCTCCATCCTAACATACAGACACACACACTCCCCACATCTCCCTCCACCCCACAGGAGAGGAACTGAAGCACTTTTATGTTTGTGGAGATGGGATCAGACAAATCCACCTTTGCTCCCACCTCCTAAGTTTCCTAGTTGCTAATGTTATGTGGAGCAGATGATCCCCCCCCCCCCAATCCATCCTACTATGGTAAGCTCATGTTTACCATCCCTTCACAACAGTGCACCAGTGATATTTTAGTTCAGCACAAAATTTTAGCTCTAGTCTTTATTCAGTTTTTAAAAAAAAAACAATTTTAATTCTTATTTTATTCTAGTTCTGACAACAGTCTTCATTCTAGTTTTTATTTAGTCCTCTTCAGAAAATTTCAGTGAGTCTGTGAAAATGTGCGTGTGTGTGTACGTTAAGGACAATTATTATTTATAGTTCTTATATTCTACTTGGGACAGTACATTTTCTATTCCTATTCTGTTTTCATTTTTTTTTTAAAAACACAGTTTTATTTTTACTTCTAGTTCTCGTGATCTAATGGTCAAAACTTTTCATTCTGATTTTTATTCTCATTAATGAAAATATCCCTGCAATGCACACCTCGCTATACAGGGCCAGCCCAACCATTAGGCAAGCTAAGCAGTTGCTTAGGGAGGCAGCTTCTGTGGGGCAGCAGAAAGCAACCGCTGTCAAAGCAAAGCAAGAGGTTTTGACGGCCACATAAACTCAATATCATCAGTCTGTACTTTCACCTGCAGGAAGAACAGGCAATTTTCTAATAGCCTTTTTGCCTTTGGAAATTGCACTATTTACAGAACACAAGTTTAATTTTTAAAAGTATAGCTGCCTAATATTCAGCTCACAGGGGTAGGCTGAACTGACCTGGATAATCAATGCCGGGGCATGCGTGGCTCCCAGCACTGAAGGTCTCAGCGGTCACCCAGAAATTAACTGGGTGGTGGCCAATATCAGACCAGAATCTGCTTAACTTCAACGCATAAAGTTAGGACAGTCTGTTTGCTGAAAATGGCTGCTGACTGGCTATGTTTGAGCTCTGGCCCGTGTTCGGCCTGGCCCTAACCTAGTGAGTTAGGGGGGATACTACTACTACTTAACATTTCTAAAGTGCTACTAGGGTTACGCAGCGCTGTACAGTTTAACAAAGAAGGACAGT
Organism: Microcaecilia unicolor; assembly: GCF_901765095.1. NCBI lineage: Eukaryota > Metazoa > Chordata > Amphibia > Gymnophiona > Siphonopidae > Microcaecilia > Microcaecilia unicolor. The sequence goes on from NC_044041.1 coordinate 112,202,403, forward strand.
CCCTGCTCAAAGGAGCTTACAATCTAAAGGACGAAATGTCAAGGTGGGCAGTCTAGATTTCCTGAACAGAGGTATAATGGTTAGGTGACAAGGGCGACATTGAAGAGGTGGGCTTTGAGCAAGGATTTGAAGATGGGCAGGGAGGGGGCTCAGCAAAACTAGCTGGTTAAGTGCCAGTGAACAGCCACGGGCAAGCCATTTAAATGGCCAGGAGCCTCTGCTGGGCGTTTAAATAGCTTTGAATATCGGGCCCTATGTTTTTAGGATTGTTCTAAGAGTGATGCTGTTGGAATGATCACGATTCTTGAGTTTTAACTATCAAAATCTTGGGGGCTGCTCAGGAGTATAACAGTTAATTGAGAAAGCGCAAAGGTGAAGTTTTGCCCTGGGCGCTTAATATCCTTGTCACCAACCATGTCACTATACACACACACTCTCCATTCTTATAGCCACTCTATAAACAAACTCCTTCCAACCTAACACTCACCTTCTCTCCTTATACACATGCACACATTGGGAAATGGTGAAGATGTGTGTGAAGAGAGAGGGCACATGCATCCACTTCCACCCCACAACTCAACACATAATTTCCCAAACTCATATACTACAAGGCAGAATGTCTCCATATAAACATACTCTTCCTACTTTGCTCAACCACTGCATTCACTAGATAGGTACCCACTGTCCACCTCTGGACCTGTGACCCCCACCTAAGAGAGCAGGGGGTGCTCCCTTTCCTCAATTCCCAGTTATCTGCTTGCAAGCCTCCAAGGGTCTGGGAATGTTAGCAGGCAAAAACTAGGGTGGTAGAGGGGTGCATCACCCATGTCTAATCTATGTCAGCCATCACAAACTAATATGCTCAAAGCTGGTGAAAGGGTAGCGAGTGCCCTAGGCAAATCTTCAGCCTTACACTCCCCTTGCCTGCAGCCTCCACACCCCCCCCCCCCAAAAAAAAAACTTTGATAATTAACTCAACAATCATGCTCATCACGCAAACATCCTATACAAATGCAGTATGTGCTGATGGAAATGCCAGGAAAATATAGATTACCCTTCCCATGCCAAAGACTGGTTAGGCTCATCCTTATCACCACTAAGATCTTGGCACTGATTTCTGAACTGGGGGAGGGGGCAGGGCCACCAAAACATAGAGCCGGGCCCGGGACAGGGCCACTGCAGCTGCTGGCCCCCTGCACTCGGGCCATTGCTGGCCCCACCCCTTACCTTCCTGTGCCTGCTCCTCCCTCAGTTTGTCACCCTCCTACTCCTGTGTGCTGGGACCCGGGTTATCCCATTAACACAATCACCCAGGTCCCAACACAGCAGGAGACAGACCAGAACCTTCTGCTTTCCTCTGAAAGCCTTGACGATGCCGGGTCCCCCCTTTGAGGCCAGACCCAGGGAATCTTGCCCCCGGCCCCCCCTCTTGGTGGTCCCCAGGGGGAGGGGAGCAGACATGCCCAATGTTAACCTTGCCCGGAGCAGAAATTTGGAAGGGGGCCTCTACAACCTACTAGCAGGATGTATTTCCTTCAGATTTAGGTAGGCTTCGGGACCCTGCAACATGGGGACCCAGAGCAACTACCCTGTTTGCACCCTCCTAATACCTGCCCTAGGGGTAGAGAGAAGACAGATGACAGTAGTCCCCTCCCCATGCACTTAAATTCAGAAACTCATTTACAATGAGGAGTGATAGGGAGGGATGTGTGTGTATATACACACACATACACAGCCTTTACATTATTAACTTCTTAATAACACCATATATACTTTTTAAAAAATTATTCTCTAAGCATGAGTATATTGCTCACCTCTATCTCCCCCCCCCCCCCCACAAAAAAAAAAAATCAGTCCTTTCCATATAGGCTGAGACTTATCCTTGCACCCTGTTCCCTAGAGCACATGGAGTCAAAATCTTTCTCGTCCTCGTCCAATCAAGCCAAAAAATTTATAGCAAAAAGAAAGTATAAGTGAAGGATGCACAGACCTGGGGGTCTAGGGGGGGTCCGCTGCATTTCCCCCTGCCCGGGGTACGAGCCGGCTCAGCCACTACTCTTCAGGCTGCGGCTCCCTGCATCGCTGCTGTAGGACACACAAAAGGACATTTGTAACCCACTTCCTCACTCGGTCTCCTCCAGCTGACAAATGCAGGGAGGGCGGAGCCTTATGAATATTAAACAGGAGGGGGGAGAGAAAGGTTTTGCAAGCTGGTCTAATCTTTCCCCCCAATCCAGCCTTTCAGGCAGGTCTGGACTAAGCGCAGGGCAAAAGAGACTATAACCAGGAAGCACCAAAATCATGTAAAAGCCTTGCTGGGGAGAGAGCAGAGGTGGCTCATGCCACCCCCAGCCCCTCCCCACTCTGCCTAGTCTCTCTGTGGGGCTTTCTGGGTAATGGTGAAGTCAGCAGAGGGGGAGGAGGCCGGGGCGGAAACGGAGGGGGGAGGTGTGCAGCTTGGGACGAGAGTCAGAGAATCCAAGACAGTGGCCAGTTTTCCGGCGGGAGATCTTAGCCTGGTTCTGATGTTCCACCAATTCCCCTTCTCCCCAGTTTCTCGACTGCTTTCTGTGCTGCTGATGACAAACTGGAAACAGCAGGGACTACAGCTCCCACAATGCAATGGGTCAAAATTAAAAAGTAAGCAAGCAAAGCAATACAGAAAATTCTCCCTTTCATACTCCCACCACCTGCTATGGATATAATATTTAGTAAAGCGTGGTATACAAACTTTTAGATCATTTCCCTCAAGGGCTTACAAGTGCAGTGACCCAAGGGCATTCACAGGGCAGGAAAAAGCAGGCAAAGAGCTGTAGCGGAGAGGGAGAAAAGTAGCAGTGGGGTGAGCACGGCATCTGGCCCTGAGAAATCTGGAGAGGAAAGCTAGTTCCTTGCAGTACACCTCCATCACATGGACTACAGGCAGAGGTACACAGAGCAGATTCAAGACAGTCCCCACTTCCACTTTTCCTTAAATCAGTCAAACAGGCTGATCCAGTCCTGCATTTACACATTGCCCGTATGGAAGCAGAAGGGGAAAGAATAATTCAAAGTATGAAACAAAATTGTATATTCAGTAATTCTTTAAATTTAGTTGAAATGAAGTATTGTAGCAGAGCTGCATGTGGACCAAGTGTTACAGGGCAGGAATGAGATGCACTGGCGAACCTGTGCGGGTAACATGAAGGTATTGAGGAATGGTCTAAGAGAAGGAGTGAGGTACACTGGCAGAACTGTGTGTATGTGTGTGGTGTGGTGTTCTCATGGAAAGAAAGAGGTGTATTGATAGAGCTGTGCCTGTGACTGATCTCAGGACAGCAATGAGGTACATTTAGCAGAGGTGTGTGGGTAGTCTTAAGGCACAGTGAGATGCATTAACAAACTACTACTGTAGTGGTGGAAGAGGGGGAGGGGAAAGCAGTACTGCAGGTTTCTTATGTTTGTCAGCATTCTCTTTTTCTGCAGTACACATCACTTGCCCTGGGCACCAGCTGTTACAGATCACTTTATAGAGACTGCTCCTGAGTGAAACTCAAGCCCCCTACCTGTGGTTCAGACAGGAGAATGCTGCTTCTGCCTGGTCTGACCAGTTGCCTGAGTTTGACAACAAACAAGGGTGGAGACATCACAGCCCATGCTCATCACAAATAAATCTGTAACTCAAACATCTTCGGGTATGGCCCTAGGATCCAAAGACCCTTTCTTTAATAGAAATCAGACATGCTAAATCCCAGGATTTCTCACCGCTGGAAACAGGCAAACACAATCCCAAACTCTTTCATCATTAGAAATTACACACACCTAGTCCCAGGATCTCACACTGCTAGGAAGCAAGTACACCCGATACCCAGACCCTGTCACTACTGGTTATCAGACACTCCCGATACCCAGACTTTGGCACTACTGGGAGTCAGACACAGATGATACCCAGACCCTGTCACTACTGGGAAATAAACACACCCAATATCCAGACCCTGTCGCTACTGGGAATCAGACACAGCCGATGCCCAGACCCTTTCACTGCTAGGAAGCAAAAGAAATAAATGGGTATTATCCTGGTGGACAAAAAAAAATAAAAATCATAACCCAACAATATCCCACAGGAAATGTAAGAATATTCTAATGTATTTACATCTTCACCATATAGAATAAATTTAACTATCTGGGGCTTCAGGAAGCCCCAGATAGCCAAAGTTGTGAATAAAGCCTTCAACTTCATATGGTCTACTTTTTTTCTTGCTACACATACATTATGACAGAGACCACTGACCATTTTAGCAGCCACCCTCTGGACCATGAATATTTACAGAATAGTGCTTAGATGGAATTTTGGCAGTTAGGTGCATATATGTACATATTAGGGCAGTTTGATTAAAATTTTTAATCGCACTGTTGATCACGATTAACATTTTTAATCATGTGATTAATCGCATAAAGTGTCCCCCTCGCATTTTCACCTGTATATTGCAAAATATAGACTGCAAATGTCAAATCTCAAAACTGACATATTGTACTTCAGTTACTAAACTGAAAATAAAGTCATTTTTCTTGTCCGGTGATTTTATTTTTCTAATCATCTTATTCCCTGTCTCTGGTTCTGTTTCTTTGTCTGTGCTCTGAACTCTATTTTCAGGGCCTCCTCTCTCCTCACCATTTCTTTTTTCTCCTCCTCTCTTCTTCCCCTATAATATCTTTCACATTCAACTTTCTGCCATTTTTCTTCCTCCTTATAGGAGAGAGCAGCGTGATGCGATTAATCGAGTTAAAATTATTAATTCAAGTCAACACTTTAACTGCGATTAATCACGTTAAATGAACAGCCCTAGTACATGTGGAGGGGCATAATCAAACGTCGCCAGCGATGTATGTTGGCGGTGGCGCAACAGCTGGCCGGAACCGTGTTATCGAAGAAGATGGCCGGCCATCTTTTTTTTCGATAATATGGTTTAGCCCGGCCAAATGCCAGAGTTCACCGGGTTTAAGATCACCGGTTTTGTTTTTCAGCAATAATGGAACAAAATGCCGGCCATCTCAAACCCGGTGAAATCCAAGGCATTTGGTCATGGGAGGAGCCAGCATTTGTAGTGCACTGGTCCCCCTGACATGCCAGGACAGCAACCGGTCACTTCTAAAAATGTTTTAAAAATACACAGCTCCCAGGTGCAAAGCTCCCTTACCTTGGGTGCTGAGCCCCCCAAATCCCCCCCAAACCCACTCCCCACAACTCTACACCATTACCATAGCCCTTATAGGTGAAGGGGGGCACCTACATGTGGGTACAGTGGGTTTTGGGGGGTTTGGTTTGGAGGGCTCAACACTTAGCACCACAAGTTTAACAGGTGGGGGGGGGGGGTGGACCTGGGTCTGCCTGCCTGAAGTACTACTACTACTACTATTTAGCATTTCTATAGCGCAACAAGGCGTGCGCAGCACTGCACAAACATAGAAGAAAGACAGTCCCTGCTCAAAGAGCATTGCACCCATTAAAAACTGCTCCAGGGACTTGCATACTGCTGTCAGGGAGCTGGGTATGACATTTGAGGCTGGCATACAGGCTGGTAAAAAAAGGTTTTTATTTTTATAGTGTGGGAGGGGGTTGGTGACCACTGGGGGACTACGGGGAGGTCATCCCTCATTCCCTCCGGTGGTCATCTGGTGAGTTGGGGCACCTTTTTGAGGCTTGGTCGTGAAAATAAAAGGACCAAGTAAACCCGGCGAAATACTGCTTAACGCCGCTTTTTTTTTCCATTATCCTCGAAAGCCGGCCATCTGGTAGCCACACCCATGCCCTCCCAAGTCCTGTCTTCACGACACCGCCGACACGCCCCCTTGAACTTTCGCCAGTGCAGCGACGGGAAAGCGGCGATTTTGTCAAAAAAGCCGCTTTCGATTATACCGATTTTGCTGCTTTTGAGAGATCGCCGGCCATCTCCAGATTTATGTCGGAAGATGCTGGCGATCACTTTCAAAATACTGTAAGCCTGATATTCATGTAAATGAGATTATTCAAAATATTTACATAATTAGCACTTAAATGTTATCGCCTATGTTATAGAATTACCCCTATGTGTGTGCATAGAATATGTATTTTATAAAGTATGGGCTTGATATTCAAAAGGGTTTAGCAGGGCAGGAGAGGTTCGTTAAACTGTTAAACCCCACTGAGCTGGCCATCTGCCAGTATTCAGAGAACTTGAGCGGGTAACGCTGCTGAGTATTTCCTCTGGCCGCTCGCTCGCTGCTATCTAGATTGTGCTGGAACGGTCCAGGGGCGGAACTTGGACAGAGCTGGCACTTAACCAGTTAGCAGTGATATTCGCTCTGCTTACAAGTTAAGGAAGCATGTAAAGTTAGGACAGCAAAACGGCTGTCCTAACTTTTATCTGCAGAGCTAACTGGGCTCTGGTCTGAGTATTAGCCGGTGCCCCATTAACTTCTGGGCTGAGGGGAGATATGATAGAGGTTTATAAAATATTGAGTGGAGTGGAACAGGTAGATGTGAATCGCTTGTTTACTCTTTCCAAAAATACTAGGACTAGGGGCACACAAAGAAGCTACTAAGTAGTAAATTTAAAACGAATCTGAGAAAATATTTCTTCACTCGAGTAATTAAACTCTGGAATTCTTTGCCGGAAAATGTGGTAAAAGCAGTTAGCTTAGCAGGGATTAAAAAAGGTTTGGCTACTTTCCTAAAAGAAAATTCCATAAGCCATTTTTAAGATGTACTTGGGAAAATCCACTGCATATTCTAGGATAAGCAGTATAAAAATCTATTTTGCTGTTCTTGGATCTTGCCAGGTGCTTGTGACATGGATTGCCCACTGTTGGAAACAAGATACTGGGCTTGATGGACCTTCAGTCTGTCCCAGTATGGCAATGCGTATGTTCTTATGGGTGACCACACTTACCAGAATATTCAGTGCTAGAGCCTGGGCATGGCCCAACATTGAATATCTGGGCTTAATTCATCTCGCCGCTGTCAGCATCTTAAAAACTGCTGATTGCCATAGGCTGAATATCAAGCCTTACTTGTGTACATCACACCTATGCCCCCAAGAACACCTATGAGTGGTGAATTCATGGAATGACCTCCCTGTGGAGGAGGTGGAGACAAAGACTGTATCTGAATTTAAGAGAGCTTGGGATAAGTACACAATCTCCCTGATATTCAGCGCTATTTAACTGGCCAGGAATGACTTCTGGATGGTTAAATAGCACCTAACCTGATATCCGCGAATATTCAGTGGGAGATTGCCAGTTATCTCCTGCTGAATATTTGCGGTTACCTCTTAGCGGCTAACTGTTATATCGTGTGATATAACTGCCTATCTGCGAATATTCAGCGCATCACCAAGTTTAGCGGCCAAACTGGGCCACCCAAATAGCAGGCCTATCTTTGGCCACTATAAACTTAACCAGCCAGTGCTGAATATTGACTTGGCTGGTTAAGTTTAAACTGGCCAAAAACAGTGCATTTTTTGAGGGGGTACTTGGGGGTACTGAGTACCGGCACCTTTTCCATTGTCTGCTAAAATTGACCCATGGTCCCACTCCCCAAGATTTAATGAAAAATCTCAGGCTCTACACACCAATTCTGCCTTGTTATAGATTCTGTGACTGGTTGCAGGGGGCCCGGCTATTGTGGGGTGGGTCTCTCAGTGATCACCTAACCCCTGAAGGGTGGCCTGGCATTTGAGTACCAGCACCTTTTTTCGCTAGAAAAAACGCACTGGCCAAAAATAAAATGAATATTCAATGCCGGTCACAGGAAATGGCCTGGCATTGAATATCCAGGCTCATCACCAACCATGGGAGTTAGCCAGGCTACCTCCTACAATCTGAATATCGGCCTCAAGATCTCTAAGGGAGAGCAAGGAATAGTAGATGCTATGGATGGACAGACTGGATAGGCCATATGGTCTTTATCTGCCTTCATTTTTCTGTGTTTCTATGTCAGTGGTTCCCAAACCTGTCCGGGGGGGGGGGGGACCACAGCCAGTTAGGTTTTCAGGATATTCACAATGAATATTCATAAGTTAGATCTGCATGCTGTGGAGATAGTGCATGTAAACCAAACTCATGAATATTCATTGCAGATATCCTGAAAGCCTGACTGGCTGGGGTTCCCCCAGGACAGGTTTAGGTACAAGTGCATCTGGTATGCAATTTTATGAGACATTTTCCTCTTGTAAATTATGTTTTACACATGGAAAATGCATTATAAAGTTACTTCCATAGTGTCTGCGTTTACACAAAGGAGATCAATATCAAAAGCAAATAGGAGTAATGCAAACGTGGCAACAGTATTGAATTCTTCTCATTTGAAACTTACAATTTTTTATTTTTCAATTTTTTAATCTTTTAAGTTTTTCAAAGGACAGGGAGGCATCAGATAACCAACAAAACAAGCTATCGGACCTCTTAAAGTACACAGCTTTTTCAAGTCCAAACTTTTTCAAGATATTATCAATCATTTGTCTCAATGTCTCTATTCCTTTATTTACTTTGTGTGTTCATCTTTTAATAAAATGAAATATAACAAAGCAGTAAAAAAAAGCTGTTATAATGACAGCCTTAAAACTTCATAATAATGTTAGAAAAGGAAAAACACAGCGACTACTTAGCTTATCAAGACACATAGACTCAGTGCTATAGCAGTTGAATCAAACATCCAAAGGAGAGGCAGAATGGGAGTGATATTGTCACTTGCATGCGTACTTTAGATAGAATGGGACTTGATATACTGCCTTTCTGTGATTTTTGCAACTACATTCAAAGTGGTTTACATAGTATATTCAGGTACTTATTTGTACCTGGGACAGGGGCGTAGCCAGACCTCGGCGGGAGGGGGGTCCAGAGCCCAAGGTGGGAGGGGGCACATTTTAGCCCGCCTCCCCCAGCCGCTGACCCTCCCCTGCCACTTTTGACCCCCCCCCCCCCCCCCCCCCGTCGCCACCGCTACAAGATACCTTTGCTGGCAGGGGTCCCAAACCCCCACCAGCCTTAGTCTTCTTCAGCACCGGTCTCCGGCGTGTTCTCTGATCTGTGCTGTGAGTCCTGACATCCTGCACGTTCCTTTAAGTGAAACTAAGCATGTGAGCATGCTCAATTTCACTTAAAGCAATGTGCAGGACGTGCTGGATGTCAGGACTCACAGTACAGATCAGCGAAAGGTACCTTGCGGCAGTGGCGGGTTGAAAGTGGTGGGGGAGGGTCGCAGAGGGGGTCGAAAGTAGAGGGGGCCAGGACTAAATCTGTGGGGGCCCATGCCCCCGTGGCCCCACCTAGCTACGCCCCTGACCTGGGGCAATGGAGAGTTAAGTGACTTGCCCAGAGTCACAAGGAGCTGTAGTGGGAATAGAACCCAGTTCCCCAGGATCAAAGTCCACTGCACTAATCAATTTCACTAAGCTCAATGGAGAAGGGTTGTCAGTGGGGTTCCCCAGGGGTCTGTGCTGGGACCGCTGCTTTTTAACATATTTATAAATGACCTAGAGATGAGAGTAACTAGTGGGGTAACTACATTTGCTGATGTTATTCAAAGTCGTTAAATCACGAGAGGATTGTGAAAATTTCAAGAGGACCTTACGAGACTGGGAGACTGGGCGTCTAAATGGCAGATGACATTTAATGTGAGCAAGTGCAAAGTGATGCACGTGGGAAAGAGGAACCCGAATTATAGCTACATCATGAGAGGTTCCACGTTAGGAGTCACAGACCAAGAAAGGGATCTAGGTGTCGTCTTTGATGATACATTGAAATCTTCTGCTCAGTGTGCTGCTGTGGCTAAGAAAGCAAATAGAATGTTAGGTATTAGTAGGAAAGGAATGGAAAACAAAAATGAGGATGTTATAATGCCTTTGTATCACTCCATGGTGCGACTGCACCTCGAATATTGTGTTCAATTCTGGTCGCCGCATCTCAAAAAAGATAAAGTGGAATTAGAAAAGGTACAGAGAAGGGCGACGAAAATGATAAAGGGGATGGGATGACTTCCCTATGAGGAAAGGCTAAAGCGGCTAGGGCTCTTGGAGAAAAGGCGGCTGAGAGGAGATATGATAGAGGTACATAAAATAATGAGTGGAGTTGAAAGGGAAGATGTGAAGCGTCTGTTTACGCTTTCCAAAAATACTAGGACTAGGGGGCATGCGATGAAGCTACAATGTAGTAAATTTAAAACGAATTGGAGAAAATGTTTCTTCACTCAACGTGTAATTAAACTCTGGAATTCGTTGCCAGAGAATGTGGTAAAGGCGGTTAGCTTAGCAGAGTTTTAAAAAGGTTTGGACAGCTTCCTAAAGGAAAAATCCATAGACCATTATTAAACGGACTTGGGGAAAATCCACTGTTTTGGGGACAAGCAGTATAGAATGTTTTGTACTTTTTTGGAATCTTGCCAGGTATTTGTGACCTGGATTGGCCACTGTTGGAGACAAGATGCTGGGCTTGATGGACCTTTGTTTGGTCTTTCCCAGTATGGCAATACTTATGTACTTATGCCTACGCATACCCAACACATGCCAATTCTAAACTACTGCGTTGCCTGGATGGTAATTTAACTTTTTACGCGCGCCCACTATGTGTGTTGGAAAATTTCCTGTGCACAGCACTAACCAGGCAGTAATTGGCATTTGAACGAATGCTGATGATTATTGCCCAGTTAACGCATGAGATGTTAATGCTAAGTCAATGGGTGGCGGTAAGGTCTCAGGCCCAAAATGGACGCCCGCCAATTTTCATTTTGCCGCACATCCATTTTCGCCCCCCCCCCCCCCAAGGCCTTTTTTGCAGGTGCGCTGAAAAATGACCCTGCGTGCCTCCAATACATGCGTCTACACTAGTGCAGGCCACTTTTTTGGCACACCTTAGTAAAAGGACCCCTAGGCTACTCCTCCAATCCTAAATATGCATATCTACCTCTTCTTTAAGGTACATATACACACCTAATTATACCTGCCAAATTTTAAAATTAAGAGAACAGTCTGGTTTGAATCAGGAGATTGACTGGTATGGGTGGAATTAGTAGATTTTAGGAAGCGCACTGTGATTAGGTAATGGATGTGTGTTGACATTTCAAATAATAAGCAGTTTCTGATTTATGTTTTGGAAAGAGATGGGGCACGACGCTGCCACTATTGAGAACTAAAATATGGACAGAACTGGACTAAAAATGAAGATTATTTTTTTATCTGGCTCAAATTAAAAATATTGGAGCTATGATTATGCCTTATTGAACTCAGGATAGATGTCATTAAAACCAGAACAGGAGTTCTTAATAGGAAGGCCATCTTAAAAATTAATTAGGTACTAACTGCAGCTCAAGGATGTATTAAATAACTGATAAGAGAGTTAAAATTGTCGTTATGAAACAGGTACAACATAAGCGCACGTGTGCCTTAAGATTACCCTTGAAATGTATGGATAATCCAACAAAAAAATAGCATCTTGAATTATTTGTATTAACCTTTATTCTGTGCACTAGGAATAAGACACCCTGGAGTTCTCACTGCTAGGAATCAGCTATATGATTCCAGGCTCTCTCACTGCCAAAGGACTAGGATTCAGGCATGCCCGATCCATGGTTTCACCACTAGAATTCAGGCATTCTCGTCCCAGGCTCTCTCATTGCCAGGACTCCAGCACATTAGATTCCAAAGCCATTCATTGCTATCCTAGAGCTTCTCACCACTAGGAAGCAGATACATGTGATCCCTGCCCTTGCACCCCAGTTACCAAGAAGATGCCTGAATTCTGATCAGCATAAAACCTCATTAAAGCACAGACTCTTTCCATCACTAATCATTAACATGGAAGGGTTAATGATTCAGTCCCTAGTTGCCATTTCATGCTGACCTTTACTCCTGGTTTAAGGAGCCTCTGGGGCTCCTTCACTGAAGGGTCTCTTTAATCCACTGGAGGGGACACAGAGCTACACAGGCATACAATATACACACATTCAGACACACTGCACACGCACACCCACATAAAGATACATACATACACTATACACACGAACACATTTACAAGTATACACTACACACACACAAATATTAATAGAGACACACAAATACAGGTGTACAAATAGACACACTACACACACTTAGAGACACACTGCATATGCACGCACACTCACAAATAAACATACAGATTCATTACAGACACAAACACACATACACCCTGATTACACCCTTCCTATTTCAGATAGCCTGAATATCCTCGGCGTTACAGTGGACCGTAACCTAACACTGGAGAGCCAAGCAAAATCCACTACAAAGAAAATGTTCCACGCAATGTGGAAACTCAAATGCATGAACAATTCTTCCCAAGGGAAACATTTCACAACATGATACAATCAATGGTAATAAGCCACTTAGAGGGGCATAATCAAACGCGAACGCCCATCTCCATGGGCGTCTATCTTCGAGGACGGGTACGTGAAGGGGCGGGCCAGACCGTATTTTCGAAAAAGATGGGCGTCCATCTTTTTTTTCGATAATACGGTTTGTGCCGGGCAAATGCATTGGATTTGGGCGGATTTGAGCTAGGCGTTATCGTTTTTCAGCGATAATGGAAACCGAAGGCGCCCAGCTCAAAAACGAACAAATCCAAGGCATTTGGTCATGGGAGGGGCCAGGATTCGTAGTGCACTTGTCCCCCTTTCATGCCAGGACTCCAACCGGGCACCCTAGGGGGCACTTGTAACAATTAAAAAAAAAAAATTAAAATACCTCCCAAGTCCATAGCTCCCTTACCTTGGGTGCTGAGCCCCCAAATCCCGTCCAAAACCCACTGCCCACAACTCTACACCATTGCCATAGCACTTATGGCTGAAGGGGGGCACCTAGATGTGGGTACAGTGGGTTTGGGGGACGGTTTGGAGGGCTCCCATTTACCAGCACAAGTGTAACAGGTAGGGGGGGATGGGCCTGGGTCCACCTGGCTGAAGTCCTCTGCACCCACTAACAACTGCTCCAGGGACTGTGATGGAGCTGGGTATGACATTTGAGGCTGGCATACAGGCTGGAAAAAAAAGTTTTTAAAGTTCTTTTTTTTGGGTGGGAGGGGGTTAGTGACCACTGGGGGAGTCAGGGGAGATCATCCCCAATTCCCTCCAGTGGTCATCTGGGCAGATGGGGCACTTTTTGGGGACTTGTTTGTGAGAAAAAAGGGTCCAGAAAAAGTGACCCAAATTCTCGCTTCTGGCGCCCTTCTTTTTTCGATTATCGGCCGAGCGTGCCCATCTCTCCTCGGCCAATAAACACGCCCCAGTCCCGCCTTCACCATGCCTCCGACATGCCCCTGTCAACTTTGTCCGTTCCCGCGACAGATTGCAGTTGGAGACGCCCAAAATCAGCTTTCGATTATACCGATTTGAGCACCCACGGGAGAAAGGCGCCCATCTCCCGATTTGGGTCGAAATATGGGCATCTTTCTCTTTCGAAAATAAGCTGGATAGATAACTGCAATGGAGTCTATGCAGGATGCAAAGAACAAACCTTAAAGAAACTTCAGACCGCTCAAAACAAGGCAGCTAGGCTCATATTTGGAAAAACGCGATTTGAAAGTGCAAAACCCCTCCGTGAAAAATTACATTGGTTCCCAATCAAAGAACGCATTGCCTTCAAAATATGCACCATGGTTCACAAAATTATCTACGGCGAAGCGCCTGGAAACATGACAGACTTAATCGACTTACCACCCAGAAACGCATCTGATTGAACACGAACATATCTAAATCTACACTACCCAAGCTGCAAAGGTCTTAAATACAAATCTACCTACGCATCCAGCTTTTCCTACATAAGCACACAACTGTGGAATGCACTACCAAAAGCCATGAAAACGATGTACGACCACCTAAACTTCCGGAAAATACTAAAAACCATCCTGTTCAAAAAGGCATACTCTCCCGATCCTACTTAAATGCCTGACCTCGGCTACACAAGAAAACTAAAGCACGTAATGAACATACCTCTACTCTTCTGTTTAGACTATCCTCACTGTGGCCATGCCATATGATCTTCATCATACCACAACACCACAGTGGCGATCCTAGGTCGGCTGACACCTGGGGCAGATCGCTGCTGCGCACCCCCCCCCCCCCGGGTGCAGCATGACAACCCCCCCCCCCCCGGTGAATCAACCCCCCCCTTCCGGCGCATGAACTCCCCCCCTCAGCGCATCAACACCCCCCCTGGCGAATCAACCTTCCCCCTTCCGGCGCATGAACTCCCCCCCTCAGCGCATCAACACCCCCTTGGCGAATCAACCCTCCCCCTTCCGGCGCACAAACTCCCCTCATAGCGCATCAACACCCCCCCCTGGCGAATCAACCCTCCCCCTTCCGGTGCATGAACTTCCCCCCTCGGAGCATCAACACCCCCCCTAGCGAATCAACCCTCCCCCTTCCGGTGCATGAACTTCCCCCCTCGGAGCATCAACACCCCCCCTAGCGAATCAACCCCCCCCCTTCCAGCGCATCAACTCACCCTCTTGGCGCACAAACACCCCCCGGTGCCTTCTTGGCTGCTGGGTGGGGGGTGCTGCGCGTCTGTCGTCTCCGTTGGCCCTGCTCCCTCTGCCCCGGAACAGGAAGTAACCTGTTCCGGGGCAGAGAGAGAGCAGGGAACCACGGAGATGACAGGCACGCGGCACCCCCCCAGCAGCGTGCACCCGGGGCGGACCGCCCCCCGCCCCCCCTTTGGTACGCCACTGCAACACCACATTGTACTGTTCACACTGGTATTGGTAAACGCCTTTCCGGTATCATGTAAGCCACATTGAGCCTGCAAATAGGTGGGAAAATGTGGGATACAAATGTAACAAATAAATAAAATAACAATAAAATACACACAGGATTACCGAGTTACACCAGTGTACATATATGCACACACACGGAGGAAAACAAATCCCTATAGATAAACCAGGGCTTTTTTGAGGGGGTACTTAGGGATACTGAGTACTAGCACCTTTTCCATTGTTTGCTAAAATTGACCCATGGTCCACAAGTTTTAATGAAAGAGCTCAGGCTCTACACACCAATTATGCTTTGTCATAGATTCTGTGACTGGTTGCAGGGGGCCTAGCTATTGTGGGGTGGGTCCTTCAGTGATCACCCCACCTCTGAAGGGTGGTCTGGCATTTGAGTACCGGCACTTTTTGCTAGAAAAAATGCACTGAGATAAACCCACAGACATAATAAACATTCACATACAGACACAGGTATATTAGACACACTATATACACAGATATACAAATTTATAGACCACAAGCACATAGAAACGTTGTTTATGAACAGATATCACACACACATACACAGACACACTGGTATACAGAGCCACAAAGTATACATATACACACAGAGATATGCATACAAATGGGCCACACCCACCACACCCATAGATATACAGATAGATGGACCACATCCACAAAGATATACAGAGCCACACAGGTATGTATATATATATATATATATATATATATATACAGTATATATATATATATATATATATATATATATATATATATACTAGTAAAACAGGCCCGTTTCTGACACAAATGAAACGGGCGCTAGCAAGGTTTTCCTCGGAGTGTGTATGTTTGAGAGAGTATGTGTGAGATTGACTGTGTGTGAGAGAGAGAGAGAGAGTGAATGTGCGAGTGTGTGTGTGACAGCGAGAGAGTGAGACTGTGAGTGTGTCTCCTCTGTCCCCCCTCCAGCTACCCAGTGATTCTCCTCTCTCCCCTGCTCCCCCTCCAGCCACCCAGCGATTCTACTTTTTCCCTTGCCCCCCTCCAGCCACCCAGCGAGTCTCCTCTGTCCCCTGCTCCTCCTCCAGCCACCCAGTGAGTCTCCTCTCTCTCCTGCCCCCCTCCAGCCACCCAGCGATTCTCCTGTGTCCCCTGCCGCCCTCCAGCCACCCAGCGATTCTCCTTTTTCCCTTGCCCCCCTCCAGCCACCCAGCGATTCTCCTGTCTCCCCTGCTCCCCCTCCAGCCAGCCAGCGATTGTCCTATCTCCCCTGCCCCCCCTCCAGCCACCCAGCGATTCTCCTATGTCCCCTGCCCCCCCCAGGCACCCAGCGATTCTGCTCTCTTCCCTGCCCCCCCTCCAGCCACCCAGCGATTCTCCTTCCCCTTACAGCACCACACCGCCCAAATCTCTGCCCCTCCGCCAACCGCCCAAACTCCACTGCCATGCTCAGCATGCACGCCCACTGCTTCACTTTCTCAGCTTCAGAACGTTGGAGGTGCGTTTTATTATATAGGATATATATATACACACACACACACAGATATCATATATACAGATGGACCCCCCCCCCCCCCCACACACACACACAAACACAGGTACACATATACACACACAGAAGTGTAGACAGATGGACCACACCCACACATATATAGCGAATGCTACATACCTGTAGAAGGTATTCTCCGAGGACAGCAGGCTGATTGTTCTCACTGATGGGTGACGTCCACGGCAGCCCCCTCCAACCGGAAACTTCACTAGCAAAGGCCTTTGCTAGTCCTCGCGCGCCGATGCGCACCGCGCAGGCACGGCCTTCTTCCCGCCCGAACCGGCTCGTGTTCGTCAGTCTCGTATGTAGGAAGACAAAGGCAAGGGAAGACACAACTCCAAAGGGGAGGCGGGCGGGTTTGTGAGAACAATCAGCCTGCTGTCCTCGGAGAATACCTTCTACAGGTATGTAGCATTCGCAGGCTGCTTGTTCTCACTGATGGAGTATCCCTAGCCCCCAGGCTCACTCAAAACAAGAAACATGGTCAATTGGGCCTCGCAACAGCGAGGACATAACTGAGATTGACCTAAGAACTTATCCAACTAACTGAGAGTGCAGCCTGGAACAGAATAAACATGGGACTAGGGGGGTGGAGTTGGATTCTAAACCCCGAACAGATTCTGAAGCACTGACTGCCCGAACCGACTGTCGCGTCGGGTATCCTGCTGCAGGCAGTAATGAGATGTGAATGTGTGGACAGATGACCACGTCGCAGCTTTGCAGATCTCTTCAATAGTGGCTGACTTCAAGTGGGCCACTGACGCTGCCATGGCTCTAACATTGTGAGCCGTGACATGACCCTCAAGAGCCAGCCCAGCCTGGGCGTAAGTGAAGGAAATGCAGTCTGCTAGCCAATTGGATATGGTGCGTTTCCCCACAGCCACTCCCCTCCTATTGGGATCAAAAGAAACAAACATTTGGGCGGACTGTCTGTTGGGCTGTGTCCGCTCCAGATAGAAGGCCAATGCTCTTTTGCAGTCCAATGTGTGCAGCTGACGTTCAGCAGGGCAGGAATGAGGACGGGGAAAGAATGTTGGCAAGACAATTGATTGGTTCAGATGGAACTCCGACACTACCTTTGGCAAGAACTTAGGGTGAGTGCGGAGGACTACTCTATTATGATGAAATTTGGTGTAAGGGGCCTGGGCTACCAGGGCCTGAAGCTCACTGACTCTACGAGCTGAAGTAACTGCCACCAAGAAAATGACCTTCCAGGTCAAGTACTTCAGATGGCAGGAATTCAGTGGCTCAAAAGGAGGTTTCATCAGCTGGGTGAGAACAACATTGAGATCCCATGACACTGTAGGAGGTTTAACGGGGGGCTTTGACAAAAGCAAACCTCTCATGAAGCGAACAACTAAAGGCTGTCCTGAGATCGGCTTACCTTCCACACGGTAATGGTATGCACTGATTGCGCTAAGGTGAACCCTTACAGAGTTGGTCTTGAGACCAGACTCAGACAAGTGCAGAAGGTATTCAAGCAGGGTCTGTGTAGGACAGGAGCGATGATCTAAGGCCTTGCTGTCACACCAGACGGCAAACCTCCTCCATAAAAAGAAGTAACTCCTCTTAGTGGAATCTTTTCTGGAAGCAAGCAAGACACGGGAGACACCCTCCGACAGACCCAAAGAGGCAAAGTCTACGCTCTCAACATCCAGGCCGTGAGAGCCAGAGACTGGAGGTTGGGATGCAGAAGCGCCCCTTCGTCCTGTGTGATGAGGGTCGGAAAACACTCCACGGTTCTTCGGAGGACAACTCCAGAAGGAGAGGGAACCAGATCTGACGCGGCCAAAAAGGAGCAATCAGAATCATGGTGCCTCGGTCTTGCTTGAGTTTCAACAAAGTCTTCCCCACCAGAGGTATGGGAGGATAAGCATACAGCAGGCCGTTCCCCCAATCCAGGAGGAAGGCATCCGATGCCAGTCTGCCGTGGGCCTGAAGTCTGGAACAGAACTGAGGGACCTTGTGGTTGGCTCGAGATGCAAAGAGATCTACCAAGGGGGTGCCCCACACCTGGAAGATCCGGCGCACTACTCTGGAGTTGAGTGACCACTCGTGAGGTTGCATAATCCTGCTCAACCTGTCGGCCAGACTGTTGTTTACGCCTGCCAGATATGTGGCTTGGAGCAACATTCCGTAACGGCGAGCCCACAGCCACATGCTGACGGCTTCCTGACACAGGGGGCGAGATCCGGTGCCCCCCTGCTTGTTGATGTAATACATGGCAACCTGGTTGTCTGTCTGAATTTGGATAATTTGGTGGGACAGCCGATCTCTGAAAGCCTTCAGAGCGTTCCAGACCGCTCGTAACTCCAGGAGATTGATCTGCAGATCGCGTTCCTGGAGGGACCAGCTTCCCTGGGTGTGAAGCCCATCGACATGAGCTCCCCACCCCAGGAGAGACGCATCCGTAGTCAGCACTTTTTGAGGCTGAGGAATTTGGAAAGGGCGTCCCAGAGTCAAATTGGACCAAAGCGTCCACCAATACAGGGATTTGAGAAAACTCGTGGACAGGTGGATCACGTCCTCTAGATCCCCAGCAGCCTGAAACCACTGGGAAGCTAGGGTCCATTGAGCAGATCGCATGTGAAGACGAGCCATGGGAGTCACATGAACTGTGGAGGCCATGTGGCCAAGCAATCTCAACATCTGCCGAGCTGTGATCTGCTGGGACGCTCGTACCCGGGAGACAAGGGACAACAAATTGTTGGCCCTTGTCTCCGGAAGATAGGCACGAGCTTTCCGAGAATCCAGCAGAGCTCCTATGAATTCGAGTCTCTGTACTGGGAGAAGATGGGACTTTGGATAATTTATCACAAACCCCAGTAGCTCCAGTAGTCGAATAGTCATCTGCATGGACTGTAGAGCTCCTGCCTCGGATGTGTTCTTCACCAGCCAATCGTCGAGATAAGGGAACACGTGCACTCTCAGCCTGCGAAGTGCTGCTGCTACTACAGCCAGGCACTTCGTGAACACCCTGGGCGCAGAGGCGAGCCCAAAGGGTAGCACACAGTACTGAAAGTGACGTGTGCCCAGCTGAAATCACAGATACTGCCTGTGAGCTGGCAATATCGGGATGTGTGTGTAGGCGTCCTTCAAGTCCAGAGAGCATACCAATCGTTTTCCTGAATCATGGGAAGAAGGGTGCCCAGGGAAAGCATCCTGAACTTTTCCTTGACCAGATATTTGTTCAGGGCCCTTAGGTCTAGGATGGGACGCATCCCCCCTGTTTTCTTTTCCACAAGGAAGTACCTGGAATAGAATCCCAGCCCTTCTTGCCCAGATGGCACGGGCTTGACCGCATTGGCGCTGAGAAGGGCGGAGAGTTCCTCTGCAAGTACCTGCTTGTGCTGGAAGCTGTAGGACTGAGCTCCCGGTGGGCAATTTGGAGGATTCGAGGCCAAATTGAGGGTGTATCCTTGCCGGACTATTTGAAGAACCCAACGGTCGGAGGTTATAAGAGGCCAGCTTTGGTGAAAAACTTTCAACCTCCCCACGACCAGTAGATCGCCCGGCACGGATACGTTGATGTCGGCTATGCTCTGCTGGAGCCAGTCAAAAGCTCATCCCCTGCTTTTGCTGGGGAGCCGTAGGGCCGTGCTGAGTCGCACGCTGCTGATGAGAGCGAGCGCGCTGGGGCTTAGCCTGGGCCGCAGGCTAGCGAGAGGGAGGATTGTACCTATGCTTACCAGAAGAGTGGGGAACAGCCCTCCTTCCCCCATAAAAACGTCTACCTGAGGAGGTAGATGCTGAAGGCTGCCGGTAGGAGAATTTGTCGAAAGCGTTATCCCGCTGGTGGAGCTGTTCTACCACCTGTTCGACGTTTTCTCCAAAAATGTTGTCCGCTCGGCAAGGGGAGTCCGCAATCCACTGCTGGATTCTATTCTCCAGGTCGGAGGCACGCAGCCATGAGAGTCTGCGCATCACCACACCTTGAGCAGCGGCCCTGGACGCAACATCAAAGGTATCATATACCCCTCTGGCCAGGAATTTTCTGCACGCCTTCAGCTGCCTGACCACCTCCTGAAACGGCTTGGCTTGCTCAGGAGGGAGCTTGTCGACCAAGCCCGCCAACTGTTGCACATTGTTCCGCATATGGATGCTCGTGTAGAGCTGGTAGGACTGAATCTTGGCCACGAGCATAGAGGAATGATAGGCCTTCCTCCCAAAGGAGTCTAAGGTTCTGGAGTCCTTGCCCGGGGGCGCCGAAGCATGCTCTCTAGAACTCTTAGCCTTCTTTAGGGCCAGATCCACCACACCAGAGTCATGAGGCAACTGAGTGCGCATCAGCTCTGGGTCCCCATGGATCCGATACTGGGATTCTATCTTCTTGGGAATGTGGGGATTAGTTAGTGGCTTGGTCCAGTTCGCCAGCAATGTCTTTTTTAGGATATGATGCATGGGTACTGTGGACGCTTCCTTAGGTGGAGGAGGATAGTCCAAGAGCGCAAACATTTCAGCCCTGGGCTCATCCTCCACAACCACCGGGAAGGGGATGGCCGTAGACATCTCCCGGACAAAGGCCGCAAAAGACAGACTCTCGGGAGAAGAAAGCTGCCTTTCAGGGGAGGGAGTGGGATCAGAAGGAAGGCCATCAGACTCCTCGTCAGAGAAATATCTGATGTCCTCCTCCTCCTCCCACGAGGCCTCACCATCGGTATCAGACACAAGTTCACGAACCTGTGTCTGAAGCCGTGCTCGACTCGACTCCGTGGAAACACGGCCACGGTAGGAGCGTCGAGAGGTGGACTCCCTCGCCAGCATCGGCGAAACTCCCTCCGCCGACGTCGTCGGGGAGTCTGCCTGGGAGGCGGCCGTAGCCAGTACCGCAAGCAGTACCGATACTGGAGACCTCACCTCGGGCATGGGGCCAGCCGGCGCCACACTCTAAAGTACCGGTGGCGCAAGCACCCCTGGTACCGGAGGGGAAGGGCGCAACAGCTCTCCCAGAATCTCTGGAAGAATGGCCCGGAGACTCTCGTGCAGAGCGGCTGTGGAGAAAGACTGAGAAGCCGATGCAGGCGTCGATGTCAGAGTCTGTTCCGAGCGTGGAGGCGGTTCCGGGCTGTCCAAGGGGGAGCGCATCGACACCTCCTGAACAGAGGGTGAGCGGTCCTCCCGGTGCCGATGCCTACTGAGTGCCGACTCCCTCGGCGACCCAGAGCTCTCGGTACCGAGACGGGAAGGAGACCGGTGTCGATTCTTCTTTGATTTTTTCAAACGAAGCATGTCACCGGAGCTTACCGGTACCGACGAGGAGGACGTAGAATCCAGCCGTCGCTTCCTCGGGGCCGAGGCCGAAGAAGGTCGGTCTCAGGGGGGCTGTACCGCAGGAGCCCTCAGGGTAGGGGGAGACCCACCTGAAGGCTCACCGCCACCAGCAGGGGAATGGACAGCCCTCACCTGCACTCCAGACGAAGCACCACTGTCCGACGACGGCCCTTGGCCTGGATTGGCTGCTGTCGTGGACAAGATGCTGGGCTCGATGGACCCTTGGTCTTTTCCCAGTATGGCATTACTTATGACATCAGCAATAGCGGAGGTCCCGGTACCACCGACGTCGACGCAGCCTTTCGATGCCTCGGTACCGACGAAGCAGGAGGTATAGGCCTCGATGCAGTTGATGCCGATGCCGAAGACTTCGATGCTGTCGACGTCGATGCACTCGATGCCCGTGCTGTTGTCATCGAAGAGCCCGAGAACAACGCGTTCCACTGTGCCAATCTCGCTACCTGAGTCCTCTTTTTTAAAAGAGCACAAAGACTGCAGGCCTGCGGGCAGTGCCCAGCCCCCAGACACTGAAGACACGAAGCCTGCCTATCAGTGAGTGAGATTACCCGGGCGCACTGGGTGCACTTCTTGAAGCCACTGGAAGACTTCGATGACATGGGCGGAAAAATCACGCCGGCGAAATCAAAATTCGCGATGATGACGAAGGGCACCAAAAAGAAGGGAGAAAAAACCTGTACCGAGGTTTCGGCCGGTCCCGAAAGCGAAAGGAAACTTACGCGGGGAAAAAGCTGGAAACACGGGAAAAGGGGTAAAGACCGGATTGGTCTCGTTTTTTTTTTTTTTAGCGAAAATCGCGAAGACGCGCGAGGTCAACTTGAGGGGCACGAAACAGCGGCAAAACACGACCGTCCCGAGCGCGGACAAAAGAAGACTGACGAACACGAGCCGGTTCGAGCGGGAAGACGGCCGCGTATGCGCGGTGCGCATCGGCGCGCGAGGACTAGCAAAGGCCCTTGCTAGTGAAGTTTCCGGTTGGAGGGGGCTGCCGTGGACGTCTCCCATCAGTGAGAACAAGCAGCCTGCTTGTCCTCAGAGAAATACATATACACATACAGATAAACATACAGATGGACCCCCCCCCTCTCTCTCTCTCTCTCTCTCACACACACACACACACACACATGTATACAGAGCCACACAGGTATACATATATACACACACAGATATACTCAGACACATTAAACGTAGACATGCAGACACAGGTATACTAGACACACAACATATAAACACACTGTATACATACAGATAGACACCACACCCACACACATGCACACACACACACACACACACACACAAGTATGCAGATCCTTACAGCTATACTCTCAGAAACACAAAACAGGTATATAAGATCTCTAAAGATAAACACTCAGGCACATTAAATGTACACTTGCAGACACAGGTATATTAAACACACTACATATATACACACAGAGGTAGACAAATATCTCTGTGTGTGTATATGTAGTGTATATATAGGTATTACTATAGAAACAAATATTTTCCAGAGGAGGGAAAATGGTAAAACTAGAGGACATGAATTGAGGTTGAGGGGTGGTAGACTTAGGAGTAATGTCAGAAAATTCTTTTTCACAGAGAGGGTGGTTGATGCCTGGAATGCCGTCCTGAGGGAGGTGGTGGAGAAAAAAGTTGTGGTGGAATTGAAAATGGCGTGGGATGAACACAGAGGATCTCTAATTAGAAAATGAATGGTATAAAACCAAAACTTAAAGGTTGCATATATGTTTGCATGTCAAGTGGTGCTTAGATGGAACTCTGGCTGTATCAACTAAGGCCAGTGCTGGGCTGGCTTGTACAGTTGGAGTCCCACATACAGCAATCCGGTTTAGGATGGGTTGTAGAGAGCATCGACGGAAACTCCAGTAATTTGGAACATGAGGACAGTGCCGGGCAGACTTTTACGATCTGTGCCCTGCAAATGACAAGATGGATTTGGATAAGCTGGAATGGGCTTTGATGGCAACTCCAGTAGTTGGAACATAAGGACAGAGCCGGGTAGACTTCTACGGTCTATGTCCCAGAAACAACAAAGAAAGACCACGATCAAGTATATAATGTCACGTTCATTGTTGATTTAATCTTGAATTGAGAATGAATGTGACTGTTGGGCAGACTCGACGGACCATTAAAGTCCTTATCTGCTGTCACTTACTATCATGCTTATTTTCGAAAGAGAAGGGCGCCCATCTTTCGACACAAATTGGGAGATGGGCGTCCTTCTCGCAAGGTCGTCCAAATCGGCATAATCGAAAGCCGATTTTTTTGACACCCTCGACTGCTTTCCGTTGTGGGGACGACCAAAGTTCACGGGGGCATGTCGGCAGGGTAGCGAAGGCGGGACTGAGGCATGATTAGGAGATGGTCGTCCTCGTTCGAAAATAGAAAAAAGAAGGGCGTCCCTGACGAGCACTTGACCGACTTTACTTGGTCCATTTTTTTTCACGACCAAGCCTCAAAAAGGTGCCCCAACTGACCAGATGACCACCGGATGGAATCGGGGATGACCTCCCCTTACTCCCCAGTGGTCACTAACCCCATCCCACCATAAAAAACAAGTTTAAAAATACTTTTTTTGCCAGCCTCTATGCCAGCCTCAAATGCCATACTCAGGTCCATCGCAGCAGTATACAGGTCCCTGGAGCAGGTAGTGGGTGCAGTGTACTTCAGGCAGGCGGACCTGGGGGGGGGGGGTTGGGGGGCTCAGCACCCAAGGTAAAGGAGCTATGCACCTGGGAGCAATTTATGAAGTCCACTACAGTGCCCCCTAGAGTGCCCGGTTGGTGTCCTGGCACATCAGGGGGACCAGTGCACTACAAATGCTGGCTCCTCCCACAGCCAAAGGGCTTGGATTTGGATGTTGTTGAGATAGACGTCTTTGGTTTCCATTATCGCAGAAAACCGAGGTCGACCTAAATGTCAAGATTTGGGCGTCCCCGACCGTAATATCGAACGGAAATATGGACGTCCATCTTGTTTCGATAATACGCGTTGCCCCGCCCCTTCACCGGAACGTTCTTAGAGATGGACACCCTTAGAGATGGTCGTCCCCGTTCGATTATGCCCCTCCACGTTACTATGTTAATACAGATGTACCTCACATACACACACACACACACACATATATATATATATATATATATATATATATATATATATATATATATAAATAACACATGCGCACACAAGTATACTGATCCTTACAACTATACATTCAGAAACACAGAACAGGTATACAGATCTCTAAAGTTAAAGATTCAAATACTTTAAATATACACATGCACACACAAATATACATACAGATGGACCACACACACACATATACAGGTGCACTGCACATACACATGTACATATGCACTACATGCATACACACACATGCAGATACACTACAGAAACACACACCTTTAGATTGTAAGCTCTCTTGAGCAGGGACTGTCCTTCCCCATGTTTAAACTTGTACAGCGCTGCGTAACCCTGGCAGTGTTATAGAAATGCTAAGTAGTAGTAGTAGTACATAGAGGTGCACTGCACACACACATACACACACGTACTGCACAGAGATCCAGATGCACTACACAGACACATACGCATACAGATGAATTGTACATACACACAGTCATACATACACATGCACCACACACACAAACAGATGCACTGTACATTCACAGAGGTATTCATATAGGCACAATGTATACAGACATACATACGCAAGTATAGAAAGCTATACAGATATAAACACAAACACACATACACTCACAGACACATTACATGCACACGCACCCTTGAGCAGTCTGAATATCTCATTCAATGATTAACTATGGAAAACTTTTAACTGGGGGAGGAGAGGTGTTACGATCTTTGACCTGAGTGTTGGAGGTCAAAGGGAGAAATTTTTATTTCTCTCTCCTAAAGGACAAGGTGCCCTTGAAAACCTACAGAGAACAGCAGTTCCCCAGGGCAGAGTGTGGGTGTGCATGCCTGTGAGTGTGTATGCCTGCCTGCCTGTGACTCAGTGTGTGATTATGCAAGCCTGTGTACATGTATGTACGTGTGTGTATGTGTGTGTCTGTGTGCCTGTGCACATAAATCAGCCGGAGCATCAGTAACAGAGCCCACCTACTTTGGAGCTATAAATCCTTCTGCAGTTCCAGTTCTGAATATCCCCTTCACAGCTCACCTTGAACCTATCCCATCGCAGCATGGGAGAAATGGATAGAATGAAAAACCGCTGGTCCTGAGAAGCCACAAGAAGGAAGCAGAGTGAGCAATGATGCTGATAAATCAAGATCGCAGCATCTCTGTCATTCCTTCTGCTTTTCTCCTGAGCCCCCTGAAACTATTTTGAAGGGGTCTGTGAAAGGAGAATGTCATAAACCCCTTTCCTATGCTCATATAATTGCTCCCTAGTGATTGTTGCTCCAAAGGCAGTGGCACTGCTGTCCTTCCAGGTGCTCAGTCCCAGCACCCCATGCCTTGGCTGCATCCTGCCATCACAGGGCGGTAAGGAAAAGCTTAACAAATTCAACTTCCTTGAACTGGTGCCCCTCTTGTATTTTTCATGGGGGGTGGGGGTGGGGGTGGAGGGAGAAGCTGGCAGTTCTGTTAGTAGTGTGTTTAAATTATTTAAAATGAGCTGGGGAGGGGTAGTTTGTTATGATAGGGGTCACTATCACTCTAACGGTCCTTCCTTCAGTCCGCTCTGTCAAAGAAGCCCCCTCTTCCCCAAGCAGTGCAGACTGTAGCTCCCACCAGGAATCCACAGTGGGCACTGCCCTCTATCTGGCTGTCTCAGTGATCTGTTCTGCTCCCCCAGCTGCCTGGCTCACATGCTGCCCAGTCTGTGTTCCCTTCTTAACTACTGTAAGAACTTCTTAATTCAGGTGGGACATTCAGTCAGTCAGCCCACTCCTATGATGATGCAACACCAGGACCTAGTGTTCTGGTGTCAGAGTGGCTGTAGACAAGAAGGTCAAGGCAAGGACGAGAATCTGCATCATGGGTCCCTAGGGTAGTCCGCCCTCTCTGTTACAAGGGCCTAAGTAAATAGGTCAAAGTTTCTTAGCAGTTTGTGAAACAACTGGGAACAAGGGGGGGGGGGGGGTTTAAGATGAGCTGCAGTCGCAGAAGAAGGACAAGCAATGAACAAGCCTCAACCACAAGGAGCTGTAATGCACCTTACTCCTGCCTTCCTCCCCACCTCACCCACAGTTCTGCTACCTCACTCCTGCCCTACAGCACATCTTGTGTTTCCAGTACTAACACCCCACACACAGCTCTGATGGCAGTACACTTCATACCTGCTCCTCTTTACACACAAAACTCTCCCAAAGCACCTCATTCCTGCCCAGAGACTTTCCTCTTTCCCCTCCATCCAAACAGCTCTGTCAATGCATTTCATTCCTTCTTTCATGCCCTAAGATAACCCACCCCCTGCCCTTCACAAGTTATGCCAGGCACCTTACTTTTACCCTGTCTGCAAATGCACCTCAATCCTGTGCTGCAAACACACAGAACAGTGGCAAAGGGCGGATGCGATGAGTGCCCATGGAGTTGCTCTTAGTGGGCCAGCTATGTCATCGGATAGGGACTCCTGAGAAGGCTATATCATCAGATAGGGACCCTTCTCTTCCTACCCCCAGTCCCATTATATCTGATGACTCTCCTGCAAACACCTCTTCCATTCCAGTACTGAATGCCTCCCTCTCAGCTCTGTCAATGCATTTTAATCTTGTCCACAGGTCCCTCCTCACTTTCTCCCAGTGGCGTAAACAGATGGCAAATTTTGGGTGGGGCTAGGGGCAAAATGGTTGGGCATGAAATTTCCTCTCTGCCACCCCCACCCAATTCTCTTCCCATTCCCCCTCCTCCCGGACCCTTCCTCTCTCCACCAACTTAAAATATAAATACCTTAGCTGGCAGGGATCCCCATGCCCATCCAGCTGAAGACGTTCTCTGAAGGTGCCCAGAACTCCCTTCTGCCAAGCTCAGTAGTCAGTGGCAGGCATTCCTGAGCCACTAATGCTGGCACTTTTGTGTATGAACAGAGCATGTGCTAAAATTAAGCATGTGCAGGGTGACAACATTGGCAGCGCAGGAACGCTTCCACTGACCGCAGAGCTTGGCAGAGGAGAGTTCTGGGTGTCTTTGGAAGAGCGTTGAGTAGGCCTGACACCAAGGTGGCTGGGCCCCTGCCCACCCGGCCCACCTGTGGCTATGCTACAGCTTTCCCCAACTCCACATAACTCTGCCAGAGTGCCTCACATCTACCCTGAGACACTTAGGCAAATGCACTTCAGTTCTGCCCTGAAAATCCACCCCCCCTCCCCCCACTGTCCAAGTACTGAGCATCCATTTCACAGCTCAGCCAATACAACTCACTCCTGTCCTGTAATATTACTGAGTTGAAGAAACCCCTAGGATGGTAACTAGGTGCCATTCATTGCCCCTTCTGGCGGGGGGGGGGGGGGGGGGGGGGGAGGGGAGGGAAGGTACTGCAGCTACTGGAGAGCAGGACATTACATGGGGTGGGGGGGGGGGAAGGTCAAGTATGGGATCATCAGACTGGGAGGAAGAGGTGGGCTGGCAGCTAGGAGTTAAAAGGGGATGAGCCAGGTAGCTCAACTTCTTTCTCATCCTGCTACCCAGCTGCCATGGACTCAGGTGGGACCAGTCTGAACCTCCAGAGTCATTCCCATGTGGCACCCACTCTGGCTTGGGCTTCCCTCAGCGGAAATTCTGTATTCTCTTTTCCTTTCTGTACTCCTCCTACTCCCTTCCTCCTCCATCCCCAGTACTCTTACACCCCTTCCCACAGGAGTATCTTAGTTCCCCACAGCTGTGTTCTCTGCTGCTGTCAGTGGGGTCTTTTCAGCCACAGAGTATCCTGCGCATTTCCTCAAGATGTGCCCTCCAATGGAGTCTGCCCCAGTACCTTAGTGGTTGCTAGAAACAGGGCTCAGTGGCGTTGCCCCTTGGCATCCCCTGCATATAATCCAATGCAGTTGTGATTTCCTGCCAGCCTCGGTACTGTGTGTGTAGGAAGCAGCTGCTGGCATGTGCCTTCCTCCTGCTGTGCCAACTGCCAATCCTGCAGTTAGCAGTTCGTTCTCTAGGTGCAAAGCCCTGCCTCTGTTGGGGCTTCGTTTGTCTGTCCTGTGCCTCAGGGGATTGTTCTGCTGCTTGGTGGTGTTCTGAGGGGTAAGGCCCAGCAGTTGCAGGCCCCTCGCATGGGGTGGGAATGTCATCCCTCCAACACAGCCAGGGCCCTCTCTATCCTCTTCTGCACCCAGCAGCCTCATCAATTATCCAAGGGAAGGGGGGCACCTACAGGTACTTGGCCCAGGAAGGAGTCTATGCCCAGCCATTGGTGTTGGGTCCCCCAATGGCAATTCCACAGGTAGGGCCGCTGAGAGGGGGGGGGGCAGGGGGGACAAAATTCCCCCGGCCCGGGCCTCCAAGGGGGCCCGGTGCTGGGGTCTCTCTCCTTCTCCTGCTCCCAGGCCGCTGGTGCCGCAGTCCCCGGTCTCACCTACCCATCCTCGGCCCCGTCGACAGTCTCCCTCCATCCGCCACGGGCCCCCTGCATTCAAATTGGCAGTGCCTCACCTCCATGTGAAAGTGGCAGGATTGTATCCCTTTGGGCCCTCCCTCACTGTGTCCTGCCCTTGTCTGATGTAACTTCCTGTTTCCGCGAGGGCAGGACACAGTGAAGGAGGACCTGAAGGGAGGCAATCCTGCCGCTTTCACACAAAGGTGAGGTGCTGCCGATTTGAATGCAAAG
This sequence comes from Microcaecilia unicolor, assembly GCF_901765095.1. NCBI lineage: Eukaryota > Metazoa > Chordata > Amphibia > Gymnophiona > Siphonopidae > Microcaecilia > Microcaecilia unicolor. The sequence continues at coordinate 112,231,790 of NC_044041.1, forward strand.
GGCCCAGTTGCGGATGGAGGGGGGCTGTCGACGGGGCCAGGGCGGGCAGGTAAGACCGGGGACTGCGGCGCCGGCGGCCTGGGAGCAGGAAAAGGAGGTGACAGTGGTAGCGATTGGGGGCGGCGGCCCCGTGGGGGCGGTGGCGGGGGCCCCGGTGGCGACCTTGCTCTGGGCCCGGCTCAGTATCTCAGTGGCCCTGCAGGTAATTCAGGGTAACCATCACATGGTAGGCCCCAAGAGCCCAATATTGGCAGCTATGATTTGCCTTCCCCTTCCCCATGCTGCTAATTGGGTATCAGGCAACAAATTTGGAGGGGGGGGCACAGTGACCCAGGTGCCATTCTGCTAGCCTCAACACCAGTAGGAGAGTCATATGAGCGGGGCAAACTGCTTTTGGCCCTATAGCAGTGGCACACCCCTAGGTATGGGGGTCACAATGCTTGGGGACAAAGGGAAGCAGCAGTAGGAACCCCAGCCACACTATGCAGTGGCGTAGCCAAGGGTGGGCTTGGGTGGACCCAGGCCCACCCACTTTGGGCTTAGGCCCACCCAGTAGCAGCACACCTATGATGTGGCTGGCAGGGATTCCCAAGTCCCACCAGCTGAAAACTCCCAACAACTGCATACCTTGTAAATAGCAGATCTTCGCCTGCAGCGAGCAGCAGCTGATACATACTACTCACACCGGCCCCACAGCCTTCCCTCTGACGTATTCCTGCCTATGCGGAAACAGGAAGTTGTGTCAGTGGGAAGGCTGTGGGGCCAACATGAGCAGTGTGTATTAGTTGCTGCTCACTGCCGGTGAAAATCTACTATTTAAAAGGTATGCGGGACAAGGGGGATGTTTTGAGAGACCATATAGCATGCAGGTGAGAGGAGAGACCAAATCACCTGTGGGATGGGGTGGGATTCTTCGGCCCACCCAAAATTGGGTGTCTGGCTATGCCCTTGACACTATGGCCTTCATAGAAGGAGTTCAAGAAGATTTTAGCATACATAAGGGAGGACACAGCAAGTCACAGGCTGGAGGTGCCAAGGTGGGGTGACTAGTGTATGTTTATGTTATATTTTATTGTATTTGATATACCACTATAAACTAGCAGATCTAAGCGATGTATAATAAAAATGTAAATAAATCATAAAAGGAACGCCACCTCTGATAGGAAAGTTCAAACATACTAGAACAGACATATCCTTAAATAAAATCTCATCAGTCAGTCAGACATTCAGCTTGAGAAATGAACCTCAAATTCTTTTTGGGAAAAGTAGGTTTTTAATAAAGGATTGTTCTGCATGCAGAGCAGAGGACAGCTCATTCCTTAGTTTTGGAACCAAAAAAAAAGAAAGCAGCATGTCTTATAGGTTCATAATGAGCTTTTTTAGGACCGGGTAATACTACTCAATGGGAGTCAATAGATCTCACGGTCCTTGATGGATTATAAGGGACAGTAAGAGATGAAAGAAAAAATGGAACACTCAGATAATAAGCTTTATGAGTCAGAGAGTAATTTAAAAGAAATTCTAAATGAAACAGGGAGCCAATGAAGCTGAATAAACAAAGGAGTAATATGCTCAGATTATTTTCTAGCTGCAACGTTATGTAATGTTTGAAGGTATCTGAGAAGATGACCAGTTATATTCGTGTAGACTGCATTACAGTAGTCAAGGCGAGATGTCAAACGTGCATGGGTAAGCTCCAGAGTTGTGAAAATCAAGAAAGCTGAGACTTGATGTTGACAAGATAACACTGGGCATAAAGTGGGTTGTGATAAAGATCCTGTGATCCAACAAGGTTCAGAACTAGTCTTTGATTAGGTAACCAGTCAGCTGATGGATGTCTGTAGGGGACTCAGGCCAGTGTGCATATACGCTTTTAAACATATTTGATTAGTTTTCTGTCCAGGTTTTGGCCTTTTTTGGGTTGGGCAAAGCACTGGCATTTTTTAAGGGAACTTCTTTAGAGCTTTTTTTCTTTCTTTTCTTTTTCTTTTTGCTCTGATATTCCATCTCTGTGCACTGTGGAGATAAAGCCGCAACTCTCTGCAGTCCAGTCCTTCATGCCCCTCCCTGTGCATGGGAGAGATTGTCACGAACACCATCTACCTGTAAACAGAAGATGTGTGAACTGATTATTCCACTGGCATCATATTAAAGGTATCTATCATATCCTATTTTCTGGGTGAATGTGTGAGCCTGTAATCTATGCACATTTGTCATCTGAAAATACAAAAGAATTCACAAGGTACTAGCAGGAGTCACTGCTGTTCTAGATCACAGGGTTAGAGAGATTGTGAATTAGTCTGAATTTCCCTGTTCTTTCTTATGCCCCACAACCAGGGTGACACAGTTAGGTCTGGGTAAGGATATTCTGTTAATGCACCTGTTATCTAGCCCATGCACAGCTCGACCTGCAATTTTTCCCATACCACCTCCTGACTGATGTAGCATTCTTCACTGAGGTGGGATGGAGAGGAGACCCTGAATCCAAATTTAAACCCCTCATATAGTGTTAATCAGGCTTATTTTCGAAAGTGATCGCCGGCGATCTTCCGACATAAATTGGGAGATGGCCAGCGATCTCTCAAAAGCGGCGAAATCCGTATAATTGAAAGTGGCTTGACACCATCGCCGCTTTCCTGTCACCGTGCCGGCGAAAGTTCAAGGGGGCGTGTCGGCGGCGTAGCGAAGGCGGGACATGGGCGGGCATGGGCGTGGCTACCAGATGGCTGGCTTTCACAGATAATGGAAAAAAAAAGCAGAGTTAAGCAGTATTTCGCCGGGCTTACTTGGTCCTTTTATTTTCACGACCAAGCCTCAAAAAGGTGCCCCAACTGACCAGATAACCACCGGAGGGAATGGGGGATGACCTCCCTGTAGTCCCCCAGTGGTCACCAACTCCCTCACACACTAAAAAAATAAAAATAAAAACCTTTTTTTACCAGCCTGTATGCCAGCCTCAAATGTCATACCCAGCTCCCTGACAGCAGTATGCAAGTCCCTGGAGCAGTTTTTAATGGGTGCAATGCACTTCAGGCATGCAGACCCAGGTCCATCCCTCCCCTACCTGTTACACTTGTGGTGCTAAGTGTTGAGCCCTCCAACCCCCCCCAAAACCCACTGTACCCACATGTAGGTGCCCCCCTTCACCCATAAGGGCTATGGTAATGGTGTACATTTGTGGGGAGTGGGTTTGGGGGAGATTTGGGGGGCTCAGCACACAAGGTAAGAGAGCTATGCACCTGGGAGCTATTTGTGTATTTTTTAAAACATTTTTAGAAGTGCCCCCTAGGGTGCCGGTTGGTGTCCTGGCATGTCAAGGGGACCAGTGCACTACAAATGCTGGCTCCTCCCATGACCAAATGCCTTGGATTTCGCCGGGTTTGAGATGGCCGGCATTTTTTTCCATTATCGCTGAAAAACAAAACCGGCCACCTCAAACCCACCGAACTCTGGCATTTGGCCGGGCTAAACCATTTATTGAAAAAAAAAGATGGCCGGCCATCTTTTTCGAAAATACGGTTCCGGCCAGCTGTTGCGCCGCCGCCAAAATAGATCGCCGGCGATCTATTTCGCGGGTGACGTTCAATTATGCCCCTCCACGTCTCCCTAGCTCTGTGGTATTTTGCCAGCCAAGGAGCCATGCTGCGTAGCTATACCAGTGTGAGGGCAGGTACTGGGCAGCCATCTCTACTTGGACTGCTGTGCTGGCTTGTCCCTGGATTTCTTACTGCACATTGTTGTGGCCTACTCACCCTCACAAACTGTGCAGAGGTGCTTGAACCTGCATGAGGCCTGGTAAGGGCAAGTGGTACCATTGAATCTGTTACAAACATTTCTTGGGGGTGTCCCTGCCAGACCTGACCCAGCTATGCCCACTCCTCGAAAGGACCAGATCCAGGGGCTATCCCAGCCCCTGTCCTTCCTCTCCATCCTTCATCCACAGAACTATATTCATACTTCCCACATGAGCTCCTTCTTCCCCTCAATGCCCCTTTAAAATCTCTCATCATAGCTTAACTATCCCCAACCCCATGGTCCCTAAAACCATGAATAATTATGTCAACATAACCTAAAAAGTCAGATATAATTGAATAGTCTTTCAAACAGGTGATGCTTGCAAACATCAGGAAGGCAAAGCCTACAATTATCTATATTCCTTGCCATCCTTGATTCCGCTTCAGGAACCCCTCCAGTAGTGAGAAGATATCAATGTATCTCCATTTCCAAATCCTCCTCCTCACCTTTACCTGTACCGTTCACGTGGAGGGGCATTTTCGCCTCGCAAAACGTCCTGATTTAAAAACAAGATGGACGTCCATCTTTCATTTCGAAAATACCATCAGGGACGTCCAAATCCTGAAATTTGGTCATCCCTAGATTTGGTCGTCCCTAGACTTGGTAGATTTTGGTAGCCATTTGGTCATGGGAGGAGCCACCATTTGTAGTGCACTGGTCCCCCTGACATGCCAGGAAACCAACCAGGCACCCTAGGGGGCACTGCAGTGGACTTCATAAATTGCTCCCAGGTACATAGCTCCCTTACCTTATGTGCTGAGCCGCCAACCACCCCCAAAAAAACCACTACCCCAACTGTACACCTCTACCAGCCCCTTATGGGTGAAGGGGGCACCTAGATGTGGGTACATTGGGTTTGTGGTGGGTTTTGGAGGGCTCGCTGTTTCCTCCACAAATGTAATGGGTGGGGGGTATGGGCCTGGGTCCGCCTGCCTGAAGTGCACTGCACCCACTAAAACTGCTCCAGGGACCTGCATATTGCTCATTGACCTGAGTATGACATTTGAGGCTGGCATATAGGCTGGCAATCAATATTTTGAAAGATATTTTTTGAGGGTGGGAGGGGGTTAGTGACCACTGGGGGAGTAAGGGGAGGTCATCCCCAATTCTCTCTGGTGGTCATCTGGTCATTTCGGGTACCTTTTTGTGCCTTGGTCGTAAGAAAAACACGACCAGGTAAAGTCGTCCAAGTGTTCATCAGGGACGCCCCCTTGAACTTTGACCATCTCTGCGACGGAAAGCAGTTGGGGACGTCCAAAATCGGCTTTCAATTATACTTATTTGGATGACCCTGGGAGAAGGACGTCCATCTCCTGATTTGTGTCGAAAGATGCGCGTCCTTCTCTTTCGAAAATGAGCCCAATAGTGACGTAGAGTTGAGCTGAAGCATGCCCACCAGTTCCTCGTCCAAGCTTTGGGCCTCAGTGGCACTTGCGGATGAGTCATTGGAGCCCTTCCTTTCTGCCACTCTCCCTCTTCCACATCTCGCGTGAACCTATCTGTGGGAACGCTTCTTCCTTGCCCTATTCTCTGTCCCTTTACACTTTTTATTCTTCTTCCATTTACATCTGCCTTCCTTCCCCCACTGTCCCCTCATTACTTGATTGAGTACACTCACTTGTTCCTTTGCTAGAAGCGGATGCTTCTGGCAACAACATCTGTGGCAGGGTAACCTTCCTTGGTAACCTTCCTCCGAATGTTGTGCAGCATCTGCAAAAACAAAACAAACATTCTCTGCTTCTGCTGGGGCCACCTGCATCTGAGATCCTGTGCCCACTTCTGCCATGCATCTCTCCACATCCCCTCTGTTGTAGAGAAGAATATCATGTAAGTCCTGCTGCATGGTTCATGATGCTGCTGGGATCCTAGCCCAGCTAGGAGAAGAGACTGCTGAGTGGAGATATGATAGAGGTCTATAAAATACTGAGTGGAGTCGAACAGGTAGATGTGAATAGCTTGTTTACTCTTTCCAAAAATACAAGGACTAGGTTGCATGCAATGAAGTTACTATGTAGTAAATTCAAAAGAAATCATAGAAAATATTTCTTCACTCAAAATATAATAAAATTCTGAAATTCATTGCCAGAGAATGTGGTAAAAGCAGTTAGCTTAGCAGGGTTTAAAAAAGGTTTGGATAATTTCCTAAAAGAAAAGTCCATAAGCCATTATTAAGATTGATTTGGGGAAGTCCACTACTTATTTATTGGATAAACAGCATAAAATCTGTTTTATTGTTTTGGGATGTTGCCAGGTACTTGTGTCCTGGATTGACCACTGTTGGAAACAGGATACTGGGATTGATGGACCTTCGGTCTGTCCCAGTATGGTAATGTTTATATTCTTATGTTCTTATGCAAATCTCTGTGTTATCTGCCAACAAAGTAAGGGGCTCTGTTTACTAAGCCGCATTAGAGGTGCTGTATAGAGCTGTTTGGTTTTTCAGATCAGACAGCTTTGAATGTAACATTCCCGTACTTTTGATCTAGTAGGGCAATTAGCTAGCTTGTGTCTTGGTCTTCTCACAGACCATAGACAGGTTTGCCTAGTAATGGGCTATAAACTTTAATAAGTATCTGTTTGTTTGTTTTAAACAGGTTTTGAACATAACACAGGAACATTTTCAGTGAAGGACCACAATGAGTGATAGGTATTCAAGGGACAGAGGTTACAAAGGGCAAATGATGAATATTTGAGAAAAATACCAAAGAAACAGAATTATGTGAAGGTAACCTTAGAGGTCAGAGTTGAAGAATACCAGATAAGTAAGAGAGAAAATATAAGGTATTAAGTGATTGGACAAAATTAAGCTTCAGTTTTCAGCCTGGGTACCTTTTGTACTAGGTCAGAATCTGACAGCTTCTGAAGGGAAAACACAGAGAGAGAGAGAGATCTTATTTTCCTTATACTGAAATTTGGACTGATATAAATAGTAATTCAATTTTCTGTAATACTGGGATAAAAGAATTTTTATTGTAACCATTTGTTTACCCTAATAAATTTTAGCATTATTATAAAAGAGAAAAAACTGAACTCTAAAATGTTTTTCCTTTGCTAGAAGGGCTTGCTTTTTTCTAGTCTCTTTTGTTCAGCTCCCTTTAGAGGCAAAAAGGGAGTGCCTTATAAACAGTGCGCTAGCATTTTTAGCTCATGATAAGCATTGGCGCGTGCTAACTGTGTAGATGCCCATAATGGGCATCTACACAGTTAGCATGCATTCATTTTTAGCACACATTAAAAATGCTAGCACACCTTAGTAAACAGGGCCATAACTGTTCCTTCTAACCAATCCCTGAGGCACTCCACTGATCACTTCTTTCTCCTCAGAACGGGTTCCATTATCCACTACCCTTTGTCATCTGTCACTCAGTTCTCCCTCTTGGGACCCAACCGCAGGCTGCTTGGTGTATTTATTAGCTTCCTATGGGAAACAGTATCAAAACTTGTGCTGAAATTCAAGTAAAATCACATCCAGCTCAATGGGAAAATTATATATCAACAAGGGGGAGCTTTGGAAATCCATCTTTCACCTCAAGACCTTGTGCTTTTGAGTAAGGCAGGGTTGCATACTCAATGCTGGGTTTCATGTTAGAAATCTTGAGTCATCATTATCATTATTGTATAAGCTGTATATAACTACATTAAATCTGAGTGTAACTTTTTCATATTCTGATGATAGATGGTTATTGATTCTTGTACATCTCAATATGAATCAATTTATATCTAGCATATCACAGATAGGTGAGCAGGTTAAATGGTGGTCTCGGACTTAACAATTAAAGCTCAACACTGACAAAACAAAACTGTTTTGGTTTAATCTAAAGAAAGATTTGATTCCTACTTCAATATGACTGACTGACAATATGCTGTTTTGTGTAGATACCATTTCACAGGTTCTTTGTGTTTATTTAGATTCTGCACTGAATTTTGAAGCTCAAGTTAACAGTAGTCCAGAAATCATTTTATAAGTTACGACAATTGTGTTCAATTGATTTGTATTTTTTCCAGCAACATTTTAGGGTAATGGTTCAATCTGTGATCCTGTTTTCTTTGGATTACTGTAGTTCCCTATATACTGTTGCAGAAATTGCGACTAGTGCAGAATACAGTTGTGAGATTAATTTAGTCTAAAGCAAGGTTTGGTCATGTGACTCTGTTGCTGGCAGATTTTTCAGTGGCTACCAATGGAGTTACATATTAAGGTGGAAGCAAACAAAAGAGCAGATCACTAGGTGGTATTAATAAGACTTTATTGGAGAAATAATTATTACTGTTTGTTATTTTAGAGCCCCTGACGCAGCCCTTGTGGGCGAAACACAGTCTGTGTCGGGCGATTATTTCTCCAATAAAGTCTTATTAATACCACCTAGTGATCTGCTCTTTTGTTTGCTTCCACGTTGGATTTTGTGGATCATCTGCCTTCTTGTTTTCTTGTTACATATTAAGGGCCCTGTTTACTTCTAAGGCACATTAGCATTTTTAACGCGCCTACAATTAGCGCGTGCGCTAACCATGTAGATGCCTATAGAGATATTACAGGTTTGCCTAGTAATGGGATGAACAGAGGAGAGGGAGTCATTGATAATATATAAGGATATAATTTCTGGACTCCCACTAGTGGCTAAATTAATAATCAGCTGAAGAGACTTGTATTTATTATAGAGATATTATAGGCACGTTCATGGTTAATGCGTGTACATGGTTAACACGCATTAAAGACGTTAACGCGCCTATAACATGGCTTAGTAAACAGGGCCCTAAGTATGTTATATTGTTTGGTTTTTAAGACATTATCAAAGAACATGCCAGTCAACTTTCCATCATTGATTTCTCTTTTAGGTGGTTGATATGAAAGTCGCTGCTCATTTCTTCACTTTCTTGGTTCTCCTTATTTCTCTCGGGACTCCTTTACATTGTCCAATCACCATCTTCTGTTTCCTCTTCTTGCTCAATGGCTTGTGGTGTTCCCTAAGGGTCAATCCTTTCCCCTATTCTCTTCAATCTCTTTCTCAGCCCTCTGGCAACTCTTATCCAGTCTTATTGCATTTCTCGTCGTTTTACGCTGATGATATCCTACTATTTTTTTCTGTTAATCCATATTCTTTAGATATTTGTCCCTTACAGGATTGTCTTCTGGCTGTTTCAGAACAGCTATCCACCCACCATCTAGTTCTAAATACCCAAAAAAACAGTCGCCTGTTGGTTTACCGATGATCTTCCCCCTCATTCTTCACCTCTGAACCTCTTTGGAACTCTCGTGCAACCTTCCGACTCCTTTTGTTATTTAGGAGTTACTTTGGACTCACAATTGTCATTCCTTCTGCAAATCTCTGCTGTAAGTCAGGATTTTCCACTTTTCGTCAATTACGCTCAGTTAGACGTTTCTTCAATCAGGCCACATTTCACTCCCTAACTGTCTCACTATTCACCTCTAGGCTAGACTATTGCAATATTATTTACCTAGGATGTCCACAATCCCATAAAAAAAAACTTCATACTCTCCAGAATACTGCCATCCGTCTTTTCTGTCATGCCCGGCGCACAGATCATGTTTCCCCTTCAATATTATTGGCTTCCCATTGAACAATGAACTGCTTATAAAACTCTTCTCCTCACCTTCAAAGCCCTTTACTTGGGTTGCCCCCGATTATCTCTTATCCCTCACTATTCCGTATGCTCCTTCATGCTCCCTCCGGTCCTTGAACGATCATTGACTTGTTCTTCCTAATCCCAAACAGACAACTCTTGAGTCAACCAGATATTGAGCTTTCTATTTCCCAGCTCCAGCCCTTTGGAATTCCATGCCAGGCATTAACCCTTCGTGCCCAATCCTCCCTAAAGCAGTTTAAAATTGATCTTAAAACCTGGCTTTTCAATCTTGCTGTCTCCATAGACTGAGAATTTATTTTCCTCGATTCACAGGGTTTCCTGCCACCACTTTTCTCACTCTCTTTTGCCTTTTTCCCAGCTAGCTGTTTTTCTTTACTGAGTGTTTGTCTTATCTATCCTATTTGATATTGCAGTTCCTTTTCATTCTCATTCTCTATTGTAATTTTAGATTGTGCATCACCTTGGTCTGCTAGTCAGTAAAGGTGGTATGGGGGGGGGGGGGGGAGAGGCTCAATGGTTAGTGCAGTGGGCCTTGATCCTGGCAACCTGGGTTCAATTCCCACCGTAGCTCCCCATGACCCTGGGCAAGTCACCCAAGGCCACAAGGAGCTGCATTGTCACTCCACTGTCCCAGGTACCAAAAACCAAGATTGCAAGCCCTCTAGGGACAGAGAAAGCACTTGCATATAATGTGTACAGTGCTGCATACATCTAGTAGTGCTACAGAAATGAGTAGTAGTAGTAGAAAGTAAATGAAATGAAACTCTTAGGGCCCCTTTTACCAAGCTGTGGCAAAAGGGGGCCTGCACTGGCATCAGCACATGTTTTTTATGCGCACTGAGGCCCCCCTTTTACCGCAGCAGGTAAAAGGGAAGTCTCTCTTTCATGCAGGAAATGGCCGTGTGGCAAGTAAAGCGCTTGCTGTGTGGCCATTTCTGGGGAAGCCCTTACTGCTACCCATTGAGGTGGTGGTAAGGGCTCCCACACTAACCAGGCGGCAACCGGGCAGTGATTACAGCCGGGTACACTTCAGCACTACAAAAATAAATATATTTTCATAGCACCGGATATGACGGCATGCTAGGGGTGAGAAGTACCGCTGGGTTGCTGCGGTAGTCCGATAGTACTTCCAGTTTAGCGAGCGGTAAGCTCGTGTTGGGCTTACCGCTGCTTAGTAAAAGGGCCCTAAATGTTTTATTCTATGTTTTCCATCTGTTACAAATATTAATCACGGGGCTTTTTTTGTGCTGGTATGCTCCGGTACGGCGTACTGGCACCTTTTTTACCTCGGTGATTCCTGCACCATTTCTCTCACTCCCCTACTTACTGTTTTTTTACGGACTCGGCAGCGCGAATGGTGCAGCGATTGAAAGCGGCTGGCAGGCAGCGTCAGAGCTTCCCTCTGTGACTCCCGCCTACTTTGTTTCAACTTCCTGTTTCCACATAGACGGGACTCTCAGAGGGAAGATCTGACGCTGCCTGCCAGCCTCTCTCAATTGCTGTACCATTCACGCTGCAGAGTCTGACGCTGGCAGCCTTTCTTTATCGCTTCAATGGTTGGAAGGCAGGCACTGGGCTGGGAGAAGGAGGATGGGCTGGGGAAGAATCGCTGGACATGGATGGGAGGGGAGGGCAGGGAAGAGAGAATTGCTGGACACAGATGGGAGGAGAGGGCAGGGAAGACAGAATTGCTGGACATGGATGGGAGGGGAGGGCTGGGGAGAGAGGAGACATGCTGGACATGGATGGGAGGGGAGGACAGGGAAGAGAGAATTGCTGGACATGGATGGGATGGGAGGGGAGGGCAGGGCAGAGAAGAGAGAATTGCTGGACATGGATGGGAGGGGAAGGCAGGGGAGAGAGGAGAATTGCTGGACACGGATGGGAGGGGAGGGCAGGGAAGAGAGAATTGCTGGACATGGATGAGAGGGGAGGACAGGGGAGAGGAGAGAATTGCTGGACGTGGATGAGGGGAGGACAGGGGAGAGAGGAGAATTTCTGGACATGGATGGGAGGGGAGGGCAGGGAAGAGAGAATTGCTGGACACAGATGGGAGGAGAGGGCAGGGAAGACAGAATTGCTGGACATGGATGGGAGGGGAGGGCTGGGGAGAGAGATGCTGGACATGGATGGGAGGGGAGGACAGGGAAGAGAGAATTGCTGGACATGGATGGGAGGGGAGGGCTGGGGAGAGAGGAGACATGCTGGACATGGATGGGAGGGGAGGACAGGGAAGAGAGAATTGCTGGACATGGATGGGATGGGAGGGGAGGGCAGGGCAGGGAAGAGAGAATTGCTGGACATGGATGGGAGGGGAAGGCAGGGGAGAGAGGAGAATTGCTGGACACGGATGGGAGGGGAGGGCAGGGAAGAGAGAATTGCTGGACATGGATGAGAGGGGAGGACAGGGGAGAGGAGAGAATTGCTGGACGTGGATGAGGGGAGGACAGGGGAGAGAGGAGAATTTCTGGACATGGATGGGAGGGGAGGGCAGGGAAGAGAGAATTGCTGGACACAGATGGGAGGAGAGGGCAGGGAAGACAGAATTGCTGGACATGGATGGGAGGGGAGGGCTGGGGAGAGAGATGCTGGACATGGATGGGAGGGGAGGACAGGGAAGAGAGAATTGCTGGACATGGATGGGATGGGAGGCGAGGGCAGGGGACTTGGATGGAGGAGAGGGGAGAGAGAATTATTGCTTTATATGGATACAGGGGAGGGAAGAGAGAGGAGAACTGCTGGACATGGATGGAGGGGAGGAAAGAAAAAAGAAGATGCACATGGATGGAGATGAGGGAAAGGAAAGAGAGGAGAAAAACTGCACATGGATGGAGAAAATAGGCAAAAGCTGGATCCACATTATATCTCCTCCAGTCAATTCCACGGAGGAGGACCCAGCTTTACTTATGGATGTTGGGTAAGAAATGAAGAAGAAAGGAGGAAAGTAAAGAAATAAATGGAAAGGAAGCCCTGGAAACGGAGTTAAGAGAACAGATAGAGAGCAGCAGAATCAGAGACTGGGACCAATATGGATAGAAAAACAAAGTCACCAGACAACAAAGGTAGAAAAAAAAAATCATTTTATTTTAATTTTAGTGTTTGGAAAATGTCCAATTTGAGAATTTACATCTGCTGTCTTATTTTGCACTGGGTATACAGAAATTATTTATAATGAAAAAAAATCACGTTTTTTCCTCCTATTCTAGTATAATATTTTCAATGATGTCTGTTTATATGCGCCATGGCTGGTATAAGGGGTGTGGCTAATGTGGGTGTGGCTATCATAGGGGTGAATGAGAAGTGAGAATGTGAATTTCGAGGTTAGAGGCATTAGACATGTGTAATACAATAAAGAAATAAATTAAAGAATAGAAGGTGTAAGGAGTATTTTGTGCAATCTATCATAGGGGTAGAGAGCCATATGTGGTGACCCCGCCCATAATGAATAGGGGCATCTTTTTTTTCTACAAGAAAAGCACTGATTAATCATAAAAGAATACATCAGGGAGCTTATTTCTATTCTGTAGTGAAATTCTGGAATTCTTTGCCTCTTCAAATTCAACTAAATTCACCTTATATAATGTTTAGGAAACAAGTTAAGACCTGGCTATTCAAGGCTTTCTTTGACAATAAGAGGGATGTTAATGTGGGTAGCTGATTATAGGATAGATATGAGAAAATGTTTTATTGTATTAATCTATTGTATGTAAGCTTTCTTTTGTTGTAAACCCGCTTTGAAACTGTAATAATGGGATTTAGCGGGATAGAAAACCCTTAGTAGTGTAATATGAACAAAACAAAGAAATCCCTGTATAGCCACAGGGTGGCAGCAGCATCTCATTTTCCTCCAGCAAAGAGCGCTGTGTGAGCATGGCGAGAACCAAAAATATAAAGAAGAAAAAATATTTTAAAAATGAGCATGTCTAACCTTGTGCAGTCAAAATAATAATGACTCTATTAACAGCACACCAGTTTTGGAGCTGAAATCTCAGTTTTGGGAGGCAAACAGGCTTCGTTGTGTGTGATGCAGACTCTCTGGTATGAAAGGCCCCTTGGGCAGGAGGTTAACCAAGGTCTGTGGTTACAGCATTTGAAAGTTATTAAGAGAGACTTTAGTGGGGAGGGGGGGTAGAGAGCAGGGGAAATAGCAGAAGGAGTCTGGGCTGGTAGCATGAGGGTGGGAAAGTGACTTTCTGTACATCCCCAGTGAGAGACTACTTCCTAACCATGGTTGGGTGCCAGAGCAGGCAGCTCACAGGATCCTCTGGGGCTGCTGTGTATAATAACCCACTGCCACTCATGTTAGATACCTGGATCCAGTTCCTGGCAGGGACTGGGAGGGTTGGCTGGGCTCACCAGTGGCACCTAAAGTTGGCAATCAGGGAGGAACATAGACATTAGTCCCTCTAGAGGGAGGAGAGCAAAGGATACATTTCGTGACCCTGAGCAGTTGTGAACAAAGATTCATGGTGCCAATGCCCAGTAGAGACCAATTCTGTCTGAACTGGAAGCCCAAAGGGGAAGCAATCAGATCCATGGCTGTGCAGATAAACCTGAGTGCATGTATAAATGTGTGTGTACCTATGACGACCAGTACAGTGTGTATGTATGTGTTTGTAGGTACCTATCATGACTTGTAGAGAGTGTGTGTATGTGCCTATGACAACCTGTAGAGAGTGTGTGTAATGTATGTGTGTGTACCTATGACAAAATCTAGAGCAGGTGTGTGTGTGTGTGTGTGTGTGTGTGTGTGTGTGTGTACCTATGACGACCTGTAGAATGTGTGTGTACTTATGATGACCTGTACAGCATGTGTGTGTGTGTACCTATGACAACCGTTAGTATATCGAAACAATACATGGAAATGAAAAGGTATGTGTGTGTATATACATATACCTGATGTGTGTGACTGACTCCGCGCGTGTGTGTGTGTGTGTGAGGGGGGGGGGGGGGAGAGGGAAACCTCAGGCATTGGCTTGGTCCGAGCTAGAGCTGAATGCTTGCTCTGTAAGTGAATGAGTTTCAGGAAGGGGAGGAGATGGAGGAGGGAAAAGGTTTTCACAACTTCTCCTGCAACAGAACCCACCACCGCTGATATTCTCAAATTCAGAAAAAGTTATAAACTACTTTAATCTGAACTCCCTCCCCCCTCATCTGCAACAACTAAAACACCCAGAGTTCATCCCACTCTCGGCAGCACCAAGAGAATCAGTCTCCATTCTGCTCCCCTGCAGCACAAGAGAACCAGGCTCCATCCTGCTCCCCTGCAGCACCAAGAACCCCAGACTATTTTGCTCCCCTGCAGCACAAGAGAACCAGGCTTCATCCTGCTTCATGCAGCACCAAAAATTCTAGACTCCATCCTGCTCCCCTGCAGCACAAAGAAACCCAGACTCCATCCTGGCCCCTGCAGCTGTGAGTTCACACTTAAAGGAGCCTGAAGCAAGGTTTTGTTAAATTCTGTCACAATGCAAACTGCAGTTTAAGGCACTTGTGACGCCTATAAAAGGGTCCTTTTCCCACATAAGATTTGGACTGAAAGCAAATTAACGTTTGTGTTATTTTCTTCAGCCGCAGTTCTAGGAAGGGAGGGGACACTGACATTCAAATATATTCTGAGTTTGAGGGGGTCTAGGTGTGAAAAGATGGAAGGTTTGGATGGGCAGACCCGAAGCCCTCAGGCTTGGATGTAACCCCTGCTGCTGTCACTGGGATCGGAGGTGGGAGTGGGGGTGGAGGGTGCTGTTTCCAGCAAGATCTCACAGCCTGGAGCTCTGGCATCTAGAGGCAGAAGGAGGAATACAGGTATGTCTCTCTCTTCTGTCACACATCTCCTGCAGCCTCTGCAGCCCAGGCATTTGTCTCCTCTCTCTGCTCCTACTCATTGACCACCCTCTCCCCAGCCTGGAAGAAGACTCTGCTTGCCACTGTCTGATTTGTGCCCCCCCCCCAAAAAAAAAAAGAAAATCTCGCCTTTCCTCTGGAGAAAAATAAATACAAGAAAAGCTCCATCCTACTCAGGGACTTTTCTGATGAGCTTTGGAGTTCTTGTTCTCACTGTGGAAATCCTCCCCTCCCCGAGATGCAGATACTTCTCTTGTGCATCTCCTTCCTGGAGCTGGCCAGAGAGCTTCTCGCCCTGTCCACCTGCCAGCCTTTCAACCTGGAGGACTTCAAGGCTAAGCGTATCGAGGCGGTGAGGGGGCAGATCCTGAGCAAGCTGCGGTTCACCGACCCTCCCGAGGAGGCAGCGGCGCCCCCCGAAGTACCCCCTGAAGTTATGCTCTTGTACAACAGCACCAAGGAGCTGCTGAAGGAACGGGCTAAGGAGCTGGCATCGCTGTGTGAGCCCGAGAGCAGCGAGGAGGATTACTATGCCAAGGAGGTGCAGAAGATTGACATGCTGCAGTACAGCGAAAGAGACAGTAAGGAGCAGCGTGTGTGTGTGTGTGTGTGTGTGTGTGTGTGTGTGTGTGAGTGTTACTGCAAGAAATGTGTGCATGTGTGGGGGCATGAAACAATAATGAGTAATTTGTGTGTGTGTGTGTTACTGCAAGGGGTGGGGTGGGGTATGAAACAATAATAAGTAGTGTGTGTGTTAACTCAAGGGGTGGGGGTATGAAACAATAATGAGTTGTGTGTGTGTGTGTGACTGCAAGAAGTGTGTGGGGGTGGGGTGGGGGTATGAAACAATAATGAGGTGTGTGTTACTGCAAGGGGTGGGGTGGGGTGGGGGCTATGAAACAATAATGAGTTGTGTGTGTGTGTGTTACTGCAAGGTGTGGGGTGGGGGTATGAAACAATAATGAGTAGTATGTGTGTGTGTGACTGCAAGAAGTGTGTGTGGGGGTGGGGGTATGAAACAATAATGAGTTGTGTGTGTGTGTGTGTGTGTGTTACTGCAAGGTGTGGAGGTGGGGGTATGAAACAATAATGAGTAGTGTGTGTGTGTGTGACTGCAAGAAGTGTGTGCATGTGGGGTGGGGGTATAAAACAATAACGAGTAAAGCCCAGAGTCTCCCTCCATAGTCACTGTACTTTTTTGGGTCTGAATTTTCTTCCTCTTCTCCTCCTTTTAATCATTTTGTTGTGAGTACTAGTGGTCAACTTTTCTGTCTTATAAGTTGGAGTTCCTTTTAAAGCTTTTATTTAGTTTGTACACCGCCCAGTATTGCAAATCAGTTAGAGTGGTATAGTAAATTTTTAATATACTATAAACTATGCAGATGTGACAGTATCAAGCAGCAAATGTGATAGCAAGAAAAGTAGGTGAAAGGTCAGGGACACAGTAAGAAGGGCTGCAGTTGCAAAGCCAATTTCCATTACAGACGGTGGGAATATACTGCACTAGTCCTGCTTTTACTGACTAGAACAGTTAGGTGCCCTGCTGTTTAAAAAAAAATCTGCTTTTCCCCTCGTATGCAAGAAAGGGAATCACACTTGTCCTGTTTTTTCATCTGCTCATATAGGGGCAGAGCTAGTATTTATTTATTTTTTAATAAGTGTCAGAGGTCAGATGATTGGAGAGCCGAGCGGCTCCGGGAGACACACGGCTGGACCGCCGTGTACAGAGCACACTGCAGGGAGGATCTGCAGGCCAGGCCTGAACGGATTGTTGCCTGCTCACTGCCTGGCGCGGTGGACAATCAGAGATCCAAGCGGTTCCAGGGAGACATAAGACCGGAGCACATCACAGGGAGGATCTCCGGTCCAGGTCACAGCACGAGGGATGGCCGCTTCTAACGACAGCAGTCAGGCTGTGGCCGTGGCCGTGGCCGGACTCACACACCGCAGCCAGGGACCTTCAGGTCATCCACGAGGGAGCGTGCAGTTCGCGCCGGCCGCCGAGCAGGGACTCAGCTCATCTGGTTTTACAGGACTGTATGGGAATGATCTCCTACACCTGACCTGGCGCTGGATGACAGAGTTCACTGGGCAGCGGAGCAGCCATGCAACTGGGGAACGTCACCCGTGGTGGACCTCTCGGACTCCTGCTAATGAGGAGGACTAGACCTAGAGTCAAGGCACAGTCGCGGGAAACATCTCCCAGGAACGCAGTGGAGCCACAGGTGAGGTGTCCTGACCCAGAAAGCACCAACCACAGCTGAAGGGAACAAAAACGGTCCCGTAGGCAAATTTGAGCGCAGCTGGACTGCATAGCCGATATGGCGATTACAGGCAGGAGAGACTTCATTCTTGTTCCAAGTATGAATCCAAACGCCACCTGAACTCACAGAAGCACACATACCCACCCACCCACACACACACACACACAAACACTCAAAAAACAAAAAAAGGAACAACTGCCACCAGAAAGACCAATTTACACCACATGGATGAAACATAATAAGGGAGAGGCTGAACAAATCACGCCCCCACGTGACTTTTCCTATTCATCCTACCCCTTTTCGTTCCACAATGAAGTGGCCTCTAATATTCTGCATAGTCCTCTTGGGCTTCTTGATGGGCAGCCTGCCTGAAGGCACCAGAACTAAACTAATTCCAGTAATCTGCGACCTACCCAGAAACCCAATATCCATAAACAACCAAGACCCATTAGCAGACATCTTTTAGAGAGCTCTGACACCTGGTCACAGATCTCCATGCCCGTAACTGTCCGTAGGCCGTTCACCAAACCCAACATTCGACCCAAAACACGATCTCTTCTAAATCTGACTAAACAACCTTCATACTCAGACCACATGGCTCATCCAACTCCTGCACCAGCAATCTATATCAATGCAAGATCAGTGGTGAACAAGACTTTATTAATAAGGGAACTATTAGAATCGTCTGATCTATGCTTTTTATTTATCTCTGAAACATAGGTCACAGAAGTCAACAGCCCGATGCTACCCCACCTATACCCATTCGGATACAACATTCTCCATTGTTCAAGACTAAACAAAAAAGGAGGAGGTCTGGCACTCATTTATAAGAACTTTCTACACATATCCTTAGTTAGTACAGAGGTGTTCCCAGAACTGGAATACATACTATGCAAACTCCATGACAACTCCAAAGGAGCTAGTCAGATCGCTTTACTCCTTATTTACAGTCCACCGGGAGTTTGGACTAAGGCTGAATCTGCCATATTAGATGTCATCTCGTCTGCTATGTCCCAATTTCCCAGAATAGTTGGCCTGGGAAATCTTAACCTACACCTACAGAATGACACAGATACCAATGTTCATAACTTTAAATCATTCTTAAGAACAACTGAACTCACTATACATGGGAGAGGTCCAACCCATGAACAAGGCCATACTTTAGATTTCCTGACTTCCTATCTCATCAACCTGATTGGATCTACCACATGGAAGCCTATACCATGGTCCGATCACTGCCAACTGGACTTTACCCTCAATATCTGCTTTACAAATCACCCCAACCATCACCCTGTTAAGCTATCCAGTTTCTGGAATGAGCTAATATAAACTTCCTTAGTCTTGAAAGCCCTATGCAAGAATCTGTAAAATTGGACTGGGACACCAAAGTCAAAACAGTCTTGGATAAAATAGCACCAATTACTAACAAAAATCAACCCTAAAATCACCCTGGTTCTTGGAAGAACTATCACAACTAAAGCAAAACTGAGAAACCTCGAAAAGAAATGGAGAAAAAGCAAATCTGCAGATGACATTTCCAATTGTAAAGTCGCCTTTTGCCACTACAAACATAAAGTAACAGACTCCAACTGAAAATAATACAGCACCCTAGTAGGCCAGGATACCCTTGACAATAAAAAAAAAAAAACTATTCACACTAGTTAGAAACCTAACCTCTATCCACTCTCCTGACAAAGAGAAACAAACTTGTCCTTCCGCCCAAGATCTAGCTGACTACTTCGAAAGCAAGGTCAATCAAATTAGAGTTGACCTAGCCAAACATAATCCAAAAGAAAAGAACTTAAAAGACTATGACTTTGGAGCCAACTCCACCCTAGATTCAAGCCAGGGAATTAAAGCAAACCAACTATGGGAATCCTTCCAACCACTATCAACTGAAGACGTAAAATCACTACTACTAAAATGCTCACACTCACATTGCTTCCTAGACCACTGTCCAGAATTCTTATTCCAAACCACCCCAAAAGAGGTGGTTCAATGGCTAACAGACTGTCTTAATGGTCTACTAAATTCTGTCTCTCTTCCCTCAGATATGGGCAAAATAGTCCTCACACCACTGTTAAAAGGTGTACAGCAAATTATTGCCCAATGGTGAGTATACCACTCTTTACAAAAATGCTTGAATCATATGTTAGTAAACAATTGTCCAAATATCTGGACACGTTCTCCACATTATACCAGTCCCAATTTGGATTTAGAACCACACACACACAGCACCGAAGCCCTTCTCTTAGTACTAACAACGTACATCAAGCAACACCTATGCAAAGGGATCAGGTTCTATTACCTCAGTTCGATATCTCAGCGGCGTTCGATACAGTGGATCGCATAATGCTACTGGAATGTCTTAATCAGATTGGAATAACTGGACCAGTCCTCAAATGAATTCCTCTAAACTGAAGCTACTCAGTAAAACAAAACAAAAACCTTTCTAAATACTGGGTTCCGAAATGTGGGGTTCCTCAAGGGTCCCCACTCACCCCATCTTGTTCAACTTCTTCATATTCTCCCTTAGCTCCATAAACCTGGATTCAGGAAATCTTCTACTATCATATGCTGATGACATCATGCTTCTCTGACATTCTTACTCCAAGATACAACCCGACCGGTAACAATCGGGACGCACACCGTTCAGAACTGGGCCCTGGCAAACAAGCTGAAACCGAATACCCAAAATACAAAGATTATCTTGTTCCGCAATCAAGGAGCTGCGGTCCCAACTTCAATAACCCTACCCAACAACACCACCTTCCCAACTGAATCAGAAGCCAGAGTGCTTGGAGTCATCCTTCACTCCTCCCTATCATTCATACCCCCATATCAACCAACTATGGAAGAAAACAATGTTTAAAATGAGACAACTTTGCCTAATCAGGTCACTCTTTGATCAAAAATCCTTTGTGTTACTGGTACAAATGCTGATCCTACCGTGCCGGGACTACTGCAATGCCCTATTTCTTGGCATTAAGAGCAAACATTAAAAAAAACTACAGATCATATCATATATAACACAGCAATAATTTTAATTTTCAAACCGAATAGACCAGTGTTTTACCTTACCTCACAATATTACACTGGTTACCAATAGCTGCAAGAACTAAGTTCGTAGCTGCCTGCCTAATCTTTCAGATTCTTCAAGGTGCTACCTCTGTACTCCTGATCAACATCTCATCTATTTGTATTGTTCACTCCAACAGATTAAAAGAACAATTGATCTTAGCCCCTCCGTTTTACAAGGGAGTCCGATCTCAGAAGATCTTTAACTCATTCTTCTCAGTGGCAGGGATCCCATTATGATTATCAGAGCAGAAAATAACTACCTCAGCTTCCTGAAGAAGCTAAAAACCTACTTCTTCCCAAAGACTGGAATATAATATTCATGGATCATCAATCCCCTACGAACTTTAGAAACAACTAATTTAACTCAAACTATAATCATACCGTATAACGCTTTATAACACTATAACTAATCAATAAGAATGTGTTCACCCAATGTCTTACTTATAAATCTCTTTACTGGCTTTGCTTGCTCTTCCAATGAATGTCACTATATATAGCTAGCAAGTAAAAGTGAAGTTGCTGAAAATTTAAAAAATATAAGGAGGAAAAGGACTTCAGTTTCTAAGGTCACATCTAGAGTCAAGCTCAGATTAATGACCTGCCATACTTCTTCACGAGTCCTGAAAAACCTCCCGTTAATTTAACGCTTTATTAGTTGTTATCAATTTTGTAAATTTTTAATTATGAACAATTATGGATTAAATTACTCAAAACCATTCAAAAAAATTGTCTCCCTGGCACTTATCTGAAGTGAGTCTGCTACGCTCAACAGCTGTTTCACGCTGGCTTCATCAGGAGCGTTTTTGATTTATGCAGCACTACCGGTACCCCCGTCAGAGTAGGTATTCAATCCACTCTGAGGATCAAATAGCTGCTCTGACGGGGGTACCGGTAGTGCTGCAAAAATCAAAAACGCTCCTGTTGATGCCAGCGTGAAACAGCTGTTGAGCGTAGCAGACTCATTTCAGATAAGTGCTGGGGAGACAAAATTGATAAAACGTTAAATTAATGGGAAGTATGACAGGTCATTAGTCCGAGCTTGACTCTAGACGTGACCTTAGCCACTGAAGTTCTTATATTTTTAAATTTTTCATCAACTTCACTGTTACTTGCTATCAGGGGCGTAGCTAGGTGGGGCCACGGGGGCATGGGCCCCTGCAGATTTAGCCCTGGCCCCCTGCTTTACCCCCCCTCCCCACTGCCGACCCTCCCTGCCACATTTGACCCCCCCTCCCACCGCCAACCCTCCCCCACTGCCACCATCAGGTACCTTTGCCGGCAGGGGTCCCCAACCCCTGCCAGCCGAAGTCCTCTTCAGTGCCAGTCTCCGGCGTGTTGCTGATCTGGATTCTGTTTCTGTGCTCACAGAAACAGAATCCAGATCAGCGAACGCGCTGGACTCGGAGACCGGTGCTGAAGGGGACTTCGGCTGACGGGAGTTGGGGACACCTGCCAGCAAAGGTACCTGATGGCGGCAGCAGGGGAGGGTTGGCGGCAGGAGGGGGGTCGAAAAGGACGGGGAGGGGCGCCGCCGGGGTGGGGCTAAAATGTGCCCCCTCACCTCAGGCTCTGGACCCCCCTCCCGCCAAAGTCTGGCTATACCCCTGCTTGCTATCTATATATAGTTACTTATAAAGCTGTAACTGCTGTCCCACTAATGATGTAAACTGCACTGAAACCCTAAACGGGATATTAGCGGTATATAAGTCCTAAATTGAATTGAAGAAGTATGTGTGAGTGTGACAGTAAAGAGAAGTGTGTGTATAATTGTAACAAACAGAGGGGCCCTTTTACTAAGCCACGTAGGCGCCTATGCGTGCCCAATGCACGCCAATTCAGAACTAGCACGTGGCCTGGCAGTAATTCCAGTTTTTATGCGCGTCCAGTACGCGCGCCGGAAATATATTTTATTTTCTGGCATGCGGCACTAACTGGGCGGTAATCGGCATTGTACGTGCGCTGACGACTACCGCCCGGTTAATGCATGAGACCTTACTGCTAAGTGAATGGGTGGTGGTAAGGTCTCAGGCCCAAAATGGACGTGAGCCAATTTTCATTTTGCCGCAAGTCCATTTTTGACCAAAAATAAAAGGCCTTTTTTGCAGGCACTCTGAAAAATGGACCTGTGTGCATCCAGTACATGCATCTACAATAGAGGAAATGCAAGAGGGTTCTAATAGCAGATTGAAAATAAAAGTAGTATTGTATAACAGTTATCAAAGTTACATATCCATGTGATGTGACAATGTTTTCATCTTGATTTTGTATGGTTTGGAAAAGCATAAATAAAAAATAAAAACAAAACAAGAGGCAGTGTGACAATAAGAAGCAATGTGTATGGGCTGTGTGTGTGTGACTGAGACTGTAAGGAGTAGTGTGTATCTGTTTCAGTAACAAGGAGAATGTGTGACAAGGTGTGTGTATGTGTTATCAGTAAAGAGAAGTGTGCATGTGGGACAGTAATAAGTGTGCATATGTGACTATAACATATATGTGTGTGTGTGTGTTTTTGTGACAGTAAGGAGCATGTGTGCATGTGACAGTACCAGTTAGGGTTGTCACCTGGTCTAGATTTGCAGAAGGGGCTGATCCAGTCCTGGTTTTGCCCCACTGCATACAGGGACTTGTAGTCCTACTTTTCTTAGGACTATGATAGGGAAACTGGAACTACAAATCCCTGAATGGAACAGAATAAGACCAGGACTGGATCTATCTGTCCAATTAATGGGCCAGCGGTCAACGCTGACAGCAATCAAAATGTGTAATAGTAAAATGTATGTGTGTAACAGTAACAAGTAGAGTGTGACCCTAAGAAACAACAGGCATGTGTGATAGTAAGATGTGGTGTGTGACAGTAACAAGAGCATGTGACAGTGTGTGTGTGACAATAACGAGTGAATGTGTGTGTGTCTTTAACAAGCAGTGTGTGTGTGTGTGTGTGACATTAAGAAGCAGCATACATCTGTGACAGTAGCAAGAGGAGTGGGTGACAGTAAGAAGCAATTATCACAGAAATAAATAGAGCGTGTGATAGAAGTAGTGTGTGTGTTTGTACAAGCAGAATTTGTGACAGTAAGCAGCATGTGCGTGACAGTAGTAAGAGATTTATGTTTGCCAGTATTGTACATGGTGTGTGGGACTTTCTAACCTCTCTCCTGCTCTCCCTTACACCCTAGATGTTATTTCTACAAGTTCACTCAGTTCCTTCTTCCGCATCCTGCGTTTTGATGTCTCATCCCTGGAGAGGAATTCCAGCAATGTGGTGAAGGCTGAACTCCGAATCTTCAAGGTTCCCAACCCAACATCCAGGGTGACAGAGCAGAGAGTAGAGCTTTACCAGGTAATGGACCAAAGACATCTGCTCCACCAAGCCCCCTCTCTCAATTGCTGACCAGTGGCCAACATGGACCACAGCTTCCTTCAAGGCCTGTCATTACTGAAACATTGACCAAGTTCAAGTTCAGTTTATATATCTGACCACCTTCCAAAAGGTACTGAACACAACATCCCTTTTCCTGCCCAACCCTATAGCACCATTTCTATAACTCTAGGATAGCAGAACCTCTGCTCTCCCTCCATCCTTATCAGTGCTTCTGCATCATCCATACAGCCTTTCTTGCTGGTAGGACCAGGGACTATAGACTTGGGAGCTAGACTACACAGAACAGAAAGGGTGAAAACAATGACAGGGGACTTGAAAAAAAAAAAGACCTATAAGAAATGGTTAAGGATTTGCAAAACGAGCTACATGTACAATCTTGCAATAGTGACATGAAAATCCATTTGCCACAATATCAGTCAGAACAGCAAGAACTAGAAATTATCAAATGAGAGATAGATGTAGGGGCAATCATCTCAGATGATCTCAATATAGCCAGTCCATGTGATAAAGCAACAGGTTTAACACTAACAGTATGCTCTGGGGTTAAATAGATGTATTGTCACCATGTTGCCTTGTATAGGCCATTAGTGATATTTCACCTTGAGTACTGTACTCTGTTCTGGACATCAAGAGGATGGAAGCAGTTCCGAGAAGGGCTACTGAAATGATGCAAGGCCTGCAACAGAAACCCTACAGTGAAAAGCTTGAAACACTCGAAATTTGAAAGGAAGAGGTGGGAATGGGATAGAAACATTTGAATATGTGACAGGCTTTCAAAAATCACAGGAAGGGGACATTTTCTGTAGAAAAGGACATTCAAGGGCAAGAAGTTATGGTACAAGTTCATAGACAGAAGGTTTAAAGAAAGAATGAGAAAATAATTCTTTGCTGAGAGGACAGTTGATGCTTAGAAAACTATTTTTTAAAGGATTTCTAAACTACCTATAACACTGCAAAGCAAAGTCCTAGATGATGTGCAATTCAGAACATACAGAAAAGAGAAAACAAATACAAAATAAAATGCTTCTACATGACTACTAAAAAAAAAAAGAACAGACATCATCCTATATAATAAAACTCACCCTCAACGTTCTGAGGACACTGACGTCACTGTCAGTTCCTCCAGGCACTTCCTTCTGGTTCGAAGGGTTCGTGGTGGTGAAGCCACCGAAATCACTGTGTTGGGGCCCTGCCCTCGCGTCAAACGTGATGATGTCGAGGGCGGAGCAATGGCGTCAGTGGCTTCACAACCAATGACTCAGCACATTGAAGGTGGCGTTGGCGTGCGTGACGAGGTCCACAACAATGGCGGTCAGTGCCTTCACAACGCCGAAGAGGTGAGCAGGGGGGGGGGGGTTCAGGAGGAAATCCTTGCTAGCGCCCGTTTCATTTGCGGCAGAAACGGGCATGTTTTACTAGTAACATTGAAAAATCCATCAATCTACTAATAATCATTTCTATAGCACTACTAGATGTACAGGTACTTTCTCTGTCCCTAGAGGGCTCATAATCTAAGTTGTTGTACCTGGGGCAATGAAGAGTTAAGTGACTTGCCCAAGCTCAGAAGGAGTTGTAGTGGGAATTGAACCCACACTGGCAGGGTTAAAGCCTGCTGCACTAACCACTAGGCCCACTCCTCCCACAACTGACCAAATAACCACGCTTTTGATTTATTCCAGAAAACCATAGCGAGACTCCATACGCAAGGCAGGTAGAAGAACATTCCACAGCAAAGGTGGCTGCATGCACTCTTGCAAAAAAAAGTCAGAGCAGACTCGGAAAATGATGGAAAGGATCTTAAAGAATATACACTACTTAATAAGAACACAGCAAAGACCATGAAGATGGGGTGTAATATGTTCTTGGCACGTGAAGGGATCAAAAGCTGAGGAGCTGTGTTCTGGGTCATCTGTAGTGATTTTAAAGCACAAGAGGTCAATTCCAATTATATCATAATACAGTAATCAATACTGTTCATCAGTAGAGGCTGTACTACAGTTTGAAAATCATTAGAATACAACGGATCAGTGGCACAAATCAAGCAGGACAGT
Organism: Microcaecilia unicolor; assembly: GCF_901765095.1. Classification (NCBI taxonomy): domain Eukaryota; kingdom Metazoa; phylum Chordata; class Amphibia; order Gymnophiona; family Siphonopidae; genus Microcaecilia; species Microcaecilia unicolor. The sequence continues at coordinate 112,257,814 of NC_044041.1, forward strand.
GACACAATCCAAGAGGACAGTGATAAGAAGAGACTTGGGAGCCTGCAATACTGCAAATGACACACTCTTTGTTCCCTCGGGAGCAGAGGCAAAGGGTAAAGTGATGAGGATGAAAGAAAGGGTGGATAAACCAAACAGGACATAGTACAGCACAGGACTTGGGCTAGATGAGTGGAAACCAGTAGGCTACAACACCCCAGAATTAGGTCAGTGTTGGCAGGTTGATGGTGACCAGGTACCATCCAAAAAGGCAACAGAGAGAATGAATATTCAGGATCCAGCATCAATAGTTTTTATAGCTATTTTCAGGTCTGGGCCAAGGGTATCTGACATCAGCAATGTGCTACCCCCTTTCCTTCCCACCCCCAGGCAGCTTAAGACCCTACTGTGTAGTCTAGCATCTCCCCTTCCCCTTTCTACCCTCTGCTTCCCTGGATGGCCAGCATCTTTTGTTCCCCTTTGCCCGAAATTAGCGTATCTGGGTTTAAAAAAGGTTTGGACAAATTCCTGGAGGAAAAGTCCATAGTCTGCTATTGAGATAGACATGGGAAAGCAACTGCTTGCCCTGGGATTTGTAGTACGGAGTGTTGCCACGATTTGGGTTTCTGCCAGGTACTTGTGACCTGGCTTGGACATTGTTTGGAAAACAGAATATTGGGCTAGATGGACCATTGGTCTGACCCAGTATGGCTACCCTTATGTTCTTATGTTCACTCCACCCACCAGGTATCTAGAATTTCCCTTTTCTGGGTCCTGCCATGCCTGCTGCTACCGCCACTATTACCACGCTGTCTCTGCCCTGCACAGGTGTGAGTACTACCCATGCTCTGCTCAGACTTCCCCTATGTGTGTGCCTACCTGTAAAATACATGCTATGTGAGACACACTTATATTTACAGAATATACACACATACACTCATATATGCCAGTATTCTAATTTACATGTTTGTTTATTTATTTATTTTATTTAAACATTTCTATGCTGCACAATCCAAGCGTTCTCAGCGGTATTCAGCACATAAATGTTAGCGCCCAACATAGGAATCAGCTCTGTGGGTGCCGGTGGATGCTGAGCACTCCCAGTTTTGAGCAGACTCCTCCATTGTGTCCAGGGAGGGATGATGTGTATTGTGTTTGGCACCTCCAAACTTTACAGAATTACCCCCAATATGCCACTGAAAATTCACAGACAGGTTTCAGTGGTGTAGTTAGGACAGAATGGCCCCTGGGAGGATAAACTGAGATGGGTCCGCTTTAACACTCTCTCCTGAGGTGGTAGAGAGCAGCTCAATTAAACAAACCCTGCGAAAAGCAAACACATTCCAAACCTATATAGAAAATCTGTTACAGTAATAGAAATTGAAATGCAAGTTATCAAAGATGCACATCTCCCAAAGCTGACATATTACAATTAATAAATTCAGAAACAAAACATACTTTTTGTTCTACCTTTGTTGTCTGAGCATTGCTGTGGTCCCAGTGTTTCCTGCTTTCCTCTGTTTTTTTCTTAACTCTTTCCAGGGTCTCTTGTCCTTTTGACTTTTCATCTCGCTGTATGTACATTATCTATCTTTCCTCTGTGTCCCTATCCAGAATCTTCTCTCTCTGTCCTTGTCCCTATCCTCCTCCCATGTTCAGTATCTCTTCTCTGTGTCCCTATCTTACTCTGTCTAGCATCCCCCTTTATGTCCCTGTCTCTATTCTCCCTCCATGCCCAGCATCTCTTCTTTCTCTCCCTCCCTCCTTGGTCTATGGTGTCTGTCTCTCTATCTTTTTCTCCCCCCTCCAGTCCAGCATCTGTCCCCCCTCTTCTATTGTCTATGTCTGTCCCATCTCTCCAGCTCCCCTCCCCTCCCCCTCCTTCCTCCCTCCATACCCGGGTCCAGCATCTCTCCAGCTCCTCACCCACCCACCAGGCCTCCAAACGCTGCGGCAGGTCATAGCAGAGACAGTGCTGTAAGCTGGCTCTCTCTGACCGGTGAATACTTTCCTCTGCCACATTCCGCCTCTCTGATGCAACTTCCTGTGGGCAGGATGTGTCGGAGGCAAGGCTTTGCCAGCCAGAGAGAGGCAGCTTATAGTGCTGTCTCTGCTGTGACTCACCACAGCATTTGGAAGCCTGGTGGACTGGTGAGGATCTGAAGAGATGCCGGACCCAGGCACAGGGAAAGGAGGGGAAGGGAGGGTTCAGCTGCAGGTGGCCCCTACCACTGGGTGGCCCTGGGCATTTTGCTGGGTTTGCTCGATGGTAGCTACGCCCATGGAAGGTTTATACACTTAGTAGCCACTGCTGAACGTAGACCCTTTTGAATAATGGGCCATTACTGTTGATAGTTACTTGTGGTGTGCTAAAAATAGATTCCAGATCTCACAAAATTTGTGACCGATCCAATCCATCTGAGGTCCTTTTCCATTGTTTATCTGTTTCTCTCCTGGCAGATTCTGAAAGCAAGGGACCGCACGTCACCTTCTCAGCGTTACATTCACAGCCGCAACCTGCGGCCGGGCACTAAGGCTGAGTGGCTATCCTTCGATGTGACAGACACAGTGAATGAGTGGCTATCTAGGAGAGGTACAGTGCAGAGCTGAAGTCAGCCTTCTTGCAATCTGCATCACCCCTTCTTCTCCCTGCCTCACTCCTTCCTCTTCTCCCTGTCTCACCTCTTCTTCTCCCTGCCTCACCCCTTCTTCTCCCTGTCTCACCCCATCCTCTAATGCCTGACCCCTTCTTCTTTCTTCCCTTCCTCTTCTCCCTGTCTCACCTCTTCCTCTTCTCTCCGCCTCATCCCTGCCTCACCCCTTCCTCTCCCTGCCTCACCCCTTCCTCTCCCTGCTTCACTCCTTCCTCATCTCCCTGTCTCACCCCTTCCTCTCCCTGCTTCACCTCTTCCTCCTCTCCCTGTCTCACCCCTTCCTCTTCTCCCTGCCTCACCCCTTCCTCATCTCCCTGTCTCGCCCCTTCCTCTTCTCCCCGCCTCACCCCTTCCTCTCCCTGCTTTACTCCTTCCTCCTCTCCCTGTCTCACCCCTTCCTCTCCCTGATTCACCCCTTCCTCTCACTGCCTCACCCCTTCCTCCTCTCCCTGCCTCACCCCTTCCTCTCCCTGCCTCACCTCTTCCTTTCCCTGCTTCACTCCTTCCTCATCTCCATGCCTCACTCCTTCTTCTCCATGTCTCATCCGTTCCTCTTCTCCCTGCCTTGCCTCTTTCTTCAGTTATCTTATTTTTTCTTTGCCTGAAGGGCAAGTCTATGAACCAAGTGCTAACATTTACGTGCTATATGAGCATGTAAATGAGTACAATACTAGCATTTATGTGGGTAGGTGTACACTTAACCATGAAAGTGCCAGCAGGGCACCTAAACGTTATTCTGTAACAGTGCATAAGTGGCATAGTGCATAAATGCAAAGGGAGCATATACAGGGGTGAAGCATGGGCAGGCCTCCCACTTACACATGTATGTTACATAATACTGTCAATTGCATGGGTCTCTGCTGCATTTACACAAGCACAGTTACACCACATCTATGGCTAGCACAACTGCAGGTTCCACTAAGATTTTACAACAGAAGCTTGGTGCCCAGATGTTGTTACAGAATAGGGCTCTCAACACATCATTGGGCATCTAAATGGGCATTGGGGCATCCCCTTTGTGGGGTTTCCTACCTTAGCTCTTTCTCCCTTCTTCATCGCCTGGCTTCCCTTTTCTCACCTCTTTCTCCTGTCCCTGCTCATTGGTTTCTGTATCATCCCCTTTTTTTTGTAGTATGTGTTATACTGCCATTTGCAAAGGAAGATCCTGGCAGTGCACACATCCCAGTAATAAAACTGTGAGTGTTCTGCGCTCTCTCCTGATAGGTTCTCTCTATTCAGGAGATTAGCTTCAGATAACCAGAGTATGGAACATCACTGTGAAGACTCAGAACTCTTGAACCAAAATCTTCTTTAATACAAATTTAAACAAAGGGAAATAATTTACAGTTAGATGTGCTGGACAGGAGTCTCTGCCATGCAGAACTGGGAGTCTTCTCTACTAGCTCACCCTGTATACCAGGGGAGCCAGGAGATCTCAGCACCAGGCTGAGAGAGTAGATTCTGTGAATACTTTTAAACTGGTAAAAACTTGGTTATTTTACAGTAGCTTGAAGGGGGAGTATGCACAAGGGCAGCTTACAATTCTTAGAAAACCATGCTGCAAACACACTCTCAACCACAAAAGGAGAGAGAAGGAGCAGGCCACAGCCCAGCATACACAGGGACAAGGGCCAACCAGTAGGAAATGTCCCTTAAGGCATAGGGAACTGGGACATGTGCTCAGGAAAAGCCTATTACAGAACACTGCAGGAAGACTAATATTTGTACTCCAAAGGCACTTCCTGCCTTTCTTAAGGGCATAAGCACTGTAAACTGTTACAAGAAATGCAATCTAATATAACAATGTTCAACATATAAACAATAAACAACCTGCTTCCATGAATATGGGGGCAGAACAGTAAGAGCGACTGCACCTATTCTTAACGCAAATGACAAACTCTAGGAAGGAGAGAGGAATAGCACAGCAGTAGCAATCAATAATACACTCATGGATTACCAGCACCAATTCAGGGCAATTCTATATATTTATTTATTAGGATTTATTTACTGCCGTTTTGAAGGAATTCACTCAAGGCAGTGTACAGTAAGAATAAATCAAACACGAGCAATAGACAAATACTGCAGTACTTTGTCAAAATATAAGGAATTTCTAACTTTGATGGCTAAAGATAATTCAAATTTGTGTATTTGTAAAACAGAATGCCACCAAAAGTGAGAATTAAGAAAGGAATTATCCTTCCACCTTGTTAAAACCATTTTTAAACCTATAGCAATTAACGTATCATACAGTTTGGAGGAGTACAGTAACACCTCGGTTTTCATTGACTTCGGTTATCATTGGTTTCGGTTTTTGTCGACTTTTTTTCGCGAAAAATTTGTCTCGGATTTTGTCGGCATGCCCACATGACCTCACTGCTAATTTTGCGAAAACGCGTTCTCCTGCTCAGTGTGGCGTTGCTTCTCATTGTGTGAGCATCACCCCGCGCGTCTAGCTAAACAGTTCCATTGCTTTCCAGTGTTTTTATTCATATGGAAATAATTGCCTCGGTTTTCATCGGTTTCAGATTTTGCCAATTGTTTTCGGACGGATTATCAACGAAAACCGAGGTATCACTGTATTTGTCTAAAATATTTTCAATAACAGGCGAACCAAATATGATTTTACACGCACTAAAAATGCTAGCATGCCTTTGTAAAAGGTCCACTAATATTTGTAATCAGATTAGTATTTACAGCAGAGTTCCATCTATACTGAGGGACCCTTTTACCAAGCTGCTTCAAAAGGGGGCCTGCGCTGGCATCAGCGAGTGTTTTTGATGTGTGCCGAGGCCCCCTTTTACCGCAGCAGGTAAAAGGTAGGTCTTTCTTTTTTTAAAGAAATGGCTGTGCGGCAAGTGCATCGGTGAAAGAATGGCATAATACCGAGACGGGGAGATATCCTTGAAAAAGCCGCAATGGCGAAACACAAAGTCGTGTCGGACAACAGATCCCCCAGAGAACAGACTTACTTAAGTGAAGTGCTTCTGCAGCATAAACTCAATATAAGTACAAATATAGTTAATTGACAGATACCAATAGGTATCTTTTAAGCTGTATTAACAGATGTAGTTGGTATACTAATTTGTTTTCCTGGATATTATAGTTCTCTCTGTAATCTTTAAGCAGGGTTTCACTCTTAAATCCACTAAGGAGAATTCTGGGGTTTTATTCCCAGATTTTCTCGCTTATCATAGAGCCTTCATATTACAGCAAGCCTCCAAGTGGTTAGTAAGTGATCTGGCCTATTCCCCTTCATGGTTGCAAATTGAAAAAAGTAAGTGGTTTCCCTTAGACCTTAATTCATATCTACCTTAAACACTCATGGACAAATTTAAACAAGACCCCTTGATTTCCGCTGCTTTTTCATCTTTACTAAAACTAGATAATCTTATGCTCATTCCATCTGACACTTCACTGAAGTCATCCTTATGGTATAACCCTAATAGTCGCATAAATAATCATCCTCTCCAATGGAAAGAATGGTTTCGCAGTAACATTTGGTCTGTTGAAGATGTTTTTTCAAATAACAAATTAAAACCGTTCTCAGCACTTCAAACTCAGTTCAATCTGCATTCTACCCAATATTTCCGTTGGATTCAGTTGAAGCATTGTTTTGACTCCATCCAGACTTATTTATCATCCCTACGACTGGCTGCTCCTTCTCTTTTTGATTTTGTTTCTTCAATCACATCAAAAGGTCATGTTGCCTTTAAATTCTACAAGTTCATGATTACTTCACTCTACAGTGGAAAAGCTAGTCTACGATCTATATGGGAATCTGAGCTGAAATGCCACTTGACAGATGAGCAGTGGAGTTCGTTCTGGACCAGAATCAGTAGACCTATAGCATCTGCAAATTATTTGCAATCTCTCTTCTTTCTTCATCACAGGTCGTTATGGACTCCTCATAAAATGAAAATTGCTGGTCTTTTGGATAATAACTTGTGTTGGTCTTGTAAATCAGCTATAGGAACCTTCAACCATATTCTTTTTGATTGCTCTAAAACCTTCAAATTTTGGAATAATATTTGGCATGTGATTTCTGATATTTTTCATTTGTCTGAAGTGCTTTCAATCAGTAAAATCATACTTGGTTCGCCTGTTATTGAAAATGTTTTAGACAAATGTTTCTCCAAACTGTATGATACTTATTTGCTTTAGGCTTAAAAATGGTTTTAGCAAATTGGAAGTAGTGGCGTTCCTAGGGGGGCTGACACCCGGGGCAGATCGCCGATGCGCCCCGCCCCCCCCGGGTGCAGCGCCCCCCCCCAGAACAGCGCGACGCCCCCCCCGGCGAAAGAACCCCCCGGGTGTATGCCGCTGGGGGGGGGGGTGCCGCGCACCTGCTGGCTCTTCGTTTTCATGCTCCCTCTGCCCTGGAACAGGAAGTAACCTGTTCCGGGGCAAAGCCTGGCGGTACTTCCGTTTTAGCGAGCTGTAAGCCCGCGTTGGGCTTACCGCCGCTTTGTAAAAGGGGCCCTGACTGAACTAACTGATGGAAACTGCTACTCCAACAGATTGGATATGGGAGAAATTCTCCTCTCTCCAGTTATCAGAGGTCAGATGGTTATTAAGTAAGTTCTCTAGATCACATTGCAGTTTAGGCTTATGTTCTTCCTAGTTGTTAAAATCAACTCCATCTGTCTTTAAAGTATGGCTTGTATTTTGGTTAGAGACTGTACTTTCAGTAGAGTTGTTTCCATAGTCTTTGGGGAATATTCTTTTCATTCCTCTATTTAAAAACTCTTCTGTGGATCGCAGCCCTCTTTCTAACTATAGACCAGTTGCAAACATTCCTATGGGGCCCTTTTACTTAAGCTGCAGTAAAATCTGGGCTTAGTGCATTCTAAGGTGAGACTTGCCTGTGCTCTAAGCCTGCAATTAATTCAGCTTGGAAAAGAGACAGCTGAGGGGGGATATAATTGAGGTCTATAAAATCCTGAGTGGTGTCCAACTAGGAGAAGTGAACTGATTTTTCACTCCTTCAAAAAGTACAAAGACCAGGGGACACTCAATGAAATTACATGGAAATACTTTTAAAACAAATAGGAGGAACTATTTTTACACTCAAAGAATAGTTAAACCCTGGAACTCGCTGACAGAGGATGTGGTAACAGTGGTTAGTGTACCTCGGTTTAAAAAAGGTTTGGACAAGTTCCTGGAGGAAAAGTCCATAGTCTGTTATTGAGATGGACATGGGGGAAGCCACTGCTTGCCCTGGGATTGGTAGCATCGAATGTTGCTACTATTTGCGATTCCGGAATCTTGCTATTCTTTGGGGTTCTGGAATGTTGCTACTATTTGGGTTTCTGCCAGATACTTGTGACCTGGATTGGCCATTATTGGAAGCAGGACACTGGGCCAGATGGATGATTGGTCTGACCCAGTATGGCTATTCTTATGTTCTTATGTGGCATTTTGTAGGGCATTTCTTTTATTTATTTATTGTTTGCCGGTCGTGTGCTAATGTTCCCTTTAGCGCGTGGTACCTGCAAAAAATTAATGCAGGAGCACCTACCGTTTCCTCTTTAAGAGGTGCTAACCCTCGGATTCTATATGCAGGAGTGAATTCTATATATCGTGCCTAAAAAATTGTCACCGATGAAAACTGCTTAAGCTCTATTCTGTAAGCAGTGTCTAAAGTTAGGCACAGTTTATAGAATAGCGCTTAAGTGCAGGGGTCACGCGTACATTTAGGCACATCCATTTGCACCTGTGAAAATGGTTGCAAATGCCCTGCCTATACTTACACGCGGAACCCCCTTATTCTGTAATTTTTATGCATAACTGGAATCCACACTCATGCTGCTCCCCAAAACAACCATGACCGTCCCATTTCTGCATCTCCTTTTCCGAAACATGCATAAAATGTAGGCATAGATCACGTGCCTAAATTTACGTGTGCATATTAATTTGATTTCAATTAGCGTCAATAATTGCTTGTTTAAAAGCCAATTACTGGCACTAATTGGCTCATTCAATTAAATTGTGCATGTAAATTGGGCACGCTCCCAAATTTGCATGTGTAATTTTTGGCAAGTGTCAGCGAACTAGGGGGATAATGCTCAAAGTTGCACATACAAATTTGGGTGCACACCCAATCATGCGTTTAACTTAACTTGAACAACGAAGCAATTAGTGCCAGTAATTGGACGCTAACAATCAATTATTGGTGCTAATTGGCAACAATTTGGATTTACGCATTGGATTTACGCATGCATCCTGCTAGGTGCTGTTCTATAAAGATGCCTGTGTAAGGGGCCCTTTTACAAAGGCGCGTTAGGCTCTACGCACGTGCAACACACACCGAAATGAGAGTACCGCCAGGCTACCGCATCCCCCTGGCAGTAATTTCAGATTAGCCATGCACCCATAATGCCTGGATGATTTATTTATTTCCTCCCACCCACGGTGTTTCCAGCAGTAATTGGCAGTTGGTGTACATCGATCGGTCACCGCACGTGTAGCGCGTGAGTGCTTAACGCTAGAACAACAAGTGGCGTTAAGGGCTGAGTCCGGTTTTAGGCACGCACTGCTTTCAGTTTTACCACATGCTCTTTTCCCATCCCATTAAAAAAAAAGCCTTTTTTTGCAGAGGTGCCCCAAACACGCGCATACACTACCACAGGCTACTTTTACTGCGGCTTAGTAAAAGGACCCCTATATCTTTTAGGGGCCCTTTTACTAAGCGGTGGCAAGCCCAATGCAGGTTTACCACTCGCTAAACCGGAACTACTGCCGGGCTGCCACAGGAGCCTGGCGGTAGTTCTCACCCCCAGCATGCGCCAATCTCAATGGGTGGCGGTCAGTGTCCCCCCCCCCCCAAAAAAAATGGCCGCATGGTAAGTAGTTCACTTACTGCATGGCCATTTCATGTCCAGAAAAAAGGACAGCCTTTTACCTGCTGCAGTAAAATGGGGGCCTCAGCGTGCAGGCCCCTTTTTACCAAAGCTTAGTAAAAGGGGCCCTTAGTGTCCAACTAAAAAGGGAGCACAGCTATGGGAAGAGCATGGGCAGGTCAGGGGCATTCACTATTATAGAATTTAAGGGATCCATGCCTAATGTACATGCAAGGATTTACATGGTGTAAATCCTCAAGCCCAAAGTTGGAGCGCCTTTTGTACAATAGGAGGGGCATTTTCAATATAATGTCTAAGTCGGACTTTGGACGTTTTGCACTAAATTTCTCAAATCCAAATAGAAAATATGTCCATTTATGAAACCCAAAACATCTATCTTTTTTTCTCAAAAATACCATTTGCAACAAAGTTTTGAGCTCTTCACGTTTATTTTTTTTAGGCTTTTTTCGGAAAAAAAAAAGTACAAGTGAAAAATGTAGAAAATCAAGCACAGACATTCCAGGAGAGCAATGGGGCAGCGTAGGGGGCACTGCAGTGGACGTCAAATAAATGCTCCCAGGTACACATCTCACCGTTGCTCCTTTATCTTGTCTGCTGAGCCCTCCAAAACCCACTCAAAACCCACTATCCCCCACTGTACACCACTACAATAGCTCTTATGGGTGAAGGAGGCACCTATATGTGGGTACATTGGGTTTCTGGTGAGTTTTGGAGGGTTCACAGTTTCCACCACAAGTGTAACAGGTAGGGGGAGGTATGGGCCTGGGTCCACCTGTCTATAGAGTACTGCACTGACCACTGGACTACTCCAGAGACCTGCATGCTACTCTAATGGACCTGGCAATAACATCTGAGGTTCTCATAGAGGCTGGTGAGTACTATTTTTATTTTCATTTTGGGGGGTGGGAGGTGATCAGTCACCACTTGGAGAGTAAAGAGGGGAGTCATCCCAGATTCCCTCCAGTGGTCATCTGGTCATGTAGGGCACCTTGTTGTGCCTTATTCATTCTGAAAACAGGTCTAGACCAAAATGTTTTCGCCCTATACGTTTTTCTTTTGTTCCGTTATGGCTGTAAAACATCCAAGTGTTAGGCACGCCCTAAGCCCACCCTAACCACGCCCAACACTACCTTCAAAACGCCCCTAACATCCCCCCTTCTGATTTGGACGCATTGCAGATGAAATGCATAGATAAACGTCTGTAAAATAGGTCTTGAAAATACCGACTTAGACGTTTTGAGAAGAAATCCATGCAACTGGTGCTTTATGACACTTTTTGGACGTTTTATCGCTTTCAAAAATGAGCCCCTAACAGCTCAGCACACATTTGGGCACTATTTACTGAATCTAGTCCTAAGTGCTCCAGCTGTAACCCTGTGTTATTCCGTTAGCATGTGGAGTGGAGGAGTAGCCTAGTGGTTAGTGCAGCGGACTCTGATCCTGGGGAACTGGGTTCAATTCCCACTGCAGCTCCTTGTGACTCTGGGCAAGTCACTTACTACTACTACTACTTATTTCTAGAGCGCTACTAGGGTTATGCAGCGCTGTACAAATTAACAAAAAAGGACAGTCCCTGCTCAATGGAGCTAAAGGTCGAAATGTCAAGTTGGGGCAGTCTAGGTTTCCTGAATAGAGGTATAGTGGTTAGGTGCCGAAGGCGACATTGAAGAGGTGGGCTTTGAGCAAGGATTTGAAGATGGGCAGGGAGGGGGCCTGGCGTATGGGCTCAGGGAGTTTATTCCAAGTATGGGGTGAGGCGAGGCAGAAAGGGCGGAGCCTGGAGTTGGCGGTGATGGAGAAGGGTACTGAAAGGAGTGATTTGTCTTGAGAGCGGAGGTTACGGGTAGGAACGTAAGGGGAAATGAGGGTAGAGAGGTAGGGGGGGGGGGGCTGCAGATTGGGTGCATTTGTAGGTGAGCAGGAGAAGCTTGAACTGTATGCGGTACCTGACTGGAAGCCAGTGAAGTGACTTGAGGAGAGGGGTGATATGAGTATATCAGTCCAGGCGGAAGATAAGACGTGCAGCAGAGTTCTGAACGGACTGAAGAGGGGATAGATGGTTAAGTGGGAGGCCAGTGAGGAGTAGGTTGCAGAAATCAAGGCGAGAGGTAATGAGAGAGTGGATGAGAGTTCGGGTGGTATGATCAGAGAGGAAAGGGCGATTTTGCTGATGTTATAGAGGAAGAAGCGACAGGTCTTGGCTATCTGCTGGATGTGCGCAGAGAAGGAAAGGGAGCATAGGCACCCGGTAATAAGAGGCTTGGGGAGGCTAAGCCCTCCCCAGCCGCAAGCCCCAAGCAAGCGTTCTCTCTCTGTCAAATCCCTCACCTGGTTTTTGCACGCGGCTGCGCCGCGGGTTGGCAAGCGCAGCGCTCTACAGTTGGCTGCAGCATGCTGAGGCTTCACGTTGGAGTTGTTTGGCACTTGGGGCTGAGCCTCGCGTGGCATGTGTAGGCTGGTTTCGGCCTACATCAGGCTCGTCTGGCTGGCTCCGCCTCCTAGGGTCTGGATTGGCTCCTCAGGTTCTGGACTCCTCCTGCCTTGTGATCAGGAGCCTATCAGGAGCGTTTCCTGCCAGCTGATTCTTTGCTGCTCCTGAGGACCGGGCTATTTGCAGTAAGTCTTCTCTGTAGCTCAGCCCCGCCCCCTGTCTCTCTCTAACCTATCTCTCTCCCGCTCCTCCCAGCGTTTAACTTAAGGAAGCTTTCCCTCAAACGCGTAAGGAGACAGGAGAGTTGCTGGATATGTTAGAGCTTAAGGATAGGGACATGGAGGAAGGATATGGTTAGAGAGAGAATACTGGAGATGGGCATATGAACATAGGGAGCGAGCACAGGGTAAGGATACTGAAGATTCTGGACATGGAGGGGGGGGGGGGGTTGCTAGGAACAGGGATACACAGGGATGATACTGGACATGGGAAGGGTTTGAGACAGAGGGGTGATATAGGGAAAGGGATGATGTTGGACATGTAGAGAAGGATATAGACATAACTATGCTGGACAAGGAAAGATAGGGACACCGAAAGGGGAGATGTTGTATCTCTGAAGATAAAGATACAGAAAATGGAGATGCTGAATTTGGGGGCAAGATAGACGCAGAGTGGCATAGCTAGGTGGGGCGCAGGGGGAGTGGTCGCTCCTGTAAAAGGGTGTTTTGTGGCTCTACATGAGAATTATGATATTATGATCCCTTGTTCATATTGTGATGGTCTGCATTTTCTGTATGGTGGTATATTGGTGTATTAGGGTCTGCCCAGTGTAATATTTATGGCCACAGTAAGGTTCTGAGTGTGTTTTTGCACAAAGTTGTGCTAGTGTTTTGCAGTTGAGCGATTGTGGTTAGTATATGCTTTGAGCAACCACTTTATTCTTTGACATATGATACATATCTAATATCTAAATTTAATAAAAGGTATTAATTGTGATTATTTATTTTACCTTTTTTTTTTTTCTGTGTGTTGTCAGACAATTATGGATGTAAGCCCCGCCCCTGGCCCCCCCCCCCACCCCCCCCCCCTTTTAGCCTCCCCCAACAGTTGGGCTACCGACCCGCCTATGAAGGGAGGAGTTGAAGGTTGCGGGCAGATGAGACGGAAGGATGAGGGTGTTGTCAACTGAGATAGAGAGTGACGGGAGAGGGAGAAGTGGTTTGGGTGGGAAGACAAGAAGCACTTAACCCTCCATTGTCCCAGGTACAAATAGCACCTGTATATAATAGTAAACCGCTTTGAATGTAGTTGGAAAAACCACAGAAAGGCGGTATATAAGTCCCATTCCCCATTCCCCCCCACCACCCAATCCTAATGTGCTAAGTGGATTATGTGGGAACATCCATTCTCCAGCCATGACATGACCCTCCTAAAAATAGTTTTAAAAAATATCATGTGAGGTACCACATGCTATTAGGCAAAAGAACACAAAAAGATGTAACGCATTTTATATGTTTGGCATGCGTTAACTGCATATTAACCCCCTGATTCTAAAAAAGTCACCAAAAATGTAGGCATGCCCCTGATTTGCACATGTAATGTAATAGAATAATGAGCCAATTAGTACCAATAATTGTCTTTTTAACAAGCAGTTAGGAAGGACTTCCGGTGGAGGCATGGAGCAGTGAAGACGCAGAACGGAGCTGCTCCGGGGTGCCTTCATAAATCAGCGCTCGTAGAACCTTAAACCTGTCATGGAGTGCAAAGACAGAGAGAGAAAGTGTTCGGCATCAACTTAAGAAGCGGGGGGAGACGGAGACGCTGCGGATGGCATCCAAGCAAGCTCGTAAAGAGTCAAAAGATAAGACCCGCGCCGCGGACCACAAAATGGCGGATAGGGCCGCGCCACCGTCGCCATCACCAAACTCGCCATGGGCAGCAGAGCTTTCAGAAGAGGTGAGGGCGGCAGTTGAGCAAGCGGTGGGGGTCAAGCTGCAATTGATTCTAGAAAAACTGGACGGACTGACTGAGCAGCATACCAAGTTGTTTAATGAGCTTCAGGCGGTTCAGCAGCGCGTAGGGCAGGCAGAGGATGACATTCGCAAAGTGGCGGAAGAGCAGCCGCGTTTACAGGCGCGCCTCACGGCGGTGGAGGGGAAGCTGGAAGATTTGGAAAATCGGTCCAGGAGGAACAAACCTCCGCCTCGTGGGGCTGCCAGAAACTGCTGCCTGAGCGGGTCTCTCTGCACTTTTCTTGAAAAATGGCTGCCAGAAGCGCTGGGAAATGAGGAGCTGGAGACCACATTGCGCATAGAACGGGCATATAGACTTGGCCAGAGGAGAGATGATATGGGAAGACCGAAGAGTCCGTAATCTGCCGAATTCTTAATTATGCACACAAGTCACTCATCTTGCAAGGTTGCGTGCAGGTAAACACCTGGATTATAAAGGGAACAAAATTTTATGTTTCCAGGATTACTCCACCACAGTGTCAGCGGCGCGGAAAAGCTTCGCGCCACTATGTTCTAAACTCTTTGGGTTAAAATACCGATTCAGTCTTTTGTACCCAGCGAAACTTAAGCTGCTCGACAATGGGAAAGCGGTGTTTTTTGAAAAGGTAGAGGAGGCGACTACATATGTGGATACGATGCTGGCCAAGGGACATGGCGAAGGAGAGTACGAAGAGGGCCTATGGTGAGTGGCAGCTCCCATGGTGATCAGATGGCTGGTATGGACAAAGTTCACTCAGTTTGTTGTTATAAAAGTTAAAGCTGCAGTGGGAGACAGTTGAAAGAAAGCAGGATTTGGGTGCTTTGCTGGTACAGGGGCAAGCTGATAATCAGAGAGCGCAAGAGGTCGCCTGAAGTGTGAAGGAGTCTTGCATTAGGAACTTTATGGCTGCTGGGGAGGAGTATAAATACATTTGAAGTTTCCCCAGTTAAAGCGGAAGCAAAGACATATAGAGCAAAGAAAGCGGCTTTGGAGATCCTTAAACTGGGAGAAGCAGCATATTATCACACATTAGTGGTGGTGGTTTGACCAATCACTGGTGACAGCTTTTGTCAGAAGCGGAGAATTTCAACTTGTGGAGCATAGACAGTGAAGATTCGAAGAGTCGAGAGAACATGGATATAACCCAGCTGGCCCCTGAGAACTGGACTCCTATAGTGGACTTCACACACAAATAGAGATCCTGCTGACCATATTGTTGCAGAGGACAGATGACAGGTAGTGGTCATCAATGATAAGATGGGCACCCTAGCCTTGGTAAAACAGGAAGTCGTGCCTAGAGGCATAAAGGGAATGAGAAGGGGTATAAGAGGGGGGAGGGGGAGGGGTGGGGAGGGTTGGGCAGTAAGGGAGGGGGAGGGTGGCATGGGAAGCGGGGGGGGGGGGGGGGGGGGTCTGTTTGCATGTTGTTTTACAGTAAAAACTTTGAGTATGAAGGTGTGGGGAGTCCGAGGGAGAGTGAGGTATGGGAAGCGACTGGCTGAGAGGGTGGGGGCTGGGACACTCTCTTGGTATACAAAGCATACTAGAAGTCAGTTGGTGGAAAGCCTAAGTACTGCAAGAGGAGTGACATGACTTCAATACAGATAATGACATGGAATGTAGGGGTATACACTCCCCAGTTAAGAGACAAAGAATCTTAAAGGCGTTGAATGACAATAAGGTGTCTATAGCATTTTTGCAAGAAACACACCTCACGAGGGAAGAGCATATGAAGCTGAAAACTTGGTGGGTGGGTGAACTATATGATGCGCCAGCAGAGGGGAAAAAGGGAGGAGTGGTGATCTTAATTAGGAAAAATCTTATGTGGAGGTGAAAGGGGTGGTAGCGGATCCTGGAGGGAGGTATGTCCTAGCCTCAGTGATTGTGGAACGACAACCACTATTACTCTGTAATATTTATGCTCCCAACAATTATGATAAACAATTCTTGCACAACTTACTAGGAAATTCTAGCGATGGGAGATATACCAATGGTGGTGGGAGGTGATATGAACGATGTCATGGATCCAGTTTGGGATAGATCTGCACCAACAGGGAAGGAATTGGCCAGGAAGGAGAGGGGCCTTGTTAGGTTGAGTGACACTTTGGAGTTGGTGGATGTATGGAGAACCTTACACCCGATAGAAAAGGACTATACACACCTCTCCAGAGCTCATAACACACTGTCCAGAATAGATTATATACTGACTACGCGAGAGTTACTGACCAAAGTGGAGGAAATTCAGATAGGTCCAATAATGATCTCAGATCATGCTTGGGTACGACTGCGAGTCTGGATAGAAGAGGAGAAGGGTGTAATGGGGACATGGCGTTTCCCCGCTCATTTATATCGGGATAACCAATATATACCTTATTTGGTAGAGAAATGGAGGGATTATAGTATTAATAACGCCCAGCATAGGGAGGATCCAGTTCTTTTTTGGGAGACTGCTAAAAACGGTTCTACGGGGGGAAACCATCTCTTATCTCGCCTTCAAAGGAGGGCTCGGAAACAGAGAGGTGTTTCGACTGGAAAGGCGGGTGATAACTTTACGGAAGAGGTATAGCCAGGATCATAACCTGAGAATTCGGAAAACAGTTGCTGGAGGCGCAGCAAGCCTTAAATGAACTTTTGCAGGAGAGGATGCAGAAAGCGAATATATATTACAAATATCAGCTATATAGATTCGCTAATAAAGTGGGAGATTCCTGGCGAGGATGGCTAACAGGAAGCTTGGGGTTAAAAAATACTTACAATGAGGGCTGCCACAGGAGAACGGGTGCATAGTGATACCGGCATAGTGGGAATATTGGGAGATTTTTCAGCAACTTATATACACAGCAGGAGGACCTAGTGCGGCCTAGTGAGGCTTATCTATGCAGCATAGATCTCCCACAAGTTTCTGAAGAGGAGGTAGAAGTGTTGAATGCACCAATAGCTGATGAGGAGGTAGAGCTAGTGATTAAATGGAGTAAGCTAGGGAAAGCGCCGGGGCCGGATGGCATGAGGAATGAATTCTACAAAATTCTTAACACTGAAATCAGCCCGGTCCTTACAGAGGTGTTTAATGTGGCCATACGGCAGGGGCAGCTGCCAGTGCACTTAAATAGAGCACAGATTAGCGTGCTACCAAAGCCAGGTAAGCCAACTGATCGACCTGACTCGTACAGGCCAATTTCTCTGTTGAATGCAGAGTTAAAATATCTAGCAAAGATATTGGCGAACCGCTTAGCGAGATATTTACCATCACTGATCATGGACTCTCAGGTAGGTTTTACCTGTGGGAGGGTGATAGCTAAGAATATGAGGAGAATTTGGGTGGCACTAGAAAGGGTACGAATGGAACAGGTCCCGGCATTGCTAGTGAGCTTTGACGCAGAGAAAGCGTTCGACCGCGTGGATTGGACCTATTTGTTTGCAGTGTTGACGGCATATGGTATAATGGGCCCTTTTGCGCAGGCGGTCAAAGTGCTGTATACAGACCCGAAAGCGCAGATATTTGCGAATGGCATGAGATCTGAATGGTTTCCAATCAGGAGGGGTACGAGGCAGGGTTGTCCACTTTCACCACTTCTTTTTATCTTGGCGTTAGACCCTTTAATGAGAGAGATCCAAAACAATGGAGACATTCGAGGAGTGAGGGTGCAGGACTATAACTTTAAGACAGCTGCATTTGCTGATGATCTCTTGGTGTTACTTACAGAGCCTAGGCACTCTTTGCCATTTCTCATGGAAAGTTTAGAGGAATATGGGAACTTCTCAGGGTTTCGGCTCAATCTTCAAAAGTCAGAAGCGTTAACTAGCAATGCTGAGCTTAAACGAGAATGGGCTGACGGCTTCCCCTTGAGATGGGCACAGGGATCTTTTAGATATCTGGGAATACAGCTTCCAATGGACACAAGGCGGATCTACGAACTAAATATAACTAAGTTGTTGAAAGAGACTAAAGAACAGCTAGCTCGATGGTCGATGCTTCCTTTGTCTTTGATGGGACGGATACAACTATTCCGCATGATAGTGTTTCCACGTTGGCTATTTGTTATGCAGGCTCTGCCATTAAGATTGTTGAACCGTGATGTGGTGGCGCTTCGGAGGTTAGTGGTAAAATTCTGTTGGGCAGGTAGGAAATCGAAGATGAAATGGCAATATTTAGTGGGGCACTGGAGTAAGGGGGGGTTAGGACTCCCAGATATGCGGGTGTATAATCAGGCATGTCTTTTGAGACATCTGCGAGACTGGATTATGGGCACATCTGCTTTTACGGACGTGGGGATGGAGCGAGCGTACTTCCATCCATGGCATTTGAATTACTTATTACATGTCCCAAAGAAAGGGAAACTGCCTGGAAGAATCAGAGATAGTTTATTGTTGGGGCCTCTTTGGCATGTGTGGAGGGACTTGTTACAACGATGGGGCCAGGATCCCACCACTAGTATACTACTTCCGTTGGCGGGGAATGATGAGTTCCAGCCTGGGAGAGATAATGCAGTGTTCCGTAGATTGCAGGAACAAGGAGTGGAATTGTTAGAAAGTGTCATGCAGGAGGATGGCACCTTGATCTTTTGGGTGGACTTTCAGCAACGATGCTCAGGGGGAATGGCGGCGATGTTGGCTTATCGACAATTGTCACATTATGTGCGTAGTTTGCCCAAAGAAGGTCTGCTCCCTCGATTTGGGAGACAGCTCAAGGACTTTTTAGAGGGAGATGCACTGGGACAGACCTCAGTATCCTGGTTCTGTAAAGAGCTAGAGAAAGGGCGTCCGGAGAGGCAAGTGCTAGAGGTGGCGGACAAATGGAGTGTTGAAGCACAGTGCCAAATTCCTGAGAAGCTTATAAGGCAATCGTTGTTGGGAATAACGAGGGTGGTTCACAATGCAGAAATGCAAGAATGTCAGTATAGAATCCTTTATAGAGCCTATTTTTCCCCTAGAAGGGCTTTTCATGCAAAAGTAACTACTACTGATGCCTGCCTCAAGTGTAAGCAGGTTGGAGCTACGTTGACACATTGCCTATGGCAATGTAGATACATTAAAGGCTTTTGGTGGGGATTGGGTAGATACCTCAGTGGAGTTCTAGATCATCCAATAGTCATCACATTTGATAAAATGCTGTTAGGTATTCCTGGACGGTGGGGGGTGGATGCACGAGGGGACCAATTGTTTCTGAGTAAAGCATGCATAGTGGGGAAGAAGTGTATCCTTGGTCACTGGGTGCTGGACATGCCTCCTTCTCACTGGTACTGGAGGAATAGGGTACATCAACTGATGCTCTGGGAAGCGAGAGGGGCGCGACTGACACCAAAAAGGCAAAAGAGTTTTTTTAACTATATGGGGGAAATATATAAATACAGATATCGCCAAGAGCAACGTAGTCAAATACTGAATAGATTACCATGGGATATTGGAAGGGGCCAGAGGGAGTCAGAGGGGGGACATGCAAACAGGAATGGGAAGGGAGGAGGGGGAGGGAGCAAGTGTGGACTCATAAGGATGGAGGGTATATATTTAGTCGAATATAGGTAACCTGGTTGGAAGTATGGGTTGAGGGGGGAGGGGCATAGTTGGAGGGAGGACGAGGGATTGGAGGATACAGTAGTTGAAGGGGAACTATGATCTAATGTACTACCTATGAGAAGATGTAAATAGAGAGTGGGGAGGGGATGGAGGGGAAGGCCTGATAAACAAGTTTGATGGCTGTACGCTACCGTTTAGATCACCTGTTTATTGGTTTGTTGGTTTAAAACTGATTTCTTGTGCATTTGAAATGTGAGAGGGTGTTGTTAACTTGGACGTTCCTCAGTAAAGTGTTGACGTATAAATTTCTACAGTTGAGAGGGGGGAGGAGGGGGGAGAATAAATAAAAACTTGATGACTGTATAATGGATTTGTTAGAATGGCTTAATATGGAGAAATGTACACGGCTGTGGAAATTGTCTTTTAATGAAGAATTTATGCTTTCTGTTTGTCATCAATAAAAAACATTTAAACATAACAAGCAGTTAGTGGCACTAATTAGATTTAATTGAGACTTACACGCGTAAATTTAGGCATGGGATCTGCGCTTAAAATTTACACACGGCCTGAAAAAGTGGATGCAGAAATGGGAGGGTCATGGGCGTTTTGGGGTGGATCAGAGGGGTTTTGAATTATGTGCGTAATTATAAAATAATAGTACTCTGCGTGTGAATTTAGGCATTTGCATTTGCACGTGTCCCCCCCAAACCAGGGATATTTTTTAAGAACATAAGAGTTTTTTTTCATCTACCCCCACATCTTCTCCCTGTCCTCTGCGGCATCCCGGCATCTGCGCTCCTGTACTCTGAACTCTGTCCCCTAATGTGTTCAATGGTAGTTTCTTTCAGGCCCTGATTGGAGGACTGTCTCCGCACACGGGTGGGGGGGGGGGGGGGGGGGGGGGGGGGGGGGCGAATAATTTTAGGAGGAGATTTTAATTTAGTGTTTGACCCTCTAATGGATCGTTCTAATCTGGGTGTCCGGAGTTCGGGGGGAGGTTGTAGGGCACTATCGTCATTGTGTAAAGCTCTGGAGCTGATAGATGTGTGGAGGATGCTACACCCATCTGAAAAGGATTTCACTCATCTCTCACGGGCACATGGCTCTCAATCCCGAATTGACTATTTGTTTGTATCCAGATCCCTATTTTCTCAGGTGCAAAAGGCGGAGATGGGGCCTTATGCGGTATCTGATCACGCTCTGGTTGGCTGCTTTTGGTTGATAAGGCGAGAGGTCCGAGCAGTAAAATATGGCGTTATTCTCTGGAGCTTGGGCGGTGACTCGAGATTTCAAGCCTATCTGGAAGAGAGATGGGAAGATTATGTGTATCATAATGGAGGGCATGTGGATCAGCCAGCCCTTTTTTTGGGAAACAGCAAAGGCTATGTTGCACGGGGACATCATTTCTTATCAGCGCAACGCCTGAGAGCGAAAGATGGGGCAATTTTCCATTTGGGGGCTTTGGTGCAGAGGCTGAGGAGAGAATATGGGCGTTCTCCTACTTTGGGAAATAAGGAGGCCTGCTAGGGGCACAGAAAGAGTTGAACGAATTATTACATCAGAGAGCGGTTAAGACCCAAGCATATTATAAGTATCGCTTGTTTCAGTATGTCAATAAGGCGGGAAGTTTGTTGGCTAGGATGGTGCACAAAAAGGGGGGTGTTCACCGGGTGTTGCAGTTGAAGGCAAAGGACGGTCGAATGGTAAGAACAGATCGGGATATCGCAGATATGTTTGGTCAGTTCTACAAGGCGTTATATGCTGTTGATCTGGAAGTAGAATTGGACGGTGATATGTATTTGGACAATCTGGACTTGCCTCAGCTCTCCGCTTGTCAGCGGAGGCAGAGGAGTAGAGGAGTGGCCTAGTGGTTAGGGTGGTGGACTTTGGTCCTGGGGAACTGAGGAACTGAGTTCAATTCCCACTTCAGGCACAGGCAGCTCCTTGTGACTCTGGGCAAGGCACTTAACCCTCCCATTGCCCCATGTAAGCCGCATTGAGCCTGCCATGAGTGGGAAAACGCGGGGTACAAATGTAACAAAAAATATATATATATGCCCTTTACTGAGGGAGATTTAATGCTGGCCCTGCAACAGAGTGCATCACATAAGACTCTGGGACCAGACAGGTGTAGGGTAGAATTTTACAAACAATTTTTTGATAAGGTCAAAATGCCGTTAATATCTTTGTTCAATTCAATGGGTGCTCACTCAATCAATCCCAGATAATTTTTAAGTGGCCCAGATTGTTGTGATACCCAAAGTGGGAAAAGAACGTGGTAGAGCCGGAGTCTTATAGGCCTATTTCTTTTCTCAGTGTTGACGCGAAGTTATATGCCAAGGTCCTGCTAACAGGTTGGCAATGGTTTCTCCCGTCATTGGTTGATGTGTCCCAGGTGGGGTTTGTGAAGGGGCGGACCGCGGGTTAAAAATGTTAGATCTATTTTAACATCTTTAGAAGTTGTGACTCAGAGACGCCTCTCCTCACTCTTAGTCAGTTTTGACGCGAGAAGGCGTTCGAACAGAGTGAACTGGTCCTTCATGTTTGCAGTGTTAAGGCACTATGGTTTTTGACAAGTTTTTTATAGAGGACATACAGGTTTGTATTTGAGCCGCGGGCATATGTGTGGGTGAATGGAGAGTGTTCGGAGTCCTTTCGGATTTACAGAGGGACTAGGCAGGGCTTCCCCTATCCCCGCTATTGTTTGTTTTGTCTCTGGATCCCTTAATTCGTGAAATGGAGACACCATCCTGAAGATTAAGGGAAGTACCAATCGGAGCTCGGAATTTCTCCTTTCGCTTTTGCAGATGATTTGCTGGTACATCTTACTGAGCCACGTACCTCTTCGCCCGCTCTATTGGAACTTTTCGGGAATTTGGAGACTTTGCGGGGTTTCGGCTTAATTACACTAACCAGCTTATAATTGAAAAGAAAAACGCCTATATTGCGACCCAAATCGGGAGATAGACGTTTATCTCGCAAAAACGAATAAAGCGGTATAATTGAAAGCCGAATTTGGACGTTTTCAACTGCACTCCGTCGCGGATGCGGACAAAGTTGATGGGGGCGTGTCGAAGGCGTGGTGAAGGCGGAACTGGGGCGTGGTTATCGGGTGATCAGAGATGGGCGCCTTTCGCCGATAATGGAAGAAAAATATGTGTTTTAGCGAAAATTTAGGGCACTTTTCCTGGACCCTGTTTTTCCACGAATAAGGGCCCCAAAAAGTGCCCTAAATTACTACTACTACTACTACTATTTAGGATTTCTATAGCGCTACAAAGCATACGCAGCGCTGCACAAACATAGAAGAAAGACAGTCCCTGCTCAAGAGCTTACTATCTAATAGACAAAAAATAATAAAGTAAGCAAAATCAAATCATTAATGTGAACGGGAAGGAAGAGAGGAGGGTAGGTGGAGGCAAGTGGTTACAAGTGGTTTAGAGTCCAAAAGACAATGTTAAAGAGGTGGGTTTTCAGTCTAGATTTAAAGGTGGCCAGGATGGGGCAAGACGTAGGGGCCAGGAAGTTTATTCCAGGCGTAGGTGCAGCGAGACAGAAGGCGCGAAGTCTGGAGTTGGCAGTAGTGGAGATGGGAACAGATAGAAGGATTTATCCATGGAGCGGAGTGCACAGGAAGGGGTGTAGGGAAGGACGAGTGTGGAGAGATACTGGGAGCAGCAGAGTGAGTACATTTATAGGTTAGTAGAAGAAGTTTGAACAGGATGCGAAAACGGATAGGGAGCCAGTGAAGGGTCTTGAGGAGAGGGGTAGTATGAGTAAAGCGACCCTGGTGGAAGACGAGATGGGCAGCAGAGTTTTGAACCACTGGAGAGGGGAGAGGTGACTAAGTGAGGCCAGCAAGAAGCAGATTGCAGTAGTCTAAACGAGAGGTGACAAGGGTGTGGATGAGGGTTTTTGGTAGAGTTCTCGGAAAGAAAGGGGGCGGATTTTACGGATGTTGTAAAGAAAGAACGACAGGTCTTGGCAATCTGCTGGATATGAGCAGAGAAGGAGAGAGAAAGTCAAAGATGACCCCAAGGTTTCGAGCTGAGGAGACAGGGAGAATGAGAGAGCCATCAACAGAAATAGAAAACAGGGGGAGCGGGGAGGTGGGTTTGGGGGGGAAAATGACCAGATGACCAACTGGAGGGAATCGGGGGATGACCTCCCCTGATCCCCCAGTGTTCACAAACCCCCTCCCACCACAAAATATGCCGTTTCACAACTTTTTATTTTCACCCTCAAATGTCATTACCCACCTCCCTGGCAGCAGTATGCAGGTCACTGGAGCAGTTATTAGGGGGTGCAGTGGACTTCAGGCAGGTGGACCCAGGCCCATCCCCCCTCCCCACCTGTTACACTTGTGCTGGTAAATGGGAGCCCTCCAAACCGCCCCCCAAACTCACTGTACCCCACATGTAGGTGCCCCCCTTCACCCCTTAGGGCTATGGTAATGGTGTAGACTTGTGGGCGGTGGTTTTGAGGGGGGTTTGGGGGGCTCAACACCCAAGGGAAGGGTGCTATGCACCTGGGAGCTCTTTTACCTTTTTTTTTGTTTTTGTAAAAGTGCCCCTAGGGTGCCCGGTTGGTGTCCTGGCATGTGAGGGGGACCAGTGCAACTACGACTCCTGGCCCCTCCCACGAACAAATGCCTTGGATTTATTCGTTTTTTGAGCTGGGCGCTTCATTTCCATTATCACTGAAAACAAAAACGCCCAGCTCACAAATTGTCGAATAAAACATGGAAGTCTATTTTTTGTCGAAAATACGGTTCGGTCCGCCCCTTCATGGACCCGTTCTCGGAGATAAACGCCCATGGAGATAGACGTTTTTGTTCAATTATGCCCCTCTAAGTCTCTTGCGATACCTTCTGTGGATAGTATAAGGCAGGAGTGGGGATCGGAGTTCCCCGCTTCGCTGGGCGCAGGGATCTTTTAAATATCTGGGGTTACATTTAACCATGCGGGTTTCAGAGTTGTACCATCTGAATGTCTCTAGATTGTTGAAGGCTACAACGGAGAGGTTGCGTGCATGGATGTCTTTGCCATTGTCACTTAGTGGGCGGATCCAGTTGTTTAGAATGGTGGAATTCCCCAGACGGGTTTATCTGATGCAAATGCTGCCAGTTTATCTAACTAAGGGAGACCTGAATTTGTTTAGAAAGGCAATTAGACGTTTCTGTTGGGAGGAAAGAAAGCAAAGCTTCCGCTGAGTATGTTGCAGGGGTCATGGAGTGAGGGTGGCCTTGGATTACCAGATTTGAGGCGTTACAAACTGGGCTTGTCTTTACGTTATTTAAGTCGTTATATTAAACAAATTACTTTTCACACATCTAAATGACAGACTGTGTCATTCAGGTGTTAATTCAGGGCAGACCCTGAACTGTGACCAGTACAAAATCCAGATTCCTGAGATGAAATGTGTGATTGCTATTACAGAAAGTTATCACTCGCTGTGCTTCTGACTTCTTCAGAAGTTCCTCACAGGATACTTACTATGATATTTACTTGCTATATTATAATACTATTATATATAATATATTATATTATATATAAATAATATATATAATAAATATCTACTATAATAAAACTCACCCTCAACGTGCTGAGGACACTGACGTCAGTGAAGCCAAGCTCTGACTTCCTTCAAAAAGGTTTAAAGGTTCGTGGTGGTGAAGCCACCAAAATTGCTCCGGGCCCCGCCCTCGAGGGCGGAGAAATGGCAGAACAACGAAGGGGTTGGCAGGGAGGGAGGCAGGGAGGCGGGGGGGGGGTGGGAAATTGCTCCGGGCCCCGCCCTCGAGGGCGGAACAATGGCAGAACAACGAAGGGGTTAGCAGGGAGGGAGGGAGGGAATCGCTCTGGGCCCCGCCCTCGAGGGCGGAGCAATGGCAGAACAATGAAGGGGTTGGCAGGGAGGGAGGCAAGGAGGCAGGGGGTGGGAAATCGCTCCGGGCCCCGCCCTTGTGTCAAACGTTATGACGTTGGGGGCGGAGCAATGCCAGAACAACGAAGGGGTTGGCCAGGGAGGGAGGGGGGGTGTTGGCGAAGAAAACCTTGCTAGCGCCCGTTTCATTTGCTCTGAAACAGGCTTCTTTTACTAGTATATATATAATATATATATATATATATATATAATATATTATATATAATACTATGATATTTACTTGCTATATTACTATCATGCTCTATTATTATCATGTACCAAAGATCCTGCAATACTAAATATCTATTTTCTTATGTACCTCCACTATTCATGATGAAATGTAAGCCACATTGAGCCTGCAAAGAGGTGGGAAAATGTGGGTTACAAATGCAATAAATAAATAAATACTGTCTCATACCTTTCTCCTCTTCCTGCCTCACAGGACACTGTCTCATGCCATCTTCCTTTCCCTTCTTCACTGGCTTCTGTCTCACCCTTTCCTCCTCTCCCCACTTCACTATTTTCTATTTCGCCCCTTCCTCCTCTCCCTGTCTCACTGGTTCCCGCCTCACCCCTTCTTCTTCTCCCTGTTTCTTATGATCTTGCCTTACATCTTCTGCTTACTCTCTTCTTTTTTTAAACACTTTTCCCCTTTATTCTCCATATCTCAGTTTTCTTGTTTTCTGTTTTATATCTTTAGACAGGAACTTGGGGTTCAAGATCAGCGTTCACTGTCCCTGCTGCACTTACATCTCCTCCAGTAACAACATTGTTCCCAACAAAAGTGAAGAACTGGAGGCCCGATTTGTAGGTACGATGGGACGGACAGAACTGCTGGAGGCTCAATTTATGGTTTGAGCCTTAGTTTCTATCCCTATACTATTATTTGAATTTCAGGGGAGCTTCTCCCAATAGAAACTGTGTCCAGGGTAATAGGAGTGATCCTTGATACACTGTTACCTTAGTTAGAATCAAGTAAATTTCGATTAAGACAGTCAGTTATGTTCTATTAGGTCACTGTTTGATATGCAGCATTTTAGGGTCTTAGTTCAAGCTCTTACTCTAACCGCAGCTTGATTATTTGAATTTCTGCTAGATTACAACATAGAATTTTCTATTACAGAAAACTGCTGCTAAATTGATATTTAGATCCAGCAAATTGATGATTCAGCTTCATTGGCTGCCATTTCAAGCATGTGTTGAATTTAAAACTGATAGTTTCATTTATAAGATGCTTAAGAGTCTGGGTTCATATCATTTTACACAAATTATTACTTATACTGCAGTAAGACGTCAATCGCATTTTTCAACCTCACTTTTTTTTTTTAGTTTAAATTAAACATTCGTTTTAAGCATGTTTTGGATAAATCTTTTACATTTCAGGAGGTCAAAAACCTGGAATAATCTTCCACAACAGATGTATCTTATGTTCTTTTCTGAAAATAGTTTTATTTTCTAAATATTATGAAGTTTAATTTTATTTTATAGCGATTTTTATTATTGGGTTGATTTCATGGTTGTAAACTGCTCAGAATCAGTAAGAAATTGGGCAGGGTATAAACTTCCGGAAAAGAACAGAAAGGGGGATTGGAGGTTCAATTTGTGGGTACAATGGGATGGAAAGGGGAACAGGAGGCTTGCTTTGTGGGTATGATGGAATGAGAAGTGAAACTGGAAGGTGAATGTATGGGTATATGACAGTGGTTCCCAAACCTGGTCCCTGAAGGCACCCCAGCCAGTCAGGTTTCAAGAAATCTACAATGAATATTCATGAGAGAGATTTGCATTCAGTGGAGGCAGTGCATGCAAATCTCTCTCATGAATATTCATTGTGGGTATCCTGAAAATCTAACTGGCTCGGGTGCCTCTAGGACCAGGTTTGGGAACTACTGGTAGATGGAATTGGGAGAACTGGAGGCTCAATTTGTGTTTACAATGAAACAGGAAGAGGCATAAGGGACTCAATTTGTCAGTATGACTGGAAGGAAAGGGGAACTGGAGGACTGATTTGTGAGTGTAAGGGGAGGGGAGGGGAAACTAGAGGCTCAATTTGTGAGTGCAGCAGGAAAGAGGAAATTGGAGATTATTTGTGTGTACAATGGGACAGGAAAGGGAATTTGAGGTTCAGTTTGTGGTATGAGAGAATAGAAAGGGGATTGGAGGCTTGATTTGTGGGTACAATGGGATGGAAAACTGGAGGATAGATTTATGATGATGGAACAGGAAGAGAAATAAGGACTCAGTTTGTCAGTATGACGAGAAGGAAAGGGAAACTAGAGGTTCAATTTGTGCATATGATGGGATGGGTAGGGAATAGGAGATTTAATTTGTTACTAAGATGGGGGAGGAAGGAAAACTGGAGGCTCAGTTTATGAATACAATGGATCAGGAAGGGAACTGGAAGTGCAGGAAGTGCCCCATGCTATATGTATATTGACAGTAGGGTACAAGACATGGATTTCCAGTGATTATCTCCTGCCATGTGGCCATGGAGGAAACATTAGATCAGGGATTCACAGCCCAGTCCTTGGGACACACCCAGGCAGTCAGGTTTTCAGGATACCCAGAATAAATATTCATGAGATAGATTTGCATATAATGGAGGCAGTGCCTGCAAATTTATCTCACGAAACCAGGTGGGCTGGGTGTGTCCCACGGACAGAGTCGAGAATCCCTGCATTAGATCAATCTGGAACAGATTTTTCGACAAGGAAGTACCTGTAATTTCATGTCATGGCTGGGATGCCTTATGCCAACAATGACCACAACCCTAGGGAAAGTCAGATCTCCTTACACAAGCTATCAAAAATGCAGATCTTCTAGAGCACAACCTGAAGAACTGAGGGCCTCTTCTCTCTGAGTTTTAGCTAGGCCAGTAATCCTTGTGTGCTCTCTAGGCCTTGATGATGGACTCATCATGGATTTCCCTAGGCTAAGTGGAAGCAGGACCTCAGCTCCAAAATGCCACATCTGATCCTGACACTCTTGCCATCCTACCGCCGTGAGACATCACAGAAGAGTCAGCGGAAGCGGCGAGCTGCAGAGACACCTACCTGCACCAGGTGAGTGAGGTGGGGCAGGTCTGTATCATTGTCAGAATGCATTTCAGAAGTGGAAACAGCAGCCTCAAGAAGGTTCTAGGGAAGGCAAGAGGGAGTGTTTGTCCATGACATAAATCTGATCTGCCAGTATTCTGAAATTAAGACATGGTGAAAGCACAGAAAAGGAAACCTCTGAGACCCAAGATCCAGCCCCAACACAGTCCACTAGTTGGACATGACATAGCCCTCTCTGAGCTTAAATATTCTTTGTGAGCTTTCTAAAGCAGCAGATATAAACAGAATGGAGTCAGTCACTGGTCTCTCTAAGCTGAGCGGAAGTCCTCCAACAGCACTGCTGCCAGTAGGGGGCCGCGGTACATCAATATTGTATTTTCAATCACTAGGAGCAGGCAGGCTCTCTGGAGTCCTGCAGGGCTTGCCTGTCTCACTATTGAAAAAGTGATGGTGGAAACAGAACCCCCCCACTGGCAGGACTGTAGGTGGAGGACTCACGCTCAGCTTAGAGGGAACAGTGCAGTCAGTCCTAAGAGTGGCTCTAAAATAATCATTAGTCTTAATCATAAAGCATATGGGAACGAACTTTATGATCTCATGGGGTTGATATTCAGCTGGCAGCGCTCAACATTTTGCTGACTGCCGTTGGCGTTATGTCCAGAAACTGAATTCCAGGTCAAGGCCAGGTCCGGGCATTGATTTCCAGGTTTGTAGAGCTGGGAAAGTGTAATATTCAGCACTTAACTGGCTATGGGGCGCCGCATGAGGATAGGACTGATTTATATGCAGACCTATTTATGTGGTTATCTTGGCTGGTTGTCCAGACTCCGCCCCTGAAACGCCCCCAAATAGCCAGTTTTGAGATAGGCGCTAACAGAACATTTCCAGCAGTTCTAATAGTTAAGTGCTGCTGGAAAATGACCAGTTAGCCCCAAAGCAAGCGCTGTAACTGCCAGAAGCCCTTTCTGGCTAGTTAAATTGCTTTGAATATAGACCCAAATATGTATAGTTAGGAAGAAAAGAAGGCAAGGGGAGATATGAGAGAGACATTTAAATACTTCTGTGGCATAAATGCACAAAAGAGGCGAGTCTGTCATCTGAAAGGAAGCTCTGGAACTAGGGGTCATAGGATGAGGATTAAAGTGGTAGACTCAGGAGTATTCTGACAAAATGTTTCTGTATAGAAAGGGTATTGGCAGGGTTGCTGTTACACATTCAGGTGCTCAGGCCAGAAACTGGGGAGGGGGCCCCAAAGCTGGTCTTCAACCTATGCCTTCTTCAGCTTGAGGCAGGTTTGAGGGCCCCTTGCAGTGTGGGGGCCCAGGGCAAGTGCCTGTTTGCCCCTAATGCCGGCCCTGGGTATTGGGCATATGGAATGGCCTCCCAGAGGAGGTGGAGCCATGGACAGTATCTGAATTCAAGAAAGCATGGGACTAGCACAGAGGATCTCTAAGGAGAGGAAGGGATTGTAGTGTTCACTAGTTGGTGAGGAAGAGCAGATTGACTAGCCATATTTTCTGGTTTCTCTATAAGTTGCCCAAAGTTGGGATGGGGTGGATCCCAGATCCACGTATAAACTAGTTAGCTAATTAAGTGCAAACAATCATAATTGGTGTTAACAAGCATTTAATTGGCAGTAATTAGGAGTTACATGCTGATTTGTCCTACGCTCTATTCTATAACATGCATGCCTATGTTTCATAGGTTGCAACTCAAAAGGGGGGTGTGGCCATGGGAGGGGCATGGGCAGGTCAGGTGGTGGTCCCTTGTTATAGAATACTTGTGTTTGTTCACCTAACTGCTCGCACCAAAGTTAGGTGCAAAGGGCTGGATTCTCTATATGGCACCTGAAAATTCCACGTGGAAAAAAAGTATGCTTAGGCGCATTGTCTAAATCACGCCTATATTTTATTGAATCGGCTTAAATTTCCGCATGCCGAGCACCTCTCCACATGACAAAATTTAGTCGCAGCCATTTACGCCATGTTTTACTTGGTGTAAATCCCAACGCCTAAATTAGGTACAGAGCGGGGTATTCTATAACAAGGTGCATGTATTTTAGAAATGCCCATGCCCTGCCCCACGGCCGCGCTCCCTTTTCAACTATGTGACTTAGAATTTAAGCGCACTACGTTACAGAATACGCTTAGCGAGTGGTGCGTGTAAATCTTAATGCCAATTAGTATTGATAATTGCTTGTTAACATCCAGTTGACAGCGCTGATTAGCTAGTTAACCAATTAAGCTACGTGCACTGTTATAGAATATGCTTCGATTTCCACACGGAAGTTAAGGAGCAATATGTTGAATCCCAGGGAAAATGCGCACTAAGCTAGTATTCTGTAAAGGTTGCTCAGCGTAGAGTGTCCTTTACAGAATACTAGCTTAGCGCAGATGATAATGGCACCTACCTTTGAGCACCATTTACTGAATCTGACCCATTTTCTTTGTCTGTCATCATTCTCTATGGAGGCCAATATTCAAAGTGATTTGGGGGCAGACGAGGCTTCTGCCCACTTAAATCACGCTCAGTGGACTGGCTGCTAATACTCAGTGGAACTTAACCAGGCAGTGCCACTCAATATCTGCTCCAACCACATACACTACAGCCAAGCAGTGAAAAGGCATTTCAGAGGTAGAATCGGGGAGGAGAGTGGAGGTATGTGAGTGCCAGCAATATTCAGTGCTGGTGCCCACAAAGCTAAGCAACCAGATAGGACTGCACAAATAGCTGTCCAATCTTTGGTCACTTAACTATGCGGGTGTCGGGCTGAACATCAACCAGTACCTGCATAACTTCCTTGTATAGGCCTGAAGCTGTATCTGGCCTCCCCTCTCTTCCACCCCCTGAATATGAGCTGGCCCCCCTTCCTGGATCCCCCTCTCAATCAAGAGTCCCCTTCTGGACCCCACCATCAAAAATGTGCTTCCTCCTGGCACTCTCCAACTAACAACAGGGCCCCCTCCTGAAATCCCCCACCTGTAGGCCCCCTGGGCCTAGAGGTCAAGGCAGCCATTTTGAGGCCAGAACTGCCATTCACCTGAGAGAAAGGGGATCACTCACTACCCTGCTGAACCATCAAGGTTAGTAAGATAGGCCAGGGGCCTACAGGTGTGGGGGGGGGGGGGGGGGACTTCAGGAGGGGACACTGCTGTTGGTTGGAGGAGGGCAGGAAGGAGCACTGTTGTTGATTTCAGAGGTTCAGGAGGGGTCACTGTTGTTGGATGGGGGGGTAGGTGGGGGCACAGTTATTGGTTGAGAGGAGGGCTTCCTTTGATATCCCTTTATATGGTTTTTGCTTATATTCAGCTGGGAGTGCAGAATATTGGCTGGGATCTGCATACTCCCAGTGACCTGCACATGTCCAATGAGACCTGGATATTCAATGCTAGTGGCCCAGCATTATTGTTATTATTATTATTATTATTTATTGCATTTGTATCCCACATTATCCCACCTATTTGCAGGCTCAATGTGGCTTACATAGTTTTGTTATGACATTGTCATTACAGAATATCAGATACAGTTAGTAGTGTGTAGAGATAAGTAGGGAAGAAAAGAGGAAGTGATTAGGCGGGTGATAGTAGAAGTGGATTTTCCTAACTGGTTGGGTTGGGAAAGTGAATTAGTGAAGCTGTTGGCTCTCGTTGTAGGCCTTGTTGAAGAAGTATGTCTTCAGAGATTTGCGAAAGTTATTTGTTCGACAATTGATTTCAGGTCTGTGGGTAGAGCATTCCATATTTGCGTGCTCATGTAGGAGAAGGTAGTGGCATGCATCAGCTTGTATTTTAGTCCTTTACAGCTGGGGAAATTCAAATTGAGAAATTTGTGGGATGTTCTTGTGGCGTTTCTGGGAGGTAGGCCCACTAGGTTCAGCATGTAGATCGGGGCGTCTGCATGAATAATTTTGTGTACAATCGTACATATTTGAACGCAATGCGTTCTTTAAGTGGAAGCCAGTGCAGTTTCTCTCATAGGGGTGTTGCACTTTCATATTTAGTTTTTCCAAATATGAGTCTGGCGGCAGTGTTCTGGGCTGTTTGGAGTTTTTTAATAGTTTGTTCTTTGCAGCCCGCATATAGTGCGTTGCAGTAATCCAGATGGCTTATTACCATTGACTGTACCAGGGTGCGGAAGACGTATCTCGGAAAGAATGGTTTTACTCTTTTGAGTTTCCACATGGTGTGGAACATCTTTTTCGTCGTGTTCTTCACGTGGGTATCGAGAGTGAGGTTTCGATCAATAGTAACTCGAGAATTTCAGGTTTTGTGAGACTGGAAGAGAGCAGTATGGTGTGATTATGGTAGAGAAGTGTTTTGTGTTATGTTGGGAGGTGAGTACAAGACATTGTATTTTTTCTGCGTTAAGTTTTAGTTGGAATGCATCCGCCCAGGTGTGCATGATTTGAAGGCTTTGGTTGATCTCGTTGGTGATTTCATTTAGATCATGTCTGAACGAGATGTAGATAGTGACATCGTCTGCAAATATGTAAGGATTGAGGTTTTGAATGGCTAGCAGTTTGGCTAACGGTATCATCATTAGGTTGAATAAGGTTGGTGATGGGGGGAATCCTTGGGGTACTGCACATTCGGGTGTCCATGGGGGTGATCTGTCCGCGTTTGTTGTTACTTGGTATGATCTTGTGGTTAGGAATCCTTTAAACCATTTGATTACTGTGCCTCCTACTCCGAAGTATTCTAGTATATGTAATAGTATTTCATGATTAACCATGTCGAAGGCACTGGACATGTCGAATTGTAGGACGAGTATGTTGTTACCAGTTGCGATTGCTTGTTTGAATGAATTCATTGCGGCTACTAGAACAGTTTCTGCGCTGTGGTTTGTCCGAAATCCTGATTGAGATTCGTGCAGGATTGAGTGTTTATTTAGGTATTCAGTGAGTTGTTTCGTCACTATGCCTTCCATGAGTTTGGTTATGAGTGGGATAGATGCTACTGGGCGGTAGTTGGTTAAGTCCATTGTGTTCTTCTTAGCATCTTTCGGTAGCGGAGTTAGTAGGATGTTTCCTTTATCCGTGGGGAAGAGCCCATTTTGAAGCCTGTGATTTACGTGGTTCATGAGGTCTGTTTTGAATTGTTTGGGTGTGGATCTTATTAGACTATTAGGGCATATGTCTAATTTGCATTGTGATTTGGCGTATTTTCCGAGCCAATGTGAGATTTCCTTTGATGAGAGCTTGTCAAAGTTGGTCCATTGAATGTCCAGGTCTAATTTGGCCAGCAGTCATCAATGCTTAAAAAAATACTGACCACTGTCAGCCAGGGCTGCCGAGAGACTGAACCGGGGCAGGGCCTCCGCTGCCCCTCCCACAATCGTCGTCTGCTGCCACCCCCTCCGATCACTGCCACCCTCCCCCCATCGCTGCCGCAACAGGATTGAATTGAAATACCTTAGTTGGCGGGGATCCCAAGACCCTGCCAACAGAAGACATCTTCCTTCAGCGCTGACTGCCTGCCCCTGCAGCTGCTTTTCCTCTCAGGTCATGCTTGGTTTCAAAACCGAGCATGCGCGCCTGAAAGGAAAAGCAGTTGCTCAGCAATGGGCAGAAGAGCAGCACTGGAGGAAGCTCTGGGTCTTCTCCAGCCCCCAAGGGGGGCCCGGTGCCGGAGTTTTCTCTCTCCCTCTCCTGTCGGGATGCGATCACTCGGGTCCCGTCAGGAGCAGGAGAGAGAGACCCCGGTGCCGGGCCCCTGAGGCCCGCACATGGGGAATTTTGCCTCCCCTGCCCCCCTCTCAGCGGCCCTGCTGCCAGGTGAATATCGGGGGGATATATTTCTATGTAAGTTATGAGCACATAGTCAGTGCTATATTAATAATTATTACCCATTAGGCTCTATGCATTTCTGTATTTCCCCTCCTAATCCTCCCATGTCCCTCTCTTGATAGGAGCACTGACCAGGGGTGCTGCCTTCGTTCCCTCTTCATTGATTTTCGAAAGGATCTAAATTGGAAATGGATCCATGAGCCTAAGGGTTACAAGGCCAACTTCTGTGCCGGGAACTGCCCATACCTATGGAGTGCTGACACACAATACAACATGGTGGGTGAGAGAACAAAGCACCTAAATCATCCTCACAAATGCAGAACACAGTTTTGGTAGATTGAAATATCTATGAAATGGAGACAGGCAAGGATTAGTGCAGTTAGCCCCAAGCAGTGGCATAGCCATTGGGGGCCTGGGCTCCTCCAATTTGGGTTCATGCCCCCAAAATTGAGGCGCTGTTTGCTGCTTTGGCCGGCAGGGGTCCTCTGCCACCTGAAGCCTGGCAGTTGATGGTGCTTTTTCTGGGCCACCACAGTGCCCCCCCATACACATGCTTGGCTTTTGTGAAACTGAGCAAGTGTGAGAGAGGCCCCCCCCCCAGTGTATGCATGAAAACCTAGTATGTGTAGGGGGCAGGCTTCTCCTGTGTACACTCAGTTTGGTGAAATCTGAGCACGTGTGGGGATGTGGGGCCTTGAGTTGCAGCCCAGGAAAAGCACCACCAACTGTCAGGCTATGGGTGGCAGAGAGCTTGGGGTTGCAGGGGGTTCAGGGAAGGTGGGGCAAAGTTTTGTGCCCCTACCCCTACTTTGGGCTCAGACCTCCCCAAAACCTGAGGTCCTGGCCCCAAGACTGATGAGGGTGAGGGGACACTGGAACTAGATTGGCTAGATTGCAGCAGGAGAGATTTAGGTCAGATGCTAAGATGAACGTTATAACCTTGAGGTCAGTTAATTACTAGAATTAATTACCCATTAAGGTGGTAGATTTCTTACTTGAGGGTTTTAAGAGCAGATCGCATAGACTTATTGAGATCTGTTCTACTCGCTCTCTCTGATTTTCTATGACCTCTTGATATCCCTTCCTCTGATTATCTGTGACCTCTTGGATTCCTTCCACTTCTCTTTCTCTGATTTTCTATTGAGGTCCCTTGAGCTTTCTCTTCCTCTGATTCTTGATGATCTCTGAAGGCCACTTTCAGCCCTCTCATTCTCTATGACCTCTTGAGATCCCTTCCATTCCTCTCTTTCTTTGACTTTCTATATCCTCTTGAGGTCCCTTCCAGCCTTCTCTTTCTCTGGTTTTTCCAGTCCTCTCATTCTCTGATTCTCTGTGATCTCTTGAGGTCCTTTCTAGCCTGTTCTTCCTCTGATTCTTGATTATCTCTTGAGGTCCCTTCCAGTCCTCTTGCTCTCTGATTCTCTATGACTTCCTAAGATCCCTTTCACTTCTCTGTTTTTCTGATTTTTGATGACCTCTTGAGGCCCCTTCCAGCCCTCTAGTTCTAAGATTCTCTATGTCATCTTGAGGCTCCTTTCACTTTTCTCTTTCTCTGATTTTCTGTAACTTCTTGATATCCCTTGAGGTCCCTCCTAGCCTTCTCTTTCTCCAGTTTTTGATTACATATTGAGATCTCTTTCTTGATGACCTCTTGATATCCCTTCCTCCTTTTCTCAATTAAGTTCTCTTCTGGCCTGGTCTTTCAATGGTGGTATCAAAGTGCTCTAAGATAGCACGTATTCTCTTCCTTTATCCACAGGTCCTCCCTCTCTACAACAAGATGAACCCTGATGCTTCAGTTACCCCCTGCTGTGTCCCCCAGGACCTGGAACCTCTCACTATCATTTACTATGTGGGCCGGACCCCCAAGGTGGAACAGCTGTCCAACATGGTGGTGAAATCATGCAAGTGTCGGTAGTGAGGAGGAGCTGAGCTTTCTGGACAGAAGGTAGAGAAAGGGCTGGGGAGACAAAAGCAATCATCCCCAATAATCAGGAAACAAAAGATACATGGAGGGAAGAAACTGGAAAAGTGGCTGAAATAGCTTAGCCCCTTGATAAGCCCTCCTCCTCACTCCATGAAAAGCCAACTTCTTGGAGAATCCAAGCAGAACTGACACAGTCTGACCCATACGGCATTATTTAATTTCCTATGCTGTGTTCTTTTGCTTTTGGTATTTGTTGATTTATGATAGTCTTTGTAGACATTAAAGGCAGTGGTGGAGGCCTCAGGGGATGAGAGCGGATACAAATGGACTGTTTTGCTGAATAAATTGTTTCCTTCACTGCTCTCTTGGTCCTTTTTCTGCTGCATACCACATATTGTGGCATTTGCAGAAGCCTGAACTTGAGCTCTGACTTTTAAACATGCAGTGTATCTCTCTCCACTTTCTCCTGCTCACATCTCCCAGGGTCTCCTTGCCCTCTTTCCCCTCCTCCTGCTGGATCCTCTCAACCTCTCACCCCTCTCCTTCTGTACTCTCCCTCCCATTCTCTGTCTTTCCCCCTCATCCCCTCCAGCTGGATCCTTTCAATCTCTCCTGACTCTCTCTCTTAGCCTTTCCCTGCTGAACCAATCCTGGCATCTCCCAGGATCTCTCTCTCTCCCCTCTCCTGCTCCGAGTGTCTCTCTTGCTATTTCCCTACCCCTAGCATCTCACCCCATTTCTGCTAAACCTACTCCTTAGTATCTCCCAAGATCTCCCAGCATTCCCTCCCCACCTCTCTTATGCTGTATGCTCCCACTTTTCCTAATTTCTCCCTCTCAACTCTCTTGCTGTACCCTCCCACTGCCTCCCAGCCTAGCCCTCTCACTCCTTCTTCTGCTGAAACCATCCCAGTCTCTCCCCCATCTCCCTCTTACCTCCTCTACTCTCTCTTGCAGTGTCCCCCAGTGTTTCAGCCATCTCTTGCTGAACGCCCTGAATCTCCCAGCATCTCCCTCTCACCCCCCTTTATTCTCTTCTGCTGTACCCCCCAACATCTCCTTCTCACTCATCTCCTGCTATACCCCCCAGCATCTCTCTGCATCTCCCTGTACCCCTCTCTTGCTGAACCCCCCCCCCCAGCATCTCCTGCTGTCCCCTCTCTCTGATCCTATTGCTGAACCCCCCCCCCAGCATCCCCTCTACTCTCTCCTGCTATACCCTCAGCATCTCCCTCTCACCCCTCTCCTGCTGAGCCCCCCAAGAATCTCTCACTGACCCTATTGCTGAACCCCCCCCCCCAGCATCCCCCTCACCCCTACTTTCTCCTGCTGTACCCCCAGCATCTCTCAGCTTCTCCCTCTCACCCGTCTCTTGCTGGGCTCCCAACATCTCCCAGCATCTCTCTCACCCCTCTCTTGCTGAATCCCCAGCCTTTCCCAGCATCTCCCTTTCACCCCTCTTCTGCTGTACCCCTTCCCTCAGCATCTCCCTTTCACCCCTTTCCTGCTGTACCTCCCACCCTTGCTGTTTCCCTGCATCTCCTTCTCTCCCCTCTTCTGCTGTATCTTTCCTTACAGCATCTCCCTCTCACCCCTCTCCTGCTCCTCCCATCCCACCCCCCAGTGTCTCCTTTTCACCCCTCCCCTGTTGCTGCTAGTTTTGTTCTGGCCCCTGCAGTAATGAGAGTGTTTGGAGTTTAGTAATGAGTGTTTTCTCTTTCTGATGCTGGGATTCTGCCTTGCAGTCTGTGTTGCTGGGAGACCCAATTAAGTGACAGGGACAGATCACCCCTCTGAACAGCTGGAGGAGCAAGATTTTGGAAGGCTGAAATTAACTGGTAATTACTCCTGGGTCAGGAAAGGTACACTAGACGAATGACAGAGAGACGTGTGTCTCCTTTTTATCCTCTGGAATCTTCCAGATTGCGGGGCCGTAATTCATACCAACTTTGTGCAAAATGTACGCCTGTCCCTGATATTATAATGCTAGGATATACACACAGCTAATACAGGGTTTCACACATAGGGCTGTCCAATGAAGGGATATACACACAGGACTCCAGAGCTGCCAATTTATCCACTTCCAAGAAGAAGACCTATTAGCCAGTCCTTTTTTTAGACTTACACCCCAAAGCAGTGTGGGATTCATAGCCCCTGATTCCACCCAATGAAATCAGAGCTGCAAGTCTCATAATAATGCACCAGAATGGGACTGTCAGAAATTCAGGACTGTCCTAATATCTCACATCTCGAACTGGATAAGTTGACAGGCCTGTTTCATGAGTAGGACAACCAAATTTCCGGAGCTGAAATCAAAGGATCTCCTCTCCAGTAGACAGCTGTGAAGGGGGAATCTTTTGGGAGCATTGAGGGGGAGGGGAGGGGAGAGGAGAGGAGGAGCCACCCTTTACCTGGCACAGAGCCCTTGCAAAGCTGCCAAGTTACCCATTTCCAGGAAGGAGACTTTTTGGTCAGTCCTGGTTTTCAGCTCGCATCCCAAAGCAGTATGGGATTTGTAGTCCATGATTCTAAATATGAGCTGCAGGTCCCATAATGCACCTGATCCAAGAATAGCTTAAAATCTCCTTCCTAGAACTGAGTAACTTGGAAGCTTTGCCCTTGGCAAGTTACCTAATTCTAGGAGGGAGATTTTGGGCCAGTCCTGGATTTTTGATAGCCCTATTCTGATGCATTATGAGATTGGAAACACTGATTTTGGTGGGCAGAATCAGGGACTACAAATCCCACACTCATTTGGGATGCTAACTTCATAACCAGGACTGACCAAAAAGTCTCTCTCTCTCCTGGAACTGGGTAACTTGGCAGCTCTGCTCAGAAAGCCACACACAGAAGAAAGGTGCCAGGCAACTTAGTGCCATGAGAGGTAAAGCGCGGGGTACAAATGTAATAAAAATAAACCGAGTTAGGTTGTGACCCCCCTCTCCATTTCACACCCCTACACGCACTGTATCCTGGGACAGGAAGTTTCCTGTTCCTCTTAAAGAAAATGCTCAGGCTGGTCAAACCTGTCCTGATGGCTTGGAACAGAGATGCCAAGTTACCCAGAAGGGAGACTTTTGGGCTAATTTTTGTTGTGAATTTACAACCCAAAGAAGTGTGGGATTAGGGCCGGCCTCAGCAATTGCGGGGCCCTGTGTGAACAATTTTGGTGGGCTCCCCTGACTTAAGATTTCAAATGAACCACTACCATCATGGCCCAGCATCTCCCCCCCTCTCTCTGACAGCCTCCCTCCTAGGTTGTACCTTAAACAGTGTCTCTCCCTGTGTTTACAGCTTGCCAGCAGCAGCAGTGATTCATTTGCGTTGCTGGGGACCGATTCCAGAACCTTCCCTCTGCAGTGTCTTGACTCTTTTGATGTAACTTCTAGGGGTAAGACTGCTGCAGAAGGAAAGTGCTGGGACTGGCCCCTGGCAGTGTAGGTGAATCACTGCTACCACCGGTGAGCTGTAGACTCAGAAAGAGACACCATTTAAGTTTAAGCAGGGGCGTAGCTAGGTGGGGCCACGGGGGCATGGACCCCTGCAGATTTAGCCCTGACCCCCTTGCTTTCACCCCCCCCCCCGCCACATTCAACCCCCCCTTCTGCCGCCGCCAACCCTCCCCCACCGCCATCGTCAGGTACATTTGCTGGCGGGGGTCCCCAATCCTTGCTAGCCGAAGTGCTCTTCAGCACCGGTCTCCAGCGCATTGCTGATCTGGATTCTGTTTCTGTGAGTCCTGACGTCCTGCACGTTATGTCAGGACTCACAGAAACAGAATCCAGATCAGCAAACGCGCCAGACTTGGAGACCGGCGCTGAAGGGGACTTCAGCTGGCAGGAGTTGGGGTCCCCCACCAGCAAAGGTACCTGGCGGTGGTGGGGGAGGGTTGGCGGCAGCAGGAGGGGGGTTGAAAGGGATGGGGGAGGGGGCGGCAGTGCCGGGGGGGGTCAAAAGTGGTGGGGGGGGGGGGTCGGTGGCGCCGGGGGGGAGGGGCTAAAATGTACCCCCTCACCTCGGGCTCTGGACCCCCCTCCCACCGAAGTCTGGCTGCACCCCTGAGGTTAAGGTTGCCAACTGGATCCAGATTCGCCCGAAAGGGTTGATCCAGTCTTTATCCCATTACATGCAGTGACTTGTAATCTTATTTTTCTTAGGGAATGCAATGGGGAAATCAGGACTACAAGTCCCTGCATGCAATAGAATAAACCTAGGACTGGGTCAACCCTGTCAGGCGACTCTGAATCCAGTTGGCAACCCTATTTAAGGTACAACATGAGGGGGGGGGGGTAAAGAGAGGGGGAGATGCCATAACACGAGGAGGGGGGGGGGGGTGTCAGAGAAGGGCAAATGTTGGATTGCAGATGGGAAGGATTGGGAGAGGGGTGAAATGTCCAACCCAGGGGCAAAGAGGAGGGAAACAGAGATGCTGACTCGATTAAGCGTGGGGTCCCTAGGAGTGCAGGGCCTTGTGTGGGATTTATAATCTTGATTGCAGGTCCCGTAATGCAAGATAGGGTTGTCAGAAAGACAGGACTAGCCTAAAAACTCTTTTTTGGAACTGGATAATGTGGCAGCTCTGTAACAACACATATAATATAGGAACCTATGAATTGCCCTGCTGGGTCAGACTAAAGTTTCATCATGTTCAGTATCCTGTTTCCAACAGTGGCCAATCCAGGTCACCAGTACCTGGCAGGATCCCAAAAATTAGGTTTTGTGCTGCCCTGTCTTCCTCTTCCTTACTTCCTTTCCTCTTGCATACTCTTCCTTTTCCTTCTCTCTCATTGCCTCTTTCTCTCAACCCCTCTCTCCTTTTCTGTCTGGCTATCCAACAAAGCTATCACATAAAGACTCCAGTGCAATTTAACAAAGCTGCCAAGTTACTCAGTTCCAAGAGGGACATTTTGGGACTAGAAGCACTGATTTGATTGGGCAGAATCATGGACTTCAAATACCATACTGCTTTGGGAAGGAAGTTCAAAACCAGGACCAACCAAAAAGTTCTGCCCTGGTGTCTGTTTAGCTACCCCAGAAACACTAACTACACAGAACAAGGAAGGGTAGTGTTTGATAGGGCTGTAGGAATCAAGGCCAAAGTCCCTCACCCTCCTAGGCCTTGACACAGTCCTGTAGAAACCACATGAAATAACCACCTGGGGATAAAAGGACCCAAATGAAGGCGAAAGAGAAAAAGGGGAGAGGCACAAAAGACCAAGAAAAAAGTAGAGTTAAGGATAGAAGGAGAACTTGTGCTAGAGAGAAAGCAAGCCCAGGATATAATTTGAGAAATGACTTCCCACTTCATTCTTGGATTCATGAAAGACTCAGAAAGCCCATGGAATGGTAGCAGTGGGCCTGGGTGACAACTCAGAAAGGCAGGTAAACAGAAACCACAGAGCAGGAGAGCTGGGTTCTTATGTTCCTATAAGCACTCCAGCTCTGGGTCTGAAGTAAACACATCATAGACTCAGGGATTTACAAAGAGTCCTTGTGTGCTGGAAGTTTCACTGAGCCACCCACTCATTGCTTGCTCCTGCTCCCCTGGAGCCAAGGTCTTCCAACTGCAGTAAGAACAGAGATAAAGCCATTGTCTGTTAGAATGCAGTAAATCATAAAAATCTCTTTTTTTCCCCCTGTCTAATTTTCATTTACTTCCTGAAGCAAAACTGATGTGAAAAAACTTTGGAAAGCTATGCCTGCCGAGCTACTCCCATTGTAAGGAATCTAAGTAAACCAGAGGGTTCATAATCAGAGCCTTTGCCCTCCCTCTGCTGGCAGGCAACACATTAATACCTGAAGAATGGCAGAAGGTTTAAGCATAAAACAGTGGGCTTTGCAAAGGAAAGAAAGGAGACCTGGAAATAAGACCAAAAGTAGATGGAAAGGAGTTCAGACAGAGGCCTAGTGAGGAGCTTCTCTAGCCCTGCAGCTTTAAGAGGAGACATGGCGGCTTTCATTAGGGTTTCTGTGCATAGTGTGGAAGCGAGTGCTAGTGTATCGACTGTCGGAGAGGAAGTGTACCTCTGTGGGAGTGTGTGAGACTGTGGCTGTGTGTGTCCATGTTTAAGCACAATAGGGGGAATTGTAGCCATTTCTTTACTCTTGTCTCTTCCCCAACCCGTCCCCCTTCCTCTTTGCTCTCCTGCCTCCTTTAGCCTCTTCTTTCCTTTATTCCCCATTCTCGTCCTTCTCAATAAACATTCTTATCTTCCAAAAGTGGGAATTTATTATAAAGGTTGCAGCAATACAAACCATTGTTTTCATGATAACAACACAACTTATCAAGAATTACCTCACTGTGAACATTTCCTAACTATAACTAGTCAATATTAATATTCTTAATTAATACAGCAACATCCTTTTCTAAAGTTGTCCTATGCTCTTTTTATCACATGCCAACCCAGGAGCCGCTCGCTTGCTTATATGCCAGGGGTAAGGTTACCATATTTGCCCTAAGGACATATGCCCCACCCTATCCCATCACACCCCAGCCTCGCCCCTGTCACACCCTAGCCCCGAGAGTTCAAGCAGTGACCTTGCAAGACTTCTGTGGAAGTCTCACAAGGCCGCCGCTTGAACTCTTGGTAGCCATTTTGAATCAGTGCAGGGAGAAAGACATTCCGCAGACACGCCAGGCAGGAAAGAGGGGGCTCTTTCCTGCCCCAAAGAGGTCACAAGACCACCAAGGCACCACACTAAGGTAAAGGAGGGGAGGATAGGATGCTCGTCTGCCCGTCCTCCCGCCAGCCTGCCTGTTCGTCCGCAAATCCGTACAAACGGGCAGGTTAGCAAAACCCGCCTGGTTGCCTGGCTGTGTCCTCAAAGAGAGGACATGTCTGGGTAAAACCGGACATATGGTAACCCTTGCCAGGGGACCATCCTCCTTGCGCCTTACATAGCTCTTGTTAATTAGTATGGCTGAGCCCCGCCATCCAAGCTGAAGCTTAACTATGCGAATCGCCGTAGCAAGTGTGCCTGGGCCCGCTGTTTCATGTGAGTGCCCTCCTTGCCATTTAAAAGTGGGAGGGGTCCATGATTTGCTTCTGTATAAAAGTTGGGACCATCATTTTCTGTGTGCGTCCCTCACTGCAGAGGGCATCTTGCAACAAAGGCTACAGGCGCTGAATGGCCCCTGTTTCCCTACTGGCTCCTTGGGTCTCTCTTGCTGTTCCTTGCTGCAACAAGTGTACGCTGGGATGGGTGGAAAGGTTGCCATTTGCCTGTAGTGCCAATTCGAAAATGGCACTGCTTTGTCTCTTCCTGCTCTTCTTTCCTTTTCCCGCCCCCTTTCTTCCTTTTGGCTCCTATGTTTTCCTACCTCTTTTCTTCTCCCCCTTCCCCTCCCCTCACCTGCCTCAATCTTTCCGGCGCTGGCCCCCCCCCCCCCCCATTGTGCAGACCTGCGCCTATGTCGCGGCCAGCCTCTTATCAGAGTGTAACCCTGTAGGAGTGTGTGAGAGTATGGGTTTGTGTGTGTGTGGATGTAGGGGTGCACATGTGTGTATACTTATGAGTGTGCAGGTATGGTTATGACGTAGGGCATATATATGTGTGTGAGTGGATGTAGGGCACACAGATTTTAAGCCCTCTGGGGACAAGGAGTTATCTACTGTCCCTGAATGTAAA
The DNA here is from genome assembly GCF_901765095.1 of Microcaecilia unicolor. Lineage (NCBI taxonomy): Eukaryota > Metazoa > Chordata > Amphibia > Gymnophiona > Siphonopidae > Microcaecilia > Microcaecilia unicolor. Next base: position 112,301,565 of record NC_044041.1, read on the forward strand.
TCGCTTTGAACTACTTCTAAAAAGGTGTGAGCTAAATTCAAGTAAGGAAACCACTTGGTGGTTTCTGTTTATGTGTATGTTTGTGCTATTATTATGTATATTTTATTGGGAACTGCTTAGGTGTAAGTGGGGTATAAGTTTTAAAATAAAATAATAAATAAATGTCATTGTGCACAAATGGGGAGGGGGGGTGTTATGTCATAACAGCAGCCAAAAAAGCAAACAGGATGCTAAGAATTATTAGGAAAAGGATGGTGAATAAGACCAAAAATACTATACTGCCTCTGTAATGCTCCATGGTGCGACTGCACCTTGAGTATTGCGTTCAGTTCTGGTTTGCCGTATCTCAAAAAAGATCTAGCAGAATTAGAAAAGGTTCAACGAAGAGCAACCAAAATGATAAAGGGGATGGAACTCCTCTCGTATGAGGAAAGGCTAAAGAGGTTAGAGCCCTTCAGCTTGGAAAACAGATGGATGAGGGGAGATGTGATTGAGGTCTACAAAATCCTCAGTGGTGTAGAATGAGTAGAAGTAAATCTATTTTTTACTTGTTCCAAAAGTACAAAGACTAGGGGACACTCGAGGAAGTTACATGGAAATATTTTTTCATTCAACAAATAGTTAAGCTCTGGAACTCTTTGCCGGAGGATGTGGTAACAGTGGTTAGCATATCTGGGTTTAAAAAAAGGTTTGGACAAATTCCTGGAGGAAAAGTCCATAGTCTGCTATTGAGGCAGACATGGGAAGCAACTGCTTGCCCTGGGGTTTGTAGTATGGAGTGTTGCCACTATTTGGGTTTCTGCCAGGTACTTGTGACCTGGCTTGGCCGCTGTTTGGAAAACAGGATGCTGAGCTAGATGAAGTATTGGTCTGACTCAGTATGGCTACTCTTATGTTCTTATGTAGGTGCCTATATGAAATTTCAAAAATCATCTATTTGATACCGATCTTATAAAGGCATCCGGCTAACAGACCTATCCCCGCAGTTGCACAAATTCACACCTGCAAGGTGCAAATGAATGCATCGGCTCTATGCATGTACAAACCTAGTTTATAAAAAGTGCAGTTACATCTCATCTCCATCCGAGCTCTGCACCCCTGGGAATGCCTATGTGAAAATTGTGTAAATGCACGCTAACTCCTCTTTGCATGTACACTTGTACACATGTATGCCCTGCACAATTTAATATTTCTGTTTTTATGGTCCATTTTTGTGGTGTGTGATTGTCTTAATATGTGAATGAGTTTTATGTTGTGATCAATGAACTGGGGACACATTAGTATTAATGTTACAGGCGATTAGAATGATTGCAGTTTATGGATATGATTTGTATTCTGTTTTGTTTAATTGTATTTTAGAGTTGTGCTTTTTTCCTCCCAATATTGGGACTTTGCAGTCCACCCTGAGCTTGTGAGGGTTGTAGCAGAATATAAAGGTGCTTTTGCATTAAATAACTTCCATTTTCTGTATGTGAAACATGCTTCACAAATGAAACCCTGTCCAGAACAGTGTATAGTCAGCAAGCAGAAACAACAGCCGCTTCTCATGCTGGGGCCATCCAGTCCCAGTTAGGCTAGACTCATGCCTTGAGTTCCCTGCCTCCCCCTCCCTTTTCAGCTTGACATCTCAGAGCCTGGACCGCAGCGCTGACTCACTGCCTGAGACGGTAATTAAGCAGAACTGTGTTGTGCCAGCTCAGCAGAAATCAGTGCCCTGGAAACAGAGACAGAAGAGAGAGAGATGCAGAGAAAAAAAATCATGGAGGGGGGTTAATAAAAGGAGAGGGAGAGAGGAAAACAAGAAAAGTAGGGAGGTCTAATAAAGAACAAGGCAAAGAGAGACAGACTATTTGGGGTACTTTCAACACACTCCCCCCTATGGCACTCTGCGGGCCCAATATTCAAAGGCTTTATTTGGATAACCATAGCCATTAGGTGGATAAATGCCTTCGATGGCACAATCCAGATCTCGGCACCATCCAGATAATGCCACGGCGGCGCAGGTTGCAGCTGGCAGTTATCTGGAGAGCAGCAATATTCCAATTGCTATCCGAATAACTCCCTGCATAAAGCTATGATTTTATTTATTTATTTTATTTGTTACATTTGTATCCCACATTTTCCCACATATTTGTAGGCTCAATGTGGCTTACATAGTACTGGATGGCCTTTGCAGGCTCCGGTGTGAACAAATACAAGGTGTTATCGTGGTAAGATAAAGTTCATGTGGTACAGGGAATTATAGAACGGAAGAGTTATGTTATGTCCGTTGCGTGCTTTAGTTTGGTCATGTTGCTGAGATTGGGCATTTAGGTTGGGTCGGTAGGGTATGCCTTTTTAAAGATGAAAGAATCGCTGTCCTAATTTTATCAGGTTAGCTATCTGGATAGTGCTGTGAATTTTACTAACTGAGTAGTGGTGTCACATTCACCTCTTTACATGGAAATTCAGCGCCACTCAATAAACTATATTTGTGAATAGTTTAAATGCTGCAACCGGGGTTTAAAACAAATACTGACCACATATTTTAGATGTTGATCCAGCTCTATTTTAGTTCAGTTTAGTTTTTAGTTTATTAAAAACTTACTATACCGCCTTTCATATAATCAAAACGGTTTACAATCAATTTAAAAGCAATAAAATAAGAAAAGGAAAAGGGACGCCAACTAAAAAGAAAAAGAGAAATGTAGTAAAGCTATAAAAGAAAGAAAATATAGATGAGATTAGTGAAAGAGCACATAGCTGCCCACATGTTGGCCAACACAACACAACTCAAGGGCCAGGGGAACGAGCTATGGTAAATGAACGTATCTTCAAAGCAACTGTAAAACACAAGTAAGATTGTTCAGTATGAAGGTCAAAGGGTAAAGTATTCCATAAGGATAGGCTCAAAGAGAAAGACGCAGAGTGGCGTGTCGACTGGAGTTGAGTATGTGCTACTGCAGGGATAGCGAATTGATTCTGGGTTGAAGAATGTGAAGAACATGACTCTATATGGGATGATCAAGGATGATAAGTAAGCTAGGCTTTGTGTGAAAGTATTTTCTGAGTTAGAACTAGGATTTTAAATTTGAATATGGTAGGTAATCAGAAGCCAATGATGTCGTCTAAGTACAGGAGAAACATGATCAAAACGCCAGACACCTGAGAGAATGCACATAGCTGTATTCTGAACTAATTGTAACCTTTTGCAAATATAAGCACCTGTGAACACTATCACTGTCTACAATAAAGTCTGTGCATTAGCCTGCCCGCTGACATTTTGGGGGCAATTCTAGAAGTGGTTGGCTCCTTTTAGGAGCCTTGACGCCATGTCATGAAGACCTATTCTACAACAGCATCTGGGTGTCCAGGTTCCATTATAGAAGGCCAGCATAAACCAGTATCGACACGCCTAACCTGCAGTTATACCAGCCATAGCCATAGCCATGTGACAAGGGCATGCATAACTTCTGCAGACCTGCCAAGTCTCCCACTTTCAGCAGGAGAATCCCACTTTTGCAGGCCATCTCCCGCACTAACCGTCGAGAAGCTGCGATCTCCCGCTGAGTGGCCTCCCTGTCCAGCAGCAGCAGGAAACACCTTCATGAAGCACCATCTCATGCTTCTGCTGATCCCATGGCAGCAGGAGATGACATTTATGAAGGCGTTTCCAGCTGCCGCTGGATGGGGAGACCACTCCTTTTGCCGCTGGGCACTGACTGCAAATCAGCAATGGGTTGGGATGGGTGGAGCAATTGGCAGAGCTGGGCAAAGCAATGGGCAGGGTAGGTAGAGCAATGGGCGGGGCAGAGTGGGTGGGCTCTTTATCTCCTGCTGAGTGGGTTGGCCCTCCGCAGCTCTGCTTCTGTAAGTTTTGCACATAACTGGCAGCCCTGCCCAAGCCGCTCCCATGCTCCACCCACGTGAACGCTCTTTGCATGTATGTGCTGTCTTCCAGATTCTACAAAAGTTGCCCAAATTTGAATGCCCAAAATTGTGCACGATCCTGAGATCCACAAGCAAATAAATTAGTTAATTTTATTTATTTATTTGTTGCATTTGTATCCCACATTTTCCCACCTCTTTGCAGGCTCAGTGTGGCTTACAATACATCATGGATACTGGACATAAGAAGAGAATCTACATTTGGTTTTACAGAAGGATTATGGGTTACATGGTAGTGAAATACAAGATAGTGGTATAGCAGAAGACATTATAAGACATTAGAAATACAAGATAGTGGTATGACAGAAGACATTATAATACATTAGACGGTATAAGACGTTTCTGGGTATGTTTGGAGATTTTTACAAGTGTTGATCTTTGTGGTATATCTTGTCAAAGAGATGAGTCTTCAGTAGTTTACGGAAGTTGGTCAGTTCATAGGTCGCTTTCAGATTGCATGGTAACGCATTCCAGAGTTGCGTGCTCATACAGGAGAAGGTAGATGCGTGCATTAATTTGTATTTTAGACCTTTGCAGTTGGGAAAATGAAGATTAAGGAATGTGCAAGAAGATTTTTTTGCATTCCTGGGTGGCAGGTCTATTAGGTCTGACATGTAGGCTGGGGCAGCACCATGGATGATTTTATGAACTAGGGTACATATTTTGAACGTGATTCGTTCTTTAAGTGGGAGCCAGTGTAGTTTCTCTCGTAGGGGTTTCGCACTTTCGTATTTTGGCTTTCCGAATATTAGTCTGGCTGCTGTGTTCTGGGCTGTTTGGAGTTTTTTGAGTATTTGGTCTTTGCATCCGCCATAGAGTGAGTTGCAATAGTCCAGATGACTGAGTACCAATGATTGTACCAGATTGCGGAAGACGGAAAAAATGGTCTTTTTAATTTCCACATTGAGTGAAACATCTTTTTGGTTATGTTTTTCACATGATTCTCAAGTGTTAGGTGCCGATCGATGGTGACTCCAAGAATTTTTAAGGTGTCCGAAATTGGTAGATTTGGTGTGTTGATGGTGGTAAATTTGTTCATGTTGTGTTGCGAGGTAAGTATTAGGCATTGGGTTTTTTCTGCATTAAGTTTCAACTGAAATGCATCTACCCAAGAATGCATGATATGTAGACTTTGGTTGATTTCGTTGGAAATTTCACTTAGATCTTGTTTGAATGGGATGAAGATCGTTACATCGTCAGCGTATATGTATGGGTTGAGGTTTTGGTTCGATAGTAGTTTGGCCAAGGGTATCATCATTAGGTTGAATGGTTGGTGAGAGGGGGGATCCCTGTGGAACTCCGCATTCAGGTGTCCATGTGGCTGATGTAGTCGAATTTGATGTCACTTGATATGAGCGTGTAGTTAGGAACCCCTTGAACCAATTGAGAACGTTGCCTCCAATACCGAAGTATTCGAGGATGTGTAATAAAATTCCATGAACCATGTCAAAGGCGCTTAGCATGTCGAATTGTACAAGTAGTATTTATTTATTTATTTCACTTGTATCCCACATTTTCCCACCTATTTGCATGTTCTTGCCGATTGCTATCATTTGTTTGAATTTGGTCATGAGCGTAACTAGTACGGTTTCGGTACTGTGATTAGAGCGAAATCCTGATTGAGAGTCGTGTAGTATTGAGAACTTGTAAAGATACTCTGTGAGTTGTTTGGTCACCATCCCTTCTGTTATTTTGATAATTAATGGAATGGGTGCTACTGGTCTATAGTTAGTTAATTCATTGGCATTTTTCTTTGTATCTTTGGGTATGGGGGTGAGTAGAATGTTTCCTTTCTCCCTTGGGAAGAGTCCATTTTGTAGCATAAAGTTCACGTGATTCGTTAGATCTGTTATAAATTGTTGAGGGGCCGATTTCATAAGGTTATTTGGGCATATATCTAGTTTGCAGTGAGATTTGGCGAATCTTTTAAGCGTTTGTGAGATGAGATCTTCTGATAGTATTTCAAATTCAGTCCAAATCCTGTCTGCTGGGTATACTCCGGGGTCTGGGTCTAGGCAGTCTAGGAGTGTAGTGTATTCGATGGGGCTGGTATTTTGAGTCGCAGTGTATGATTTTTCTCCTTGAAGTACTTTGCAAGGTTGTCAGCTCCTGGTGTGTCTTTGCTGTTGTTTGTGACTGGAGTGGTGTCTAACAATTTATTCACGAGTTGGAAAAGTTTGTGTGTGTCTTTGTAATTTGGTCCAATTTCAGTTTTGTAGTATAGTCTTTTGGTTTGTCTTATGGTATATTTATATTTCCTTCGGAGTTGTTTCCAAGCGTTAAGTGTGGGATCGTCTTTCTTTTTGTTCCACGCACGTTCTAATTTTCTAACAATCAATAATGGTTGTTAATCAATTATTAACATTAATTGGTTCTAATTTGGAATTGCGCATGTTGTGCTGATATTTTTTTATGCCTCCCAATCATATTTTATTTTTAGGAAAAGGGTAAAAACAGAGTTGTTCCAGAAATTTGTTTTACTTGAATGTGACTAACATTTGTTTTTCTTCTATTCCCAGAAGATTGTTCTGGTCTCTTTGATTGTGTACCCTGCTTTGAACAGTGAGGTATTAGCAGGATATACGACCAATTTACTATTATTATGATAAAGATTCACGCCCAAATCCTCTCGTGTGCAATCTAAAAGGGGCATGGCTATGAGAGGGATATGGGCGATTTGGGGCTTTCCAAAGAATTCTGCACAGTGTTTAAATGCTAATTGGGGGGCTTCATGCCAGAATTTACATCAGTTTTCAGTTCATGTAAGTCTTGGCGCTAGTCTATGAAGAGTGCTCAGCCTGCAATGCCCTATATAGAATAGCGCTGCGCATGAATTTTTCCCAGAACCTACTTTTTGGCACCATTTACTGAATCCGGTCCTATCAGTTGTGTACACCCTTACAGAACAGTATTCAGTCGCTTTCCTCCGGATTCTATATATGAAACCCAAGATTGTCAATTCAAGATGTGCGCCCAACGAAATAGGCTCTCAATTCAATTAGTGCCACTAATTGGCTGCTAATTGGCACAGATTTGGAATTGGGCACACATTGTGCTATAACAGTGCACCCAAATACTACAGTGCGTAACCCAAAGGGGGTGTGGCTATGGGAGGAGCATGGGCGGGTCAGGGGCGTTCCTAAAATTTGTGTGCAGTGTTATGGAATATCAGGTATATGCGTCTAAATTGGGCATCAAGAATTACACCTGGTTTCATCAGGCATAATCATGGCACCCAAAGTTCGGCGCCAAAATTAGCATTGATTTTTAGTTCCATTTACTGAATCTAGCCCTTTCCTGCTACTTACACAGGTAAGTTTAAAATCCTGCTTGTAGCCTTTAAAACATTTTGTACAATCCCTGACTATTCTGTACACCCCTCTCCGAATGCTTCGATCTATTCACGATTATCGTATGGTTCTGCCCAGCTTACGAGTGCCTCATTTTGAGTCTACCTGTGGTAGTGATTTCTTTTTTACAGCCCCTGCACGCTGACCTCTGCTTATTTGTGGAGAACTTTCCCTTTTACACTTTAAAGCTGCAATTAAGTCATGGTTATTTCAGCAGGCATATCCTGGCTGAGTTGTGAATAGTTTCTCTGCATTGCGCTCTTCATGATCTACCCCTCTTTGTTGTTTTTCTGTTAGTCTGTGTCTTCTGTTTCTATCTTTGGAATATGAATATTTATTTTATTTGGATTTTTTTCTCACACCTTTTTTCAGTAGTAGCTCAAGGTGAGTTACATTCAGGTACACTGGGTATTTCTCTGTCCCTGGAGGGCTCACAATCTAAGTTTGTACCTGAGGCAATGGAGGGTTAAGTGACTTGCCCAAGATCACAAGAAGCAGAAGTGGGATTTGAACCGGCCACCTCTGGATGTCAAGACTGGTACTCTAACCACTAGACCCACTCCTGGGTTTCTTTCCTATTGATTTTGTAGTTCCTTTCTTTATCTTTTTTGGATTGTGCACCGTTTTGTCCTTTTATGTCAGCTAAAAGTGGTATAGTAAGTCTGCAATAAATAAATACACTGACCTGCGAAAGCAGCAGTATCCCGTACATTTAAGCATGCAAGGAGCTGGTAAACGCAGGCACCCAGTTATAGAAATGCCGTTTTTATGATAATTTTCACTGCTATCTTTATCAGCTTATGCCCCTGGTAATGCCTCTTTGCAGGGTCACCGAGGGGGGGGGGGGGGGGGGGAAATTCCCTGGTTCCAGCCTGCAAGGGGGGCTCGGTGCCAGAAGGTTCTGCTCCCTTGGTCTGTCTCTCTCCTGCGTGTCGGGACCTGGGTAATTGTGTTAAAGTGATAACCATTTTTGCAAAAACTTCATTGGCTACCAGTACAATACCGGGCTAAATTTAAAACTCTTATCTCTGATCTTCAAGGCCCTGAAAGGAAATGGCCCCGAGTATCTGAAGAATAGGATGATCCTCCACACACTGCCAAGGACACTAAGGTTCTCCCAAGGACTTTCACTAACTACACCCTCTCCAAAAGACATTACAAGATGTGATACCCACAAGCGAGCCTTCTCCGGAGTAGCTCCCACACTCTGGAATGTATTGCCTGAAAGGCTCAACTTAACACAAAACTACCTCTACTTCAGGAAGCAGGTGAAAGCTTGGCTCTTCAACCAAGCCTTTAATGGAAGAAGTAACTAACTTGTTAGTCTCACTCACACACACACTCACACACACACACACACACACACACACACACACACACAAGGAGTGACTCGGGCTGAACATACTGCAGCGGGACATGTTTATCCACTCCTCCATGTGCAGCTTTCTTCAAATTTGAAAGAGGGCCTCAAAGCAGTAGGCTGCATGTCCTTCAGATTTAGGCATGATTGGGGCACTTATAATGTGGACCCAGACCAACTGCCCTGCTTGAACCCCCTAACACCAGCCTTGACCCGGACACACATTTATTCACAATTTTCTGACATTATGTTTACATATATACATGACTTTGAACTTGTCCTTTTCATGTGTTACTTTTGCAAGACACGGACAAACATTCAGGACCTGAATCTGAATTGAGGGTAGATTACCACATTCTCATTCAAGAAAAAGAAAATTCAGGGGTCACTTCAGTAACAGCAACATTACTTGGAGACAGATTCAGTAAAGTATGGTAACCCAAAGTAGGAGACTCTTAACTGAGCACACTAAACAAGCCAGTCACCATGCATGTTAATTGCCACTGGCCAATTCATTTAAAAAAATGCACAACTTGTGATAACAGCAGCATTGGAAACGGTACTTTAGTAAATCATCCCTTTTGTGATGTAACTCAAACAACGAAAAAGACAGTCACCACATAAAACTGCCATACCATAACCCAGTGATTCTCAACCCAGTCCGTGAGGCATGCCTAGTTTCAGGACTGAGTTGAGAAGTACTACCATAACCAGGGACAAATTTAACTTTCCATTGCCCGAGGTACAAAAAACTTAGAGGTCGATGCTCAGAACTGTTGCCGGAACAGCGCTGAAACCTAGCTCGCTAATGCTCAAAGGAAATGATATATATGCATGTTGTAAAAGCGAAAGCAAAGGGGAGGACGTGTTTGGCACATGCGCAGAAGAGTTTCACAGTAAGCTTAGCTCCTGTGTGCATGCACCTGGCAAACCTGAACATGAAGCACACATTGGCATCTGTTTTCTGCGCCTTTAAATATAATGTTTCAATTTTTTTAAAACTTGGAATGCTTAAATTTAAATGCAGAAAACAGGCTCCGATGTGTGCTTTCTCTTTCAGGTTTGCTCTGACTCGCACACATTCATTTCTCACTACCAGCGCTTAGGGTCTTGCATGGGCTTCCTTCTGCTTCCGAATTATATAAAAACTTGCAGATTTTTAAACACAGACTCATGAGAAATCCTCTCTTCAAATACCCTGAGCTGGAATTATTTTTTTTCAGCGGTAAGGTGGCTTTGTTTTGTACGCTGTTCTCTGAGCATTGGGAGAGAATAGGAAATGACCTCATTAACATCTGATTACATTGGCATGATATTTGTACTAACCTTTGGCACACAGGTTGTCTCCTGTGCTAGAGCCTCTGAGCATTCTGCGCTCAATACTGCAGGCGCTAGTCCAGCGTTAATCACCTCTAGTGCCCGCGTTTGGTTCTGAGCATTGGGGCATTAGACTGTGAGTCCACTAGGGACAGAGAAAGTGAAACTGCCTTGGTTGTTCCACAGAAAGGCAATATATCAAATACATAATGACTCATGGCTAATGACGATGGTGGCATTCATAGGCAGAATTGGAGAATGATAGGGAGGGCATATTTCTCCCCCCACCCCACCAAGAAATCTTAGACCATGGTCCTAAAGCAAGTGGACTCAGGTTCCTATATAGCACAGGTTTTTGGTGCCTTCAAAATTTGATGCCTTAGGCAATTGTTTATGTTGTCATAAGAACATAAGAGTAGCCATACTGGGTCAGACCAGTGGTCCATCTAGCACAGTATCCTGTTTCCAACAGTTGCCAAGGCCGGTCAGAAGTACCTGATAGAAACCCAAATCGTGGCAACATTCATGCTACAAATCCCAGGGAAGCAGTTGCTTCCCCATGTCTGTCTCAATAGCAGACTATGGACTTTTCCTCCAGGACTTTGTCCAAACCTTTTTTAAACCCAGATACATTAACCGCTGTTACCGCATCCTCTGGCAAAGAGTTCCAGAACTTAACTATTTGTTGAGTGAAAAAATATTTCCTCTTATTTGTTTTAAAAGTATTTCCAGATAATTTCCTTGAGTGTCCCCTAGTCTTTGTACTTTTGGAACAAGTAAAAAATCGATACTTCTATTTGTTCTACACCACTCAGGATTTTGTAGACCTCTATCATATCTACCCTCATCCTTCTCTTTTCCAAGCTGAAGAGCCCTAACCTCTTTAGCCTTTCCTCACATAGAACTAACCCACGGATTCTATATAGCATGACTTAAGTTACACTCGCAAATCCAGTCATATTCTGGATTTGCACATGCAACTTAATTAGTTAACAAGCTAATCAGCAGCAATAATTGCCATTTAACAATCAATTATTAACACTAATTAGCATTAATTAGAATTTACACAGAGAACTGTCTAAGTGTATTCTATAACATGATGCATGTAAATTCTAAGTCACATAGTTGAAAAGGGGGTGTGGCCATGACATGGAATGGGAGGGTCATAGGCGTTTCTAAAAACTATACACATGGTTATAGAATACACCCAGTCTGCGTGTAATTTACGTGTCAGCATTTACATTTTTTCTTTGTGTAACTGCTTGCAACTAAATTTAGTCGTGCAGATGGGTGCTCAGTGTATTCTATAAAACGAGCAGATGTGTAGGCTTCTTCTATAAAGTACACCTGGTGTATTTCGATTCGGCGCTAATTTTTCAGGCACGATATTTAGAATCTAGTCCTAACTGCCAGGACTCTCAGCAACAACCCTAGTTCTGAGAAACTGTATTGCAAATACTGCAGCAGACCCTAGAAAAGAGAACAAGCCAGACTGCTACAGATCTCCACACGCAAGCAAGACACTAGCAGAATCCCTCACCTCAGTTACACACACAGAACACAGGTAGATCCACAGCAAATGCAGATTAGAAGAAATAGAAACATGCAGGTGCCCCTCTACAAGTCGTTGGTGAGGCCCTACCTGGAGTATTGTGTTCAGTTTTGGAGGCCGTACCTTGCTAAAGATGTAAAAAGACTGGAAACGGTGGAAAGAAAAGCTACAACAATGGATTGGGATTTGCATTGTACTAGGAGAGACTTGCTGACCTGAACATGTATACCTTAGAGGAAAGGAGAAACAGGGGTGACATGATACAGACGTTCAAATATTTGAAAGGTATTAATCCGCGGCGGGGGGGGGGGGGGGGGAGAGTGGCAGGGCGGCAGACCAAAATGTGCCCCCCACCTCGGGTTCTGGCCCCCTCCCACCACAAGGTCTGGCTACACCCCTGCTGCCAGCTAAGCACCGGCACTACAAAAATAGAAAATAATTTTGTACAGCGCACGCTGGGGTTGGGAACTATCGCCGGGTGCCAGCGGTAGTTCCAGATTGGTGCGCAGCAAGAAAATTTCTTCATAACCATGGGAGGAGCAGGAGAAGCAGCAGCAAAATAGCAAAATATGTCACAACCTGCCAGAAACATAATCTGACCAGAACCCGAACCCAGGAATTATAATAACAGTTTTTCTTCTTTTCTATTTATTTATTTTTTTACCAATTCATGTATTACTTTGGTCAGAAGACAAACTGTCAGACCAATAATGTTTCCTGAATCTGAGAGGCAGAGAAAAGAGAGAAAGCAAGCAGAAAGCAGAGTAAGACTTAGCACAGAAAAAAGAGCAGTGACAGAAAGGATAGTATGAGACTAATAGCAGTAAGGAGAGAGGGAGCAGAAAGAGAATGTGAGACTGAGAGACTTCAGAAAGGAGAGTCAAAGATGGGAATGATATACGAAGGTGAAAGAATACAGGAAGGTAAGAATGAGATACAGAGTGCAGAAATGAGAGAAAGAGAGGCAGATAGACAGAGTATTCGAAGTAGAAACTGAGAAACATGGTGTGCAGGAAAGAAAGAGACAGTGTAGAAAGCAGAGATGAAGAAAATAGATTGAGAGAGTATCCAGAAAGGAGAGTAACACAGAAAAACAGAATGCAGGAGAGAGGAAGAGAGACAGCAGGAAGCAGAGAATGAGAGGTGGTGATTTTTTTTCCATGGTCTCGGAGCCTGGCCTATAATCACATTGCAAAGGGTGTAATTAGAATCTTTGTGGAAAAACAAAATAAAGAAAAATCCAAATAAATCATCTTTCTCCCTGAAGGGCTGTTAACTTATAAAAAATGCACTAATTTATGTTTAGGAGAACACATGATAACACGGTACAATGAAGAAGAGCGGGGTGGGCAGGCAGTAATTCTGCAGGACACAGATGAGAGAGAGGAACAGGCTGCAGGGCCCGTAGCATCTCTCCTGACACTTGCTCACAGTTTATCTGCGGCACCTGACACTGAGGTTTGGTTTTACATAACCAGACCCCATAATGAAATCCTAAGCTGCAGTTACATTCCCAGTCCCTTCCACTCAGCCTTCACCCTTAGCCTGTAGCATAAACCAGAAGAACCCTCTTAAACACCAAACCCTATCCCTAGTCCCTAATCTCTAAAACGCCAACCCTGATCACGAAACCCTAATCTGGACCCCTTGCCCTTCCCCTAACACACAAATTACTGTTTTCAAGTTTACCTCATTGATTATATTTATGTTTCTACTTGATCATTTTTACTTTTGTTATGCTGTTAACAAAATTGTAGGTTTCATGTTAAACTGTACCTGCTGTACACCGCCTTGGGTGAATCACTTCATAAAGGTGGTTAATAAATCCAGATAAATAAATAAATTCTGTCCATTCCATGATACATTCTAGTTCTGCTTTGCTCTCACTGTCAGTGAAGTTTCTGTGAATGCAGGGTATGTTTACAGATCTTAAGGTGCAGGTTTATATTGGAGATCTGTCCTGTCCTGTAGACCTTGGACTTCACTCCCATCTAGAAGAACTAGTTAAGTGATGCTATCAAATATTGTACTGAAATCCCTTGGAGGGCAGTTTAAAAGTAGGGGCCACGCTGTGGGGGTGGGCTTGATAGGTGGAATGCCATTTTAGCTTGCTCCCTCATAGTTTGCCCTCTTAATGGATCCTGTGTACAACTTTTAAAGACGCCTCTTTTCTACAAGTTTCCAAAGCAGGGCCATCCTGATCACCTAGTGGACATGGCATGTGCCTAGGGTGGCACAATTTGGGGAGTGGCACTGGTGCAGCAGAAGTCACTGCACTAAACAAGTGTTGGGGCAGACGGCATGGAGTCTTAGGTACCCATGAGGGGCATAATCGAACGGGGCGCCCATGTTTTCCTGAGGACTTCCTCGCAGGATGTCCGGCGAAGGGGTGGGGAAACCCGTATTATAAAAACAAGATGGGCGTCCATCTTTTGTTTCGATAATACGGTCATGGACGCCCAAATCTCAACATTTAGGTCATCCTTAGAGATGGTCGTCCCCGGTTTTCGGCGATAATGGAAACCAAGGACGCCCATCTCAGAAATGACCAAATGCAAGCCCTTTGGTCGTGGGAGGAGCCAGCATTCGTAGTGCACTGGTCCCCCTCACATGCCAGGACACCAACCGTGCACCCTAGGGGGCACTGCAGTGGACTTCACAAATTGCTCCCAGGTGCATAGCTCCCTTACCTTGGGTGCTGAGCCCCCCAAATGCCAACTCCCCACAACTGTACAACACTACCATAGCCCTAAGGAGTGAAGGGGGGCACCTACATGTGGGTATAGTGGGTTTGTGGTGGGTTTTGAAGGTAGGGGGGGGTGGGCCTGGGTCTGCCTGCCTGAAGTGCACTGCACCCACTAAAACTACTCCAGCAACCTTCATACTGCTGTTAGGGAGTTAGGTATGACATTTGAGGCTGGCATAGAGGCTGGCAAAAAATATTTTTAAAGTTTTTTTTTTAGGGTGGGAGGGAACCATTGGGGGAGTAAGGGGAGGTCATCCCCAATTCCCTCCAGTGGTCATCTGGTCAGTTCGGGCACCTTTTTGAGGCTTGGTTGCAAGAAAAAATGGACCAAGTAAAATCGGCCAAGTGCTCGTCTGGGACGCCGTTCTTTTTTCCATTATCGGCCGAGGACGCCCATGTGTTAAGCACGCCCCAGTCCCACCCTTGCTTTGCTTCCGACACTTCCCTGGGAACTTTGGTCGTCGCCGCGACAGAAAGCAGTTGAGGATGCCCAAAATCAGCTTTCAATTATGCCGATTTGGGCGACCCTAGGAGAAGGACGCCCATATCCTGATTTGTGTCGAAAGATGGGCACACTTCTCTTTCGAAAATAAGCCTGCATATGGTTCAGACCTGTTGTGTCCCGTCCCCTCCGAATCAGGAAGTTTACAGGGAGCATGACACGGCAGATGTAGATGTTCAAGGCCCCACACCATTTTAGCACTGCAGACTTGGGAAGACTTTTTTTGGGCAGTGCAGCAGAATCAGCAGTAATACAATGAAGGGTGAGGAAGGCCTAGCAGGGAGAAGGAAAGGGCAGTTGCTGGGCACCTCAGGAAGGGGCAGGGAAAGGAAGGGGAAATGCTGGGCATGAGGGAAGAGGGCCTTAAGCTGCCCATGGGAACAGCATGTGGCTGAAGGTTCACCTAGGGCAACAGGTACCCTTGGGCTGTCCCTGTTTCAGAGATAGATAAGACAGTACGCAGTACGGGAGTATTCAGAACTAGGCCATACAGAGGGGAAAGCACTTAAGTAATCAGACCTGATGAAATGTTCACATACCCAGAATTGAACCCACACAGGTAGCTGTATTGACATACAAGGCAGAAGCAAATGGGAGATCAGTAATTTCACACTGCAGAAGGGTGGAGTATCCCTGCTCCTGAAGGTCGAAGACTGCCTATATTCAAGCCCTTTCTAAAAAAAACAAAAACCCTTTTTGGGACTAAACCCTGGCTTTTCCTGATCCTAGCCCATTCAATTTTATACATGTTTACTGTAATAAATATTGTTCTTGACTTCAGTACAGTGTAAGCTCCACACAGCAGGTATATCATTATATATATCTAGAAACACTAGTAGTAGTTAGCTCTAATTTTCTCTGTAGGGTTTTTTTTTTCCAAGAGTGAGGAAGAAGGACACAATCTGAATCTATAGAGCACATCTGTCATTCCGTAACAGTATATAACTACCAGCATTCAAAGAGAGCAACAATTCTACCTATAAAAAGGAAGCACTACGAATATTACACCAGGCCCCAAAACACCAATACATCTCCTACTGAGCAAACAGACTGAGCTGGACTGCTACAGATTCTCCCACAGAAACTACATTAACACTATATTGTACCTCAGTCGTATGTGCAGAGTATAAAGATATTCTTCATCAAATATAGAATAAGGGACCACAAAGCAGAAAAAGAAATGTTCACATAAAATCTGAAATAGGACTACTCCCCTCACCCCTCCAAAGAAACCCCAAAAAGCAAAAAATAGACCGCCTGCAGTGTGACACCAGAGAAATAGGAAACAAAAATGCATTTTCTCCTGTACCACGCAAGTACATAGAGGAAAGATGCACATTTCCCAAAACTGAGAGAGAAAATCAAAAACTCTTCAGTCATTATTCAGCAACATTTATGCAGATAACCAAACCATGGACAATACAGACCAGCACCCAGGATTTGTCCTGTTATTTTATTTGAACTATGGAATTTTAAAATTATTGATAAAAACATCAGTAATTGAGGAAAATGTATTTTTTTTCTCAAATCTGAGTGGCCTTTATTAAGCTGAAATATTCCTAGGTAGTTTTAACACATTTCCTTTATGGAAATATTCAAATGGAAACTAACCGCATGGCTGGCACATGCCGATTTTCTAGGAGAAGGTCTGTGTGCTACAAGAAAGGCAAAACGGCCTAGGAACATATGAAAATCAAATATGCATGTGCTCTTTTCTAAGCTGCCAAGATACCCAGTTCTAAGAGAGAGACTATTTGGCCAGTCCTGGTTTCCAACTTACATCCCAAAATAATATGGGTTTTGCAGGGCCACTGAGAGACAAAGCAGGGCTCGGAGCAAGCAATCTTAAGGCCATCCCCCCCCCCCCTCCATACCAACCAAAGTAATTTTAACAATTGGACCAGTTGTCTGTCTTCTCTCCTACTGCACTCATGCTGTGTGCAGGCTGGCACCGGGTTATCACGTTAACATGTTAACTTTAAGTCTTTTCTGCCATGGTGGAAACAGGAAGTAGTCACAGTCAGGAAGAGGCGGAATGAGCGAGGCAGGAAGAAGGACCTGCAGTGGCAAAGAAGACAATACGTTAATGTGATAACCTTCAAGTAGGAGACCAATGAATGCAGCCTTATTCTGCCTGCTCAATTGCTTGTGCCAGCACCACCACTGGGAAGCCTTACCAGCATGGCAGAAGCACCTCTTGGAGGCCAGGCCCTGGGAATCTTGCATCCCTCCCCCCCCCCCAACACACCCCCTTGGAGGCCCTGGGAATTTGTAGTCCCTGAATCTATCTATTTAAACCAGAGCTGCAGGTCTCATAATGCAACAAGATAGGGTTGTTAAAAATATAGGATTAGCCTTAAGTCTCTCTCTCTTGGAACTGGGTAACTTGGCAGCTTTGTCTTTTTCTCCCCCAAGTTAAAGAAACTCTCAATGACACCTCTTTTTAATATGGACCCCATCCATTTCTCATCATACCATTTTACCTCAACCTGATTGGAGTGGAGTAACCTAATGGTTAGTGTTTTATGCTTATTAATATTTGATATATTGCCCAATTTGCAGGCCTGAGCAGTTCACAATATTATATAATATCAATAAGGAAAAGAAATACAATAAATGATAGGAAAGCAACAAAGGGACACGTCCCTTTGTGCGTCACTTCGAGCTTCGCTGAGGTGCGATCTCTCGGAAGAAGAAGGCCCCACATTCTTGAACCTAATACACTGTGAGTTTTTTCTAGCAAAAAAGGTGCCGGTACTCAAATGGCAGGCCACCTTTCAGGGGTGGGGTGATTACTGAGAGACCCACCCCACAATAGCCAGGCCCCCTGAAACCAGCCCCAGAACCTCTGCTAAAGCAGAATTGGGGTGTAGAGCCTGAGCTCTTTCATTAAAACTTGAGGACCATGGGTCAATTTTAGCAGACAATGGAAAAGGTGCCGGTACTCAGTACCCCCAAGTACCCCCTCAAAAAAGCCCTGCTAATACATAAGTTGTATTCTATCAACTCCCTTCAATTTATGTTGAAGTCATCATGTCATTTGAATCAAATATTGCATTCTTGCTTTACTACTTATTATTATGTCTATGAATATTGAGCCCACAAATGAACCCTTGAAACACAACATTCCTGTAATCATTTCATATAGGGAAAAAACATGGTGTGACAACTATAAAGCTAATCGGTATTCCAGTTTTAACAATAGGTTTTCTAGCCCATTATAAACCATGAAATTCCACTGCTTTGTCACCCGCTGATCACCATGCATATCTCCCTGTCCCTCATCCACTCAGCCCTCCCTGTCTCTCACCTAACCCACCCCTCCCTCATCCTTTCAGACTGTCACTGAAATACTTTGATGTTTCACTTATATATGCTGCTATTTATCAAAATTTGTTTATTTCTGATCTGATGAAGAAGGGCTACCTTCGAAAGCTAATCAAAAAATGTATTGTTAGTCCAATAAAAAAGGTATCATCTTATTTTCTTTTCTGTGTTTTATTTTATTCTATTTCTATTGATTAACAATAATAACCAATCTGAACATACTGTACAAACCAACTTAATAGATCCTCTTATTACAAATCCAATCAGTCAAATTCTTTACCACAACATCATCCTATAAATATAGAGTATTCAGAAATCATCTCCACATCCTTCTTGCCCATTCCGATGGGTTATGTAAATGCTAGATCCGTTGTGAATAAAACGGATATTATAAGAGATTGGATAGAGGAGGAAGACCTTGGATTAGTGTTTATAACAGAAACATGGCTTAATACCAAAGAAGACCCAGCAATAAAAGATCTATGCCCACCAGGTTATAAAATCCTCCACAAAACAAGAATTTTAAAAAGAGGAGGGGGAATGGCTATTTTGTATAAGTTTCTCTGTAAGAGAGAACTAATTTCTAGCCTAAATTCAACAAATATTGAGATCTTGGCTTGTAAATTAGAGGATGAAAATCTCAATGATCCCTATGTATTGTTCTTTTCTATCATCCTCCAGGAAACTGGCTTCTCTCTGAAGATGATTTCTTTTAAATTCCCTAACATATTATTAATAGGTGACATAAACTTAAATTTAAATGACACAAAAACCAAAAGTATGAACGATTTTCTAACTTCTTGGAGGTTCACCCAAATTCCTGCTCCATTCTCTCATATTAAAGGCCACCTCTTAGATCTTCTAGCTTACAGATTCATTAATCCTGACAATATCTTTATAAACAACTTGGATTGGCCCCCATACCCTGGTCTGACCATAAAAAAAACAACATTCCCTATCAATTGGAAGGAGGAAACTAAAGCCAAAAAGATCAGGGACAATCTTTCCTCCTACAAAACTGGGTGTAAAATTAACATTTTAGAATTCTGGTCCAAAATTATCAATACCCACCAACTCCCTTCAACAGAATATAAGAATTTTATGGGAAAATGGGATAAGCTTAGCAAATCCATCCTAGACAAAATAGCTCCCATAAAAACGAAGACCAGATTTAAGCAAAAAATTCACCTTGGTTCCAACAAAATGCAGGAGACTAGAAAGAAAGTGGTAAAAAACAAACTTAGATGATGACAAACTATTATGGAAAGCAGCTATTAAAGAATACAAAAAAAAAATAATAGAAGCCAAAACATAGAAACATGACAGCAGATAAAGGCCATATGATCCATCCGGTCTGCCCATCCTCTGTAACCCCTAACTCTTCCTTTTCCTAAACAATCCCACATGCTTATCCCATGCCTTTTTAAATTCAGGAACAGTCCTCAACTCCACAACCTCCACTGGGAGGCCATTCCATGCATCCATCACCCTTTCTGTGAAATAGTATTTCCTTAGATTACTCTTAAACCTATTCCCTCTTAACTTCATCATATGCCCCCTCATTCCAGAGCTCTCCTTCAGTTGAAAAAAGCTCTCTTCCTGTACATAAATGCCCTTGAGATATTTAAACATCTTTATCATGTCTCCTCTCTCCCTCCTCTCTTCCAGCGTATACATGTTGAGGTTCATAAGCCTGTCCCTATCATTTCTACATTTAAGACTGCTTACTAATTTTGTAGCTGCCCTCTGGACCGACTCCATCCTGTTTATATCTTTCCATAGGTGCAGTCTCCAGAACTGCATACAGTACTCCAAATGGGGCCTCACTAGAGACTTATACAATGGCACTATCACCTCCTTTTTCCTGCTGGTCATGCCTCTCTTTATGCACCAAAGCATCCTTCTGGGTTGACCATCACTTTTTTCTACCTGTTTGGAAGCTTTAAGGTCATCAGACACAATCACCCCCAAGTCCACCTTCCTTCGTACACTGAAGCACTTCACCCCCTATACTATACTGTTCCCTTGGATTCTTGTGACCCAAGTGCATGACCCTGCATTTTTTGGGATTAAACCTTAGTACCAACTATTGGTCCATTCCTCCAGCTTTGGTAGGCCCTTTCTCGTGTCATTGATGTCATCTAGAGTGTCCACCCTATTGCAGAGTTTGGTATCATCCACAATGAGACAAACCTTACCAAACAGCCCTTCCGCAATATCGCTCACAAAGACGTTAAAAAGAATCAGCCCTAGGACCGATCCCTGCGGTACTCCACTGACGACATCCTTTTCTTCAGAGCAAGCTCCATTTACCACTACCCTCTGTCTCCTACCATTCAACCAATTTTTAACCCAATCAGTTACTCTAGGTCCCATACCGAGGGTACTCAATTTATTTATCAGTCACCTGTGTGGAACCGTGTCAAAGGCTTTGCTGAAATCCAAGTATACCACATCAAGCGCCCTTCCCACGTCCAACTGTTTGGTCACCCCGTCGAAGAAGACAGTCAGATTCATCTGACACGACCTGCCACTAGTGAAGCCATGCTGCCTCGGGTCCTGCATTCCATTTAGTTCAAGAAATCTCACAATCCTCCTCTTTAGAAGCGTTTCCATTAGCTTATTCACCAACCTCCTCCTTACTTCCTCTCTTGTGCACGTAAATTGTAGGAATGCCCCTGATCCGCCCGTGACCCACCCATGGCCGCACCCCCTCTTTGGAGCTGAATGTAAAATTTATGTGCTGATCCTGGTGACTAAAAATGCACGTATAAACTTCAATGAATACAAATTAGTGCCGATAATTGATTATTAACATCCAATTATCAGCGCTAATTGGCTCATTAATTAAATTGCGCATGCAAATTGGAGTGCACCCAAATATGTGTACACAATTTTAAGCAGCATTTATAGAATTTTGGGATCTATGCATCACTTGGAGATACACCCATGGCCTGCCCATGCTCCGGAAAGCAATACAGAAGAACCAATCCTCGCAAACCAGCACAAATGGCGAACGGACATAGTGAAGATGATAATGAAATACACAAACAGTCACTGATGCTTAAATTATTCCTTATTCTCACACTTGTTTACTCGTCTCAATAACTGAACATATACTTACTCTCCCCAATCTGCTTCAAGCACATTGGAAATGTACAAGAAAGTGCACTTTTTATTTTTTGGCTCCTTTCCTGTGGAATAATGTTCCCCTTTTACTTAGAATTGGTTTCTCCTTAGCTTTTAATTGACCCTCTTTTTCTTCAGGGAATTTTTGCAACCAGCCAGTCCATTGGGCAAAATAGGATGTTTTATTTTGTTTCACTTTTTGGGATAATTGTGCTGTATGATTGGTGGTCTCTTTCCTATTTTTATAGAGTTCTTTCTTGTTTTAATTTTCTTATTGAATTCTACATTTGCTTTGCCAAGTTGGAAATATCGAACAATGCTCAGAAGAAATCGCATGCAAATGACCTGAAAAGACTTCTACCATGCACCTCGTAGGGAGGGCTGCCAGGGCATGCGCAGAGCATCCATTTGCAAAGTTGCACATGCCCAGAACAGCCCTCTACAGCGTTTCACGGCTTTCATACACACATGCAAGCTGGACGCAGGACGTCAGACTCACAGAAACAGAACGAAGTCTTGCGTCGAAAGAAGAGGACCTGCAAAGGTAGGTGACGGCGGCGGCGGGGGAGGGTTGGGGACGGGAGGGTGGGTCAAGAGGGTCATCGGCAGGAAGGTCCAGGGCCAAATCTACGGGGTGGCCCTCATGGCCCCACGTAGCTACGCCACTGAGGCCGATGCCCAGAATCAAATGTGGGCGCCAGAGGTGATTACCGCTGAACTAGCGCCCGCAGTAGTGAGCGCAGAATGCTCAGAGGCTCTAGCACGGGAGACAACATGTGCTCCAAAGACTAGTGCAAATAGCATGCCAATGCAGTCAAACGGATGTTAATGAGGTCATTTCCTATTCCCTCCCAATTCTCAGAGAACAGTACAGAAATCAAAGCCGCCCTTACCAATGAAAAAATAACGCCAGCTCGGAGCAGAGGTTAGGGTGTTTGAAGAGAGCATTTCTCACGATCCTTTCTTTAAAATCTACTGGTTTTTATATAATTTGGAAGCAGAAGGAAGCCCATGCAAGCCCCTGGTAGTGAGAAACGAATGTGTACGAGTCAACGCAAACCCAAAAGTGAAAGCACACATTGGTGCCCATTTCCTGCATTTAAACATAAGTGTTCCAAGTTTTTAAAGAATTGAAATGCTTATATTTAAAGGCGTTGAAAACAGAGGCCAATGTGTGCTTCATGCTCGGGTTTGCCAGATGCATGCGCACAGGTGCTGAGTTTATTGCAAAACTGTTCTATGCATGTGTCACGAACATCCCCCCTTTGCTTTCACTTTTATAGCATGCATATAATTTGAATATCATTTCCTTTGAGCATTGGTGAGCTAGGTTTCTGCACTGCTCCAGCAGAATGGCTTCTGCACTGTTGGCTTACTGCGGAAGTTCTGAGCATGGGCCTAAGAGGAACAGATGAGTGGAAAGAAAAGAGAGAAGGGAAAGAGAAATGGTATGAGTTTGTAGAATGAGGTCAGAGCTCAAAGGATAAAGAGATCACACAGAGTTGATTTTTCCACAGCTGTCACTGGACACTCTTTCCCTGAGGGAAGTGGGCGTCCGGTAACTCCCTCTTTTTTAGGAGGGAGGGCGGTGTCAAACACTCAAGTGTTAGAATTTCTGGAGCTTGAAAATATTTTGCTTAGGGCAGGAAAACTATTTGGAGCCAACATGGGAATCGGAAGCAACAGCGAATCCCGAGATGTCTGTCTGGGGACAGGATGAGGTTCATTCACCCCCCAGGTCACTGAGACCCATCATGTAGCAAGAAGGAGGGCAGGAAAATCCAGACCAACCGCCGCTGCAAGATCTGAGCATGCTGTGACCCCTCTTTTTCCCTCTTGCCTTGACAAGACTTTCTCACACTCTCTTCTCCTATGTGTGATCAGTATACAAAACATTTGAAGAAGGGGACTGGCGCCTCCCAGTGGACAGACTCCAACATATATCATTACAATTGTATTTTATAAATGAACATAGGCATAAATGGATCTTTTATAAATTTATGCCCCACATATATAATTTTGGCAACACATACACAGTTCATCAAGGCAAGAAAATTTCGTGAATCTGAATAAGGAAACCACCCTGGTGGAAATGGAATAAAAATTTCTACTGTGTGGAAAGCCTGTTATACATGAAAGAAAGGCTTTACATAAAATTGCCTAGCTGTTTACTTGCATAAACATAGTGCACTGACAAGATGGCACAGACTTATATGCCTGGGGCCATAGTCTGGTCAGACCAGAGGCAAAGAATCAAAGCCAGTGCTGGGCAGACTGCTATAGCCTGTGCCCTGATTGTGGTAGAACAGATTTGGGGGGGGGGGGGGGGGGGGGGGGGGGGGCTTGGAGAATTTCAGTAGTTGGAGAACAAGACCAGTGCCGAGCAGACTTCTCTGGTCTATCCCTAAAAATGGCAAGGATAGATCAAGTATACATATGTAGTATCACATCATACCTTATACTATGAGTTAATCTTATTGGGCAGACTGGATGTACAGGTCTTTATCTGCCAATATCTACTATGCTACAGAGTTGCAATGTACACACATATTTTATTAGTGGAGTGAGGAGTGGCCTAGTGGTTAGGGTGGTGGACTTTGGTTCTGGGGAACTGAGTTTGATTCCCACCACAGGCAGCTCCTTCTGACTCGGGGCAAGTCACTTAACCCTCCATTGCCTGCCACATTGAGCCTGCCATGAGTGGGAAAGCACGGGGTACAAATGTAACAAAAAATAAATTAAAATACATGAGTGTATCTGTAGAGTACATCCACATATTTATGTCAAGTTCGGAGCAGAAGTAAAGCTGTCCATTACTAGTTCTGAGACCCTATTTTATAAAGGCACATGGGCATCTGTTGCATTCATAAAGTACCATCTGTAGATGCCACCACTGCAGCAAATTTGGACACCTAGGGGTTATCAATAGAAATCAAACAAAATAAAACATGGAAAAGAAAATAAGATGATACCTTTTTTATTGGACATAACTTAATACATTTCTTGATTAGCTTTCGAAGGTTGCCCTTCTAAAAAAGGTATCATCTTATTTTCTTTTCCATGTTTTATTTTGTTTGATTTCTATTGATAACCTTAAGAGTGGACTAACACGGCTACCACACTTCCCGACACCTAGGGGAAAATTCTATAACATATAACATATACGGAGAAACGTACTTATATGGTAGTTAGGCCCCACTCAGTGCATCCTAGGAGGCACCTCATAGGACAGGGCAACACTATTTTCAAGATGGTGCCCAGAGAAGCAAGAGCAAGTGGGCATCGCTCTTGCTTCCTACAAGGTATAGGGATCTGGGGTGTGGGCTGGGCCAGGCCAAAGTGACGAGGGGAGAGGGCTGGGATGAGCTGGGTCAGGCCTGGCATGGCCTAACCAGGGGGGCACCATGCTGGGCCAGGCCTGACCTGGCCTGGCCAAGCCAGTGGGAAGGGTCACTGGAATACCAGGCCATTTTGTGATGGGAAGATGTGGGCCAGGGAAGCTGGGGGCACAGGACCACCAGGGCATTTCTTTATATGGGAGAAGGGGGCTGATGCTCAAGTCAAGTCATATTGGGTCAGGCTGGAAGGGCAGCCATTAGACCACTAGGTATTTTTTTGAAGCTGTGTTTTTTTTTTTTGTGCCAGTGAAGCAGGGTAGTTAGGTTGGAGAGAAGGGCTGCTGCTAGACAGTTCTCCTCTCAACCAACCCTTCTACTCTGCCCCATACCCAGCGTAAACTTTCCCATACTAAATGCACCTGAAAAGTTTTTTTGGGTGTAGCTGTGGGGTAATTAATGACCACATTTACATGGTTTCAACGTGTTTATACCTAAGTGGAAACCATTTGAGCATTTGGTGTACACACAAACCCAGCATTAACAGCATGTTAATGTTTGCGGTACTTTTGAGCATGTGCCCCATAGTGTGTAATTGCAAGGGGGTGTATGTATAGGCGGAGCTTGGACAGGATTCAAACTTATGTACATAACCTATAGAATACTGTAAGTTATATTGATATTTGTAGCACTTCAGTAGTAACTATGGACAAGTTCCTAGACAAAATAGTCTGCTATTGAGACAGACATGGGGAAGCCACTGCTTGCCCTAGGATTGATAGCATGGAATGTTGCAACTATTTGGGTTTCTGCTAGGAGTACTTGTGATCTGGTTTGGCCACTGTTTGGAAAACAGGATACTGGGCTAGATGGACCATTGGTCTGACCCAGTATGGCTATTCTTATGTTCTTAAATCAAGTTAGGCTAGTATTTTATAAAGTAAAGTAGGTGCCTACCAGGATCCCACCGGACGCCCTATTATGGAACTGCCCTGCTGCTGTCCCATTTTTTCCTGAATCAGTTCTTTTAAGTAAAATGAAACTTGAGCTGGGACTTCTGTGCCCTTGGTCCAAGGCAAGATTGCGGTGAGCAGATAAG
This sequence comes from Microcaecilia unicolor, assembly GCF_901765095.1. NCBI lineage: Eukaryota > Metazoa > Chordata > Amphibia > Gymnophiona > Siphonopidae > Microcaecilia > Microcaecilia unicolor. The sequence goes on from NC_044041.1 coordinate 112,327,209, forward strand.
TAGTTGTTATATACACCGATAACAAGAAAGCAATTCTACATGTGTGCTCAGACCTCAGTACTTCATAGGCTTATGAAATATGTGATGTTATGGACATCTGGGACTAATGATTAAATTGGCAAGTCATTTATAAGCAGTCTGCTTGGCTGCTGCAGTAGCGCTCAGTGTATGAGGTCCTGCAAATAATATCTGCTATGCAGTTTTGGGCTTGGTGCTAATGAAAACATTATATGTGGAACTGGATAGCCTTTGGCAATCATGAAATAAGCATCAAATAGGTGCATGTGTGAACTTTTCACATAGATGTCCAGTTATTAAATCATGACCCATGTTTACTCACCTTGATGAATTTTATTAAAGTTACAATCAGAAAAGTCTATATAAAACAGAAGCAACCTCAATATTATATTATGTTTATATTTTTTTCAGCTTGCTATGTGTAACCTTTGTGGATTGTTTCTCTGATGTGACCACAGTGCCAATATCTCTTGCCTGTTCTTACCTTCTTTCTCTGGGCTTCCCAGAATGACTCGTGTAATAAAACAAGATCAAATTACCTCAGGAAATAGGGCTACATTCAGAAACAGCACACTAAAAAAAAAAAAAAGAAAGGGAAAGTGAAATGAGATGATATACCGGTAATTTAAGCGGCTTGCCATCTCACAATTATATCATGTGATTTATAATATATATTACTATTATATTTTATTTATTTACTATTTATTTAATTATTTATGTTTATTTTTTATTTTTATTTATTTATTTATTTATTTTGAATGGCCGCCGCTTTCCAGGTCCCACTGCTAACTTTCTGCCATCTCCAATATGGCCGCCTCTTATTCCCATCTTCTGTTTTCTCTCATTAGGATTATCTGCCCTCACCAAGATGGCCGCCCTCTAATACATACTATAGACTCTCTGCTCTGCCCTATCCAAGATGGCCACCCCCTGTAGGAAAGCATGCTCTATCTAATATGGCTGCCCCCTTGCCTGCTGCATGCTGTACCTGAGATGGCAGCCTACCTTCTGCCCTAATGGCCCCGGTCCTTCTAAAAGCAGCACGAGGTGCTATACTTCGCCTTTTTTTTTTTTTTTACTTATGAATTCGCGGATCGCCCGGCTCTCTCCTCTCTGTGCTTTGGGGGGGGGGGGGGGGGGTTGGCGGTTCCACACTTGCCACTTCTCCGATCCACGCTGCAGTCTCTTTGGAGCGGTGCGGGGGCCTGGATCGCCGGTGCCTGGGACGGACGGTCGCAGTGCCTCACTCTTCCTCCGCGTCTTCTTGGGGCAGTTCGAGGCGACTTCTATGGGCTGTCCGGGGCCTGGATCGCCGCCTCTGGTCTCCGATGACTGGAACGCCGCCGCTGCTGGCTGAAGGTGAGGTGCTGCACCTGGAGCCCGGACGTGAGAAGAGGCCGTCCGGGCTCCGCCCCAGGGTTTATAAACCCCGCTCTCTCTCCTCCCATGCCAGCGGGGTGCCCCATTGCGGCGGGAACGCGCCCACCCCGCTTCTCTGGCACCCCGCTGGCATGAACGTGCATGCCCCTCGGTGCACGGCACCATGTTAGCTGCTGCTCCGTGCACCTCTGGGGCACTGCGCCTATCTTTTCTATGGTTTTTGCAACTACATTCAAAGTGGTTTACATATATTCAGGCACTTATTTTGTACCAGGGGCAATGGAGGGTTAAGTGACTTGCCCAGAGTCACAAGGAGCTGCAGTGGGAATTGAACTCAGTTCCCCAGGATCAAAGTCCACTGCACTAACCACTAGGCTACTAAAGAAGTGAAAAACCATTCAAAAACCAGTCCAATAAGATACCTGTATCAACCCAAACAGAGAACGCAGCAGACAATGAGCCAAGCACAGAACACAGCTAATGCCAACGCCAACCCAAACACAGGACACAACCTATACTAAGCAAAGTACAACACAAACCAAAACCAACCCAAGCAGAGAACACAGCCTATACTGAGCAAAGTACAGCACAAACCAATACCAACCCAAATATAGACCGTAACCTATACTGAGCAACGTAAAGCACAAACCATCACCTACCTAAAAACAGAACATAACCTATACTGAGCAAAGTACAACACAAACCAACACCAACCCAAGCAGAGAACACAGCCAACATTGAGCTAAGTACGGCACACAGCCAACACCAACCCAAACACAGAACACAACCTATACTGAGCAAAGTAAAGCACAAACCAACACCAACTCAGAAAACAACAGCCTATACTGAGCAAAGTACAGCATAAACCAACACCAACCCAAACACAGAACACAAACAAATTAAGAACTGCACATAGTCAACACCAACCCATACACTGCACACAACCAACACCAAGCCAAGAACAACACACAGTCAATACCAGCCCCAAGACTGTACAAAAACAAGCCAAGAACAGCACATAGGGGCTCATTTTCAAAAGTGAAAAATGTCCAAAAAGTGGCATAAATCTGCGTTTGGATGTTTTTCTCACAAAAGCGTCCAAATTGGTATTTTTTAAACCAATTTTTATATTGTTTTCTATGAAGTCCGTCAGAAGTCTGTTCAAATCACAAGAAGCGTGTCAGGGGTGTGTTAAAGGCAGGATCTGGGCGTTCCTAACACTTGGATGTTTTCAGCCATATTAGAACAAAACAAAACCGACCAGGACAAAAAGAAAGACGTTTTGACCTAGACCTGTTTTTATAATGAATAAGGCAAAAAAAGTAGCCATAAATGACCAGATGACCACTGGAAGGAATCAAGGATGACCTCGCCTTACTCCCCCAATGGTTGCTGACCCCCTCCCACCCCCAAAAATGTGATTAAAAACATTACTTACCAGACTCTATGCCAGCCTCAGATGTAATACACAGGTCCATTAGAGCAGCATGCAAGTCACTGGAGTAGTCTAGTGCACTGCAGACAGGTAGACTCAGGCCCATATCTCCCCCTACCTGTTACATCGATGGTGGAAACTGTGAGCCCTCCAAAAGTCACCAGAAATCCACTGTACCCACATATAGGTTCCCCCTTCACCCATAAGGGCTATTGTAGAGGTGCACATTTGGGGGTTGTGAGTTTTGGGGGGCTCAGCAGACAAGATAAGAGAGCAACAGTGACATGTGTACCTGGGAGCATTTATTCAAAGTCCACTGCAGTGCCCCCTAGGGTGCCTCATTGCTTTCCTGGGATGTCTGTGTGGCCAGTCTACTAAAAATGCTGACTCCTCCTACATCCCAATGGCTTGATTTTGTGCATTTATCACTTGGATGTGGTTTTTTTTTTTTCAAAAATGTATCAAAAAGATAAATGCACAGAGCACAGGACATAAGGACATAAGTACATAAGTAATGCCATACTGGGAAAAGACCAAGGGTCCATCGAGCCCAGTATCCTGTCCACGACAGCGGCCAATCCAGGCCAAGGGCATCTGGCAAGCTTCCCAAACGTACAAACATTCTATACATGTTATTCCTGGAATTGTGGATTTTTCCCAAGTCCATTTAGTAGTAGTTTATGGACTTCTCCTTTAGGAAACCGTCTAACCCCTTTTTAAACTCTGCCAAGCTAACCGCCTTCACCACGTTCTCCGACAAAAACATCTAGCAAATAGCCATTTTCGAAAAAAAAAACAAAAGAGAGACATTTTTCTGGTTTGAAAATAGCTATATTTGCCACTTGAATTTTGGATGTTTTTAGCAAAATGTCCAAAATTGGACTTAGACGTCATATTGAAAATGGCCCTCATAGCCAACGCCAACTCAAACCCTGCATACAACCAATACTTGTCCAAGTATTGAATAGAAGCAAGCAAAGCACAGCACACAGCGAACACCAATTCAAACACTGTACACCAGCAAGCCAAGCATATCACACAACTGAAAAATAGTAGAAACACTGAAACATAGCTACATAGAAAATGACAGCAGATGAAGATCATATGGTTTATCCAATCTGCTCATCTATACCATCTACTAGTCCTCTCCTCTCCCTTACAGCAGGGCCACTAAGAGACACAGCCGGGCCTGGGGTAGAACCAGACCGCCGTTCCACCCGCCCCCCACTCACATCGCCGTCCCCACTCCATTCATGCCCCCGACCCTGCCCGCTGCACCAGGGGCGTAGCCAGATACCCAATTTTGGTTGGGCCTGGGCCCAAGATGGGTGGGCAGAAGAACCCCGCCTCATCCCACAGATGATGTGGTCTCTCCTTTTCTCACCTGCATGCCATATGATCTCTCAAATATCCTCCCTCTCTCGCATACCTTTTAAATAGCAGATTTTCACCGGCAACGGGCAGCAACTAATACACACTGCTGATGTTGGCTCCATACCCTTCCCTCTGATGCCACTTCCTGTTTCCGCCTAGGCAAGAATACATCAGAGCGAAGGCTATGGGGCTGGTGTGAGCAGTATGCATCAGTCACTGCTCACTGCAGGCGAAGATCTGCTATTTAGAAGGTATGCAGGAGGGACAGTTTTGGGAGTTTTCGGCTGGTGGGGCATGGGGATTCCTGCCAGCCACATTATAGCTATGCTGGTACTGGGTGGGCCTGAGCCTAAAGTGGGTGGGCCTGGGCCCACCCAAGCCCACCATTGGCTACGCCACTGCGCTGCACAAGCCGGAATGTTTGAAAATATAAGTGGGATCAAATGAAAATGCTATTGAGCAATAAAGAACCACAACGTGGAGCAGCAGCTCATAGGTTTGTTTGTTTGCTTTGTTGTGGGATGACTGCTGTGTGGGCAAGAAGAAAGAGAGACTAACCTAATTGGCTTAAACTTTTTGACATCATCCTGTCTTCTGTTTTCATCCAATCTCCTTGGTCTGTCCTCTCCTGCTCATGTTGGGAGTTGGAACCCAACTGATTGCATTAACGTGGTATCACGTTAATGGTTAATGCAATCATCCGGGTCCTGGGCGCAGGAGCAGGAGAGAACAGACCTAGAAGAAGCAGGAAGAAGTTTGCCGGCACCAGGCCCAGGCCTGGCCTCCATTTTGCCCTCCCTGCCCCCCTCTCAGCGGCCCTGCCTTACAGATCCTCTGTGCTTGTCCCATGCTTTCTTAAATCAGATTCAGTCATTGTCTTCACTACCTTCACCAAGAGGCTGTTCCACACATCGACCAACCTCTCTTTAGAGAAGTATTTCCTTTGAAAATGTCTGAGTTTATCCCCTGTCACCTTCATCCTAAGCTCCCTCATTTTAAATTTCCTTTCAATCGAAAAAGGCCCAACTCCTTTGCAATTACGCAATAGAGGTATTAAAATATAACAGTAACATAGTAAATGTCAGCAGATAAAGACCTGCAGGGTCCATCCAATCTTTCACTTCTTCATGATCAAACACTGGCATACCTAATCTCTATCTCTCCCTAGCAATTCTGGGGCAAAGACCATAGAAGTCTGCCTGGCGCAGGTCCTACTTTCCAACCACTGGAGTTGCTGTCAAATCCCACTCCAGCCTTGATCCTTATCTGTCTTTGCCATTTATGAGAATCAGACCATAGATGTCTCCTGTCATTGGTCTTTCTTCCTTACCTCTGAAGTTGCCATCTCACTCCAACTACGAAATAATTTAAGTTTTGCTTTATTTGGATTCCATCCTTTTCCTACATAGAGATCCTCTGCATTTATCCCACACATACTTGAATTTCATCACTATCGTGTCTCTATCATATCTCCTCTCTCCTGCCTTTTCCCCAAGGAATTCATAATGAGATCTTAAGTCTGTGCCTCAGGGATGTAGCTACTATTTAGTGAGCCCAGCAATAAGCCCAGGGCCCCCACTGGTAGGAGCTGCCTGTTGTTGGATCAAAGTACCTTCTTCTCATACACTAGCTCCCTGCTCCCCATCCCCTCCCCTCCCCTCCCCCCTGCAAGTCTAGGATCTCTCCCTCTCCTCCCTCCCTACCTGCAGTCCTCCAAACTTGATGTGGGTCACTAGCAGTAGCAGCAATGAAGACAAGCTGCCCCAGGGCCTTCCCTCCTCAGCATCCTGCCCACAGGAAGTTGGATCAGAGGAGGTGAGATGCAGCAGAGGGAAGGTCCCAGGGCTGGCCAGAGGCAGCCTGTCTTCATTGCTGCCACTGCTGGTGATCCATTGCAAATTTTGAGGACTGCAGGGGAGAGGGGAGAAAGCAAAGGGAGAGAGAGGGAAAGAGAGAGAGCGGACTTGGTGGGGAAGAGAGGGGAAGAGACCCTGCCTGGACTAAAGGAGAGAGATATGCTGGATCATAGGGAATAGGGGAGAGAGGGGGGAAAGTGCTGGCCCTGGAGTGAGGGATTCAGGAGGAAGGGAAGAGAAATGGGAAAAACTGGACATGGAGAGGGACAGGAACACAGAAGGGCAATGCTGGACAGAGGGAGAGGGCTAGGGATTCTGAAGATAGACAGGGCAAAATAGGGACACAGAGGGGAGATGCTGGACAGAACGGATGGCCACTGTAATAAGATAAGCCCTTTCTTCACTCTTGTCTCACAGCCCAGTTCTTCTTTTAGTTAATTTCAAGGCCTACTTATGTCAAGGCCTTGCTTGTTGGTTCAGGCCTGTCTCTGACAGTACACCACCTTGTTGGGCATACTGGATGGACTGTACAGGTCTTTATCTGCAGACATTACTATGTTACTGTGATAAAGGTGAGGTATTCTGCTGGTGTTTAGTTGTTGTGTAGGGATTTGTAGCAGTCTGGCTTGTTCTGTTTTTCCAGTAGGAGGTATATTGGTATTCTAGGGTGCTGCCTTTTAAAAATAGGATTTTTGCTATTAAGTCCAGGACATTAGTGCTGCTTTATTATGATAGCTTTTTTATATAGGTCTGGAATGGATGTTTTGTGGGGTTTGGTTACTGGAGCTCTGAAGGGGTCCTTCCCCCCCGGTCTCCTCTTCCTTGAGAGAGATGGTGTTATAGGGGCCCATCTTAATTTTTCCGCCCTGGGCCCATTCAATTCTAGCTATACCACTGAAGTTCATGAAATATTAAACATTTTACTGGATATCCCACAGCTGACATACTGTAGCTGTCCAAAGTTATAGTTCCTTTAGCATTTTGCGCTGACCTGATGGAACCCTCTAAACCTTGTCACAGATATAACAGGAAATCCATTGACAAGTTCTTGCTTGTCCCTTGCTGGTCAGTTGAATGTCCAAGTGTCATTTATTATTTATTACTCTTTTCACCTGTCACTTTATTACCTAATTTCTCTATTTCTTTGCTTCTATCTATTTGATTTGATTTATTGTAACTGTATCACCTCTGATTTGGCATTAGCCTATCAGTGCATTGTAAGCCACTTTGTGCTTGCAAAACTGTGGAAAAAACGTGGGGTATAAATGTATGAAATAAATAAATAAAAATACATTTATTAAGATTTATTTACCGCCTTTTTGAAGGAATTCACTCAAGGCGGTGTACAGCAAGAATAAATCAAACATAAGCAATAGACAATCACAGCAGTGAAAATATTCAAATAACAATACAAAGTATGGTATAGTATACTACATTACAATGTCAGCACAATATGTAATAAAACACTTTACAGCATATATTGACATATTTTTATTAAATCAAGAACCCATGCAATACCAGTAGACAGCACAGAGTATAAGCAAAGATCGAACAAATCTCTCTCTATATATATATCCCACATTTTCCAAATATACTGTAATGCTATATTTGAAACAGAGGCTAGACGCACTTTCATTGGTGGTTACAGCTGAACCTCCCAGTACGTTTGGTTCAATGTGGCTTACAATGGAAGATATCAGAGGTAGAGAATTACATTGTATTATAAGCAGTGGTGACAAAGTTACATTTAAGATGAGCATGGTAATATACGCAGTGATAATAAAGACATATTTAAGATGAACATTGGATAAAGGGTTATATTTGAGATGAAAGGTAGATAGAGAGCTTACCTTTAGGATGAGAAGTAGGTGATCCCTGATTGCTTCAATAGCAGAGGCTGGGGTGGGGACGGGGAGCAGGTGATCGAGGGAATGTTCCTGTTCGGTTTGATCTAAGTGGTTAGGGGTTGAGTTGTTTGGGATGTTGTGGCATAGAATTGGATATTTAGATGTGTTGATCATGATTAGTGGGAGGGGGTTGACGTTTATGTCGGTGGGGGTAGTTGGTTCATTTCTGTTGGGTGAAGTTGATTCACTTTTGTTGTCTGTGGGTAGGAATTTCTTGAACAGGCATGTCATGAGGTGTTTCCTAAAGATGGTGTGGGGAGTTAGAGACTTTAGTAATTTTGGCAGTGTCTTCCACATCTTGGTGCCTAGGTAGGGGACGTTCACAGAGTGTACAGATTTGTAGATGAGTCTGTAACAGCTGAGGTAGTGAAGTGTCGAATAGTTTAGATAGATAAAATAGAGTAACGGGAGTTAGAAAATAAGGGGACTAATTTAAAGAAAGTTGCATGTGAAGTCAGAAAGGTGCTTGAATAATATCATAGGGTTGGAGTTGATAAACATGTCCTGCTGTAGTATGCAGTGTCACTCCTTGTGTGTGTGTTGAGACTGAGGTGTTTGCTCTGGACATGCATAGGCTTTTTGCTTTGTTTGTTTATTTGAGGGTTTTATTAACTGCCTGTTCATAGGAGCAGATCTTTCTAACCCAGTGTAACCTCCTTTAGGCTGGACTAGGCTGCAACAGTGTGTCCAGTTCTGGCCTTGTAAAGAGATGCTGCTACATTTCCCTGAAGGGGTGGCTGCATAATTTGCTTGCTGAGTTTGCAAAAGATTGCTTCTGTTTCAGCAAAAAGCACCACAGAAAATGCACAGCTTTGATGAATCAGACTTCAGTAATGGCAGCCAGAGACTGGCGCTAAATAATAAGAGCCGATGGGTCTGTCCTGCTGTTGAATTTATGATGCATTGCAAATTGACAATATGTTTTGTTATCAAACATATCCTGTATTTTTTTTTTTTTGCTTGATCAAAGGCTTCTGTAAACATATTCTTTCAGAGTCTGATGCTTTGCAGGGGAACAGGAATGCCAATAGACCAGCAGAGAGACTGCAATAAATGCCTTACCTTTTCCTGGAATCACTAACATGATTATGGTCTTCAGATGGCCTTGCCCGTGTGCACTGAATCATATTTTATTGGACCTGGAAGGAGTGAGATAATTTATTAAGAAATATAAAGTATCGGGTCCAGGGCATCTCTCCTCTGTGTCTCACATTGCCAGGGGGGTTGGCTCAGTCCTCTCCTGGATTAATTTATCACCAGCTGTACTGTTCTGACATGGAAGAGTGTGTCCAAATGGAATTGTTCTACCCACGTAATGGCAGAAATGAACCTTACTCTTAACCTGGGAAGGCAAAAAGGGTGAACAGGGAAGACAGTCTGTGCCCTGACAAAGGCAAGGACAAATCAAACTCGGGTATACAAATAAAGTATCACATACCATGTAAATGAGTTTATCTTGTTGGGCAGACTGGATGGACCGTACAGGTCTTTATCTGTCGTCATTTACTATGTTACTATATATGTATGAATCAGGGGGATGGAGGGGGGTGGATCGTTTTTGCACTGCCTGGTTAGCTTTGTCTGTACTAGAGAGTTGCACGAGGACAGAAATCCAACCCATCCCCGCCCGTCCCTGCTGGAATCTTACCCGTCCCCACCCATCCCCACTGGAATCTTACCCATCCCCACCCATCCCCGCAAAAATGTAAACCATCCCAACCCGTCCCCACCCGTCCCCGCAAGAATTTAACCCATCCCCGTAAGAATTTAACCCATCCCCACCCATCCCCGTAAGAATTTAATAGTACATAAAAGAAAGTTCCAGTCAGCTCCTTCAGTCTCTTTCTGGATTTGAGCCACAGCACTGTAGGCAAGGAAGGAATGGAAGTTGGAACTTGGAACACTCTGGTGCGCACATGTAAGATTTGTCTCTGATTCACTGGCAGTGTGTGCTGAGAGGCCGCCACATGCACGCGCCAGTAGGTCAGGTGACATCTGATTCTCGTGCCTGTGTCAGAGCTGAGGTCTGTGCACCAGCCTGGGAGCAAAGAGGATTAATAGTAACATAGTAAGTGACAGCAAATAGACCTGAACGGTCCATCCACTCTGCCCAATAGTCACACTCATGATCAATTCATCATTAAATCAACAAGTGTGATATTATATACTTGATTATGGTCTTTCTTTCGTGTTTCTGGAACAAAGACCACAGGAGTCTATCTGGCCCCATCCTCATGTTCCAGCCACTGAAGTTGCTGTCTAAGCCCTTTCCAGCCCATCCTACACCAGATTGCCATGTATGAGACACAGACCATACAAGTCTGCCAGGTATCAGCTCTAGTTCATCACAGCCAGAGTCGTCATCTAAGTGTCATTTGACATATCCACACACATGCAGCCATTTAAGGTTAGCTTTTATATAACTTCCATTTTCTAATTAGAGATCCTCTGTGTTCAACCCACGCCTTTTTGAATTCTGTCATCATTTGTGACTCTACCACCTCCTTAATGGAAGACTTTCCACATTTATGCTGTTAAAGCAAGGAAGAAGAGGAGGAAGAGACAGCACTCAAATAAATTGGTATTCGGTAGATGAGAGGCTGGTGCAGGTGCAGCTTACACTTCCACGGGAAGCCCACAGAACTGCTTCCATCCCCGCGGGAACCCCGCAGGAACTGCCTCCGTCCCCGCGGGAATCCCGCGGGTTCCGCGGGATTCTCGAGGGGGACGGAAGCCGTTCAGCTCTCTAGTCTGTACCCAGATGCACCAGCCTAGAAGAGCAGAGAGCAAGTGTCTGTCACTTGGACATGAGAGGGAACTCAGGAACTCCCTATTTCCTTTGTGTTGTTTTCCATCTAAAAGGACTCCATAGATGTTTCCGTTTCACTATTTGTCACGTTCTGATATGTAGCATGCAGAATGAGAAATGAAAGAAAACCTAAAAGATTTTTCCATACACACCCCTTCAGACTGGCAGACACCAGTTGGCTCTGATCTACCGATACTTTGCTTGACTTTATTCTGCAGCTCTCCACTCTCCTTAACCTTTCTTCTCCTCTCCTCTCCTCTTCTTCTCTGCTGTCTGCTGATTATTTCTGTCTTATTTTTATCACCAAGATGATTTCCATTGAACTCTCAAGCTTTTCTCCTCTCTTCTCCCATTATTATCAGAGCTATCACATTTAAAAAAACAGTGGAGGTAGAGCAGTCAGGTTTATCTCATGCATATTCATTGTGGATATCCTGAAAACCTGACTGGTTGGGGTGTACCAAGGACTGGGTTGGGAACCCCTTTCTTAGACTGATCAATCCTGTTTCAGGCATCCCAGTCAATACTTCCATTTGATGACAAGATCAAAAATAAAATAGAAAGAAGACATACTGAGACCAGGGACAGACAAATAAACCTTTTTATTATTATTATTATTATTTTGGTCACTTTTAGAGGCTCTGGGGCCTTTTGTAAATCTCTTTCCTAGAAAGTAGTGATGCCCGTGCTATATTTTCACCTGAAAAGCTGCTTCCCAGAGGTTCAGAGTCTTAAGAAATTCACAGTAGAGTGTTGCCAGGGCTGCGGGTTTCTCTCCCAATTGGGCTGCTTTCCCCGAGCCGCTGCAGCTTTTTCACGCCGCATGCGGCATTTTGGGCAGCTTTTTTAAGCCCCGCCGGTGGTTTTTTCGCCCACTGCAGGTTGGCTGGTTTTCCCACGTCCGTGGCCAGTAGAAGCCCCACGGAGGCAGGCTTAATGACGTCATTTGTATGCAAATGGCCTCATTAATATTTATTAATGATGTCATTCACATGCAAATTGACTTTGTGTGGGCTTTGGGCTGGCTTTGGGCATGACAAATGTTTTCCATCTGGCAACACTACATGTGCCTCTAGGGAGCCTCCGCAAGGCAGAGAGAGGCCAGTTTCCAACTGTAATACATCAACTCTGCTAAAAGCTCTCAGTATGGCAAAAGGTAAAAGCAGCCTTTTAATTCTAGTGCTTGCCCTCTTAATGAATAAGGCTTTTGGGGTGGGTTTTCTTTTGATAGTCCTGTTAATCCTCTCACACAACAGACAGACACTCCTCCAAATGTGCTGTGATTTTTGTTGTTTGTTTGTTTTAAATATAATAGTTAAAGGTGCCTGTATGACTTGAAAAAGTTGTGGCAGAGAGATGAAGTGGAAGCAGGGTTGGCTCAAGACATATAGGGTGCCAGAACTCAAGGACACCAAAGCCTATCTCACCAGTTCAGCCTTCACAGTGCTGAGAGCATGTTGCTTTACTCTCTTCTGTAGACGGCCATTGGCACCACCGCAGGTTTATATGTGAGAACAGTTACTTCCTGTTCTCATGTTTAAATTGGGGGGAGTGCTGACAGTCAAGTGTGGAGGCGAGCACAGTGGTGAGAGAAAAGTGACATACTCTTGCTACTGTGAAAGGTAGAACCAAAGCCCACCAGTGAGGGAAGGGTAAGGGGCACCAGAGCATCAGTTTGCTGAGGACACCACAACCCCCTGAGCCAGCACTGGAAGAGCTTGTAGAGAGTGGAGATGACTCACGGCCTGCCAAGGCTTGGGGCCTGTTTGGGCCTAGTTGCCTGTCACATTGAAAGAGCTGTCAAGTTACCAGGAGGGAGGCTATTTGACCAGTCCTGGTTTTGAACTCACATCCCCAATTCACCATGGTATTTGTGGATTCTACCCATTGAAATCAGTGCTGCATCAGGATAGGATTGCCAGAAATCTAGAACAAATGGAAACTTCCTCTCGTCAAACTGGGTAACTTGGATGCTCTGTCCCAGTCTAGGTGACAATTGGGCTCATTTTCAAAAGAGATGGACGTCCATAAAATGACATAAATCGGTATTTGGACGTCCATCTCACAGAGATGTCCAATTTGGTATAATCGAAACCTCATTTTGGACGTCTTTCTCCGAAGTCAGAAGGATGTCCAAATCTCAAGGGAGCATGCCAGGGGAGTGTTCAAGGTGGGACTTGGTCGTTCCTAAGACTTGGACATCTTTCAGTCATAATGGAACAAAGCAAAAACATCTAGCACTAAAACTTAGATGTTTTGAGCTAGACCTGTTTTTCTTACAAATAAGGCACAAAAAGGTGCCCCAAATGACCACTGGAGGGAATCAGGAATGACCTCCCCTTACTCCCCCAGTGGTCACTAACCTCCTCCCACCCCCAAAAAGTGTGTTGAAGAACATTACTTGCCAGCCTCTATGCCAGCCTCAGATGTCATACTCAGGTCCATGACAGCGCATGCAGATCCCTGGAGTAGTTTAGTAGTAGGTGCAGTGCACTTCAGACAGGTGAACCCAGGCTCATACCCCCCCCCCCCCCCCCACCTGTTACACTTGTGGAGGAAACTGCGAGCCCTCCAAAACTCACCAGAAACCCACTGTACTCACATATAGGTGCTCCCTTCACCTGTAAGGGCTATGGTAGTGGTGTACAGTTGGGGGTAGTGAGTTTTGGGGGGCTCAGCACACAAGGTAAGGGAGCAATGGTGAGATGTGTACCTGGGAGCATTTTATGAAGTCCACTGCAATGCCTTCTAGGGTGCCCGATTGCTGACCTGGGATGTCATGGGGACCAGTGTACTAAAAATGCTGGCTCCTCCTAGGTCCCAATGACTTGACTTTGGACGTTTTACACTTGGACGTTTTTGTTTTTTTTTTTCCGAAAATGGCCAAAAACCAAAGACATCCAAATCGCAAAACGTCCAAATCACAGGACGTCCATGGTATTTCAAACTCAAAAGATAGACGTCCATCTTTTTCGAAAATGACCTTCTTCTCGGTTCGGAATTTGGACGTCTTTGTAAAACGTCCAAACTCTGACTTAGACGTTTCTTTCGAAAATGCCCCTCCACATGGTTTAAAGCCTCATAGAATACAGACTAGCCAAGGCATGTGGCATTTTTTTGTGTTCACTGTATCAAGAATAGGTAAAGAGTTTTGCTGTTTCTTCCCAATCAGGGATCCTGCCCAGTTATATTGCAGTGACTAGGGAAAACCCAGGATATTTAACAGCACTTATTCAGATAGTGCCACTGAATATCAGGGCAGACCACTGTGATGCTATCCAATTAGTCCTGGGACCCTGGGATGGTCCGTCCGCGGGCAGTCTGGGAAGATAACTAAACCCTGCAAATGTCCCACATTAATGTTCAGATAGTGAACTGGTTCTTTACTATGACTGCTTAGCTGTCCAGGTATGACACTGAATTTGGGCTGTACCTAGATAAATTCTGGGCATCATTGATTACCCATATATTCACTGCTGTTGCCCAGCTTAGGCCTGGCACTTCCTATCCTGGTGAAACTCAGCCTGCACAGTCAGTGCCTTTGAAATCGCTGACCACTTCTGGCGGAATATCAGGGGGTTAATGTTTAATGAGATCTCAAGTACCATTTACAAGACCTTATCTGGTCAGCCCTCAGTTCCAAAGTGTCAAAATTTGGAAGAAACACTGGTCTCTCTCTGATCTGTAGTTGCTGGTGATGTGATTATTTTTGTGTAGGGATGTGTTTTGTTTCTTTAAAGAGGAGTGTGACCCTAATTCACTAAGTTTAAAGTGCTTTTAGAGATGCATTTTGCCCCCTAACTAACCAGTTACCTGGGTGAAATCACCAGACTGAAAACTGCCCTCCCCCAACAGCCAAAAGTAGCAGCAGGCATTTTGCTGCAGCCAAGGGTGGGCAGCGTAAAGTAAATCCAGAAATTTCATTAAAAAAAAAATCCTGTATCTGCAGCCCTGAATTTTCAGAGGGAATTTTTGTACGCATTATAAACTGTGGGGTTTTAGAATTGCATTCTATTTGTATAGAGGGGAGGGGGGCAGGGAGGTTCAGCTGTAACCACCAATGAAAGTGCGACTAACCTCTGCATTTCAAATATAGCATTACAGTACAGGTCTTGATTATCCGACCTTTGCTAATCTGACCATCCTGCATATCTGACAGACCCCCCCCCCCCCCCCAGTGATATCATCATGTTTATTTCTATTAAAATCTTTGTTTTAGAACAATTTTTTGAAAATCGAGAACTCTGTGCCTTTGTTTATACATTGTTTGAGGGGTTTATGCAGTGTTTTTCGTATTATCTGACTTTTCACTTATCCAGCAATGAGTTGGTCCCATTTACAAATAGCAAACACAATGTTAGGAATTAGGAAAGGAATGGAAAACAAAGATGAGGACATTATAATGCTTTTGTATTGCTCCATGGTGCAACTGCATCTCGAATACTGTGTGCAATTCTGGTCACCACATCTCAAAAAAGATATAGTGGAATTAGAAAAGGTACAGAGAAGGGCGACGAAAATGATGAAGGGGATGAGACGACTTCCCCATAAGGAAAGGCTAAAGTGGCTAGTGCTCTTCAGCTTGGGGAAAAGACAGCTGAGGGGAGATATGATAGAGATCTATAAAATAATGAGTGGAGTGGAATGGGTATACGTGAATCACTTGATAACTCTTCCCAAAAAAATACTAGGACTAGGGGGCACGCAATGAAGCTACAAAGTAGTAAATTTAAAACAAATTGAAGAGTGGAGGAGTGGCCTAGTGGTTAGGGTGATGGACTTTGGTCCTGGGGAACTGAGTTCAATTCCCACTTCAGGTACAGGCAACTCCTTGTGACTCTGGGCAAGTCACTCCATTGCCCTGTATAAGCCACATTGAGCCTGCCATGAGTTGGAAAGCATGGGGTACAAATGTAATAAAAAATATATGTATTTCTTCACTCAATGTGTAATTAAACTCTAGAATTCGTTGCCAGAGAATGTGGTAAAAGCAGTTAGCATAGCAGGGTTTTAAAAAGGTTTGGATGGCTTCCTAAAAGAAAAGTACATAAGCCATTATTAAGATGGACTTGGGGAAAATCCACTGCTTATTTCTAGGATAAGCAGCATAAAATGTATTGTACTGTTTTGAGATCTTGCCAGGTACTTGTAACCTAAATTGGCCACTGTCGGAAACAGGATGCTGTCCCAGTATGGCAATACTTATGTACTTATGCATGTACTTACATACTTAATTGAGACTGGACTATATATTGTTTTAAATCAGGATAAAACATTAGGCAGTTCTGTTTTTCTTTAAAGCAGTGTGGAGAGGTAGTTGTACCTGAGAATACTTGATAACTCAGACAAAAGAACTGTGTGAACTACAAACCTTTGTGAGGTACATGTATATACTGCTACTTATATCCATGCTGTGATTCAGGGATAGATTTCCCTAGCTCCATCCAACCCAGTATAATGAGAATAATACATTTTTATAGCAGTAATGGACTGTTCTGTCCCCCGACAGCCTTATACTAGTTTATAGTGTGACCCTAAAATGTGTTTAATGCCTTTACTGTTATTCTTACTTCTAAGGATTTTTACTGCTGCAGTCCTCACTGCAAAGATATATGAGCAATGCTTTGTGTGTAATGTAGTCTTACATGTAATGCAGTCACCCCTGCCTGTCTGTATAAAGTCTGTTACTATTGGTCTATTCTCCTGCAAAGATCTCCTCTCTTTCTTAGTCAAGCTTGGCTCCTTTGTCCACCTGCTATCATTTCCTGGTTATTCTTACTATCTCTGTCCTGAGAGGTCAGCTGGGTATGACCTTTCCCTCCAATCGAGGACTGCCCCCTGGGTCCACCCCTGCAGTGGCGTAGCAAGGAGGGCTGCCACCTGGGGCGGTTCACCGTTGCACCCCCCCCCCCAGGTGCAGCACAATGACACCTCCCCTTGGCGCTTCAACACCCCTCCTACCCTCCTCAGCTCCCTCCAACCAGCTCCCGCACCCTACCTTTAAAGAAATTTTGGAAGCCGTGGAGAGGCGAGGTGCAGCGCCTCGTGCCTGCATGTAAAAAAAAGTGTGGATCGTCATCAGGCCTTCCCTCACGCTGTCTGCGGAAATAGGAAGTTGCGTCAGCGGAGGGCAGGACAGACAGCGTGAGGGAAGGCCCGATGAGGATCCACGCTTCTTTTACATGCAGGCGCGAGGCTCTGTGCCTCGCCTCTCCACGGCTTTCGAAATTTCTTTAAAGGTAGGGTGCGGGAGCTGGTTAGAGCTGGAGGGAGTTGAGGAGGGTAGGCACTGGTCAGGGGGGGTGTTGATGTGCTGAGGGGGGGGGGAGCTGGCAGGGAGCACCCCCCCCCCCCGAGCTGACACCTGGGGCAGACTGCCCCTCCCGCCCCCCTTGCTACGCCACTGCACCCCTGCTACCTGATGGCAGGTTCTGTCCCTATTAGTCCCTTTACCTCCTCCTCCTTGGGCTTGTGTGAGCCCCTTCTTGACTTCCCCTTCTCCATGAGGCATTCTCCATCTTGCTTTAGACAGCACTTGTACTGCTAAACCCCTTGTAATTAACTCATTTTTTCCATGTTCATTCTTTCTCATAAGATATTGCATATTCCAGCCACCCAGCTCTGAACTGTTCGCATCTGTTTAACTAGTCTCCACCTATGCAATAAAGCTCCTTCCCTTCAGATTTCTGTCTCCAACCACTGATACAGCTCTCAGAATTATGGAGTCTCTGTTGCCTTGGGGCAATACTTCTGAACATCTGAATGTGAGTAAACTATCTATATTTACTCAATAAAGGAAATTTCAGAAAATTATGAGCTCCAAGTGTGTGCTGCTGTGCCAAGGTTATATTTCTAGAATATTAGATATTAAGATTTAAAAGGCTTAGACAGGATATACACAGCACAATGGAAGTAGGAACCTGAGGCAAAGGAAGATGACGACACTTGATCAAAGCCAAAAAGTTATTTCACAGCTGTTCTGAGCTGAAGTGCTCAATGCTTGGTTTTTCCAACCTCTTGTCATTTAGGGATCCCTCTGAGTATATCCCATACCCTTTGGAGTTCATTTTTCTTGTTACGTTTGTACCCCACACTTTCCCACTCATGGCAGGCTCAATGTGGATTACATGGGGTAATGGAGGGTTAAGTGACTTGCCCAGAGTCACAAGGAGCTAACTGTGCCTGAAGTGGGAATTGAACTCAGTTCCCCAGGACCAAAGTCCACCACCCTAACCACTAGGCCACTCCTCCACTAGTTCTTTCAGGACTGGTGTTAGACATGCTGGTGCCTAGGGCAGAAATTGGGAAGGGGCTCCTCAGTGGAAGACTGTGCTTTCTTCAGCTTCAGGCAAGCTTGGGGATCCCCTGTAACATGGGAGCCCATGGCAGCTGCCCTATTTTTACCTCATCAATGCTGGCCCTGCTGTCTCCACCAACGTTCCTCGAGGGCAACCCATCACCTTTGCTATGAAGAAATATCTTCTGATGCTGGTCCGAAATCCACATCCCTGCAGCTTACATCATTTCCCCCTATTCTACAGTTTCTCTTCCTATGGATGACAACTTCCCTGTGAGGAAAGGCTAAAGCAGCTAGTGCTCTTCAGCTTGGAGAAGAAACGGCAGAGGGAAGATATGATAGAGGTCTATAAAATAATGACTGGAGTGGAACGGGTAGAGGTAAATCACTTGTTTACTCTTTCCAAAAATACAAGGACTGGGGGGCACACAATGAAACTACTAAGCAGTAAATTTAGAACAAACCAGAGAAAATATTTCTTTACTCAACATGTAATTAAACTCTGGAATTTGTGTCAGAGAATGTGGTAAAAGCAATTAGCTTGGCAGGGTTTAAAAAAGTTTAGATAATTTTCTAAAAGAAAAGTCCATACACCATTATTAAGATGGGCTTGGGGGAAATCCACTTCTTATTACTATGAAAAGCAGCAGAATATCTGTTTTACTGTTCTGGGATCTTGCCAAGTATTTGTGACCTGAATTGACCACTCTTGGAAAAAGGATGCTGGGTTTAATGAACCTTCAGTCTGTCCAAGTATGGCAATGCTTAAGTTCTTATGTAATTAACTAGAGAAAGACCACAAGCAAGGGAGAGGGAGCAATTCTATAACTTGATCCCTTAAGTTAGGTGCCTCAATGCCGCATGCTGAGCACCTTTTATATAATGGCATCTAGTGTAAGTCAGCACTGAGGAGGCACCGACATATAGGCAAGCACATTTATATCAGGTCTATGTGTTAAAAGTGCCATTCAGTGCACGCAATGTACAGTATTCTACATGGGAGATGCACATGTCCCACCCATGCTCCACCTATATGTACACCCCCCTTGCAGTTTGCACTATAACACCTATGTGGTTCCTTATGAAATAGAGCTTAATGTACTTGCAATTGGAATTGTCAATTAATTAAGACACCACTTATCCAGTTAATTGGGGAACTGGTCATTGGAAGATAATTGGGCAGGAACTGCACTTGCCTGGTTAACTCCTGCTGAATAATGAACCCAGGGTTACATGGGCAAAAAGGCAGAATAAAAGCATGCTCACCCTCTCAGCTATAGTAAAATGGATGTTCACAGGTAGAAGCCAACTGAATTTTGGATTCGGATTTGGCTTTGGCGCCGAAACTGGCCTGAAATCTGGATTCAGCTGTGTTCTGATTGTGGCCAAAAATGCTAGTGCATTTTTGTCTAAAACCAAAACTCAACCCTCCTCCCCCACCCCCCCAACAAAAAACATGACTATTCTCTACTCCTCCCTCTGACCAAAAGCAATCTTCCTCCCACCACCTGTAAGCCCTCCCTGGGCCTACCTTACAAATCCTGGTGGTCTAATGGTCTGGTTGGGGCAAAAGAAATCCCCAATCATTCCTGTCCATGATGGCTCCACAGTCAAAACAGCTGCCAAAATTTCCTGTGGCAGCCTTGTGAGATTGTCACAGGAGGCCATGCCAGCTATTTTGAGATTGGAGCTGGCACAGGCAGGAGTGACTGGGGATTGCTTCTGCCCATGCTGGTTCCAGTCTCAAAATGACTACCTCAGCCCCAGCAGACATTTTGAATACAGAGCCAGCATGGGCTGGAGCGAGTGGGGATCGCTCCTGCCCTGATAAGGCCACTAGACCACCTATAGGTGGTGGGAGGGCGGTGGCTTTCAGTCAGGGCAGCGGTAATGGGTGGCTGAGGGCTGTACAGCCCACTTTTGGTTGGGGGGCTATGCTGCCCAGTTTTGGTTTTGCAGTTGGCTTCGGTTTTGGCAGTTTCAGTCACCCTCTACTGACAGGGATGGCTGGGGGAGAAAAGAACAGATTTATGGTAAACTTTCAAAAATATACATAGAGATGCAGCACTTACATTTCAGATGCCCAAAACACAGCAGCCAGGCTTATATTTTGAAAAACGAGATTCGAAAGCACCGAACCCCTATGAGAAAAACTGCACTGGCTCCCAATCAAAGAACGAATTGCGTACAAAATCTGCAACCTGGTTCATAAAATTATCTACAGGGAAGCCCCGGGATACATGACAGACCTCATAGACCTACCAACCAGAAACACATCACGATCAGCATGAACATACCTAAATCTCCACCACCCAAGCTGCAAAGGTCTCAAATACAAATCAACCTATGCATCCAGCTTTTCCTACACAAGCACATAATTATGGAACGCATTACCAAGCGCCGTGAAAACAGCATATGACCACCTAAACATCCGGAAATTACTAAAACCTAACCTGCTAAAAAAGCATACCCTAACAATCCAACTTAAATGCCTTAACCCTGCAACACAACAAAACCAAAGCTCGTACTGGACATAACTTAACTCTTCCTCCTTACGATTCCCAAATGTATTTGTCACACATGAACTGTACTCTACCACAACATCACTCTGTATTTGTTCATACCGGTATTGGCGATCGCCTTTACAGCACTATGTAAGCCACATTGAGCCTGCAAATAGGTGGGAAAATGTGGGATACAAATGTAACAAATAAATAAAATTAAATAAATGGTTAAGTCAAATTACAGGCTGGTATTCATGGGGCATAGAGCAACGTTTTAAGCCCAGTTCTGCTTAGGTGGGGAAGTGGGACATCCAAGTCGGGATGTTCACACTTTCCAGTGTGTTTTACAAAAGGCTCTGCTGAATGGGGAGCCTTTTGTAAAATTCATATAAGGACACAAGGGAATACCTATATAAATGCCAGCCCAACCAATGGGAACAGTCATTTCATTAACAGCATGTTCAGAAAAAAAGTGGCATTGCTCAGAGTGTGGCCCATGTAAGTGGAGGAGTGGCCTAGTGGTTAGAGCACTGGTCTTGCAATCCAGAGGTGGCCAGTTCAAATCCCACTGCTACTCCTTGTGATCTTGTGCAAGTCACTTAACCCTCCATTGCCTCAGGTACAAACTTAGATTTTGAGCTCTCCTGGGACAGAGAAATGTCTAGTGTACCTGAACATAACTCACCTTGAGCTACTACTGAAAAAGGTGTGTGCAAAATCTAAATAAATAAAATTTACCTGTGCTGGTTTATCAGAGTTTTTGCAAGATAGAAGTCTTCATGACTGGCTTAGACCACATCGCGTTACTTGGAGATTGCTAGTCAAGTTACTACACAGTTGTAGTAGTAACCATCAGATTTACATTTATACATCTGCAGATTCCCGAGGCAGGCAGTAATGCCAAAACACAGCTCCATGTTGAGTTTTCAAGGTGTATTTATGATAATAAACACTGAAAAACCATCCTTTGACCCTACTCTGCTTGACTTTTCCTCCACGTTTGTAGTGGTTTCTGTTCCTCCACCTTGGTGGTTCTTTTACCCTGATTTTACACCCTACACATGCAGATATCAGCACTTACCTGGACAAGTGCCGGTTTTCACAAAAGTGGAGGTCCAGCAACAGCCAAAATAAGGGATTGACGTCTTTTTAGGGAATTTTAAAGAGACAGGTGCAATTGGCCCCTCCATTGCCAGTGCAAACTCCACATCCAAATCAGCAATTACTTGAAACACCTGCCTTGGCCAGATGCAAATGCCGGCATCCATATTTTTGAAAGTAGATGTATATTACTGCTGTAAAATTGGAAATACATGCTTACTTTTCTGATCTGCCCAGGTTTGCCCCCTTCCAATGGTGCATGCTGCTGTATTACACATGTAAATTGTAGCCATCTAAAACTCTATGAGCCCGATATTCAGCCAGCAGTGATCAGCATTTTGCTAAACCTGGAAATTCAATGCTGGGCCATGTCCAGGCACCAGCATTGAATTTCCAGGTTTGTGGAGCTGGCTAACACATGTCAAGGGTGCCAAGAGACAAAGTTGAGCCTGTGTCAAACAATTTCAAGGGCCCCGACGCTGCCCCCGTGGTCTGCTATCTCCGTCCCTCTCTCCCTCCCTGCGCACAGGTTGGCATCTTTTACCCTTCTTCCCCCTCCCCATGGTCCAGTATCGTTGTCATCCTTCCTTCCTCCCCTTTGGCGATCCTCCACCATTTTTGTGGGCTGCCGGCAGCGTCAGTAAGGAAAGAAAGCTGCCTCTGGCTGGTCCTGGAAGCGTTTCCTCTGCTGTGTCTCACCTACGCAGACACAGGAAGTTGTGTCAGAGGAGGCGGAACATAGCAGAGGGACACTTCAGGGATCAGCCAGAGGCAGCTAGCTCTCCTTACTGACGCTGTCGGCAGCCCACAGAAACGACCGCTGAAAAGGAGGAGGGAAGGACAGCAATATCAGACCGCAGAGGGCATGTCTAGGTTTCTATGGCCAGTGCCAGGCCCTCCTTGGAGGCTGGGCCTGGGGAATTTTGTCCCCCCTGCCCCCCTCTTGGCAGCCCAGACACATATCCAGTTAAGTACAATATTCAGCACAACTATCTATGGGTTACTGCATAAAGATAGGACCAATTTATATGTGGTCCTAGTTATGTGGTTAATCTGGCTGGTTTTCTGAATATCAGAATTTAACCGGCCAAGTGCCGACTCCACCCCCAGAACACCCCCAAAATAGCTGGTTTTCAGTTTGGCGCTAACTGGCCATTTTCAGTTGCACTAACTGGTTAAGTGCCGCAGAAAATTAGCAGTTAGCCCAGAACAGGCAATTTGACCGGCCAGGAACCATCTCTGGCCAGTTAAATCGCGTTGAATATTGACCTCTACAATTTAGGGCATTTGTAGGCAAGCGTAAACACCCACTATTTACATGTGTAAATGCCACGCAAGCTGTCTAAAATGACTCCTTGTAAGTGCTCAGGTAGGCTTATAAAAAACTGCCCGTGGATAACAATATCCATTTATATTTATTGATTTGATGATGAACTGTTTTCATTAACCAAAATCAAAGCAATGTACAAATAAAATCAAAGAGCAGCAACAACAGAAAACAATCAAGTGAAAAAACAAAGCAGTAACAATAAGTGAAAAGATGACATCCAGAAAAGTGTTAACAATAAACCAAGCTGAGAAAACCTAGCAGTCGCTTTTATGTGACATAGGCTTTGGAGTTCCTGGAAACAGAGATTGAGATTCTTACCAGCCATACAAAGAGTTTCTCAAGGCTTGGGACATATGCACCAACTTTTCAAGATGACTGGGGGTGCCAAACTCTCTGTACACAAATGAGGAGCTTGAGGCTCAGCACTCACTGCACCCACAGAGCTGGCTCCTGTGACTTGGAGCAGGTTGCACTGTCAGGGCTGCAGAGAGGGGCAAAATTCCCCGGCACAGCCTCCAAGGAGGGCCTGGCACCGGGTTCTGTCTCTCTCCTGCTCCTGGTGGGACCTGGGTAATTGCGTTAACCCAGTCCCAGCACACAGGAGCAGAAGAGAAACAGACCCCAGCGCCAGGCCCCCCTTGCAGGCCGGGGAGGAGCAGACGCAGTAATGCAGGAAGGTAGTGGTCGGGGGATGTGGCGGCCTGAGTGAGTAAGGGATGGCAGCAGCAGCAGCTGCGTCCCAATCAGGGGGGGGGTGGCGTCTGCGTCCTGAGTGGGGGGGGGGGGGGTGGCAGCGGTGGTGGCCACCCTGCCCCGGCCCCACCTCTGTCTCTTGACAGCCCTGCACACTATTCCCTCTAAGCTGAGCAGGAGTCCTCCAACAGTATTGCTACCAGTGGGGGGCAGTGTTTCAATATTGTGTTTTCAATCACTAGGAACGGGCAGGTTCCCTGGAGTCTTGCAGAGCTTGCCTGTCCCTCACTATTGAAAAAGTGATAGTGAAACAGTGCCCCTCAATGGCAGGACTGTGGGTGGAGGACTCCCACTTAGCTTAGAGGGAACAGTGAGTGTAACTTTGTATAACAGCTTTCAAGTGAAGTATTGTATAAAGGCACATAGGAGAATATGCATTGCTGACTTTATAAAACAGGTGCCCTGTATCCGGGTATCTTGTATGTGGCTCTCCCTCAGAGATCCTTGGTGATTTCTTGAATTCAGATACAGGCCTCATCTCCACTGCCTTTACTGGGAGGCTGTCCCATGCATCCATCACCCTTTCTGCAAAGAAATATTTCTTTAGAGTACTCCTTCACCCTCATCCTATGACACCTCATTTCAGAGCTTCTTGTCCTCGTTAATATTGTTCAGCAGCCTTTTGGATAATTGGTGCCAGATTCTTGCTTTCAATGTTATGCCTCTACAGATCACATTCAGATACTTGCTCCCATGGCTGGTATACATCGAGATACCCTTGTTAGACTTTACCAATGTCTGGCTTTGGTTATGAGTTGGTCATTGTTGAATCTTGGAAAAACAAACATTTTGGTTTGTACAGAGCTAAATTGAGCATTGCTTCTGGTTACACTGGAGATTGATGGTGTGATAATTTCGCCAAAGGTGAGAGATTTCAGAGTTGTTCTTAACTCAGGCCCCAATGTACAAAAGTTGCCGTTAAATAGGGCAGCCATGGTTGAACTTACAACTTTGCAAACAGTGACCAATGCAAATCAGATGCACATAAATTCTGCAAGCAGCTCGATAGGGAAAGCACCTAGTACATGTGCAGAACAGTCTCTCAGAAAGTGTCCATGTTCTGTGCATATGCTATGTGCTTTCCCTACCGAGCTACCTGAATACCTCCGCTTATACCCTTGCATGTTATCCTGGGCAATAGACGGAAAATGCAGCTTCCCTTCCTCAGGTTTTCTGATTCAAGGTCAAGCAGTGGACACTAACATATGAGAGTTTTAAGCCTGTCAAAAATGTGCAAGACATCTCCCAAAGCACTGTTACGGATCAAAATCTATTAGATCTGAGGTGGGTGGTTATTCTTGTAGCAGGACCGCCAAGAGACACAGTCGGGCCTGGGGAAGGACCACCACCCGCCTCCACCCCCCCAACCTGGGTTGCCGCAATGTGACCCCCCAGCTGGGCCACCATGCTATGCCTGCCCTCACTCGGGCTGCCCCCCACAGTCCAGCCGCACCCCCCCCCCCCACATTCAGGCTGCCGTCTATGTCTGACTGCTCCTCTCTCGGCCTTTCTCTCTGCTCCTATGTGCCAAGAGGACCCAGATGATTGCATTAACTCGATAACCCGAGTCACCCGGGTTATCGCGTTAATACAATCACCCAGGTCCTCCTGGCACACAGGAGCAGAGAGACAGACCCAGAAGCAGGCAGGCAGGAAGAAGCTTGCCAGCGCCGGTTCCCCCCTTTGAGGCCGGGCCTGGGGAATTTTGTCCCTCCCCCCTCGGCACTTCTGCCTTGTAGTCGTGGATGGCGCAGAAGTCTTTTGTAATTCTTGTGCAGAGCTTATTCTTATGTCGCCCTCACACTACTGACAGCTCCAGACCTGCCGATAAATTTTACATGTAGAAGGTAGGCGCTCCTTTCTGTGCCTCTCTTGGAATACTCATTATAATATAATGAGCTTGTTGTAATACATTTGCATGGGGGTTCTTGGTAGCTGCTACAGCATGCGGTTAAAGCCACGCAAAACTCCTTTGTGCATTAGACACTACATAATGTTTGCTTTAGTCCAGCTCCAACTGGTCTAAAGCAAATGTGGCATCCATGATAAGCTTTGTGCACTGGCCTCTCAGGCATGACCGTTCAACAACAGATTACTGAAACAATTTGCAACGCACATCAAAAAGGATGATTAGTTTGACTGGGCCAGAGTACAACAGTAACCAAGTGACATTCCCTCTCCCCATGGGGAAAGGGGTGTAAACTTCTCCCCTTGTCTTTTCCATAGGGGATGAGGTGGTAACCACAGGTTACTGGGTAACTTGACAAGAGGAAAGGCCAAGGGTGGGCAACATACTGGCCTTGAGGTCTGATACAGGCATAGGATTCAGCCTCTTTTCTATTCCTGCTTTCACACACCCTCTAGTGAAGGCTGCCATCTTGGTACACCCAAAACAATGACATTGATAGGGTGACAAGCTTCACTTACTGGCTTCAGCCCACATAATGAGCCAGATAGGTTCATGCCATCTCCTGTTATCAAACCTCCTTGCCCTGACCCAGGGGCCGATGCATAAAGGTCACCATGAAATATGGCAGCTGCGGGTGAACTTCGCGAGTCGCTAGCAGGGGATGGCATGCAAATGAGATGAACAGAAATTTAATGGTGAAGACCGCCACAAGCAATTAAAATTCATTTAATTTATTCACTTCTTGCTGTACAAATGAAAGCAGACATTTTGTCACAACTTATGTCACAGTTTGTTGATGTCACTGTCTACAGTCTCCTTTATAGTGCCAGCTGTCCTGTGCTGTCCGCTTCCCAGAGAGGGGGAAGGGAGCTGGGAGTGGGGAAGCTCTATTGCCTTGTGTTGTTGCAAGGGAACAGGTTATCTAAGGCGAGTTCACTGAGTGTTCCAGGCAAAGCAGCTTGAGACTGTTGCTTGTGATGCCTAGAACCTGAAGTTTATGAGCTGACTTGGTCAGAATAATCATTCCCCGAGAAGGTAAAGGTCAGTAGAGCACCAAAAGGAGGGTGGGAGGTGCTTCCTGCACTAGGCCAGGAGGTGATTGGGAGGCAGAGGCTGAAGCAGAGGAGCCAAATTTTGAAAATGATTGGAGATGCTAAACCCAATGGAAATTAACTCTCCCTGGATACAGTCAAGGAGTTTGATGTTGGGGGTGATCAAGCACTCACAGCACCCATAGAGCTGGCTTCTATGGGCTGAAGGAAGCAGGGAAATGGACAGGGGTCAGCCCAGGAGTTGCCAGCATGGATGAGGAGGGCTCCTCTCCGACAGCTCCTGACCTACCGTAAAATCTAGCACATTAAAGGAGGCACTTCTTTCTGTGCATTATCATACTAATGAGGTTGTTGTAATACATTTGCATAGGATTCTCGGTAGCTGCTACAACAAAAGATTAAAGCCATGCAAAACCCCTTTGTGCATTAGATGCTATTTAACTTTTGCTTTAGACCAGCTACAACCGGTCTAAAGCAAACGTTGCAACCATGGTAAGCTTTTGTGCATTGGTCCCCCAATAACATCCATCTCAGGGGGTGGTACAATGAGGAGCGCAGTACCATCCAGGACTGGAGGTCAGCGCCACTCAAGGGCAGCAGATGGAGTCACAAAGAAAAGAGTGCAACTGGTTCTGGATTGCAGGTAAGGAACTCAATATGCAGCTAATGACAACTGGTTCAGGATATTTTCATTCCTATAAGGTTTTTTTTTTTTTGTTAAATTTTATACCCCACACTTTCCCACTCATGGCAGGCTCAATGTGGCTTACATGGAGCAATGGAGGGTTAAGTAACTTGCCCAGAGTCACAAGGAGCTGCCTGTGCCAGGAATCAAACTCAGTTCCTCAGGACCAAAGTCCACCACCCTAACCACTAGGCCACTCCTCTTTGTATGCCAAAAGTGGTCTGTGTAAGCTTACTCTGGGCAACGGGGGGGGGGGGGAGGGAGCATGGAAACCATTATGCAGGGCCTTGTCAACATGCTTGTTGGGGTGTGCAATTAGATCAATTAAATGTTTTCAGTTATGTCTTCCTTCACTAAAGGAGATTCATTTTGAGGATATTAAGGGATCCTCTTTTTCATATCTGGTTTCTCTCTCATGGAATAAGCTGCTGCTTGAACTTTGAAAGGAACAAAATCAATTAAAGTTTTAGAAAGCTCTACAGATATTCTGTTTCAGTATTGCTTTTCATAAAGCTTCTTGTTCATGGTTCCTTGGTTTTGATTTCCATTGATAATGATCAATGGAATTCCGAATCTGCCAGTCAAAGCTGCCCTTTTGTTTCCTTTTAGGAGATATTATTAGTATTATTTTTATAGGAGTGTGTTTTGCATT
Organism: Microcaecilia unicolor; assembly: GCF_901765095.1. NCBI lineage: Eukaryota > Metazoa > Chordata > Amphibia > Gymnophiona > Siphonopidae > Microcaecilia > Microcaecilia unicolor. The sequence continues at coordinate 112,355,271 of NC_044041.1, forward strand.
TTTTTTCTTGTATGGTTGGATTTATGTGAGGGAGAGTTTGTATTCATAATCTTGTTTATTGTTTTATTCATAGGAGCCGACTCTGTGGGTGCTGTGGGTGCTTGAGCACCCTCAATACTGAGAATATTCCTTTTATGTATCCAAGGAAGGATTATTTCCACTGGGCTTAGCACCCCTAATAATTTTGAAAAGTTGGCTCCTTTTATTTAAATTGACTGTATTACCCTGTAAGCCACTGTGCTGTTTTTTTGGAAAGGCAGTTGTCTATTAAGTTAAATAAACCTTATAAAAGCCTTATTATTACAATCTCTTGTATGTACAGCTGTCAGTAAAGCAGTCGTGGAAATCGCAGGTGACCGAGCATGCTGCATCCCGGGTTACAGTTGGGATAGGGCAAGTTGAAAAAATCGGTGCCAAAAAAACGCGCTTCGAGCTAATCTATAAACCTCGCCTAAAGTTAGGCGCGGTTTATAGAATACGTGTAGCACTTGTTCCTGTGACTAAAATTTAGGTGTGACCATTTATGCCAACTAAAAGCTGGTGTAAATGCCCACATCTAACTTAGGCACGGCTTGGACATATTCTATAACAGTAGGTGTAATTTTTAGGCACACCCATGACCCGCACATGCTGCCCCCATGGCCACACCCCCTTTTGAGATCCACGCATTAACATTTACGTGCACCACTTTACAGAATACACTTAGAAACTTGCGCACATAAATTCTAATTAGTGCCAATAATTGCTTGTTACTGGCCAATTATCTGCACCAATTGGCTTGTTAATCAATTAAGTTGCGTATGCAATTTGGCTGCACTGGTAAATTTGCAACCGCAACTTTAGTCGTCATATATAGAATCCAGGCCTTCATGCTTAACCCTGGGGCAATTTTTAAAAAGGTATTTTACATGGGAAAAAAGTTTATAAAATGAGCCCCTTCAGATCCTACATGCTTGAGAGGCAGGATGAGGCCTAGCTCTCAATGCATCTCAGTGTTGGAGGGCTTTCTCTGTAATAGTGTCTCTTCTTTGGAATAAACTCCTTTTTGAGCTCAGAAGTAAGCTGAATTTGATTGGGGGGTGGTGGTAAGAAATTAAATGCTTTTTTGTTCCCAACACATTGGGAATTGTTCTATACAAGTTATTGCAACATAAGGCTGTTTTTTGGTTTCTGACTGTTCTCTCTGTTTTCAGTAATCAGTTCAATGATATATTTGTTAGGTGTGTTTGCCTTTATCGATTACTTCACTGTATTAATTTCTGGTGTTCTTATTTAAATTGTATTGAATGGCTGCAGTAATCAAGATGTTTTAATAATCATATCATTATTATCCCTTTCCTGTCTTTCCTTGTGGGTACACATCAGTGGTGTAGCCACAGGTGGGCCTGGGTAGGCCAGGGCCCACCAACTTAAGGCTCAGGCCCACCCAACAGTTGCACACATTTGGTGGTAGCTGGTGGGGATCCCAAGCTCAGCCAGCTGATGACTTCCCCTTGATGGTAACGAAAACAGTACTCTCCTTGATACCGGCACCTGCTCATGCTCTGTTTTCTGCACATGCCTGCTGCAGACTGAAAAGGTGGAAAGAAGCGTTTTCCCACCTGCTGAGATATTTTTTTTTTTGGGAGGGGGGAGAACACTTGGTGCCCACCCAAAATCTGTAGTCTGGCTACGCCCCTGGTACATATTGAGATCTTTAAGTCTGTCCCCAAATGCTTTATGATGAAGACCACTGACTATTTTAAAAGCTGTCCTCTGGACCAACTCCTTTCTGTTTATATCTGGTAGAAGGTGCCATCTATGGAACTGTACACAGAACATGAAATGAGGTCCCACCAGAGACTTATTCAGAGGCACTGTCATCTCCTTTTTCCTACTGGCCATTCGGCTCCAGGGGCGTATCTGCGTGGGGCCTCAGGGGCCTGGGCCCCCGCAGATTTTGCCCTGGACCCCCCTACCGCCATCAACTCTCCCCCGCTGCCGTTCTTACTTTTGCTGGCGGGGGACCTCAACCCCCGCCAGCCGAGGTGTGCTTCCACCTGCCGCTGCCGTAAAAACTTCTTCTTCAGACGGCGGGGGACCCCAAACCCCCGCCAGCCGCCCCGCGGTGTTTAAAATTCATCTTCGGCCTCCGTGGCCGTGCTGCTGTGATAGGCGCTGTTGAAATCCACTTCGGAGTCTGACGTCGTTGTACGTTGTACGTGCTGCGACGTCAGACTCCGAAGTGGATTTCAACAGCGCCTATCACAGCAGCACGGCCACGGAGGCCGAAGATGAATTTTAAACACCGCGGGGCGGCTGGCGGGGGTTTGGGGTCCCCCGCCGGCTGAAGAAGATGTTTTTACGGCAGCGGCAGGTGGAAGCACACCTCGGCTGGCGGGGGTTGGGGTCCCCCGCCAGCAAAAGTAAGAACGGCAGCGGGGGAGGGTTGGCGGCGGGAGGGGGGTGGAGAGAGTCATTGGTGGCGGTGGGGGCTCGGCGGTGGGGGGGGCGGCGGGGGGGGGGGGGCTAAAATGTGCCCCCTCCCTCTGGCTCTGGCCCCCCCTACCGCCGGAGTCCAGATACGCCCCTGTTCGGCTCCCTATGGATTCAGGCATACGTCTTGTTTTGCTCATTGCCTTTCTACCTGTTTGGCCACCTTAAGATCATCAGATATGATCACCTCCAAGTCCCGCTCCTCATTTGTGCACTTTATCCCATATACTGTACTGCTCTCTTAGGATTTTGCAGTCCAAATGCATGACCCAGCATATTGTTTTAACATTATATGTCAGACTTGGCCTCCCACCTCCACCTTAAAATCCTCTCTGCTGCAGTCTTTACTTGGGCAGCGGCAGCGGCACTCATAGGCTGTCTGCAGCCTGCAGCAGGACTTCCTCCCTGAACCATCCCGCCTCTTCTGACGCAACTTCCTGTTTTGTGAAGGGAGGATGGTTCATGGAGGAAGTCCCGGTACAGGCCGCAGGCAGCCTAAGAGTGCTGCTACCGCTGCCTGGGTGAAGACTGCAGCAGAGAGGATTTTAAGGTACGGGACAGGAGGGGAGAGGTGGCAGGGGGAGAGGAGATGCATCCCCTTGTAAAAAATTACTGGCTATGCCACTGACTCAGTCCAAGTACACCACATCTAGTGAGGTGCCCTAGTGAAAATCAATCCTTTAACTTTGCTAATCTCATTTTATTCTGTAATAGTATTAAAAACTGCTTAGGCCAACATTACATTTGGGCAATGAGGGGCTGGTCTTGAGGCTCAGTAGAAAATAATGCCATATAGATAAGTTGGGTTTCTTCCTGGCTCGGGTCTTCTGCTTCGTGGGTCTGCAGAGGATAGAGAGGCAACATTCACAGCCCCTGGGGAAGAGGAAAGGGAGGAGTTAGTCACTGTGCAAGGGGGACACTTAGTGGCCGATTTAAAGCCCCTGATAACAGGCTTCCACGTAGAGTGCTGGTGCATGGTCTTTGGTGGAGGCTTGTCACTGCAATGACTGGATTAAAGTAATCTGAAAATTAAAATAGGGGAAAACTCCCCAGGTAGTTGCAAACTGAAGGCTCTTTTCACCAGATCCCAGGTGTGATTCTCATTGAGATGGTTACCTCAAGGAGCAGGAGGAAACTCCAACCTTGGAAAAACCAAGAATGGAAACTAGAAAAGAAATGGGAGCCTCAACTATTGCAATTGCTGCAGACACTGAAATACTGTCTCAAGTGTTTCTCAGAACCCCTTGGCTTTTATGGAATTAAGGTGCCTGCTGGAGATAATTAACTCCAGTTCCATTAGGCTTTGCCATTACTGTGGCTTAAAGCTTTTGATGAAAAAAACAACAACCCACCTGATTTCTGGAGAGTGGCCAAACCCTAAATAAATTCATTTTACGAATTCACTGAGGACATGGAAACCCTTCCCTGATCAGCTTTTTAACTCCATAAGGACGCACAAAGAGTATGTGTGAAAAGTATTCTCTGAATCCACTGGAGAGTGTTTCAGAGAGCAGAAAAGCTGAGAACAGGATAAGAAAATGCAGGGCTGATGCAAGGTTATTAGGTGCCCTAGATGAAAGTTTACTCTTGCCTCCACACCCATCAGCCCTCTGGCTTTACCCTTCACTCCCCCACTGCTGAAGCTCTTCTGGGCTTATCTCAGGCTTTATCCCTCTCTCCCCCACCACTGAGAATCCTCTGTGCTTATTTCAAGCTTTCCCACTCATTTCCCCAGTACTGAAGATCTGTGCTTATCCCAGACTTTATCCATCACTGCCCCCACCCCTGAAGATCTTCTGTGCTTATCCCAAGCTTTATCCCTCATTCCCCCACTGCTAAGGATCTTCTGTGCTTTCCCTGGACATTTTCCCTCACTCCATCCTTCATGCTAAGGACCCTCTGTGCTTGTCATAAGTTTTATCTCTCACTCTCCCACCAGTTTTTCACTCAACACATTAATTAGGTTCCGTAATGATTGCCAGAGGATATGGTAAAAGCAGTTCATGTAGCTGGATTTAAAAACAGTTTAGATTTGATAGAAAGTGCCCAGTTGCAAGAAACCCACTGAAAAATGTTGCACAGCATCCAAAGTGGAGGAGTGGCCTGGTGGTTAGGGTGGTGGACTTTGGTCCTGAGGAACTGAGTTCGATTCCCACTTCAGACACAGGCAGCTCCTTGTGACTCTGGGCAAGTCACTTAACCCTTCATTGCCCCAGGTACAAATAAGTACCTGTATACAATATGTAAGCCGCATTGAGCCTGCCATGAGTGGGAAAGCACAGGGTACAAATGTAACAAAAATAAATAAATACAAGTGGTCTTGGAAGGCCAAAGTGGTGGATTCTAGCAATTGTAGGAAGTGTGGGGCCTCTGAGGATAGCTTTATCCATTGGAATGCCTGTTAGTACAATAACTTTGGGGAAGTGTGGGGTCATTTGGCTATCCTTGTAAACAAACGGATTGAAAAGAAACTGGAGATGTTTCTCTTGAATATGAAGGAGATTTCTCAAAGATCTGCTACACAAATACAGTAGAAGGCATAGAGATTCTGCCTGTCAAAAGCAGCATGGCAGTGATCTGTACGGCCTCTACCAGTAATAGGTAAACTTTTGATTTGGAAAGCTCTTGCAGTTTCCAAAACAAGGTTGCTGCCTCCTGCATGATTGACAGTAGGAGTACTCACCCTTTCAAGGGAAACTAGGAGGTATAAATATCAAGCCCAGGGAGAAGGTGATTGTCTTTGGCTCCAGATCCCCGGCCACTGTATCATTACTGGTAGGAGACAAGACCTGGCTCTGTTCTTCTCCAAATAATATATATCTAACTAATAGGACGAAGGTCTCTAGATACTCAAGCCACTAAACCTGGAGAGGATAGGAGCACTGTGTTTTTAAACGAGCCCAAAAAAGCCGCTGCAGTAGTAAACATGGAAACTGGAATGGAGAACTAGTTCTACACACTGATAATGATAATCTGGACCTGTATCCCGCTAATGTCTCACAGTTCAAAGCGGGTAGCATAATCACAAGAGACCAGAACAGTCTTCTGGGAATACAAAGCTAAAAAAAGAGAATTATAATCAGTAATTATGATGCAAGACAAATTTCTGAAACAAGATAGTTTTAACCCTTTTCCTAAAAATGAGATACCATTGAGAGGAATAAAAAATGTCAACAAGATCTTTCCAGTGTCTGGCTGCCTTGAAGGCCAAAGTCAATTCAAATAAACATAGGCTCTTCTTCCCCATAACGGAGGAGAACGAGAAGACCACATCATCCTTGCCCTCTTTGCAGCAAGAAACTGGAAGTGATCATAAAACTAATTACGTGCAAGTCCATCCGTAACCTTACACTACTACTACTACTACTACTTATCATTTCTATAGCGCTACTAGACGTACGCAGCACTGTACACTTGAACATGAAGAGACAGTCCCTGCTCGATAGAGCTTACAATCTAATTAGAACAGACAAACAGGACAAATAAGGGATAAGGGAATTACTAAGGTGGGAATGATAAAACATGGATACTGAGCAAGTGATTAAGGGTTAGGACTTAAAAGTAGTATCAAAAAGGTGGGCTTTTAGCCTAGATTTGAAGATGGCCAGAGATGGAGCTTTACATACCGGCTGAGGAAGTGTATTCCAGGCATATGGTGCAGCAAGATAAAAGTCTGGAGTTAGCAGTGGAGGAGAAAGGTGCAGATAAGAGAGATTTACCCAGTGAACGGAGTTCCCAGGGAGGAGTGTAGGGAGAGATAAGAGTGGAAAGGTACTGAGGATCTGCAGAGTGAATGTACTTGTAAGTCAATAAGAGGAGTTTGAACTGTATGTGGAAATGGATAGGGAGCCAATGAAGTGACTTGAGGAGAGAGCTAATATGAGCATAGTGACAATGGTGGAATACGTCGTGCAGCAGAATTTTGAACAGATTGAAGGGGAGAGAGAGGGCTTAATGGGAGACCTGTGAGAAGTAAGTTGCAGTAGTCTAAGAGAGAAGTGAAAAGAGTGTGGCTAAGGATTCTGGTAGTTTCTTCAGAAAGGAAAGATGAATTTTGGTGATATTATAGAGAAAGAAATGACAGGTTTTAGCAGTCTGTTGAATATGTGCAGAGAGGGAGAGAGAGGAGTCAAGATGACCCCCAAGGTTATGAGCTGATGAGACAGGGAGGAAGAGAGTGTTATCCATAGAGATAGAGAATGGGGGAAGAGGAGAGGTTGGTTTAGGTGGAAAGATAAGCAGCTCAGTATTAGTCATGTTTAGTTTCAGATGGCAGTGAGACATCCAGGCAGCAATGTCAGGCAGGCAGGCTGATACTTTGGCCTGGATTTCTGCTGAAATTTCTTGTGTGGAGAGGTAGATCTGGGAGTCATCAGCATAAAGGTGATACTGAAAACCATGGGATGAGATCAGAGTACCAAGGGAAGAAGTATAAATGGAGAAAAGAAGAGGTCCAAGGACAGATCCCTGAGGTACACCATCTGATAGTGGGATAGAAGTGGAGGAGGATCCACCAGAGTATACACTAAAAGTATGATGGGAGAGATAAGAAGAAAAACAGGAAAGAACAAAGCCCTGAAATCCAAGTGAGGACAGCGCATCAAGGAATAGGTGGTGATCAACAGTGTCAAAAGCAGGAGATAGATCAAGCAGGATGAGGATAGAAGAGACCTTTGGATCTGGCCTTTGGAGACTTTAGCAAGTGCTGTTTCAGTTAAATGAAGAGGGTGAAAGCCAAATTGAAGTGGATCAAGAATAGCTTGAGATGAAAGAAAGTCAAGACAACGGCGGTGAACAGCACGTTCAAGTATCTTGAATAGGAAAGGGAGGAGGAAGATGGGGCAATAGTTGGAAGGATAGGTAGGGTCCAATGAAGGTTTTTTGAGGAGTGATGTGACTACAGAGAACAGTCGCAGTGGAAAGTGAAAGATTGAGGATATGACAGATAAAAGAGATAGTGCTAAGTAGATGGGTGGGAATAGGATTAGAGGACCAGGTAGTTCATTTCAAGGAGGAGAGAAAATGTGCAGTTTCCTCTTCAGTGATTTCAGAAAAGGAAGAAAAGGAGGCAGGGGGTGATAGAGGGTTGAAAGAATGGACTAAGGGAAGAAGAGGAGGAGGAGAGTTGGTTGAGAATTCAAGTTTAATCTTGTGAACCTTATCACGAAAGTACTCAGCCAGAGTCTGGGGACAAAGTGAAGGGGGAGTTGGTGATGAAGGCACTTTGAGGAGAGTGTTCAGTATGGCAAAGAGACATCGAGGGTTTGGGCCAAGAGAATTTGTCAACTGGATGTAGTAGTACTGTTTGGCAAGTGAAAGAGCAGACTGGAAGGAGGTCAGCAAGAATCTGAAATGTATGAAGTCAGCAAGGGCATGGGATTTCAGCCAAATGCATTCAGTAGAGCGGGCAGAGGAATGTAGGTAGCAGATTCTAGAGGTCAGGCAAGGCTGGGGTTTGGTATACCTTACAGAGCGGGGAATGGGAGGAGCGAGAGTATCCAGAGCAGAGGAGAGAGTAGTATAATAGGAAGAGACAGCCTCATTGACAGACTTGGATAACATAGTGGTTAAGAAAAGATTTGAAACACTGGAGGATAGAGTAGAGGGGTCAGTAGCCTGAAGATTCCTAAATGTATTGGTTGAGATTGGACGGGACTTGGGGGGGAGGCACAGAAACTGGAGAGTGAGCAGTTGGAGAAGAAGATAAGATGAAGACAGTGACCATTCTGGTGATTGGAAGTAGTAGAGCACAGTTGAAGACTGAAAGAGGATGTTAAAGTGACAAACTGAGAAGCATAAGAGTCAGAGGGATCCAGGGGTGTGCTGGTAAATTTTTAACAACGGGCTCTCTCTCCTGACATAGCCTGCCCTGAAATTTGGGGGGAGGGGGGAATACATGCCTCTCTCTCCCCTCCCTTGTGCGGGCATGCTAGGCATACCTTTGCCGAGCCCCACCAGCCAATAAATGGACTGCCACCATTCTCTGCTGCTTGTTTCTGGCTCTGAGCAGTATGATGGAACCTTCTTGCGCTTGCATGAAAAGTCCCAGCCTGATGCTCAGAGTCAGAAACAAGGAGCAGGGAGCAGCAGCAGTCTATTTACTTGGCTGGTGGGGCCAGCATCACTGCCAGCAAAGTAAAAGAGAATTCAGGAGGGGGCCCAAGCCTACATTTTGGGAGTCAGTTGTTAGAATAGCCATGGGGAGGCCTACTTTAACAACCGGCTCCCAAAATTCTTAAAAACTTAACAAACGGCTCTCACGAGCCTGTGAGAGCCCGCTCCAGCACACCACTGGAGGGATCATTAGCATGAATGTTAAAATTCCCAAGAATGAGGGAAGGAGATGAAGGTTCAAGAAAGAAGGAAAGTCAGGAGTCAAAGTCAGTGAGAAAGGAAGAAAGAAAGGGAGAGGCAGAGGGGTGAATAGATGGATGGAGTGGACTTCAAAAGAAGAAAAGCAATGACCGCTACTTGGAGAGGCAGAGGGATGAATAGATGGATGGAGTGGACTTCAAAGGAAGAAAAGAAGTCATACTGAAGTGAAAGAAGAGGTTGAAACCAACAGGAGGGTGAAAGTAATAGCCTGACACCACCTCCATGGCCAACCGTGCGAGGAGTATGGGAGAAAAGGTAACCTCCATGACACAGGGTCGTGGCTGAAGCAGAGTCTTCAGGGCAAAGCTAAGTCTCAGTTAGGGCAAGCAGATGGAAAGTACGAAAAATAAAAAGGTTGTGGATGTAGAAAAGTTTGTTGCAGACAGAGTGGGAATTCCACAGAGCACATGAGAAAGGCAAGGAAGAAGGGGGAGGGGAGGAGAGGTACAGAAATTAGATGGGAGACATCATGGTGTGACCTGCACGAATAGGATGAGAGCTGATGTAGAGGACCAGGATTGGGATTGATATCCCCAGCGGTGAGCAGGAGTAGGAGCAAGAGAGTACGGAGAAGAGTAGGAGAGGCATGATGACAGTGATAAAGGCGAGATGTACTCAGATAGAATGGAGATGGTTGAATAGAAGGAAGGAAATGTTGAAGGTTGAGAGCTGAGAAGAAGGAAGAAGACAAAAGAAATGGTGAGGTGATAAAAGAAGAAGGTGGGCAATGTGTTCCTGCAGTATACAATGGTTTCAGATGGAGAAAGAGATTGGGAAGAGAAAGTGTACTGGAGCCATAAGAAGTAACTGGGAGAAAATACAAAGTGTAAGTCACTTGGAACAAAGGCCCTGGAAGGATCAGGGTGAACCTGGGAGTCACCCTGGAGAAGGCTGTGAGGATATGCAGATGGGCTGCAAGTCCTCCACAGCACCTGGAAGGCAGCTGGTGGGAGCACTGGGCACCAAGAGCGAAGACCCTGGGAGGATCGGGGTGGACCTGGCAGTCACCCTGGAGAAGGCTGTGAGGATTTGCAGATGGGCTGCAAGTCCTCCACAGCACCTGGAAGGCAGCTGGTGGGAGCGCTGGGCACCTCCACCACCCACTGCCAGCCAAGAAAAGTCTTACCAGGGGTTAGGCCGAAGCCAGCATTCCTCCCCTGAGGGTCACCTGATCTTAGCCAAAAGGCACCTGGAAGCCCTGGGCACCTGGAGCAAAGTCCCTGAGAGGATTGGGGTGGACCTGGGAGTCACTCCAGAGAAGGCTGTGAGGAAGCAGGCTAACTTGAAAATTGCCCTGGCCTCGATGGGCAACCAGTGTAATTTTATAAAACTGGGAGAAATGTTATCAAATTTGGTTAGACCAAAAATCAAATGAACTGTAGTGTCTTGTACGGTCTGTATCCTTCTAATAAGTCCCTTGTTGCAACCTAAGTATATAAGTTTACAGTAGTCTAATTGTGAGACTAAAAGCTCCTGTACTAAAAGTTTTAATTGATCGGTTCAAAATAACTTTGAACACATTGCAGTTTCCTCATTAAGAGAAAGCATTTCTTAACCAAAGAGGAAACTTGATTCTTCAAGGAAATAGCACTATCAACTAAAACGCCCAAAATCTTAATAATCGGAGAAAATTCAAAAGTGACCTGATTAATACAAATTATCTTAGGAATATTCTCCGGTTTAGTATCAAAACAGAGAAATTTTGTTTTTTCCGTGTTGAGTTTTAATTTATGGCAGGACATCCAGTTTTCTAATAAAGTTATGAAATGATAGATCCTGGAAGAATCTGTGTCAGATGTAGAGGTGGACGGAATTAAAACAGAAATATCATCTGCATAGATGTAATGTAGGAAGTTATTATTCTCTAGTAGAAAATCTAACGACCGTAAAAAGATATTAAAAAGCAAAGGCGGAAGAGGGGATCCCTGTATTTTGCCAAGGTGTGGAAAATATATCTTTCATCATAACCCTATAAGAACGGGTTAGGAAATCGCCAAACCAGTTCAACACATTCCCGGTAGTGCCAATTTCCTCAAGTGTCTGTAGGAGAATATTATGATCCACTACATCAAACGCCACCGAAAGATCTAACTGAAGCAGCCCTGCACATTTCCTTTCACTTAGAAAAAACCTAGCATGATCTAACAAAGAACCAATGACTGTTTTAGTACTAAAGAAGGGTTGAAACCCCGATTGAGAGAAATGTAGAACAGAGAACTTACTCAAGTACTGTTACAATTGTAGAGTCACTAGGCCCTCGGTTAAAATTTAATTAAAAAAAGGGATTGATGTGCCTAGTCTGTAATTAGATATAATAGAAGTGGGTCGATTAAATCTTTCAATATGGGACTAACAATTATTTCTCTAAGTCACAAGGCAATTTGCCTAGGGATAGCTGTTCCTGGATCCAATCATACAAGGCTGTCCGAAAAAAGGAAGGAGCAGCTTGCATCAGATAGGAAGGGCAACTGCCCAATATATACAATGAGACCTGCTGTATTTGCTGTATAACTTAACAAAATCATTCCTGCAAATCGGAAGGAAATTATTCCAAATTCTGTCTCGTGGAATACTTTCAGTGTTGGATAGTTTTCTATATTCATAATTGTATCAGATATAAGGTCTGGGGACCCTGCTCTAAGCTTAATAATCTTAGCCTGAAAAAAAAATCTGCTAATTGAGTAGCTGTTGGAACCTGACCAGTAACTGCATTTTGGAACGACGCCTCAGTGAGAGAATTAACTATTCTGAAGCAACTGCCTAGTATTGAGGTGATCTGTTCCTATCAAATGAGTATAAAAAAGTTTTCCTTGTAGATTGTAAAGCAAATTTGTAATTATGTATTGCTTCTATCCATATCAGTCTTGATTGATCTGATTTGTCTTTTAGCCATCTGTGTTCTAATTTTCTACAAAGGCATTTGTCACTTTGCCTTAATTGCCTTACTTTTGAGTGAAGGGGAGCAATTTTATCTAAGATATCAGTACTAAACTGTGTCCAATCTTTAACAAAATCTAGAACGTTGTTTTGTGGCTATTGTGATAATATGGTCTCCCAGAATGATGAATCATCTTTACCCCTAGTAGTACAACAAACAGAATGGGACTAAGGAAAGCGCTTAATTTCACATCACTGAATAGTAAAGGAGCAGTGATAATGATCTAACCATAATGATTGTTCCCAAACAATATCTGATAACAGAATGTTTTTAGACAATGTAGGGGCATTGACACAAAAGGAAATCAAATCTAATTGGTGACCCTTTTCATGAGTAAAAGAAGTAGTAGAGATAGAAAGGTTTATGTAGGACAGAAAAGAATAAAAATCAACTATTTTAGAGTCATAAATGTGCTCTTAATGCAAATTAACATCTCCTAAAATCAAATTATAAGGGCTAGAAACAGATGTTTTAAACACAAAGTCACAAAAAAGAGGGTAGGCCTTAGCCCATTTACCAGGGGGGAAATAACAAAGGGAACAACCAAGGGAGTTGGTCAAAGAGGAATCCTTTATTTGACAGGAAAACTAGGTTAGGAGTATTAAGGGAATCAATTAACATTACCTCTAATAACAAGAGCAATTCCCCTCCCTTCTTGCCACATCTGGATAAAGATAATACTTCATAACTTGCTGGACAGATTTCATTAATATGTGGATCATCTTCAGAAAAAAAAACAAGTTTCAGTCAAGAAAAGACAACCAGGTTGACGTTCACTAATCCATTCCTTAATCAGGCAGGGTTTGTTGCCTGCTGAACAAATATTAATATAATAACAAGGGATAGGATTCAGTGTAATCAGTTCTTACACAATGTATTTGTTTAAGATTATATTTGTTACGTGCACTAGAACCAAAGCTTGATTTTCTGAAACGTGAAGATATCATTTCTGGAGTTTGACTTTAAAGTTTCAATATAACATGAAGACTGCACACAATGCGATGAAATTCCAAATAACGAACCTAATTCTATATCAGAAGGTCGAGACACTTGTGGATCCAGAAATTGATTGGCCAGGCCAAGCGTTTGACTGGGAAACAAGTTCAAGCTACCCGATAGTATAAGACAAAAGCAAACCCAGAAAGTCTAAGCCATAATGTTCTAAAAATAGAACTTCTCAGTAGATGTAGACGAAAATGAATATATAAAACAGTCAAACAGGGTACCTTAAGATGAAAATGATCAATGTCGCTCTGCTCAGGACGCTGCATGCCTTTGGCTTGCACTTTAGGCAACGTGCTGAATGGTGGTGCGCTGTTAGGCGCCATCGGGAAATATCTGCAGCATCTGGCATCACTAATAAGTTGGCGGAGCTTGCTCCAACGCCCTGTGATTGATGTAGCAATATGTTACACCGTCTACACAGAAGCGAGGGTGAGAAAGAATAATAACATGAAGCCTATAATAACCAACAGGACAAAGAACCTGTGGGGGCCAAATCAGTGATGCAGATTCAGTAGCTGATGGTGTGTGTTGGTAGTGTGCAGATCGAAGGGTTAGTTATGGGGCGTAGCCAGACCTTACGGTGGGAGGGGGCCAGAGCCCGAGGTTGGGGGCACATGTTGAGTGCCTCCCTGCCGCCATCCCCCCCACCATCACGCCTCGCTTCGCCTCACCTCCTCCCCACCATGTGCCTTCTCGCACCCCTCCTCACCTCACAAATACCTTTGCTGGCAGGGGTCCCCAACCCCACCAGCCGAAGCCTTCTTCAGCGCCATCTTCGGCGCAGCTGCATTCCTGCCCTGCTCTTCTTGCTCCTCCTGTCCTGTGCACACTGACGCTCCTTCTCGGTTTCACGTAAAGGAGCGTCAGCGTGCACAGGACAGGAGGAGCAAGAAGAGCAGGGCAGGAACGCGGCTGCGCCAGAGACGGCACTGAAGAAAGCTTCGGCTGGCAGGGGTTGGGGACCCCTGCCATCCACACCAGGGGCCTGGACATAATTTGCGGGGGCCCAGAACAATCATCCACACTCTTATCACCTCTCGCTTAGACTATTGCAACTTGCTTCTCACAGATCTCCCACTTAGCCATCTCTCTCCTCTTCAATCTGTTCAAAATTCTGCTGCACGACTAATATTCCGCCAGTGTTGTTATGCTCATATTAGCCCTCTCCTCAAGTCACTTCACTGGCTTCCTATCCGTTTACGCATACAGTTCAAACTCCTCTTATTGACCTATAAGTGCATTCACTCTGCAGCTCTTCAGTACCTCTCCACTCTCATCTCTCCCTACATTCCTCCCTAGGAACTCCATTCACTGGGTAAAACTCTCTTATCTGCACCCTTCTCCTCCACTGCTAACTCCAGACTCCATTCCTTTTATCTTGCTGCACCATATGCCTGGAACAGACTTCTTGAGACATCTCTGGCTGTCTTCAAATCTAAGCTAAAAGCCCATCTTTTTAATGCTGCTTTTAACTCCTAACACTTATTCACTTGTTCAGAACCCTTATTTTATCATCCTCACTTTAATATTCCCTTATCTCTTGTTTGTCCTGTTTGTCTGTCCTAATTAGATTGTAAGCTCTGTCGAGCAGGGACTGTCTCTTCATGTTCAAGTGTACAGTGCTGCGTACGTCTAGTAGCACTATAGAAATGATAAGTAGTAGTAGTAGTAGTCCTTATACTTCTTCTGAGTCATGAATTCCTTTTCTACTCTGAAACATGCATTATTTGACCTTACTGACAGGTTCAGCAAACTTGGTTACCTGAAACAAGTGTCCTCTGAAGAAAGCAGTTCATGAGTTACACAAATAGGTCATGTGATTGTGCACAGCACCAAGTGGAATGAAATTCCAGAACCTTCTGAAGATGACTACGTCTTTCCTGTGTATGTACCGGTCTTCCTGTGTTCCAGTGGGCCCCCAGCTTCTTTCAGTTCCTACACTGCCAAGCTTACAGAAGAAAGAGAACTCTGAAGGGGAAGAAGGAAGGCTTTTGTGACTGTTGAATTGCTGTCTTCTGGAAACACCTATGACAGGTAAGCACTTTTGTTTTCTATCATTCACTAAGTCAAACAAGTGGTATTTCCTAGTCAAAGTCAGCCTCTAACAAAAAAATAAAACCAGAGGAAAACAGCAAGAACAGTAAGACAATTTTTGTTTGGGGAGGGGGGAAATTTTAACAGGGAAGAAAACCTAAAAGCACAAACAGGCCCAACGATAGAGGGAGTTGGACTCTACCCCTTGAAAAGGCTGTAGGAGTCACTGTTTTAAAACAACTGGAGGTACAAAACTCAACACAAGTTTTCCCTCCCTGGACCCACTGAAGCAGTTTGCTCAGTACTACCAGGGGTGTTCAACTATCCACCATAACCACAGAGCTGGCACCTGTGGGACGAAGAGTCCAAAAGGAGGTTGTGTCCAGACAACAATGTGATACAAATGTATACACTAAAATTTGTGTGGCAGCCTTGCAAATCTAAAGGAAGGTAGATCTTAGATTGGCAACTGATCATGACACCCTGACCCTAACATGGTGGGCCCTGACATGCCTCACTAAGATCAGCCCTGCTCAAGCATAACAGAATGAGATGCAATCTGTTATGCACCTGGAAATGGGGCATTTTGTCACAATATGGCATAGTACATTATAGTCAAAACTAAACAAAGCTGGATGACCTTTCTAAAGGCTTGTTATCTGATGCTAGGGTCCACCTTAGGAGTCAGCACTCAAGAAAAAGATCTAGATGTCATTGTAGACAATATGCTGAAATCTTCTGCCCAGTGTGTGGCGATGGCCAAAAAGCAAACAGGATGCTAGAATTTATTAGAAAAGGGATGCAAAATAAAACCAAAAATATTTTAATGCCTCTGTATCGCTCCATGGTGCGACCTCACCTTGAGTATTGTGTTCAATTCTGGTTGCCCTATGTGAAAAAAGATATAGCAGAATTAGAAAAGGTTCAAAGAAGAGTGGCCAAAATGATAAAGGGGATGGAATTCCTCCCATATGAGGAAAGGCTAAAGAGATTAGGGCTCTTCAGCTTGGAAAAGAGACGGCTGAGGGGGGATATGATTGAGGTCTACAAAATCCTGAGTGGTGTAGAATGGGTAAAAGTGAATCGATTTTTCACTCTTTCAAAAAGTACAAAGACCAGGGGACACTCAATGAAATTACATGGAAATACTTTTAAAACAAATAAGAGGAAATATTTTTTCACTCAAAGAATAGGTAGAAACATAGTATCTGGTGACTTACATAGCATCTGGTGACATAGACTGGAGGAAGGGCAATTGTATACTGCTGTGTGGTAAAAAGACAAGCACATAGCTTGAATTTACCTTGAGAAGTGTCTGAGCTAAGTTGGGCATTTTCAGACTTGGTTTGATTGTTAACTGAGGTTACCTGGGTCCTGCTCTTATTATCTTCCTGATAAACTATCAACTCCTTATTCTATTTCACCCCCTTTTTATTCTATCCTATTAACAACAACAAAAAGAAAGCCCCAACCCTGTCCTTTCACTTGCAGAGGGTCTGACCTGTAAAAGTTCCTCATCTTTCTCATCCTATTGCCTATAACCTAAAATTGTTCTTGCACTGTGATTATATATTTTTATGCTGGAATTGTCTTAAAGGGCTTTTATTGTTTTGAACATCTGTGCTAGAGATTTCATCTTTGTATGCTGGTATTGTCTTAAAGGTGTTTTCATTGGAACTGTGTTTTAACATGTGTCCAGTGTTTTAAACCTGTGACTTAATCCAATCAATCTGGTGACTCTGGTGAATCTGGTGTCTGTTTTTAAAGGTGCATTCATTAGAATTGTGGTTTGAATCTACATTGCCAGAGACTTAATTCAATCAATTTTGGTTACATAGCATCTGGTGACTCATAGACTGGAGGAAGGGCAATTGTATACTACTGTGTGGTAAAAAGACAAACACAGAGCTTGGGTTTACCTTGAGAAGTGTCTGAGCTAAGTTGGGCATTTTCAGACTTGGTCTGATTGTTAACTGAGGCTACCTGGGTCCTTTTCCCACCCAGCCACCCCTTTATATAGGGCAATCAAGGGACAAGTATCTTCATTACACTTAATTGGTCAATTCTACTTCTTGTTATTCCCTATCATAGTTCACCTTTTCACATTTGTGAATCACATCAATATGACCTTCATTCAGTGCAATACATGTTATGCTTTAATCCTAAGGCAAACTATCTGGAACCCTAGGGCTTGTCCTAGCTGTCTCCAAATATCAGTTTTGAAAGATGAGATCAACAAACTCAAGAAGGAGTTGGCTACAATTAAAGAAGCACCCAGGATTACTCGTTTCCCAGCCAATTTACCACCACCACTGCCTCAGAGAATGAAACAACAGAGGAATAAATGGGTCATAGTAGGCTCTGGTAGACTAAGATCCATGACACAGAAACACTAATACTCCCAAGCTTTGCCCTTGTCAAATTCTTTTCCAGCGTTGCATCATTATGATGCTGAAAAAAGAAGTACTGTGGTGGAACCAGAAGCAATGAAAGTAGCACAACCCAGGAAACATCCCCCAAATAATGACAGATTGGTGAAAGGCAGAAAATTCTTACTGATCGGAGACTCCATTATCAGAGGCATTAACTTAGGAACACAGTTCAGGGATTCCAACCTAGTGAAATGTCTTCCAGGATCTTCAGCTACAAGATGTACAGACCAAATACTGAAAGTGATCCGAGAAGAGAGCGAGCTTCAAACACTGATGTTGTAATTCACCTGGGGACAAATGACCTGGCCAACAATAGCAAGTTTACAGCACAGAGAGCGTTCCAAAAGCTTGCGGAGGGACTGAAATCTTTAGCTCGGATTGTGGCTTTTCTGAAGTAATTCCTACGTGGGGGAAAAGAGAGGAAAACTATGCAAAACAGTGGAGTTCAATAAGTGGCTTGAGTCTTGGTGTAAAGAAGAAGGTTTTAGATACATAGGAGCATGGGGTAATGCTTGGAAAAATAACAGGCTGTATTGTAATGATGGGCTACATCTTTTGGTGATGGGAAAAAGGATCCTTGGAGAGAAATACAGACAGTATGTTTCTAGACATTTAAACTAGAGGGTGGGGGTGACAAAAGGAAACAAGGGATTTCAGAAAGTCACCCCCAAAATAAACATGATGGCAGAGGGAAAGGTCTAAACTCACTAAGCACAAGGAAAGCAATGAGCACAAATGCTTGTAGTCTAAGTAAAATGGTTCAAGACTTGCAAGCCCTGATGTTTGAAGAAAACTTGGATATTGTTGCTATTACAGAGACATGGTTCAATGATTCCCTTGAATGGGATGTGACCGTACTGGGCTATAACCTTTTTAGGAAGGATAGAGAGGGCCGAAGAGGTGGAGGAGTAGTGCTGTATGTGAGAGACAATATCAGAGCGACTGAAATGTGGGGAACCTGGGGAAAGGAAGAAGCTTTATGGATCGTCCTGGAAAGAGAAGACAGAACCTGTATCCACAGGGGAGTTATCTACAGACCTCCTGCACAAAAAGAGAAGTTAGACAAGGATCTGAAAGAAGATATTCAAAAGATTGGTATGAAAGGGGAGGTGCTACTGTTGGGAGATTTCAATTTGTCTGACGTGGATTGGAACGTCCTGTCTGCGGAATCGGAAAGAAGTAGGGAGATTGTGGATGCCTGTCAAAGTGCCTTGCTCAGACAAATGGTGACAGAACCCACGAGGGAAGGGTTGATGCTGGATCTAGTGCTCACAAATGGACGAAGTGTTTCCAATATCCGGGTGGGTGCCCACCTATGTAATAGTGATCATCACACCGTATGGTTTGATATAAGGGTGAAGGCAGAGTGCAGAAGAAGGAGCTGTTGGTGTGGGAAGGCGTAGGAGATGTGGAAAAATAGTGGTCCAAGCTAAAGGCTGCTATAAATATGATGACTACCAGGTACTTCTTAGCCAAGATCAGGTGACCCTCAGGGGGAGGAATGCTGGCTTCGGCCTAACCCCTGGTAAGCCTTTTCTTGGTTGAGAGGTGCCCAGCTTTCCTTCTAATAAGTTCTGGGAGAAGAGGATATTTCTCTGGTAAGTGAACAAATTTTGCTTGTGCTTTCGGAACTTGAAGATTGGGGTTTAAAGGAGGAACTGTAAGTTAGTGATAGGCTGATATCCTTAATACTTTAGCAAGTTTTAAATTACGGAAAAACTCAAAAAACACTAAGATGGAGTCAGCAGTCCAGCAGCGAGAGGGGTGCTATCCAGTCTTTTGCATTGAGTGTCACATGTATGATTATCTCCCAATTGGTGAGGTGTCATATGTGTGTGCCCGATGCAAAGAGCTCCTAGCTCTCAGAGAACGTGTCCGTTCTCTTGAGGCTAGAGTAGCAGTCTTGATGGAGCTGAGGGAGACAGAGAGGTACATAGAGGAGACCTACAGGGATGTTGTAGAGAAGTCCCACCTCCAGTCAGGTAGCCCCTGTGCTACCTTGGAGGAGGGAGGTCTCCTAGAAGGAGAGCATCACCCTGGTGAAGTAGGAAGTACTCCTGTAGCCAGGACCTGCCCACCAGGGGATGTACTATCCTTTCGCACCGAGGATATATCTCCAAATATTGCCCGGGAGGGAAAGGTTAGGACAGCTGTTGTACTTGGTGATTCGATCATTAGGCATATAGATAGCTGGGTGGCTGGTGGACGTGAGGATCGCCTGGTGACTTGCCTGCCTGGTGCGAAGGTGGCGGACCTCACGCGTCACCTAGATAGGATTTTATATAGTGCTGGGGAGGAGACGGCTGTCTTGGTACATATGGGTACTAATGACATAGGAAAATGTGGGAGAGAGGTTCTGGAAGCAAAATTTAGGCTCTTAGGTAGAAAGCTGAAATCCAGATCCTCCAGGGTAGCATTTTCTGAAATGCTACCTTTGCCACGCGCAGGGCCCAAGAGACAGGCAGAGCTCCAGAGTCTCAATGCGTGGATGAGACGATGGTGCAGGGAGGAGGGCTTTAGATTTGTTAGGAACTGGGCAACATTCTGGGGAAGGGGGAGCCTATTCCGAAAGGATGGGCTCCATCTTAACCAGAGTGGGACCAGGCTGCTGGCATCGGCGTTTAAGAAGGAGCTAGAGCAGCTTTTAAACTAGAAATGGGGGGAAGGCCGACAGTCGCTCAAAAGAGCATGGTTCGGGATAAGGTATCTTTCAAAGATATCACCATAACAGGGAAGATAGAGTATCCTGATAGTGAGGTTGCAAAAGAGATTGTAGTAGATCGGGTATCCTTAAATAACAATAAAAATCAGACAAAAGATTGCCAGTTAATACTGTCAAGTACTAAGCATGATGTACTTAGGAACAACAAACATAGTTTGAAATGTCTATATGCGAATGCCAGGAGCCTAAGAAATAAGATGGGGGAGTTAGAATATATTGCACTAAATGAAAAATTAGATATAATAGGCATCTCTGAGACCTGGTGGAAGGAGGATAACCAGTGGGACACTGTCATACCGGGGTACAAATTATATCGTAGTGATAGGGTGAATCGGATTAGTGGAGGGGTAGCATTGTATATTAACGAGAGCCTTGAATCAAATAGATTGAAAATTCTGCAGGAAACAAAACACTCCTTGGAATCACTGTGGATTGAAATTCCATGTGCAAAGGGGAAAAGGATAGTGATAGGAGTGTACTACCGTCCGCCTGGCCAGGACGAACAGACGGATGCGGAAATGTTAAAGGAAATCAGGGACGCAAACAAACTGGGCAACACAATAATAATGGGGGATTTCAATTACCCGCATATAGACTGGGTTAATGTAACATCTGTACACGCAAGGGACATAAGATTTCTTGATGAAATCAAGGACAGCTTCATGGAACAGCTAGTTCAGGAGCCGACAAGAGAAGGAAAAATACTAGACTTAGTCCTTAGTGGTGCTCATGATCTAGTGCAGGGGGTAACGGTACGAGGGCCGCTTGATAACAGTGATCATAATATGATCGGTTTTGATATTGGCATTGAAGGAAGTGAAACTAGGAAATCAAGTACGCTAGCGTTTAACTATAGAAAAGGTGATTACGACAAAATGAGAAAAATGGTGAAAAAAAGACTGAAAGGAGCAGCTCGCAGAGTAAAAAACTTGCGTCAGGCATGGATGCTGTTTAAAAACACCATCCTGGAGGTTCAGGACAAATATATTCCACGTATTAGAAAAAAGGGAGAAAAGACTAAACGTCAGCCGGCGTGGCTAAACAGTAAGATAAAGGAAGTCATTAGAGCCAAAAAACAATCCTTCAGAAAGTGGAGAAGAGAACCAACTGAAAGTAACAGGATAGATCATAAGGAATGCCAAGCCAAATGCAAAGCGGAGATAAGGAGGGCAAAAAAGGACTTTGAGAAGAAATTAGCGTTGGAAGCAAAAATACATAGTAAAAATTTTTTTAGATACATTAAAAGCAGGAACCCGGCCAAAGAGTCGGTTGGGCCGCTGGACGAAAATGGTGTTAAAGGGGCGATCAGGGAGGACAAAGCCGTAGCGGAGAAATTAAATGAATTCTTTGCTTCGGTCTTCACCGAGGAGGATTTGGGGGGGACACCGGTGCCGGAAAGAATATTTGAAGCGGGGGAGTCGGAGAAACTAAACGAATTCTCTGTAACCTTGGAGGATGTAATGGGTCAGTTCAGCAAGCTGAAGAGTAGTAAATCACCGGGACCTGATGGTATTCATCCCAGAGTATTAATAGAACTAAAAAATGAACTTGCAGAGCTACTGTTAGAAATATGCAATCTGTCCCTAAAATCGAGTGTAGTACCGGAAGACTGGAGGGTAGCCAATGTTACTCCGATTTTTAAGAAGGGTTCCAGAGGAGATCCGGGAAATTATAGACCGGTGAGTCTGACGTCAGTGCCGGGCAAGATGGTGGAGGCTATTATTAAGAATAAAATTGCAGAGCATATACAAAAACATGGACTGATGAGACAAAGTCAGCACGGATTTAGTGAAGGGAAGTCTTGCCTCACCAATCTAATGCATTTTTTTGAGGGGGTAAGCAAACATGTGGACAATGGGGAGCCGGTTGATATTGTATATCTGGATTTTCAGAAGGCGTTTGACAAAGTGCCGCACGAAAGACTCCTGAAGAAATTGCAGAGTCATGGAATCGGAGGTAGGGTATTATTATGGATTAAGAACTGGTTGAAAGATAGGAAGCAGAGAGTAGGATTGCGTGGCCAGTATTCTCAGTGGAGGAGGGTAGTTAGTGGGGTCCCGCAGGGGTCTGTGCTGGGTCCGTTGCTTTTTAATGTATTTATAAATGACCTAGAGATGGGAATAACTAGTGAGGTAATTAAATTCGCCGATGACACAAAATTATTCAGGGTCGTCAAGTCGCAGGAGGAATGTGAACGATTACAGGAGGACCTTGCGAGACTGGGAGATTGGGCGTGCAAGTGGCAGATGAAGTTCAATGTTGACAAGTGCAAAGTGATGCATGTGGGTAAGAGGAACCCGAATTATAGCTACGTCTTGCAAGGTTCCGCGTTAGGAGTTACGGATCAAGAAAGGGATCTGGGTGTCGTCGTCGATGATACGCTGAAACCTTCTGCTCAGTGTGCTGCTGCGGCTAGGAAAGCGAATAGAATGTTGGGTGTTATTAAGAAGGGTATGGAGTCCAGGTGTGCGGATGTTATAATGCCGTTGTATCGCTCCATGGTGCGACCGCACCTGGAGTATTGTGTTCAGTACTGGTCTCCGTATCTCAAAAAAGATATAGTAGAATTGGAAAAGGTACAGCGAAGGGCGACGAAAATGATAGTGGGGATGGGACGACTTTCCTATGAAGAGAGGCTGAGAAGGCTAGGGCTTTTTAGCTTGGAGAAGAGACGGCTGAGGGGAGATATGATAGAAGTGTATAAAATAATGAGTGGAATGGATCGGGTGGATGTGAAGCGACTGTTCACGCTATCCAAAAATACTAGGACTAGAGGGCATGAGTTGAAGCTACAGTGTGGTAAATTTAAAACGAATCGGAGAAAATTTTTCTTCACCCAACGTGTAATTAGACTCTGGAATTCGTTGCCGGAGAACGTGGTACGGGCGGTTAGCTTGACGGAGTTTAAAAAGGGGTTAGATAGATTCCTAAAGGACAAGTCCATAGACCGCTATTAAATGGACTTGGAAAAATTCCGCATTTTTAGGTATAACTTGTCTGGAATGTTTTTACGTTTGGGGAGCGTGCCAGGTGCCCTTGACCTGGATTGGCCACTGTCGGTGACAGGATGCTGGGCTAGATGGACCTTTGGTCTTTCCCAGTATGGCACTACTTATGTACTTATGTACTTATGTACTTGTGCAGGAAAGTAAACAAAAACAAGAGAATCAGGAAGCCTATATGGTTCTCCAAACAAGTAGCTGAAAAAATAAGAGCAAAAGAGGCTTTGTTCAAGAAATACAAAAGAACACAATGAGAGGATCGCAGAAAAGATTATTGGATTAAACTCAAAGAAGCGAAGAGGGAAATATGGCTAGTGAAAGCACGAGTGGAAGAAAAAATGGCTAAGGATGTAAAGAGAGGTGACAGGACCTTTTTCAGAAAGGAGAAAAGATAGGAATGGAATTGCGAGACTGAAAGATAATGAGAATGGCTATGTGGAGAGTGATTGATAAAGTGAACGTGCTAAACAATTATTTCTCTTCGGTGTTCACGGAGGAAAATCCTAGAGAAGGACTGCAGTTGGTTGCTGAGGGAACATCTGGGAATGGGTGGATACTGCGCCCTTTATGGAAGATTTTATAAACAGCTTGAGAATCTGAAGGTGGACAAAGCTATGGGGCCGGATGGGATACATCCCAGTATACTGAGGGAGCTCAGGGAGGTCCTGGCGGGACTTAAAGATTTATTTAATAGATCTTTAGAGATGGGAGAGGTACCGCGAGATTGGAGACGAGCGGATGTGGTCCCCCTTCACTAAAGTGGAGACAGGGAAGTAGTGGGAAACTACAGACCGGTACGTCTCACGTCGGTGGTAGGAAAAATAATGGAGTCACTGTTGAAAGAAAGGATAGTTAACTTTCTAGAAGCCAGTGGGTTACAGGACCTGAGGCAACATGGCTTTACCAAAGGAAAATCCTGCCAAATGAATCTTATTGACTTCTTTGACTGGGTGACCAAAGAACTGGATGAAGGATGTGCGCTAGATGTAATCTACTTGGATTTCAGCAAAGCCTTTGATATGGTCCTTCACAGAAGACTCATGAATAAGCTGAAAGGTTGAACTTAGGACCAAAAGTGGTGAACTGGATAGGAAATTGGTTGACCGACAGGTGACAGAGAGTGGTGGTAAATGGAATCTGCTCGGAGGAAAGGAAGGTGAGCAGTGGAGTTCCTCAGGGGTCAGTGCTGGGGCCTATTCTGTTTAATATATTTGTGGGAGATATTGCTGAAGGGTTGGAAGGAAAGATTTGCCTTTTTGCGGAAGACATGAAAATAGCCAATAGAGTGGATACCCTGGAGGGAGCAGAAACGATGAGAAGGGATCTCCGAACGTTAGAAGAATGGTTGAGGGTCTGGCAGTTAAAATTTAATTCCAAGAAGTGTAGAATGATTCACTTGGGGTGCAGAAACCCAAAAGAGAGATACTGGATAGAAGGGGAGAGATTAGTAAGCTCGACTCAGGAGAGAGACCTTGGGGTGTTGGTGTCTGAGGATCTAAAGGTGAAGAAACAATGCGACAAGGCAACGGCCGTGACCAGAAGGATGCTAGGCTGCATAGAGAGGGGCATAACCAACAGAAGAAAGGAGGTGTTGATGCACCTCTACAAGTCGTTAGTGAGGCCCCACTTGGAGTATTGTGTTCAGTTTTGGAGGCTGTATCTTGCTAAAGATGTAAAAAGACTGGAAGCGGTTCAAAGAAAAGCTACAAAAATGGTATGGGATTTGCGTTGCAAACTGTACGAGGAGAGACTTGCCGACTTGAACATGTATACCTTGGAGGAAAGAAGAAACAGGGGTGACATGATACAGACGTTCAAATATTTGAAAGGTGTTAATCTGCAATCAAACCTTTTTCGGAGACGGGAAGGCGGTAGAACTAGAAGACATGAATTGAGGTTGAAGGGGAGCAGACTCAAGAGTAATGTCAGGAAGTATTTTTTCACAGAGAGGGTGGTGGATATGTGGAAGGCCCTCCCGCGGGAGGTGGTAGAAATGAAAACGGTAATGGAATTCAAACATGCGTGGGATAAACACAAAGGAATCCTGTTTAGAAGGAATGGATCCACAGAATCTTAGCGGAGATTGGGTGGCAACACCGGTAGTTGGGAAGCAAAACCAGTATTGGGCAGACTTCTATGGTCTGTGCCCTAATCGTGACTGAATAGATATGGATGAGCTGGAGTGTAAATTTTAAGGGGTTTCGAAGTTAGCTTCAGAACTTAGTACAAGAACAGTGCTGGGCAGACTTCTACGGTCTGTACCCTGAGAATGGCAAGGACAAATTAAACTCGGGTATAAAGTATCACATGCCATGTAAAATGAGTTTATCTTGTTGGGCAGACTGGATGGACCGTACAGGTCTTTATCTGCCGCCATTTACTATGTTACTATAAAATGATGGCAGATAAGGGCCATATGGCCTATCCATCCTCAGTAACCACATCCACAGCTCTTGAGTGCATGCCCAGGCACAATTCTCCTACAGAACTTGAAACAGCTCCCTAATGCTCAGCTCTGACATGGTGCCTAAATTTGCATGTCATTAGCACTGACTATTAGGGAGTTGTGTTGCAGCGCTGTTGTGGAGGTATTTTTCCTGTGCTGTACTGAACAGCGCTGGAGTTTTGAGCATCTGCCCCTAGGTAACTAAGAAGGGATTTTTCAAAAGCATTTCCATGGCTAAAGTCTTGCTTTCCTTTCAGTGATAGTAGTTATTAAATTGCCTATCTGATGTGCAGTTAATCTTATGCACATACAGCTCCTATGCCCATAAGTTTACCCAAACTAAGCAGTGGCATTTCAGGGAATGAAATGGGGTTTTCAGTTACATGCAGTACTGAAAAATTTTAGTGCATGAGCATAAACTAACCATGAAAATGTGTGCACGCCAAGCATAGGGATAAATGTAAACACGTTGTTTCTCTGGGGTAATTTTTAAAACAGAAGTGCACACCTACTTTCACTTAAAAAATCCAGCCAAGTCCACACAGAGAAAACTGTACTATAATCCTGCTTTGTACACATGCGTGCAGTTAAAAAAATGATTCCCTAGAAGATAAAATCGTACCATTTTCTGACTGAAGTTAGGAGAAACGCCAACACTTAAATGACAGTCACAGACTTGCTACAATATGTCAAAAAGGAAACAGAGAAGCCATAAGGGCACTGAAGCAAGAAAAGCCCTATCCATGCACATAGTAGACTTCTAGATTTTTCCAGAAAGCTCTGGAATTTTGCTCTGCTTCGTGCCATTCTCGGTCAGGTGGCCCACTGCTATGACATGGTGGAACAGCTCATCTGCAGAGAATGTGACTGACAGATAGCTATGAATGCTGAGAATGCAAAAATATTTAATGGCGACAGCATATTGGGGACAGCTAACTCGAAGATGGCATTCTTTGTGCTATAAGTGTGCAATTCCACTCCCTTTAGCACATGGGAAAATTAATAATAACCATCAGTGCTGTAGTTGGGCATCTTATTGGACTGGGTGAGTGACAGCTATTAGTAAAAACCTATCAAACAGAGAAAAAGCAAATTAGCATGTACTGATGGAGGTCAATCATGAAAATTAAAACTGGAAGTTTGGCATTCTTGCAAAAATGAGTTCTGTGTGTTGGAATGTGTCTAAAACTTCTTGCCTGACCAAATCCGGGCTAACGGGCCAGCAAGAGATGATTGGACTCTACAGGTGGTTACTAAGGGGTTCTGAAATGTTCTGAATGAGTGAATGGATTCTAGCATTGGGACTTCTTTAGACTAATGAAGCACCACTATCTCCTTCCCCATCAAACAGCTCTGGCTCCAAGTTAACTGGTGACCTCACACCAGGCCTGTAAACACAGCAGTGATTTTGGTATTGTTTCAGAAGAGGCATAACACAAGTGCCTCATCAAATTAGAACAACCTCCGTTGTTCTGTAAATATGAGGCACAACTGCTCTGGACACCCAATCCCCAGTGAGACAGTACATTAGAAAGTTCTTCTGGCATTATGCCTTTTTGTCCTAGTTCTACAAAGCTCCAAAGGCCTTGTCTAGCTTTGTTTGCACATTGCATAACTGTTTGTTTCACTCCTTTTGACATTTTATTTCCTGTGTGGGAAAATCTCAGGCAAAACCCAGACTGCAGGGAAGGGACCTATGAGCAAAAGCAGAAGGCAGAGTTTATCAGGTCATACATCAGTCAGCCAGAACTCAATATGTCAAAACAAAAGAACGGGCCAGACTTTTCAGGATCAGTGCAAGGGATTCTGGGATCAAGGCTAACTCTTTGACATGAACTGCAGAAGAATCCAGTGCAGAATGACTCCCACTGGATATCTGCTCCTTTCCTGGCAAAAAGAGAAGAAAACCACCCAACACAGGGCCTATACATTCTCGCCCTTATCTCTGGTTCTGCTCAAGAGGTCCACCCGAACCCCAACCTGCCCGTTGGCTTCCTGTGGGACCTTGCGGGTGCGCTGCCTTCTCTTCCTCTTATTTCGGAACTTCAGGTTGCTCTCACTCTGGGTGTCTGAGGACTCATCAATGAAAGCCAAGTTCTCACCAAAGTAGTCAATGGGCTGCTGTCCAATGGTGCTGTTAAGGCGATTTATCTCTTCCACCCGCCTGCTTTTCAGGGTGTCTGGAGAAGGACATTTTGGCTCAACTGGGGACTGCAGCTTTTCCTCAAGGTAGCTGAGCATGTCCAGGTCTTTGTCTTGTTCTGCCTCATCATAGTCCTCTTCCTGTGATTTTGCTTCCTGATCCTGGTTGATCTGTGAGGACTTTCCCTTTAAGGTTCCAATCTTTTGCAGCTTATCAGGGAAATTTATCCCTAGCCCCCGAGTGGGTAATCTCATTTCAGCTGTCATGCTGGCTGTCCAGTTGGCTGCTTGTGCAGTCAGACCACCCATCTGTACAGAAGGAAACAAAGCAGATGTAAGCTATGAAGCTAAGACTTCATCCTGCTCTGTAATCTAACATACCTACTGGACTTAGCATACTTGAGTAATGGAAGAAACAAGGTCATTGACTCTGCTGGTCATGTTCTATTTACTCTTATCTGTACCCATGTCATGGCAGATACATTGAGAGAGCATGTTCTGCCATTCCTCCTGTTTTTGGGGGGATCTTGATATATAATTGACCCCCTCATTCTGGGATACCAGAATCCAGTTAAGAGAAGCCCAGTAACAGAGAAATGGAAGACCTAACCTACACAATGTGGCTGTTCTGTGCCTTGGTAGTAGTGTAGGGTGAACTAAGGATCATACTATATTCCAAGGAAGTCAACCCTACCTCAGCTCTCGTCTTCCGCGAGAGAACACGTAACCAATTGCCAATCATAGTAAGAATGGAAGCAAAGTAGGCCAGTCCAAGCAGGATCCAGAACCAGACCAGGGGTTTATACCATACGTGCTCGTGTCCAGCATTATCACCTGGTAAAAAAGTAGAGATGCAGGAACTGAAATTAGTGTACAAAAGCAAGCAGTTAATCTTCAGGCCAGCTGGGCTGTGAAGAAATGGAGGAAAGACAGAGTGAGGCACTGTGTACACACAACAAACAACCCACAGGAAAAATCAATCATACTCACACAATGAGGATGTGCAAGCACACAACATCTAGTGCTTCCAAGTTACCCAGTTCTAGAAGGGATTTTTAAGCCAGTAGTGGATTTCTGACAACCCTACCCTGATGTATTCTGGATCCTGTAGACCTGATTTCAATGGATAGAATCAGAGACTATGAATCTCACACTGGAAAAAAAGTCTCCCCCTTGGAACTGGATAACTTGCCAGCTCTGTAAAATCACAATCACTGGTACATATGAAAACACATTCAGAAAACTGAAAGTATGGACACATTTGAGTACAAAGCATCATCCACCCATGTACAATGTCAACAGTTTTCATTCAAACTAATACATCCCACACAACCAGAGAGAATGAATGGATCACTCAGGGGCACATCCATCTTGACTCATGAGTCAACAACAACGTATTTGGGTAGAGACAACTGATCAACTATCGGTATTTTCAAAATAGCTTTATAAACCTATTGACAAATATGTAAATAAAATACAAGGAATCTATATTATCTATACGGGAATTGTACCTTCACCTAGTGGAGGAGGGATTCTCAGTAACATCATAGAATACCCCTTCATCTTACAGAAATATTGTTCTAGCTAGCCATGTTGGTTTTATTTTATCAAGTGGTATATCCTGGCTGACAAACCTTCTTTGTACTTTCTATCTGAACACACACTTGTCTCTAACACAGAACACACTTTAAAAAGCACAGATAGGGCCAGATGGATGAAAGGGCTTTTCCTATTTTGGGGTTAACTCCATGAGAGGGCACTTACTACAGGTGCTGATTATGGTACCTCATTTAAAACTGTTCTACAAAGAAATGTAGGCACCTACTAATGCAAGTGGCAGAGAGCATGCGTACATCTGGGCCTTATAGCTGGCTTCAATGGCTGTGCCTACATGTGTGCCTGAACTCATGTCAATTATAGTATTAATTAATTTACATGCATACACGAGCACTTCATCTATACTCCTCCCAAACTCCATCCATGAGTGTAATAAAAAAGATTTTAGAGATTGCTTTTCAACTCTATCTGCCTTGACTAGGGTTACCATATTTTGTCCTCTGAAAAAGAGGACACATGTCCTGCCCCCTGCCCCACCCACGCCCCGCCTCTCGCTCCACCCATGCCCCACCCCTATCACATATTCCCCTCCCCTGCCCCCTCGTCACCTCCCCTCCCCCCCCGTCACCTCCACTCCCCTTACTTACTATCTACTGCCCTGATGGTCTAGTGACCTATTCAGGGCAGGAAAGAGCCCTCTCTTTCCTGCCCGAAGCTCTGTCCTTGCCCTGCATCCTGTTGCTGTGACGGTCTCGGGATTCAAAATGGCCACCGAGAGTTGAAGTCTCGCGAGGCCGCTTCAACTCTCAGTGGCCATTTTGAATCCCGAGACCGTCACAGCAACAGAATGCAGGGCAAGGCAGCGCTCCGAGCAGGAAAGAGGGGGCTCTTTCCTGCCCCGAAGAGGTCACTAGACCACCAGGGCAGTAGATGGGAGTCTACGATAGGCCCGCCACCCGCCCGTCTGCCCGTTTGTCCAGAAATCTGGACAAACGGGCGGACTGGCAAAACCTGTCCGGACGCACGAACATGTCCTCAAAAAGAGGATATGTCCGGGTAAATCCGGACATATGGCAACCCTAGCCTTGACTAACAAGTGCATTGGGGTCTGTATTGTTGATTAGGAGTAATTCTGTTTAAAAATGATTGTTTAACTTCGATTGTGTGAAAATAAGTTGAAATGCAGAAGATAAGACACAGCTCTAATTAATTTGGTATGAGAAGAGGAGGATGGTGCTTGTTTTCGAGGTTCAGACTGGCCACCTGGACTTGGAAACATGTGACCACATTCCCACAGTATGGCTTGTTTACCTATTCTCAAGCATTTTGTAATTTTCCTTGTCTCTGAAAATAAGCTTTAGCTTAATAAAAAGGGGGACTTATTGCAGCAGAGATTTGAAGCTCATCTGTGGGTGGACACATCGTGCAGAAAAGACTTGTTCCTGGTCATAAGGAGGCTTCAAGCTTTTGCTGCAACGGGCCCCCCGGCTGATGAGATAAGAGCCTGAAATTCCTGACCAGTGATGTTGTATGTAAAGTATATGTATTGCTTCTTTTCCTGGTCTAAGAACTCTTAGCATTGCTTAGATGTAGAGACCAGTGATGTAATGATTGTTTATAGATATAGGTATTGTTTCTTTTTAGTTATATAGCTAATCATTGTGTATATATATCTTAATCATTGTAGATTTTAGCACCTCTAATAAAGGTCTCATTTACTGAATCAAAAAGAATCCACGGTAATTATTGAGTAGTCTGTGTCAGTGAAGCAGGCTGTAAATCCATAGCAGTACAAAGAGTACACTCACTGGCAAAGTAGGCACCCTTCCGCTAATTGGCAATCTGTAAGAGCTCATTTATACGTCTAAGTACCCACTTACAAGGGTAAATGACTAGAATGCCACCATTTACATGCTCTCTTGCTGCCTTAAACCAGGCGGCTACATGTAGAATTATCTTTCAAGGCAGGGGCAGACTGACATAGATCTGGGCCCCCGGGCAATAAGAGGGTCCTAGGCCCTCCACCCCTGGGTCCCACATTCCTCCCCAGATCCAACATCTTTCTTTCCTTCCCCCCTTGATTCAACATCTCTCCCTCTCATTCTTTCTCCCTCCCCTCTATGCACCATCTCTGCACCCATCCACAGTTCCACCATCTCTGCTCCATCCCTCCTTTTCCCAGGTCCAACATCTTTCCTCCCTCCTGAGGTGAACGTCTCCCCCTTTTTCTCTCTGTCTCTGGATCTGGCTCTCTCCCCTTGCATTTACCTCAAAGGTTCCTTCTTCGTACAGGGCCCTGGCTGTCTGCCACTGACTGGATCCTCCCTTCCATGGCCCACCTTTGTGGAAGCAGGAAGTTATATCAGAAAGGGGCAGGCCGAAGCAGAGAAAAGGTTCCAGTCAGTGGCAAAAAGGGACTTTTAGGTAAATGCAAGGGGAGAAAGCCAGATCCAGGGACAGAGAGGAGAAAGGGGGAGATGTTGACCTCGGGAGGGATGAGAAATGTTGGACCAGGGGAAGGGAAGGAGGAGGTAGAGATGGTGGAACTGCAGAGGGGGGCAGAGAGGGGCATACATTAGCTAGAAGCTATTCCCGAGAGAGAAAAATTATGTGGTGATTGAGAAGGAAGCTGTAGCTGTCAAGTGGGACCTTGAAATGTTCCAATATTTGTTGGGACGACACTTTCTGCTGGTCACTGACCATCAACCCCTTCAGTGGATGGCTCAACATAAAGACTCAAATGCACATATCATGCACTGGATCCTTAGCCTCCAGCCCATTAGCTATAGGGTGAAACAAGCAGGTTGAAAATGTGCTAATACTGACTTTTTTTTCTCAGGAGGTGGACCCTGATATGGCAGGGTTGAGCTGAGGGGGTGGGTATGTGAGGAGGTTATAGAATACTGCCCCTCTTCCTTAAGAATAGTCCCTCAGGTAGTCTGAGCCACCTTAAAACCACTAGTCCCACCCAAGGAGGAAGTGAGATGGGAGGGGTAGAGCCAAAAGTACAGGGACCAGGAAGTATAAAAGGCAGGGCCAGAGTTAAGGAGACCCAGGGAGGAACTGAAGCACCAGCATACGCCTTTATGACATATGTCTAGCTACTGTGACCTGGCTGAGGTAAGGCAACTTTTGATTTGAAAACTTAAACCTGAGGTCTGGCCCCCCCCCCCAAATTGCAGAGCTGGCTATAGCCGGGGAGAGAGCCTGGGGGGGGGGGGGGCAATGCATTACTCCAGGAAAAAAAATTAAATGACCCCAGGTTCCAATCTAATTCATGTTTAATGTGGGATAAAATGCCATAAATAAGTAAATAAATATAAACTTTTAATGTTGAGCACCTGATTCTCAAAGTGGACATATTCCAAACACTATAATGAAAATAAAATGATTTCTCTACCTTTGTTGTCTGGTGACTTTGTTTTTCTGATCATTCTGGCCCAGTATCCGATTCTGCTGCTATCTGTCCTCTTAACTCCGTTTCCAGGGCTTCCTTTCCATTTATTTCTTTACTTTCCGCCTTTCTTCTTCATTTCTTGCCCTACATCCGTAAGTAAAAGCTGGGTCCTCCGCAGACTTGACTGTCCAGTGGATCCAGCTTCTGCCTATTTTCTTCATCTATGTGCAGTTTTTCTCCTCTCTTCCTTTTCCCTCATCTCATCTCCTTCCTCACTCTTCCCTCCCCTCCATCCATGTCCAGCATTTCTTCTCTCCCTTCTCTCTCCTCCATCCACCCATGTCCAGCAAACCTCCCCTCCCCTCCCCAGCGATTCTCTTCTCTTCTCCTGCCCCCCTCCAGCCACCCATACCCAGTGATTGTCCTCTCTCCCCTGCCCCCCCTCCAGCCACCCATACCCAGCGATTGTCCTCTCTCCCCTGCCCCCCCTCCAGCCACTCATACCCAGCAATTGCCCTCTCTCCCCTGCCCCCCCTCCAGCCACCCATACCCAGAGATTGCCCTCTCCCCTGCCCCCCCGCCAGCCACCCATGCCAGCGATTGTCCTCTCTCCACCGCCCCCCTCCAGCCACCCATACCCAGCGACTGTCCTCTCTCTCCTGCCCCCCCTTCAACCACCCATACCCAGCGATTGTCCTCTCTCCCCTGCCCCCCCTCCAGCCACCCATACCCAGCGATTGCCCTCTCTCCCCTGCCCCCCTCCAGCGGGTCATGGAATGGGTGTGGAATGGGTGGGTCATGCATGTTGTTGTAGAATACACCCGATCCGTGACACATTTAGGCGTCAGGATTTGCACCAAGTGCATGTACATTATAGAATATTAGCACTGACATGCATGTACCCCTAATTCAGAGATTTTCAACCTTTTTCATCTTAATACACACTGACAGAAAGGCATAGCCAGACCTCGACGGGAGGTGGGGCCAGAGCCCAAGGTGGGGGAGCACATTTTGGCCCGCCTCCGTCGCTGCCCTCCCGCCACCACTCCCCCCTCCTGCGGCCGCTACTGCCTCCCTGCCACCATACTCCTGCTGCCGCTTTCACCTCCCGCCACTGTTCCCCACCATCACCACCACCACTGCGAACGTACCTTGGCTGACGGGGGTCCCCAACCCCCCCCCCCCCAACTAAAGCGTTTGTCTCACGCTGGTCTCACATCGCCTGGCACCCTGTCCTATTTTCAGTCACTGTGCACACTTGTTTTAGTGAAACTGAGCGTGGGACAAATGCTTTAGCTGGCGGGGGTTGGGGACCCCCGCTAGCCAAACCGGGAACCCCAGAGCCAATTTAGGGGGGGGGCAGGCCCCCGTCGCCCCCCTGTAGCTAGGCTTGCCCCCGTCTTCCCCCTGTAGCTACGCTACTGCTGATAAGGTGCTAAAATTGTCAAGGCACACCATGAGTTTTTTAAGGATATATGTCCTCTCCACCCCCTTCTTGCCCTGCCTTGCCCCCTCAAGCTGCTCCCCCCCCCACACACACTTAACTTTAAAAAAAACCACTATAATATTATTTGATAAAGGCAAGATAAAAATTTAAAAACACCAAAGAAATGAGAAAAAAAACATTCCAAACCTCATTCTGCTACTGCATAACTGCAAGGGGGCGTTCACCTGGGAAGGCAACGGGCATGCCACCAAGTGACATCAGTTCTACGCACATGGATGCCACATTTAGGCGCATTCATTTACGTCCACTATCGACTAGAGAGCTGCATGGGAATGGGGTTTACAGGAATCCCGCAGAACCCGTGGGAGTTCCACGAGGATGGAAGAAATTGCAGCGGGATTCCCGTGGGACTGTAGTTTGATATCTCTAGTGGCTCCAGAATGAGGCTTGGAACACACTTGTGCCCAGATGATCGAAAGCCCCGCACTGTTCCAAACAGTGCTCTAAAAATACTTTAAAAGACACAAATACTACCCAATCATTACCTTCCTCCTACTCCAACGTCATCTACCGCTACGACATGTACACTGAGCAAATATAAAGTTTATATTTGCTCAGTGTACATGTCGTAGCGGTAGATGATGTAGTATTTGTGTCTTTTAAACCTTTTTTAGATTTATGAATCCTATTCTGGGTAGCACTCCGACTCTAGACGTCTTTTTAAGTTATTTATATATTATAAACATTAATATTGCGAAATATATAGGTCTTGTTGGGATATTTAATCCTTTTTTACATGATTGTTTGTCTGTGTTTGGAGAATGTTCTAGAACTTAAAGTCTGTTTGGGTTTCAAATACCTATTTAGCGCATATCCAATCAATATATGATGAGGGTTGATTATTATAATTTTTAAAGATGGAAGCACATCAATTGTGTATTAAATATACTATTAGAGCTAAGAGTAACATTGAGGCATATAGGCTATATTGAGGTTACCATTTATATGTGATTGGTCTATATGAATTTTTGGATTTTTAAATTTATTGTAGAGTTGCTTTTAGACCTATTAGTATTTTAAAAATGCGATATTTAATATGTATATGTATAGTTTTTTAATTCATGCTTTTCTCATTTTAGAACTTGGTTTTTGAGCAATTTTTAGTTTTACCATAAGTGTGTATAATATATTTATATACACCTTTGATAGGTATGTATGATGAATTTTCTATCTCCCCCTCTTCATTGATATGTCATATCGATGGACATTTTATTGGTTTTTATAAATATACTTCTTAATCTCATTTATCTTAATTATTAAAGGTTGTTACAATATATATAAGATTTTGGAACTATATATGTGATTTTAGAATTGTATATGTGATTTGTACATGTTTTCATGATATGCATTTAAATGTATGGTAATGATCTATATATGTTTCTAACATAGTATATTTCACATTGGTTTTGGAAGCAGAATGTTATATTATTTGTATGTATGGTCTTATTGAATTTTGTTTTGTTTTTAGTTTTACCCCTGACGCAGCCTGAGGGCGAAACGTGGCCACGTCGGGTATTGTTCCAATAAACCTTTTTGACCTTATTCCGCTTTTCTGTTTTTTTTATAATCATATACCCCCTAATCCTATAATCATATACCCCCTAATCCTATAACAGAGTGCCAAAACTTAGGCGCCATCCCCCAGATTCTGTATATGGCGACTAGAATTGTGAGCGCAATTCTGATTGTATTCTGTATTGCATGCACAACTTAATTAGCCTTACAAGTCAATCAGTGCTGATAATTGCCAAAGAACAAACAATTGACACTAATTGGCATTATTAGAATTTATACACACAACTGTCTAAGGTAATGCATGTAACTTCTAAGGCATATCGTAGAAAAGCGGGCTTGAGCACAGGTGTGGAATGGGCGGGCTACTATGCCAACAGGGCTTTTTTGGTGGGGATGCTAGGGGGGGTTAGGGGGCTGGAGACCCACCAGATCTCCAACCCCCCTGAACTTGTGTCAGGGGGATCGGGGGGACTGGAGTGTCGCTGGCTCGAGGTTCCTGCTCCTGTGGGGGGGGGGGGGCTGCTGCATTGGGGGGATGGGGGCCTACTAGCATGCAAATGCATGCCGGACAGGGCTCACCATTCCTCCCCAATTGTCTGCAAACTCTAACGCCAGCTCCAAGCTGGCATAGGGTTTGCCGTGGACTTTGGTGCTCTGCTCGCTGATCAATGGGGAAGAATACATTTAGCATGTATTCGCATGCTACCTGTGGTAAGAGCCCTGTTTTGCATGCATTTGCATGCTAGTTGCATTCAGAGCCCATAAGCGCATTGTTTCACGTGCTCGGGGGCTCTGCATGGGGTGGTTGCAAACGCAGGTGCTAGTATGGTGCTAAGGTATAGAATAGGGCAGATGTGGACAACCTCAGGCCTTGAGGTCTGCAACCCAGCCAGGTTTTCAGGATTTTCTCAATGAATATGCATACAGTGGAGGCAATACATGTAAATCCCATGCGGCCCTCGAGGACTGAGTTTGCCCACCCCTAGAATAAGGCTTATGTGCACTTATGTGCATACCCGCTGTTTCACCCCTGTTGTGGTGCATAACTTCTGCTGTAGTGCAGAGGTTATGCACCAAATTGGTGCCTAACGTTTGGCACAATATATAGAATGAGGGCAATTGGGGTCAATTTTATAATGGGCAACAAAATACTGGCTGTTAGGTGCAAACTCTATAATTGGATCTGGGCACCTAGATTCTGCTATAGAATACTAACGTAAGTTGGCGTTTTACACCCGAACATTTACGTACAACCACTTTCACCATGTCTATGGTAGGCGTAAATGCTGCACTACGGCATGTATGTGACACTATTCTATAACATGTGCATGCAATTGTAGGAGACACTCATGTCACATCCATGTGAACACCCTCTTCCATTTTCGTACCATGCAAGTTGCACATTAAGGGCTCGATATTAAGACCGCGGTCAGCCCAGATATTCAATGTCGGTCCATTTCCGGTGACTGGCATTGAATATCTGGGTGTTTTTTGGCTGGTTTACATTTAACAGGCCAAGCTGATATTCAGCACTGGCTGGTTAAGTTTAAATCAGCCAAAGATATTCCTAATTTGGCCGTCAAACTTAGCCGGCGATGTGCTGAACAATAGCGGACAGCTGGTTATATCGCGTGATAAAACTGGTTATTTGCTAAGCGCTAACCAGTAATAATCAGCGGGAGATAACCATCAGTTCCCCCGCTGAATATCGCTGGATAGCCAGTTAAGTGCTATTTAACCGGCCAAGAGCCATTCCTGGCCGGTTAAAAGGTTTTAAATATCGAGGAGTAAGGGCCTGATATTCAACGAGCAGCCTTTTGCTGACCGCCACCAGTGTTAAAGCCGGAAATTCAGTGCCTGGCTATGTCCAGGCTCCGGCATTGAATTTCCAGGTTTCTGGATCAAGCTAACACATAGCCAGATAAGTGCGATAGTCACACTCAACCAGCTATGGGTTACCACATACAGATAGGACTGACTTTTATGTGGTCCTATTTATGCAGTTATCCTGGCCGGTTAAGTGCTTTATATTGGCACTTAACCAGCCAAGTGCTGACTCCGCCCCTGGAATGCCTCCAAAATAGCCGGTTTTCAGTTCAGCGCAAACCGATTATTTTCAGCAGCACTAACCAGTTAGTGCCGCTCGCCGGAAAATAAAAATATTCTCCAACGCGCGTAAAAAATGGAATTTTTTACTGCCCAGGGCACGCGGTAGCCGGGCGGTAGTTCCAAATTGACGCACGTTGGATGCATGTAGGCGCCTATGCGGCTTAGTAAAAGGACCCCACAATGCCTTATTTTGGACCAGGTTTAAAATTTATGTACACGTTCTTCCAGATCTATCAGAAAATCGGTTGGTGAGCATGTCTCACAGAGATGCTTGGCATCTGCGTGCAGAATACACACAGTTATAAACAGGGGGCCCGATATTCAGCCAGCGCCAAACAGTGCTTTTACTGTTCGCTGCCAGCATTAACCTAGGATATTCAATGCCGGGCCGTTTTTGGTGACAAGCATTGACTATCCTGGGTTTTTTAACTGCCAAAAAGTTAACCAGTTAAGCTGATATTCAGTTAACTTTTTAGCGGTTAAAGACAGGCCTTCTATATGCGGCCTATTTTAACAGCTGAACATAGCCACTTAAGCACTGAATATTTGTGTCTAACAGGCTATGTTGTGTGATATAGCCGGTTAGCGGGTAGCTGCTAACTATTTAGCGGGAGATATCCGGTTATCTCCATCTGAATAATTGCAGTTAGGCGCCAATATGCTATTTAACCAGTCAGCAGCCATGTCTGGACAGTTAAATAACTCTAAATATCAGGGGATGGATTTTATCAACACACGCCTACGTTCATTTCAACACACCACATATACTTCACAGTGTGTTTGATGCCACATTTAAATACAGTGACTTGTTTAGCTTTAAATTCAGGCATATGTTCACTTTGGCACATGCCATAGGAGTAGCTGTGCTGTAAATAAACCGTCTTTACTGACTGAAAAAAAAAGCCAAAGCTCACCAGCCACATAATCCCCGAATCCACAAGTGGTCAAAGTGATGACAACAAAGTAGGTGGCTTCCAGCAGGGTCCAGTTCTCCACCCACTGGAACACTATGGTGGGGATCATCACAAACAAAAGGCAGCCAATCAGGATGAAGAGTACGGCGGAGATCACGCGCACAATGGTGCGGCTAACCCGCCATTTCTGAAAGACACAAGACAGTCAAGCAATGAAGAGGCTGAGATATGGAAAAGAGGGAAAAGAAGAATTTTCAAGAAAAACTGAGTCAAAAAGCAGTGGGTGACATGAGAAAGAAGAAAGGGGACAGAGGCAGAGGAAGAAGAGATGTGAGGGTACATTAAAGAGAAGAGAAGAGGACAGACAAGAAAGAAACTGGCAGGGAGAGGAAAAGAGAAACAAGAGTCAGAAGATAGAGAAAAAAAATGAGAGATTGTAGTGAAAAAGAGAGGAAGACAGGTACAGAAAAGGAAATATGATGGGCAGTGAAGACAGACCCACTGCAGAAGGTATAAGACAGAAAGAAGGCGAAACATAGCAAATAGAAAATCAAACACACCAGGGGCGCAGCTACAAATGAGCCTATTCACTCTTGGCTCAAGTCCACCCAGCAGTGGAGCTCACTATTGGTATAGCTGGCGGGTTCCCCAAGCCTTGGCAGCTCTCAATTTGCTGAATCCCCAGGCCAATAGTGGCACCCCATGCCAAGGACATAGCCAGCAGTCCACTTTTGTGGGCCCAGGGGTGAACTGAGAGGGCCACACATTTCCTTTCTGCTCCCTCCACCCCCCCCCCCCCCACACATATTAAAAATCATACCTGTGCTTGAGGGTATGCCCAAGTCCTGCTACTCAAAGAGATCCACTGCCCAAACTCTGCCCCCCCCCCCCCCCCCACCATGCTGCCTGTACAGTGAGGAAATCAGTGGCATGCTTTTCTAGCCATTGATGCCAGAACTTTCCACACAGGCTTGGTCAGAAGTGCCAGTGTCAGTGACTGGAAAGCATGCTGACGGCTTCTTCACTGCAGAGACAGCATGGGGGCAGTTCAGGCAGCAGATCTTTTCTGCTGGCAGGGTTTAGGTATCCCTGCTAGCCATTCAACGACTGCTGCAGTTGTGGAGGGGGCCTGAGTCCAAAGTAGGGGGCCCAGCCCCCAAGGCCCCCCACAGCTACACCACTACCCTGCGCATACTCAGTTCTCAAACATGCTCTGTTCATGGACAAGAACTGACCATGTGCAGAGAGACGGCATTGGCGGCTGGGAGCGCTGCAGATGACAGCCACAATGTTCTGACAGCTTGGAGGTTCAGCAAACTAAGAATGTCTTTAGCTGGTAGGGCCTGAGGATCCCCATCAGCAAAGGTATTCAATTTTCAAATTTAGTGGAGATGAGGGGTGGGGGAGCAGGGGTGGAGAGGAAATGTGTCAGCCTGCTCAATCTGTTGACCTACCCCAAAATTGCCTTCCAGCTATGCCACTGAAAGACAAAAAGACAAAATAGAAAAACAAGCAGAGGAGGCAAAGCTAGAAAGAAAAGCACAGAAAATCAGAGAGAAACAAACAGAGCTCATTCAGTCAGGAGAGAAAAATGTAGGGAGGAGACCTGAAAAGAGGGAAAGTGTACAACGACAGGAGAAGAGACATATTAAAAAAATGAAATTTAAAAGATAAGACTACACACATACACTATTATGTTCAAGTTCAATTTATGTGATATATCACAAATATATTAAAAGTCTAAAATTATAGGGGCTAACCAAACAATAAAACAGACAATAGACAAACAATCCACAAAAAAGAGAGGGGTAGAGAAGATACAATTCACTCACAGGCAGATGATCAAAAGGAAATGCGGGCGATAGAGGCCACTAGTGCTGGACTAGCACCCGCATTTACACAGCACTGATGATCAGAGGGTGTCTGAGCATGCAAGGAATGAGCTCTCCGGTATTCCACCCATATTATCAGAACACTGCACTCTGATCGTACAGGTCGAAGAGCACCTTAACCTTATGCCAGCTCATAGCTGGTGTTAAGTTTAAAGCTCTTCCTCCCCCCCCCCCCCCCATCTCTTCCCATGAAAGTCAGCCCAAGCTGTCACTGTAAGCCAGGCAGCCACCGTCAGTCCTGGGTGTCCAGTGGACCCCCAGACTCCCCAGTGGCTGAGGCCCTGGTGGCCTAGTGCCCCCCTACCTCCAGATAGTGACAAGGTGGACCTCAAGCCTCCCGATTGCCCCCCCCCCCCGACACAGGGGCAAGGGGGCAGCCCCTGATACAAAATAAAAATCCCTGGTGGTCTAGCGGCCCCCTCCCCCATACATTCTTGAGTGATGGAGGAGGGAGTACCACTCCCTCCTCTTCCAGCACCACCTCCAAAATGGCGGTGCCCTGCCCAATGCATCCTGGAGGGTTTCTCCCTTATATGGTAGGAAAGTCCCATCCAGTGTATCCCAGGATGCACTGGAAGGGCAAGGTGTCGCCATTATATGGTAGGGAAGCCCTGCCCAGCGCATCCCAGTGCTACCCACTCCTCCATCACACAAGAAGATATGCAGGAGGGCTGCTAGACCACCAGGGCGGGTGGGGGTGGGGTGTGTAGCCCACTGGGCCACCAGGGATTTTTATTTTGGTGGGGGGGATTAGAGGGGCTGGAGTTCCACTGGGGGCACCAGGCCACCAGGGCCTTGCTTTTGGGGGGGGTCCCACGGACCTCCCAACCTGTCAAGCAAGTGTTGGAGGATTGTGCCTGAGCTCATGCCCAGGCACAATCCTCCCGCACTTTCCCCCAATGATCAACATTAATAACGCACCTAAATTAGCAAGTTATTAGCATTGATCATTGGGGAGTTTATTCCCCATGCTGTTCTGGCGATATTGTTAGGGTGAAGTTTCGAAACAGCACAGGAAATTAATCATCTGGGCCAAAGAGAGGAGCCAGGGCAGGGAGAAAGATAAGGGGAGGAGACAACGTATATTATCTCTAGAATCAGCGGCACGAAAGGGGGAGCAGTGGACAAGATAAAAGGCAGATGATAATAATAATCTTAGATTAAGGTAGGAAAAGCAAAAGAAAAATAATATGACTTTAATTGTGATTTCAACTTGTGGAGAGAGGTCTCAATCCTAAGGTAGAGGAGAAAATTATTCCAGAGGATTGGTGCCACTACGCTGATGCACGAAGTAGTGTCTAGATACACCTGTCGGAAGGAAGGACTAGATAGAAGATGTTGCTGTGATGATCAGATAGCCCTATTAGTTGAGTAAGGAATGAGATGGGCTGTCAAAAAAGAACAGCTTAGGGATTTTATCTGATGAGTTAGGATAACATAGTAACATAGTAACATATGTTACTATGTTACTATGTGATCTGGTAGGGGATTGGAAGCCAGTGTTCAGAAATGAGAAGTGGAGGAACACGATCAAACTTCTTCTTATTATAGAGAAGCTTAACAGCGGTATCCTGTACCAGTTGAAGTCTATGTAATTGTGATTATGGGACACCATTCGGGAAGGAATTACAGTAATCTAAATTAGACGAAACCAAGGCATGCAAGAGAATAAGTAAAGAAGAGGGTTCCAAACAGGAATGGGTAGAACTTACCTGCCTAAGGGTAAAAAAGCAAAAGGAAACCACCTTATTTATTTTTGTTACATTTGTACCC
Source organism: Microcaecilia unicolor (assembly GCF_901765095.1). Lineage (NCBI taxonomy): Eukaryota > Metazoa > Chordata > Amphibia > Gymnophiona > Siphonopidae > Microcaecilia > Microcaecilia unicolor. The sequence goes on from NC_044041.1 coordinate 112,397,506, forward strand.
CGTGCTTTCCCACTCATGGCAGGCTCAATGCGGCTTACATGGGGCAATGGAGGGTTAAATGACTTGCCCAGAGTCACAAGGCGTTGCCTGTTCCTGAAGTGGGAATTGCACTCAGTTCCTTAGGACCAAAGTCCACCACCCTAACCACTAGGCCACTCTTCCACCTTAGAGATGAAAAGCCAGATTATTGTCTATAGTGACACCAAAAATCTTAGTGGATGAATGGTACGGCAGAGGTGTATCTTTAATAGTAAAAGTAGGAAGAGAGATAGGGGAGGAATTTGAATAGAACAACATTACAACAGACTTGGGTTCAGATGTAATTTGATTTCAGAAAGTTAATCAGCAACCAAGTCAAGTTTCTTAGAAACAGAACTGATACTAGAAGAAGGTGAATCAAGAGGCAAAAGAAGCTGAATATCGTCTGCATAAATAAAAAATGTGAACCCAGGTGATTGGAGAAGAAGAGTCAGAGGGGCCAGAAAAATGTTAAATAGTATTGGCCCAAGAATAGAGCCTTGTGGGACACCTGAATATAAGAGTCAGGATGAAGAGTGTATATCATAGAGGCCATGGCAAGGTGCCAACCCACTATATTTCTAGTTTTTATTTTAATATAGTTGTTTTGCATTTCTTAAGCTGGGAGCAGATTTGGACTTCCAAGACAGAAATTTATTTTTTTTTCTGGTAACTACCTTTCTAAGGCTGTAGAAATTTGTGGTTTGACATTTGGCCTATGCTAACTTGTGATAAGTTGCTGGTCAGCAACTAAGAGCCAGAGACTCCTATGACCTTAGTCATAGGACACCTGCAATATCCAGATAAACAATCAAAAGGAGAAGTAAGTGGGAGTGGGTGACATTGTAACTTCAGTAAAAGGGTGTGTGTGGGGGGGGGGCTAGCATAGTGACTAGCATAACAAGGACATAGGTCAAATCATTATCTAATGAAGACTTATGTTTTATATGACAGGCTTTAAACTGTCCATGCAATTAGGGAATAAATGATAGAAGTTGGAAGTTGGTAGAATGTGCTGGAACAGGATTCACCATAAAAGGAAATAGAATATTCTGCAAAGATGCATATTCAAGGGTAATTATAATTAAGATAATGAAGAAAGGAAGAAAAAAGTGTTTAAGAGGAAACAGAACTGAGGATGGCGAGCCTCAGTGTGTCCATTAGCAGGTGGACTTATTGACAGCTCCCAGGGAAACTCTGTTTTTATTTGCTACATATTATACTCTATTGGGATTTTATTTGTTGATATTTCAATAATTACTGATTGGCTTCTTTGACTATTTGAATAAACATTTATTATGCTTAATACTTATTTAGTAGCCAGAGTTTTTCTTGCCTGGGGTCCTGCCTGGGGGGAAGATTTCGCAAGGGTCCACCCTCCAGAAGACCTCCAAAAGGCTACTCCTGTCTCTGAGGCAAAGACAGGAGTATGCAAGACATAGAACCTGAATGATGAACCACGAAAGAGCAACCAGTGAGATAAAAATGAAACCAGTGAAGGGCAATACCTTGATTTGAAGATCCATGAGTCACTGAAGCAGAATAACGTGGCCGACTATGTCAAAAGCAGTAGTCATATCAAGAGAAAACAGAATAACATTCCTACCTCATCGAGGATCAATTTTACTGAGTTCACCAAACCAAGAAATGTGTGTTCTGTGGAATAGTGAGAAGGAAATCCTATTTGACAGAGATGTAATACATTGGTCTGATCCAGATAATCAGACAACTGAACTGTAACAATTTTTTCCACAATTTTTGAAACAAAAGGTAAATTTGAAATTGGCCTAAAATTTCCCATAGAATCCTTGATAACGGGTAGTACAACAGCCTGTTTCCAAAAGGCTAGAAAAAGACTGGTGGACAGACTCTTTGTAACCATGGCATGAAGAAATGGCAGCAGTATTTGAAGAAACCGGACACAGCTCATAGCCTGTACATTTGTGTTATTCTACCACCTTATGCTCTGCAATTAGTTGACCTAGATAAGGCAGGAAACTCCCCCTCCTCTCACTGAATGTGTCTTGTTTCCATGTCCATTATCTGGATAAAGCTACTGAAAATTATCTTTACTACTGACCACTATCCCAGAGGTGGACAACCTGTGGCCCGCCATTGAATTTTATGCAGCCTGTGAGACCATAAGTATACAAAGAAAACATTATTAGCCAGAGTTTTGGTGAATTGAAATACTATATTTCATAACTATTTTAAGAATAACCACTCTAGAAATTTGTTTCGTTGTTTTTAGTTACATATTTATTTATTTATTACAGGTTGTCTATGGAACTCTGAGCATTTCCAGTTCCAACATTATGTAATGATATGGCCCACTAGGGATACTACTGACATTCATGCGGCCCTCTGTGTATAAAAGTTACCCTCCACTGCGCTATCTGGATAATGCTGTGGAAATCCAAGGGCGGAGCCTGGAGCTACCCGGTTAGTGGTAATATAAAGTCCACCATATATATAAAATCTCACCTAGATGAAGACAGGCTCAACTGTAAAAAGCAATGGCAATGTACCACCAAGCTATAACAACAGCCAAAAAAAAAATATTTCTCTCAACACATAGAACAAGCTGCAAATTAAATCAAGCAGCTATTTAAAATAGTAAACAGCCTACTGCAGACCCCACAACAGAACCAACCTTCCCAGTCACACCTAACCAGCAATGATTTTGCCACTTATTTTGCCAACAAAATTAAAGGTCTCCATCAGGAGTTACAGACAGTTCCATCAAAGCTCCACCAGCTAATGAAGAGAACACTCGCTCTACCCCACCATGCACAGCCATCTGGGACTCATTCAACCAGGTCACAGAGGAAGCTCTTGAAAATATCCTGAAAGGTTGACAGCCTACAACCTGCCCTCTTGATCCCTGCCCAGCAAAGGTTGTACAGCAAACGAGCGCAGGCCTCATTGAAGGGGCCACTAAAATTGTTAACTCTTCTCTTATGGAAGGGCAGCTGCCAACAATACTAAAAAGAGCTCACTGGCCAGGACAAGATCAAAAACTACCGACCAATCTCTAACATTCCTTTCCTGGCAAAACTTATAGAATAGACAGTCTGCACTCTACTCAACGACTGGCTAATTGAAAGTAATTGGCTAGACCTACATCAATCTGGCTTCAGACCTGGGTACAGAACAGAGGCAGTTCTTGATGATCTGCACAGAAACCGTGACAGGGGATCTGCCTTGATACTAGTGTTGCTGGATTTCTCGGCAGCCTTCGACACTGTGGATAATAATATCATGCTTACAAGACTGGCAGAAACAGGTATCAGTGGCACGGTATTTACTTGGTTCAAATCCTATTTCTCAGATAGACAACAATCAGTTATGTTCAGCAACAGCACATCATTACGTTAGGCACTGAACTGTGGGGTGCCACAGAGATCCATACTATTTCCCACTTTATTTAATATCTACCTCAAGCCTCTAGATGAGCTGCTTCGGTCAATGGACACAAAATTCTGCATCTGTGCTGAAACTACTCATGCCCATTGAACCAGATCTACCCACAGCTCTGAATAAACTGACTGCCTGCCTAACCGTAACTCAAGAATGGGCAAACAACAACAAACTCTGCCTGAACCCAAGTAAAACAGAGATTCTTTGGGTACCAAACACAAGTGGACAAATACCCAACTTCAAAATACCTTTTGGGAAGTATGAACTCCCCCTAAAATCACAGGTCAGGAATCTTGTGATACTGCTAGACTCATCGCTCACTCTGATTCCGCAAATTCAAGCAACCTTAAAAATTGTCTCTATCATCTACGGCAGCTACAAAATCTCTCTCCATATATTGAAAAGACAACTCTGACCACAGTGGTCCATGCCATGATAACATCATGACTAGACTACTGTAATGCCCTGTACATTGGCCAAACCAAAAAAAGTTAGTATCAGCTCCAACTAATTCAGAATGCTGCAGCACAATTTATAGAAAGCTGCAAGTGGCATAACCACATCACACCCTTCCTGCAAAAGCTACACTGACTACCAGTAGCTTACAGGGCTAAATTTAAAACTCAATATTTGCCCCTCCGAAGGGACACCACCTTGTAGTGGTGGAGGGGCTTCTGTGATTCAATGACTCAGACTGCTATGCTGAAGGGCTACCCATATCATACAGGCCTCTGAGGAGAAACCAGACAAAGAGTGTCCCAAACTGGGAGAGTGGTGAGATGGTGACCTGGAGTTCGTATGCCCAACGGCCCAGCTGCCCTCTGAGGTTCTGTCTTCTTTGTGTAAATTTCCTCTCTGCAATTGCATTTTCCTTAACTGAGAGGAAGGGAACAACCAGCAGTCAGCCGCTGATGGCCAGCGTTTTGTCCCCTGAGTAGCAAGTGTGGGACCGCTGCGCATCGAACTGGCCACAGATGAAAGGGTTGGCGAGTCCTTTGATTAGCGCCGGCGAAGGAGCGTCGACGCTCTTGGACCTGGAAAAACAACCCCATCGCTCCCGAATTATTCAACCACCATGTCCAAAGGAGTGGAGGAGTGAGTTAGAGACATATGCTGAAACAGAGGACGTTTACAGCAGAACCTGAATCAGCGGAACCACTCCTAAACACCTCAAGAGAAATCATCTTGGAGTTTTTGGCTTCTGTGGAGGTTACATTGAATACCATCTGGAAGGTGCTTTGGGACCTAACGGCGGTAGTAAATAACTTTGTTTCAGATATGATCTTATTGGAGAGTTGCATGGACAATTTGACTGAACCCTCTGAGAGTGAAAAAATTTGATATGACAGGTGAAGTTCTGTACAAGCAAGAAGTGGTTATGATCTTGAAAATGATAATGGACCAGAAACTTTGAATAATAAGGTGGATGTTTTTGTGGATGATTAATGTCGAGATTATTGTTTTTCCCAGAGTTCCAGGTATGACTCGTAAAGTTTTCCTCAGAAATATTTCCTTAATTATTACTTTGAAAGGAGTGAAGCCTGTGAAAACTGGGATTGCTTTAATCAGTGGGATTTGAATTAGAGACTTGAATATATGTATCGTTAAATAATTTCTGGTTTTTAAAAGAGAGAGAATGTAATCAGATGTATTATTTCTAACTAAAACCTGGACAATAAGTATGTTCTCAATGAAATGAATTGACTATACGCCGTATTTGGTCTTGAGGAAGCCAACCAGATGATCAATGTGGAATAATGTATTAGATGAGTAATATCTGGGGATAATCAGGTTAATACCATGTTTTCTTTTTTTCTGTTTACTGTTTAATTGATCTCCTTGTCTTATTTCACTCTCCCTATTTTTCTTCACTTTGTGGTCTAAGAAAAAGAAAGATTGTATATAATCCATATATCTAGTTGGGATTGTTTTCTTCTTATATTGTATTAATGTGCAATCATCTCTGTATTACTGTTTGCAAGTGACCCTTGTAAAATGAAAAATTATAAATAAATGATTTAAATAAATAAAACTCAGTATTTGATTTTTAAGGTCCTGAGACAAAATGGGCCAGTGTACTTAAACAATAAGTTATCAGTTTGCACACCTTTAAGACCTCTGAGCTCCTCTCAAGGATCATCACTATCTATATCCTCAGCAAAAGAGGAGCCTTTTCAGGAGTAGCCCCCTGCGCTGAAATTTACTCCCAGAGGGGCTACATGTCATTCGAGACTACCTCTACTTCAGGAAGCAGGTGAAAGCCTGGCTCTTCTCCCAAGCCTTTAATACATAGGGTGACTGACTATAAACTCATGCTGTACCTGGACTAGCTTGCTACACACACTGTAACTTAGATCAGTTCCTTATCTCTTACTTAACTATAAAGGGAAAGGTGATGGGACTTGATATACTACCTTTCTATGGTTGCAATCAAAGCAGTTTACATACTATATACAGGAACTTATTTTGTACCTGGGGCAATAGAGTGTTAAGGGATTTGCCCATAGTCACAAGGTGCTGCAGTGGGAATCAAACCCAGTTCCCCAGGATCAAAGTCCACTGCACTAACCACTAAGCTACTCCTCTATACAAAGAACTTGCCTTGAGTTTAACTAACCATCTAATTATCCCAACTATCTCTGCACAATGTATTTTGTTCCCATCAAATACCTGCTCTTGGTCCCTCAGCTATATGGTAAGCCGTGTTGTAGAAAATCATTGGCATCATATCTATGTTAGTTGAATGTTCTAATGCATGCTTATTAGGCCTATCATTAGTATTATGCTCTGGTATTTGAATTCCAGTGCTGTTAAATGTGTATATTTTTTATACTGTTTCACGGTAGTTCTATTATTAGGTTTCAGTCTACTTTTTTCAAGTTTACCTCATTTATTGTATTTATGTTTATTCCTGGTTATTTTGCTATTGTTATGCTGTTAACAAAATTGTACATTTTATGTTAAACTGTACCTGTTGTACACCACCTTGGGTGAATCTCTTCATAAAGGTGGTTAATATCCCAATAAATAAAAAATAAATAAACTACCTAAATAAAGTTAAGACAGCAGACAGGCTATCTAGCTAGTTATCCGGGTACCGGTCTGAATATCACTAGTAAGATATTCTGTGTTGGTATCCAGGTACGTCCCAGAGCTGAACATCTAGGCATTATCTTTAAATGGTTTTTAACATCTAGGCATTAAAAGACCACTGACCACTGCAGGATGAATATCGGAGAGGGAGAGGGTAATCTTTTCTCAGTTGATCACCCTTAGAAGTGGGGCTTCTTGAGAATGCTTTACTTCCAGCAGTAAGTTTCCATTTGCAAACAAAGGAATGTCCTTTTTGCATTGAGGGCAGCTTCAGAGGTTGGGAAGTAAGACCAATGCTGGGCAGGCTTCTACAGTCTGAATTCTATAAATGGCAGACAGTTAGGAAGTAGGACTGGTGCTGGGCAGACTTCTACAGTCTGTGCCCCAAAATTGGCAGGAAGAGACAGAGATTATCGGGATCATTTTTGAAAGAGAAAGACATCCATCTTTCGACATAAATCGGAAGATAGAGTCCTTCTCCCAGGGACGTCCAAATAAGTATAATCGAAGTTCGATTTAGGACGTCTTCAACTGCACTCCGTTGCAAGGACGGCCAAAGTTCAAGGGGGCGTGTCGGAGGTGTAGCGAAGGCGGGACTTGGGCGTGCCTAACACTTGGACGTCCTTGACTCATAATTGGAAAAAACAAAGATGTCCTTGACGAATACTTGGACGTTTTTACCTGGTCGTGTTTTTCTTACGACTAAGGCACAAAAAGGTGCCCGAAATGACCAGATGACCACCGGAAGGAATCGGGGATGACCTTCCCTTACTCCCCCAGTGGTCACTAACCCCCTCCCACCCTCAAATAATCTTTAAAAAATAATGTCGTGCCAGCCTCAGATGTCATACTCAGGTCCATGACAGCAGTATGCAGGTTCCTGGAGCAGTTTTAGTGGGTGCAGTGCACTTCAGACAGGCAGACCCAGCCCCATCCCCCCCTACCTGTTACGTTTGTGGAGGAAACAGTGAGCCCTCCAAAACCCACCAGAAACCCACTGTACCCACATCTAGGTGCCCCCCTTCAGTTGTAAGGGCTATGGTAGTGGTGTACAGTTGTGGGTAGTGGGTTTTGTGGGGCTCAGCACACAAGGTAAGGGAGCTATGTTCCTGAGAGCAATTTATGAAGTCCACTGCAGTGCCCCTTAGGGTGCCCGGTTGGTGTCCTGGCATGTCAGGGGGACCAGTGCACTAAAATGCTGGCTCCACCCACGACCAAATGGCTTGCATTTGGTGGTTTTTGACATTGACATCTTTGGTTTCAAAAATCGCCAAAAATCAGAAACATCCATGTCTAGGGACATCCAAATCTAGGGACGGCGAAATTTAAGGATTTGGACATCCCTGATGGTATTTTCAAAACGAAAGATAGACGTCCATCTTGTTTCAAAAATATGGGTTTCCCTGCCCCCGGATCAGGCCGTTTTGCAAGGACGTCCCTTTCGAAAGTGCCCCTCTAAGTATACCAGTGTTTAATCATGAAGTGAAACCTGAGCAGAATGCCAGATACATCTCTGACCACCTTGTTGGGCAGGTCCTTTATCTTTCGACATTTACTATGTTACTAACCGTGTGTCCAGAGAAAGACTCATCAGAATAGCATGGACTAAGGGTCTGTACAGCTACAGGGGCAAGAGCTTTAGTGACACAATGTTTCCCAGCCATATTTCACTTGCAGGAGTTTTTGCACCTGTTGAAAGACAAGAGAAAAGAAACGAAACCTACCAAAGTCTCTACCAGCCAGGAGATTTTGAGTGAGAAATGTAATGGGGTGGCTATGATACTTCTGGAAGGCGGTGAAAAAAGCCCTGATGTGTGTTATACTCTTGGGTGTATTATATATATGAAAATAAGCCTGCTGAAGTCTCTAGGACTAGGAAACAATATCACTATTCTATTCTATTCCTAACATCATAGAATTAACCAGCTAGTGGCCTAAATATGAGATAAACCTTGTACTGAGGAATTAGAACATTTAAGATCTTAAAGATCAAACACCCTAGCTTAAACAAAATTCTACCTTCCACTGGAAGTCAGTGCAGGGTCACAAAAAAGGTGTTATTCTATCTGATTTCTTCAAAGAATAGATCAGATGTACTGCAACATTATGAATTGTTTGAACCCTCTCAACAAGAGTGTAACTGGTATAACTGCTCTCACCTCTCCCACCACCTCTCCCTCCACTAGTCCGTTCCCCTCTCTCTCCTTCCCCTCATTCCCTTTCCTCCTTTCCTGAAGTTACTATTGAGGAAACTACACTTCTCCTTTCTTCCTCAAAATGTACCACCTGTTCCTCTGATCCCATTCCCACCCACCTTCTTAATGCCATCTCTCCTACTCTTATTCCTTTATCTGTCACATTCTCAACCTCTCACTTTCCACTGCGACTGTCCCTGCTGCCTTTAAACATGCTGTGGTCACACCTCTCCTTAAGAAGCCTTCACTTGACCCTACTTGTCCCTCTAATTACCGACCCATCTCCCTCCTTCCTTTTCTCTCCAAATTACTTGAGCGTGCTGTTCACCGCCGCTGCCTTGATTTTCTCTCCTCACATGCTATTCTTGACCCATTACAATCTGGTTTTCGCCCTCTCCACTCAACCGAAACTGCGCTTACTAAAGTCTCCAATGACCTATTACTGGCTAAATCCAGAGGTCAATATTCCATCCTCATTCTTCTTGATCTTTCCGCTGCTTTTGACACTGTCGATCACAGCATACTTCTCGATACCCTGTCCTCACTTGGATTCCAGGGCTCTGTCCTTTCCTGGTTCTCTTCCTACCTCTCCCTCCGCACCTTTAGTATTCAGTCTGGTGGATCCTCTTCTACTTCTATCCCTCTGCCTGTCGGCGTACCTCAGGGTTCTGTTCTTGGTCCCCTCCTCTTTTCTATCTACACTTCTTCCCTTGGTTCATTAATCTCATCCCATGGCTTTTCCTACCATCTCTATGCTGATGACTCCCAAATCTACCTTTCTACCCCTGATATCTCACCTTGCATCCAAACCAAAGTTTCAGCGTGCTTGTCTGACATTGCTGCCTGGATGTCTCAATGCCACCTGAAATTAAATATGACCAAAACCGAGCTTCTCATTTTCCCCCCCAAACCCACCTCCCCACTCCCCCCATTTTCTATTTCTGTTGATGGCTCTCTCATTCTCCCTGTCTCCTCAGCTCGAAACCTTGGGGTCATCTTTGACTCTTCTCTCTCCTTCTCTGCTCACATCCAGCAGACCGCCAAGACCTCTCGTTTCTTTCTTTACAACATCCGTAAAATCCGCCCCTTTCTTTCCGAGCACTCTACCAAAACCCTCATCCACACCCTTGTCACCTCTCGTTTAGACTACTGCAATCTGCTTCTTGCTGGCCTCCCACTTAGTCACCTCTCCCCTCTCCAGTCGGTTCAAAACTCTGCTGCCCGTCTCATCTTCCACCAGGGTCGCTTACCTCATACTACCCCTCTCCTCAAGACCCTTCACTGGCTCCCTATCCATTTTCGCATCCTGTTCAAACTTCTTCTACTAACCTATAATGTATTCACTCTGCTGCTCCCAGTATCTCTCCACACTCGTCCTTCCCTACACCCCTTCCCGTGCACTCCGCTCCATGGATAAATCCTTCTTATCTGTTCCCTTCTCCACTACTGCCAACTCCAGACTTCGCGCCTTCTGTCTCGCTGCACCCTACGCCTGGAATAAACTTCCTGAGCCCCTACGTCTTGCCCCATCCTTGGCCACCTTTAAATCTAGACTGAAAGCCCACCTCTTTAACATTGCTTTTGACTCGTAACCACTTGTAACCACTCGCCTCCACCTACCCTCCTCTCTTCCTTCCCGTTCACATTAATTGATTTGATTTGCTTACTTTATTTATTTTTTGTCTATTAGATTGTAAGCTCTTTGAGCAGGGACTGTCTTTCTTCTATGTTTGTGCAGTGCTGCGTATGCCTTGTAGCGCTATAGAAATGCTAAATAGTAGTAGTAGTAGTAGTAGTAGTCACTACATTGCTAAAAAATAACCCCACACATATACATATAACTGTGCACTGTGCCTGGACTTTGCCCATGCCCACCTTCAAACTACATGCCATTGCATTTTATACAATAGCATGTGGTTGGAATATTGATATTTATGCATATATGTGGTACTATGACAGGGTGTACATCCTGTTATGGAACAGTGAGGACCCCCAACCCAACAACAGTGCCATATAAGATATCTACCTGGGTCTACGGTTAGTCCTGTGTCCCATCCTTACAGTTAAGTAATTATCCTCAAGCTGCTATCATAATAATCCTTACAGTTAAGGTGAAGACCTGGGACCCCTGTGTGGGAGGAAGTAGCTATCAGGGAAGCTACGTGGGAGGTGATGGGAGAGGGGAGAACTAACCCTTCTGGGAGCTAGTGATATAATTCCTTGAGTGCTGTGAACAATTGATAGGTACCCAGTGACTGAGTAACCATTTGCATATGATCTGCACAGGCAGATCGGCTGTGGACATTCCTTATAAACAGGACCAAAGAAGGGAGGAAAGGCTCATGCTAGGCCCCAAGGGGGAAAGATATGTTCTTCCTAGGATTTTAGGGCACACAGGGGGATAGATTATTGTAGAGTCGTAAACTCACATTAAGAGGAGAGTCAAGTCAGGACCCTGTGGTTGATGGGACTACTAGTTACAGAGTAACTGAGTGAGTATTTTTACTAAGGATTTGTAGGCTCACACCTTTGGGTGGGCAGTGAAGAGAGTCAGATAATCAGCCTACACCCTTCTGTGGGCAGTGTATGATAGATACATATATACATGCATATTCCCATATGCTGGTTATTTATGCACATTCTCATTGCCTCCTTATAGAATTACTCCCTCAATGTGGCAGAGGGAGAGCAGAAGAGGGGCCATATTTCACCTGCTAAAATTAATAGACGTGGAGGGGCATTTTCAAAAGAATATCCAAGTCAGAATTGGAATGTCCTGCTCACAACATCCAAAAAACCGTCCATCTCACAGCCAGTTTTGAACAGGAAAAATGTAAGGATTTCCTGTTCGAAAATATGTGAGAAAGATGTTCTTGCACTGAAAGCATAAAAACAGAACAGCCATTTTTCAAAATGAAATGTCCAAAATATGAACACCAAAAAAGCAGGCACAAAAACAGCCGTCTGGTATCATTTGTACAAAAATGGCAACACAGATGTCCCTGCAGAGCAGAGGGCCAGCCTAGTGGTCAGTGTAGTAGGACTTTAAACAACGGGACCCAGGTACAAATCCCACCTTAATTTCATTACATGTTATTGTGAGCCCTCCAGGAACAGATAAAAACCTACTGTAACTAAAGGTCTGCCAGTACAATAGCCATCATGCATGCAGGTGTCATATAAATTCAGGTACAATAGATATTTCTGAGTTTCAGGAGGGCTCACATATTTGTACAGAAATAAAAGAGTTAAAGTGGGAGTTACACTTGGGTTCCATTGTTCAAAGTCCACCACACTGACCACTAGGCTACTCCTTACACTTGCTTGCTGCTCAATCAGGGCACATTTTTCTACCTGGACGTTAGAATCGTAACCAGATTGAGGGTGCAGGGGGAGTGGAGAGAAGACTGCTGACAGCGCTGGCATGTATTTTAAATGCAACAGATTGCATGAAAAATAGGCACCAGCGCTGTCAGAAGTCCATTTGTGGGAGCAGCCGCTCCCCTGGCAACCCACTTACCTACGCCTCTGCTGAACATGATTTAAACAAGTCTAGATAGAAACATCCTTCTTTTTTGCCTTAGACGTGTCTTCCCATTCCATCATCACTAAAAGACATCCTAATTTTGGACCTGCTATAGTCCCGCCCAAAACAAGCCTCCAACACACCTCCTTGCTATTTGGATGAACTGCAGTGTAAAATATCCAAATTCTACCTTTTGAAAATCGTGATTTTGGCATATGGACTTTCTTGTGACCATTTTGAGATGTCCATCTGCTTTGAAAATGAGTGTCTTTGTTGTCATCCCTCTTATATAATCTAGGCAAAACATTCTGCATATTCCCAGGAGGGAAACTACTCACACTTTTACCTAGCAGATTTACAGCTTCCGATGTGGAAAGCCAGTACCTAGAGCATGACCAACAGCCAAATAACCTTACCAGGAAAATGCTCTCTACTTTGCCAATGCCCTTTCGGAGGGAAGAGCCCAGGTGGTCCCCTACTCCAGCCAGAAGAATGCCAAAGAGGGGAATCCCCACTAAGGCATAGAAGATGCAGAAGAGTCGTCCTCCATCTGTCTTGGGCGCGACGTTCCCATAACCTACACATCATAAAAATAGCCAAGATCAGCCAGAGAGTTATGAGACATTCTTATGGTATCCCTTTCTCTCAATTCTTGCTTGAATGTTTATTGCTGGAATTGTTACCATTGAGCCTGAGCTCCTATGTGCCCTTCCTAACTAGTAAAGAACATAAGAACTGCCATACTGAGTCAGACCAAAGGTCCATCAACCCAAGTGTTCTGTTTCCAATAGTGGCCAAGCTAGATCACAAGTACTTGGCAGGATCCCAGAAAGTAGCTAGATTTCATGCTGCCAATCCCCAAGTCTATCCTAATAACGGTTTATGGACTTTTCCTCCAGGAACTTGTCCAAACCTTTTTTTTTTTACTTGTCAGGAGGCTTCCTATTGTAGCATCTGCCCCTTGAAAATTATCTAAGTGCTTCATCCTTTTCTCTCCTTGTATTTTCTAGTTTCCAGTGTTGCACCCCCCCCCCCCCACACACACACAAAAAACCCCTCCATATCTACCTGTCCTGTCTATGTTGCATCTCTTAAGCCTCTATTTGAGCTACATCACAGGAGTCAGTTGCTTGCCACTGGCAATTTAGAAAAGTGCCATGCCAATTTACGAGAGAAATTCCAAATGCTATGGTTTACCAATGGTTGTGATGATTGTTCCGGCAAAGAAGAAAGAGCTGCCAATGTCCCAATGGGTGAAGGTGGTGGTATTGGTGATATTTGCCACTGGGTCCACTCCTGCCCCCATTGCCTCTTTCAGTTGCTGGAAGAGAAAGGTGGATTCAAGCAAGCAAAAAATTCATCCCAACAAGAAAACATGCAGTGGCACAGAACAGACTCTCCATCTGCTTTCTCTCTTTTATCTTGTAGAACCACTGGATTCTAGTTTTGTAACAATTTCTTTAAATTCAGGAAGGGCATCTCTAAAGAAATGTCTCCACTTGAGTTCCAGTAATCAGTTGTAGTTTAAACATTGTAATGGTTTTATGAAAATGAATTTTGTAGCACTATGAAGGTCATTTTAGAATCATTCACATGTCCAAATAGCGACATGTATACATATTGACTGGCTAAATGTGTAAATGACAAGCTCAGAAAGTCACTACTTATATACATAGCGCTGGGACACAGAGATTTATACATTTTTCCTGTTGGCTTTCACTCAGGAACCCTTTTACAAAGATGCAGTAGGGCTACAGCAAGGGTAGCGTATGGCAAAATAGCATTACCGCTGGGCGTGCTCAGGCACCCCATAGCAGTTCTGTGTTTGTCACGCACCATTTCCTGTGCTAGAAAATAATTTTTATTTTCTAGCGTTGGGGGGGGGGGTGTCAGGGAGTAGGTGTGCCTGGCAGTAATTGGGCAGTACGGGTACATTGCCGTGTGCTGCCCGATTACCACACAAGTAGCACGTGAGCCCTTACCACCTGCTAAACAGGAGGAGTAAGGGCACAAGCAGTAATGGCCACACGCTAATTTGGAAATCAGTGCATGGCCATTAATGGCAGAAATAGAATTTTGTCCATTTTAGAGCCACGATAAAAAGTGGCAGGAGTGAGGAGGAAACCCAAGCACTTAGGGGCCCTTTTATTAAGACACACCAAAAAAAAGGTCTGTGCTGGTGTAGGCATATGCATTGGATGGGCGCAGGTCCATTTTTCAGCGCCCCTGCAGAAAAGGCCTTTTTTGCCAAAAATGGGCATGCAGCAAAATAAAAATCAGCGCACGTCCATTTTGGGCCTGAGACTTTACCACCACCCATTGACTTAGCGATAAGGTCTCACATGTTAACCAGGCGGTTATCGCCACGCGGTAGAAAGTAGAAATTATGTTCTGCCGCGCATTTTGGATGCACATCAAAATTAGAATTACTGGGGCATATGATAGCCGGGAGGTAGTACTAATTTGACGTGCGTTGTACGCACATAGGCGCCTATGAGGGGCATAATCAAATGGGGCCGGCCATCTATAAGGGCGGCCATCTCTAATGACGGCCCCGTTAAGCGGCATACCCGACTGTATTATCGAAACAAGATGGCCAGCCAACTTTCATTTCGATAATATGGTCGGGGCCAACCAAATCTAGACATTTGGGCCGCCCTTAGAGATCGCCGGCATTAAAGATGGCCGCAATTGGTTTTCGCTGATAATGGAAACTATTGGCAGCCATCTCAACCCCGGCCAAATGCAAGCCATTTGGTTGTGGGTGAAGCCAGCATTTTAGTGCACTGGTCCCCCTCACATGACAGGACACCAACCGGGCACCCTAGGGGGCACTGCAGTGGACTTCACAAATTGCTCCCAGGTGCATAGCTCCCTTACCTTGGGTGCTGAGCCCCCAACCCCCCCCCCAAAAAAAAACCCACTCCCCACAACTGTGCAACAATACCATAGGCCTTAGGGATGAAGGGGGGCACCTAGATGTAGGTACAGTGGGTTTCAGGTGGGTTTTGGAGGGCTCCCATTTACCACCACAAGTGTAACAAGTAGGGGGGGATGGGCCTGGGTCGCCTGCCTGAAGTGCACTGCAGTACCCACTAAAAACTGCTCCAGGGACCTGCATAGTGCTGTGATGGAGCTGGGTATGACATTTGAGGCTGGCATAGAGGCTGAAAAAAAATGTGTTTTAATTTTTTTGGGGGGTGGGGGGGGGTTGGTGACCACTGGGGGAGTAAGGGGAGGTGATCCCCGATTCCCTCCGGTGGTCATCTGGTCAGTTTGGGCACCTTTTCAAGGCTTGGTCATGAATAAAAAGGGACCACGTAAAGCTGGCCAAATGCTCGTCAGGGCCAGCCTTCTTTTTTCCATTATCGTCCGAGGCTGACCATCTCTTAACCATGCCCCCATCCCACCTTCGGTACACTGCTGACACGCCCCCTTGAACTTTGGCCGGCCCTGCGATGGAAAGCAGTTGAAGCCGGCCAAAATCGGCTTTCAATTATACCGATTTGGCCGGCTATAGGAGAAGGCCGGCCATCTCCCGATTTGTGTCGGAAGATGGCCGCCCTTCTCCTTCAAAAATAAGCAGGCAAGCATCTTAATAAAAGGGCCCCTAAAACTACCACCGGCCATTTTTTATTGTGGCTTAGTAAAAGGACCCTATAAGTTGTATAAAAATGCTCATTTGGGCCCGGGCTTTAAACAACAGATTAAGGGATCCAAGGTTTCTTATTTTTGTCTCAGAAGTTTAAAAAACCTTTTGCAACTTTGCTAGTTAATGGATGTCACTTATAGGTATCTCTCTCACCCCCCCCCCCCCCCCCTCCAATATTCAGCCTGCAGCAGTCAGCATTTTGTTTTTTAATACAGGCTGCTGCAGGCTTTTTTTTTTGTACCCCGCACTTTCCCACTCATTGCAAGCTCATTGCAGCTTAGGTACTTATTTGTATCTGGGGCAATGGAGGGTTAGGTGACTTGCCCAGAGTCACAAGGAGCTGCCTGTGCCTGCAATGGGAATTGAACCCAGTTCCCCAGGACCAAATTCCACCACTCTAACCACTAGGCCACTCCTCCACCAGCATCCAGCTAGCTTTTTTGCCTCCTCACATAGGTGCCCTGTTATAAGATCAGGTCCTCTATGTCTCTGGAAAACATCTTTGTTCAATAAGGCTCTGTATTTCAATGGCAGTTATCCTTACATTTGTCAAGTCACAGGCATAGCAAACTGTACATGCCAGCAAGCACGACTCCTCATCCACAGGAAATGAAAGACACACGGGTAATTTTATAACCAAGAACCTATAAAATTCTCAAATATGAGCCTATTTTATAGAAGCCACATAAGATCCTATTTGGCCTTTACAAAAGAGGGTCCTACAATGACCCCAGTGGCACACAAATTCTCTCACAGAAGTTTACACCTGCTCAAAAGGAGGTGTAAACATGTATGTCTACTCTATGTGTGCACACATGTATTTTACAAAACTCACCCTTGCTTCATCACTTCACATAGGCCATCGGTCAACTTTATTTTATATACTTCTATCCAAGTGATTTAGAGATAGACTTTTCTTAAAGGGGATATGTAAAACATAAAGGATGCTTAATTGTATTCTTGGTATTCTTGCTTAATTGCGCATTGCTCATGTTTACACTTTTGGGATGTATTACTCCTGTCTGTTCTGTTCTTGTTCTTATTTGTAACTTTCTCCAGTGTCCCTTCCTCAATAAAAATATTTACAAAAAAAGAAAACAAAAGAATCTCACAAAAGGATCTAAGTTACATTTTTAATTACAATTAAAAATGTAAAAACAAAGACATACACCTTTTTCACAAAATTAACCACACTAAGCCATAACATTTAAAACAAATTTAGAACTAAGACACATAAGGAAGCTGACAGAAAGTATTAAAACAATATGCGATAACAAAAAATGAAGTTTCTGCCAGAGATTGTCACGAATGTAAGACTGCCCATTACGCTCATGAAGAGGAAACACTATAGCAGAACTTCCAAAACTGGGGGTCAGGACCCCATATAGGGTCACAAAATCTGTATTTGAGGTCACAACCTGGTAGGACTCCCCATAGGTGCATAATTATTCTGCACTTCCGAGATGTCACACAATTTTATTTGGCTGTGATCATAGGGTCACAGCCACAAAAAGATTGACAAGCACTGCACTATAGTATAAAAATAGGTCTTCAATGCCACCTTAAAATGTCGAAGTGATTTCTGATCAAATGTACGCAGGAAGAGCGTATCAACAGAAAACACAAAGAAATCTTTATTGATGACACTCAAACCAAGATAATGCCTGACACAGGCTGTGTTTCGCCCACATAAGGGCTGCATCAGGGGAAAAAACCTCTTGGAAAAGGCACTGTAGTACGTTAAAATAAACTAGCACACTGGCTAAACGTCTGTCATATCGCTCTCAAGAAGATGGCAGCACATACACAACCACAACACTATCGCTTTTCCAAGAGGTTTTTGCCCCTGACACAGCCCTTATGTAGGCGAAACACGACCTGTGTCGGGCGTTATCTTGGTTTGAGTGTCATCAATAAAGATTTCTTTGTGTTTTTTATTGATCTGCTTGGTTTGTTCCCACACTGGAGTTTGCAGATTGGTTTCCCTGTTGTTTCCTTAAAGGAAGAGCATTCCAAAGTGTGGCTGCTACAACACTAAAAAAAAAGAGGAATGAAAGTAACGCAGTAGCAGAAGTGATGGTGACGCTTAGAGGCATCAGATAAAGATATGTAACAAGACCTATTGAATCTCTTACAGCACACAGCTGTTTCAAATCAGAGTTCTTTTTTTTATTTCTTATCGATCATTTGCCTCTACAGCTTTAATTTTTAACTTTTATAATAAAAGCAACATCAAACAAACTCCTGTAATGGAAATGACAGCCGTGTTAGCTAGACTACATTTCAAGAAAAGTTTCAAGGAAAAAAAAAGTACTACTGTGTTACTTTCACTCCTCTTTTTTTTTTTTTGATTATGTGCTGAGGGAGTTTGATTATTATAGCCCCTATTTTGCCTTTGGGTGATACAACACTAAAGGAGACATACTGTGTATGATCCAAACATATCTTCAAATGACAGAGGACAACCAATAAAGATTGTTCAGATGAGCATAGTGAGTGTGATGGGGTCTAAGTGAATTAAAGAGATGGTTTATGGCTTATTATGCTTAATATACTGCCTTTCTCAAAAAGAACAAACTAGTGCACGATATAAAATTAGAGGGGAAAGGAGTGCCACTTAAATTAGGAAAAAGGAAGATAAGAAGAGAGCGCTATGTATATATATGTAAATCTAACCTGACAGAAATCACCAACGAAATCAAGAACAGCTCGTACATCATGGTCTCTTGGGCTAATGCATTTCAACTAAAACTCAACAGAGCCGTAGCGAGGGGAGCTGACACCCAGGGCGGGTCGCCACTGCGCACCCCCCCCCCCCGGGTGCAGCACGGCGCACCCTCCTCCCGCTGGAGCACACCCCCCCCCCGGAGCGCATACCTGCGGCGAGGGATGGGCAGGAGGGCCGATCCGCCCTGACTGCACGTTGCTGGGGTGTGTCGGCTCCGCGCTGGTTCACTGCTCTCTCTGTCCCGGAACAGGAAGTAACCTGTTCCGGGGCAGAGAGGGCAGTGCACCAGCGCGGAGCCAACACCCCCCAGCGGCGTGCACCCGGGGCGGACCGCCCCCTGCCCCCCCTTCCTACGCCACTGAAACTCAACAAAGAAAAACACACTGTCTCATCCTCTCATCCCAACACAGCGCGGACAACCCCACAATCATCAACACCCCAAAGTACACCCTCCCCACCTCAGACAGCCTGAAAATCCTTGGCGTTACTATGGACCGCTGCTTAACACTAGAGAGCCAAGTGACATCCATGACAAAGAAAATGTTCCATTCAATGTGGAAGCAATTCTTCCCGAGGGAAACATTTCGCAACCTGGTACAATCAATGGTACTAAGCCATGTAGACTATTGCAATGGGATCTATGCGGGATGTAAAGAACATATCTTAAAGAAACTTCAGACAGCTCAAAACACGGCAGCTAGGCTTATCTTCGGAAAAACACGATTTGAAAGCGCAAAATCCCTCCACGAAAAACTACACTGGCTCCCAATCAAAGAACGCATTGCTATGAAAATCTGCTCTCTGGTTCACAAAATTATCTATGCTGAAGCCCCGGGATACATGACAGACTTGATCGACCTACCAACTAGAAACACATCCGAATCAACACGAACGTACCTAAATCTGCACTACCCAAGCTGCAAAGGACTCAAATACAAATCAACCTACGCATCCAGTTTTTCCTACATTAACACACAACTGTGGAACGCATTACCAAAAGTCTTGAAAACTATGTACGATCACCTAAACTTCCGGAAAACACTAAAAACTAACCTGTTTAAAAAGGCATACCTGGCCAATCCAACATAAATGCCTGATATCTGCAAAACAACAAAACTAAAGTACGTAATGGACATACCACAACTCTTCCGTTAAACAATGCCCTAATGTGGCTGTGCCACATGAATTTTATCTTACCACAACATCACTTGTATTTGTTCACACTGGAGTCTGCAAACACCCTCTCCAGTACTATGTAAGCCACATTGAGCCTACAAATAGGTGGAAAAATGTGGGATACAAATGTAACAAATAAATAAAATAAATAAAAATAAAACAACCATACTAGAGACTATAGAGACCATATCAGATAGCATTCACAATAAAGCAATTCTAACAGTTTAGGTTGTCTTGGGGAACTGCTCTTGACTTCATCACCAAAGGCCTTCCATAAAAGTGGGGTTTTAGTGCCACCTTAAACATCTGAAAGGATAGTTCAAGACAAAGGTTAGAGGGGAGGGCATCCAAATGTGGCATGGTAGATGGATGGATGGATGGATGGAATATGAAAGCGAGGGTCGTTCACGGATTGTAAGAATCTAGTAGGGGCATAAAGAGTGATGGAGGAGGACAGATAGAAAGGAATACCTGTGTAGAGAATGTTATGAACCAGAGTGAGAATCTTGTATTTGATCAATAGTGAATAGGGAGCCAGTGATTTGATATCTGTATTCTGAACTGGTTATACGTTGACAGAAATCGTATGAGGAAATTACTGCTCAATGTAAAGTAGATATGTGAGGCACTAATTTGCAATCTCTCCTAATACTCCAAAGCTTTCTATTCTGTGTACAGGAGTACAACCCAGAATAGAGAGCTTGAGCCTGATGGACAATTATATCTTGATTAACTGTACAAAGAACTTGTCTTTAGTTTATTTATCCCAATTGACTCTGTACCACCCTTCTTGTCCCCATCTATATATCTGCATTTGGCCCCTCAGCTATATGGTAAGCTGTATCGTAGAAAAGCTTTAGAATCATAGTGATGTTATTTGAATGTTCTAATTGTGTGCTTATTAGATCTCACTGTTATGCTTATATCATATTATATCACTGTTATTTGAATTTCAGTGCACTTACATGTGTATATTTTTGATCCTTTTTCATGGTAGTCTTATTAGGTTTCAATTTGCTGTTTTCAAGTTTTCCTCTTTTGTTGTATTTATGTTTATACTTGTACATTTTACTATTGTTACACTGTTAACAAAATTGTAAGTTTAATGTTAAACTCTACCAACTGTACACTGCCTTGGGTGAATCTCTTCATAAAGGCGATTAATAAATCCCAATAAATAATACGTATCTACTTTGCCCTACCCAAACCACACTCTCGGGAACATCTAAGCTGTTGACTGAAGAGCACCTACATGCAAATGCATGTTCTTATCTGCACACCTTGTACACCT
This sequence comes from Microcaecilia unicolor, assembly GCF_901765095.1. NCBI lineage: Eukaryota > Metazoa > Chordata > Amphibia > Gymnophiona > Siphonopidae > Microcaecilia > Microcaecilia unicolor. The sequence continues at coordinate 112,418,605 of NC_044041.1, forward strand.
TGTCTATAATTTTAGCTATAAGCTATAAAGTTTTACTTCAGGTATACTGCAATATTTCCCATCCCCCATCTCTCTTTTCCAATCAGCCACATGAAGGAATTTCTGTCTGGTCACATGCTCTGATGGGGCCTCATGTTACTAAGGCAACTCAGATACTTGGTATATCTTGTTACAAAAGTAATTTACTGAAAGCAGGAATGGCAAGGACACCAATTGCAAGCTTCCAGCACATATGAAAGTCCCAATTACAAGTCTCCAGCCTAGGGCCACCGAGAGACTGGGCAGGGCCCAGGGCAAGGCCGCCCCTGGGGCCCCGCCCCCCCAGGCCGTCGTGCCGCAGTCCACACCCACCCCCCTCCGTCCGCCACCGGGCTGGGCCCCCTGCATTGAAATCATCACAGGGCCTCACCTGTCACCTCGCTCCGTGACTGAAAGCGCAGCCAGCAGCAGCAGATCGGATTCGCCTCCCTTCAGGCCTTCCCTCCCTGTGTCCCATCCTCGTCTGATGTAACTTCCGCGAGGGTGGGACACAGGGAGGGAAGGCCCGAAGGGAGGCGAATCCAATCTGCCGCTGCTGGCTGCGCTTTCAGTCACAGAGCGAGGTGACAGGTGAGGCGCTGTGATGATTTCAATGCGGGGGGCCCGGCCCGGTGGCGGACAGTCGACGGAGCCGAGGGCGGGTGAGATTGGGGACTGCGGCACTGGGCCCCCCTTGGAGGCCCGGGGAATTTTGTCCCCCCTGCCCCCCCCTCTCGGCAGCCCTGCTCCAGCCCATATGCAGCACCTATGATTGGTCCAGGGTAGAGGAGAGGTGGATGCTCACCACAGCCTATAAAACTATGCTACAGACACAGGAACTCTGAAAAACTAGGAATGCTTGGAGAGAGTTTCAGATCCATCCAATGGCCTATGTTTTTTCCCGAAGGGGTGCACTCTCCCCCTTTGTAGAAACTAATTCTCTGTACCTTTCTTTCTTTCTTTCTGTGACCTTTGTATGAGGAACAAACTTTTCTTCCTTCTTTTTCTCTTCTTTATATAATTAGTCTAATTATTTATAATTACCAGAGGTACTGATGTTATAGTTTGTAAGTTTTGTTATAACTTTACAACTGATATCTGATGCTGTGATGGTGGGTGAGTAAATAAACTTTTAATTCTCTCTGATTCCTGTACAATTTTTTTTATATTTTATAAAATTCGTAAGTAGTTTAGAGAATAGCAAACCAAATCCGCAGCCTAGTATAACCTGTATCACCCTGTGTTATTTTATAAGATCCATTTTCCATGTGTGAAGCATAATTTACGTGTGGAATAAATACAGAGGATGAAATCCAATTAAAACAAAACAAAACTTCAATGACCTCAACTGGAGCGAGCTTTGACAGCAGCTTCAGAGGTTGGGAAGTAAGACCAATTCCGGACAGACTTCTATGGTCTCGGTCCTATAAATGTCAAAAACAGCTGAAGTGGGCTTTGATGGCGGTTCCAGTAGTTGGGAAATAGGAGCGGTGCTGGGCAGACTTCTATAGTCTGTGCCCAAAATTGGCAGGAAGAGACAGAGATTAAGTATATCAGAGTTTAATCATAAAGAAGTGGAACCTGTGCAGAGGGCAGACTGGATGGACCGTGCAGGTCTTTATATGACGACAGTTACTATCTTACTATGTGTGGAAAATGCTGTATAAAAGTACCTTCCTGGGGGTAATAAGCAAAGGTTTGCACCAAGAATCAAAGCAAAATTACACCAATAGCTTGACTGATTACTGCCTAATGAAATATTGGATTTCAATTTTCAACGTATAACTCCCCTTTACCAGATCCAAGCTCAAGACATGAGTTCTTTCCCTGCTACACTGTCCACAGCAGTTTTCTCTGCCCTTCCCTACTCCCAGAAACACTTCTGTAGTGTGGATATAATTTTATAAGGGCTTTTTTGGAGCCTAGAAAATGTGCATTTGGGCCGGCTTGGGACATATTCATTTCCAGCCCATACAGATGTACACCTGTGCACAGAATAGAAAGATATGGGGCGTTAGGAAAGATTCCAAATCAGTGCCTCACATATCTAATTTGTATTGAATGGCAATTTCCTCACACAATTACTGTCAATGTACAGATATTTGTGGTGTCAAAAGTTTGGCTGCTGCTTCTTCTGCTTTTAGAATCATTTCAGCCAAGATTTGGCTGGGTTTGAGGTCAGCGCCGCATATTGCAGCAGTCACTAAAGAACCAAGGACTGCCAGAAACATAAATGGGGTGTGATGGAGGAATGATGTGCAGGATGACAATCTAGCAGCAGATTCTTAGAATAGGTTGAGCCCCCAGGTGTTCTTAGGGCACTTGGGGGGCAATTCTGTAACAGGGCACCTAGAATTAGGCATCCGGAAGGCTCACATCAGAAGCCTATTCTAAAAAGCCGGCTTGTCCAAGTTCAGTCCTTGAGGGCTGCAAACAAGCCATGGTTTCATGTATTCCTAATGAATATGCATGAGAAAGATTTGCATGCCCACTACATACTACTACTTATCATTTCTATAGCACTACTAGATGTACGCAGCGCTGTACACTTGAACATGACCCTGCTCGACAGAGCTTACAATCTAATTAGGGCAGACAAACAGGACAAACAAGAGATAAGGGAATATTAAAGTGAGGATGATAAAATAATGATCGGCATCCATTGTATGCCGATCTCTCTCATGCATATTCATGAGGGATATCCGGAAAACCTGATCTGCTCACAGTCCTTGAGGACTGAACTTTGGCAAGCCAGCTATAAAGGAATTTCGGTGCCTGAATGTTTTGAATGTCTACCTCTCATTTTTTTAGCACCTGCATGACACCTTGAGATTTTTGTGGGCTGGTCGTCTTTTGGGCCTTTTATTTATCTGGATACATGAAACAACCTCCCAGGGGTGGCTGGCAGACATTTTATGTGGTCCTATCTGCTTGGTTAGGTATGCAGGCATCGGCACTAAAATACAGTAAGGTCTTGATTATCCGACCAAAACTGGACCGACCCATTGTCAGAAAAATGAAAAGTCAGATAATATGGAAAATAATGGTAACTCCTCAAACAATGGAGAAACAAAGGCAGTAAAAGCAGTGTCCTGACTCACAACAGTGATAAAAATAGGGTCCCAGGTTTGGAAAACAGAAAGAGAAGCCACATGATGTCACTGGGGGTTTATCGGATATACTGGATGGTCAGATCAGTGAAGGTCGAATAACTGAGATTGTACTGTATTGTCAGTGTTTGCTTAACTTCTGGGTTTGCCCCACCTCTGCTCCCAGTCACCAAGGCACAAACCAGACAGTGTTGAGGTAGTCAAAGCCAATATTCAACAGCAATACCTGGTTTAGTGCCACTGAATATCAGCGACCAGGCCACTCAGCATGTTTTAAGTGGGCAGGAGTGCCTCCTGCTCACAACCCTCCTTAAGCTGGATTCTAATGAGATGGAGGAGAACTGCCAAATATCCCATGCAGGGCCACAATACTGTTGACCAGTATGTGCATACAATGACATCTGTCCCCACAGTCCACCTTCAAACTTCATTTTTGGGGGGGGGGGGGGGGGGTGGGGGGGGAAGGAAATACTCAAGGTTGTGAGCATTTCCAAATGCATTCTTTGTTTGTCTATTAAGCCATTTTATTTATTTATTTATTTTTATTTTTTTTTCCTCACACCTTTTTCAGTAATAGCTCAAGGTGAGTTGCATTCAGGTCCTTCAAGCATGTGGCTCTTCCTCTCATCCATTTTCCCATTTCTGTTCTGAGCCTGGGTAGAGAGGCAGAGTAACAGAAAAAAAAAAACCTAGAAAAACAGTGGAGGCCACTCCAGAAATCTCTAGGGGCTGCCATTGGCCCCCAGTCTTTGCATTAAAGAACACTGCCCTAGATAATTTATAAATCATTTAAGCATCTAAAGTACTATTTTGCATTCATATATGAGCCTCTATGTAATTACCTCACACTTAAAAGTAAGCATGGTGCAATTAGACACATACTGGTCCGCGACTTTAGAGGAAGCATGTTCAGGACAGGAGTTTGGACAGAGCATAGAAATCATGATTTACTGCGTATATGTCTGCAGCTTCAGTGTAGCTGCTGTTTCTGCAGGATTTGTGCTAGTACTTTATAAAGACACATAAAAGGCAATCCTTTAAGCTGGTGTCTAAATCTGAGGCATCAATAGTGCACCTAGTTTACAGAATACTAGTGCTTAAGCATGTGATTAGTGCCAATAGTTGACAGTTACACGCATGGGTGTGCTGGTAAATTGTTAACAGGGGGCTCTCTCTCGCCAGCAAAGTAAAAGAGAATTCAGGAGGGGCCCAAGCCCACACTTTGGGATCCATTTGTTAAAGTAGCCATGGAGAACCGGCTCCCAAAATTCTTAAAAACTTAACAAACGGCTCTCAAGAGCCTGTGAGAGCCTGCTCCAGCACACCACTTTACACGCCATTCTACAAACAGTGCACCTAGAGGAGGAGTGGCTTAGTGGTTAGAGCACTGGTCTTGCAAGCCAGAGGTGGCTGGTTCAAATCCCACTGCTGCTCCTTGTGATCTTGGGCAAGTCACTTAACTTAGATTGTGAGCCCTCCTGGGACAGAGGAATATCCAGTGTACCTGAATGCAACTCACCTTGAGCTACTACTGAAAAAGGTGTGAGCAAATCTAAACAAATCCTATAGCATACAATTGTCAGGGCCAGTGGCATATCTACAAGTGGGCCTAGATGGGTACAGGCCTACCCATTCTTGGCTCAGACCCACCCAGCAGTGGTACCTCTGTTGCACTGTAAAGGATAAGTGGTATTATTGTGGGCAGGTGTGCTCAATGTTGGGAATCTACCAGAAGCAAAGTACTTGCACATCATGAGGTGGAATTCACAGCTTGTAATGACTCTCCTCAAGACCAATACCTTTACTTTACTTTTTTGTGCACAGGAACATATATGTGCATATGTTGGACATATGGGGGGCCAATACTGAGACCGCAGAAGGCAGACTAGCAAACTCCCGTGGTCGGCGGAGAACCCAGAAAATCAATGCCAGGCCACCAGCATTCAATAGATGGTTAAGCTGATATTCATTGGCCAAAGATAAAACTGCTATTTACAGTATGTGGGTCTATCTAGCCGCTAGATTTAGCTGGTCAGTTGATGAATATTGGAGATAACCAGCTATGTCACGCAACATAGCCAATGATCAGGCTAACCACGAAACGCTAATATTCAGCCAAGATAGCCAGCTATTTCGTGCTGAATATTAGCGCTTAGCCAGCTTAAGGTTATTTAACTGGCCAGGAGCCGTTCCTGTCCGGCTAAATAGCACTGAGTATCGGGTGGATGATAATCAACACAAAAGAGTCTGAATTAGCACAAGTACGGATTTCGTGAGGCACAGCGCTAATTGGCATGGATTCAGCCCTGGCTATGATCCCTCCTGCGCCTTTTGCATTCATTCAGAATTCAATCATCCTTAAAAAAGCCTCTCTTCAAAGTGAAAGTACAACTTCCGTTCACGTACCTCATGCCATGTCAATGCGTTTCAGCTTAGACCATTGCTCTCTAGAAGCGCACATATTTTCCTGTGTAAACAGACTGGTTGATATTCAAAATAATTTAGCCGGCCAGAAACGGACGCTGACTGGTTAAGCCGCTTGTTTGGGGCTATCTGGTCATTTTCAGTGGCACTTAACCAGTTATCTTCACTGAAAATTAGCAGTCAGCACTTAAGTGAAAGCCGGCTATTTTTCTGCATTCTGGGGGCGGAGTCATGTACCGATATTTAGCAGGTAGGCAGCCAGGGTAAGCGCATAAATAGGACCACATATCGTTACCATATTTCCCGTAACAAAAAAGGGGACATAAAATAAAATTTAGCCCGCCCCTGCCACAACCCCTGTCACATCTCAGCCCCACTCCTGCCATGCCCCTGAGCTGCAGTGTCACCTTGACCCCCCCCCCCCCCCCCTCAAGAAAGCTAGATTCTATAAGCAGCAAAAATACTGGTAAAATAACAGAAATGCATTTTCTTCCAAGCAAAATACAAAATGAACATGTCATGCTCATGAAATGCTTAGACATGTACATTTCATAAGCAGGTCCCCCTTTCTTTTCCCTCCCATCCATGAGCAGCATATCCCCCTCTCCTCTCTCTCCATCCCCTTCCCTGTTTTCCTTTCCTCTCCTCCCCATGTTTGTCCCCTCCCCAATCTTTTTTTTCCAGCCTCCCTCCACCCACCTTTTTTATAGTTCATTCTCCCCCTACCCACCTAGTGGCACCCATATAACTCCATCCACATCCCATCCCCTCCCGTCCTATACCCTATCGTGCCTGGTGGTCTAGTGTCCTCTTCAGGGCAGGAAAGCACCCCCTCTTTCCTGCCTGGTGCTGCCGCTGACCACTCACTGCCGGTGCTGCTTCAAAATGAGTGCCGAGAGTTCCAGCGGTGACCTCACAAGAAGTCTCGCGAGGCCACCGCTGGAACTCTCGGCAGCCATTTTGAAGTGGTGCCGACAGCAAGTGGTCTGCGGCCGGGCAGGAAAGAAGGGGCTCTTTCCTGCCCTGAAGAGGCCACTAGACCACGAGGCACGATAAGGTATGGTATGGAAGGGAAGGACACCCTAAGGCCCGCTCGCAAGCCAGCCTGCCCACATGGCTGCCCGCCTGCAAACCTGGACAAACGGGCAGGCTGGCTAAATCCGCCCAGATGCCCCGCAATGTCCTCAAAAAGAGGACATATGGTAACCCTAGGACCACATAAAAGTCACTCCTATCTTTATGCAGCAACCCATGGCTGGTTAAATTCTGAATATCGGCTTAACTGGCCATGTGTTAGCCAGCGCTGCATAAACTGGATATTCAATGCCAAAGCCTGGTGAATATTCAGGAATTTCATTTGGTTGAATATTGACCCCATAGTTGTCAGGTTTTAACATATGGACCCAGTATAATCTTCTCACACATGAAGGAAGTGAATCCCCTGATGGCTAAGATCATGGTTTGGCTGTGAGAGTATCAGCACTTTCATTAAAAGTAGACAGTCTAAAAGCCTAGAATGAATTAATCCTACTTGACATTTATGCAGCAAGAGGATGAGGCTTGTGACAGGATTAGGGGCAATGAATGATTCTTGCTACATTTTTATGCTTTGAGTTGCAGTCATTTAACCCAGGTACGAACTAAGGGGTCCTTTTAGAGAGGCGTGCTGAAAAATGGCCTGCGGTAGTGTAAGTGTGGGTTTTGGGCGCGCGCAGAATCATTTTTCAGCGCACCTGTAAAAAAGGCCTTTTTTCCCGAAAATGGACGTGCGGCAAAATCAAAATTGCCGCACGTCCATTTTGGGTCTGAGACCTTACTGCCAGTCATAGACCTAGCAGTAAAGAATTGAGCGGTAAGGACCTACGCGTGTCAGAGGCCGCTTGCAGCGTGTCCGTTACGCGTGCCAGAAAAGAAAAAATATTTTTCAGACGCATGTAGCAGATGCATGCCAAAATTGAAATTACCACAAGGGTCATGTGATAACTTCAATTTGGTGCATGTTGGGCGAACGTAGGCACCTACATGGCTTAGTAAAAGGGGCCCTTAGACTGTCTTCTGTTTAGGGCATACATCTACCCATTATACACTGGCATGAGTTTGGAAAGGCACGTAATTAAATCCAAAAGCCAAATCCAAGGGCAATGTCCCAGTTACTTCGAAAAAGGAACTATTTCTTTTCCTTCGTACCCTTGCTAATCACATCCCCCTACAAAACTGCCCTAGTCAGTATTTTTATCGGCTCCCAAGGAAATGCTTTGACAATCTTTTCGTGGCTTTGATCTCATGATTGTGGCCAAATAAAGTTGTGTGACCCCCCCCCCCTGGAGGTGCAGAATAATGATACACCTATGGAGATCCCACCTAGGTCTTGACCCACCTGGGGTCCCAACCCACAGTTTGGGAAGCTCTGCCTTAACTGTTGCTGCCAGAACACTCGGCCCTGTCTGATCCAAGCAGGCGATGAGAGATTGTAAGATACATCCTCACCTTAGAGAGAAAGTTGTCTATTTTATGGAATTTAATTCTGAATATATATGAAAGACATACTAATGAACAGTGACCAAGGTGAGCTTGACAACTGATGTCAACTGCCCCCAAATTTCATATTTGTGTGAGTTCAACCTCTTTCAGTATTTCAGGTTTTCATATTGAACACTATTTTATATATTGAACATTTTTACCAATGGCCTGCCCTCCTCTCCAAACTGATCTCACCAATATGAACTCGTCCAGCTGCTGCACGTCGACACAACTGTGTTCAGACAGGAAGTTGCTGCGTCGGACCGCAAGCGTGTTCTGCTGCATCAGCTCAAAAGGCTGCTCCAGCAGCTGAAAGACGATGGCCCCCGTCACCAAGTAGATTAGGACCACAGTGAAGATTGCAAAGACAGTGGCTTTCTTCATGACGCTTCTGCTACTGCTGCTGCTGCTGGTCGTGTCGCCCTTGTCCTCATTCAAGATGGATTCTTTGGAAGAATACGCAAACGGCAGTATCACATGTTGCTCGAGTGGCTGAAGGTCCGTGAAGCTGCTGCAGCTCACTGAGGAGAGAAGAGACAGCCATGAGTACACACAAGGAAGCCCATCCAAGGCACCTGCAACCACTGCCCAAAATATTATTCAAGGATAGGCAGCGCCGGGTCCCTCATGATAAAAAAAGTACCGGGGTACTTTTCAGATGAGGAGGGAGTATTAATTCTAGACTCCAACATGGGATGTAGAATCAGGCACCTGCTAAAAATTCCCTTAAACAGCCCAGAAGCATAGCCAGGTTGTGACGCCAGGGGGAGCAGACAGCGGATTACATATGCATGTGCATGCACTGGGTAGGCGCAACAGACCACCTGAACATAGGCGCCGGCACCACTGGAAGTCTGTTTGGGGGAGTGGTTGCTCTCCTGGCGCCCCACCTAGCTACACCTCTGAAACAGCCCCCTTAAAGTGGAGTGCAGTTTCCCATTAGAAAAATCCAGTGATTACATCTAGTAAATACAGCTGCACGCACTAAACCTCGGACCAACCATCCATGTTCAGTGCACATATACATACAAGCACATCTCTGAGCATACCTGAATTTACAGCCGTGAATATGAGCGCATGTTAGCACTCAAGCAGTTTTTCATATGCACACACATGTTATCATGCATACACAACCACTCAGTTAAACAGACACACATCCACTGTGCCTCAGAGCACGTCAGTGAGCACAGGGCCTAATTTCACCACCATTCAGCTGCTACCCCTATTTTCCTGCCTCCCTTAATTTCAGAAAGAAAACCTCCAGAAAGCCTAGTACTGCCACGCAAAGCTTTCTTAGCATCTGACTGGCATTTCATTAGACGATAAGGGTAATTTATTCCTGTAAATGAGCAATAGTCTCGTGTAAGGGATGTCTGGCATGAAAACAAGGCATGGTGTGAAGGTCTACAGGGAAATGTTTGGTAGGCATCCCTGCCTCCCTCTGACTAGGTTTTGGTCTCTACTAGCTCCACCTTCCTCTCGGAAGCATAGTTTGGTTGCCACCTGTTATCCTTTAAAGTATAAGTCATGGTGGGAAGAGTCTGAAGATTCAGTCACAGGAGTTGTAAGGACTCCCGGGTAACTTTCACTATGGCCATAGGTGGCCACTCTGTTTCAGTTTGGCCATTATTATTGCCAAATCGAGAATATCATATGATCTAATCGATTTACTTTTAGGCCAGATTAAAGAGCATCAAATGGCAATTTTGGCAGTTGCCATAAAGAAATAATTAGTAGCCACCTAGGAACAACTTGAAGAAGGCACTAAACAAATTTAAGGTCTTCTCGCAATGAAATGGAGTGTGTGAGCTACTGAAAATTCCAGGAATATTTCCAGGACTTGAATCCACAAGTTTATTTGAAAATGTGCAAAACAATTAATTGCATGGAGCAAATCTTGATTGCCAATTCTCAAAATGTCTATTATGTTTGCAATGTTTTTAAGTATTCAAAGATGAGGAAGAGAAGACAGGGAAAGAAAGATGCAACACAAATAAAAGGGAGGCTAAGAATCTGGAAAGAGAGATACACTTGACTTTCCGATAGTCTTAAAAGCCTGCTGAAGCTTCTAGGGCTGCAGCGCTGCTGTGGGAGTCCATTACTGCCTATCCACTGACAGCTACACTGACAGACGACTTTGCAGGAGAAAAAGACAAGAATCTTACCTTTCCATGCATTTCAGATATCAGTGGCTGAGCCAAGACATCCTCCCCAGGGGGTTGTGGCACTGGGCACACGCTGCGCGTGTCAGTTTTGATTAAGTGGCCCTCCGCGAAGTGATCGATGAACCGTTTTTGAATCAGAGTCCATCACTCGGGAAGGAAGGGGGCCTGGAAAGTATTTCCCACATTATTCTGGGAGCAGAGAGAGAAGGGGGTCCCTCAGTAGATGCTCTTGCAGTGTGAATGCGCGTGTCTGAGTCTGTGGCTAGAGTGAGCACAAATTAAAGATACAGGCTGCAGGCATCTCATGATTTCAGCCCTGAAAAGATCTGTTAGTCTTATTGATTTAAATAGTATTTGTCTCCTGGGCTGATGTGAGAGACCCATGATTCTTAAACATGGTTCTTTTGGGGAGACTGGTGCTTAAGGAATAGGGATGGCAAAGAGGGATGCACTTAGGGTCACCAGTTAACACTGGGTCATAATGGACAGGCTGAGTAAATGCAAATTTTAGCTCAGTGCATGCTGGGACTTGTAGTCAATTGGGAGAGGGGAGGTGTTTACACATCTCTGCTCCTTTGGGCTTTTGTACGCAGTGAAATGAAGTTATCAAAGCTGAGCTTGGATTTAAAACCTGTGGCGGAGCACTAGGACCCGTTCATGGCCAGGGAGGCCAAATATATCAATCTCCAGTACTGCCCCAAAGCTCTTCAGTTCTTGATGCTGTGTTCAGCAAAATATGGTTGGGCTGTGGTCCCAGTGTCTCACATCATTCTGCTGCCTATGATCCATAGGCACAAGCCCTCCCTATACAGCTCCCAGGAATGAACCTACTGGAAACACATCTCTCTGTTCCTTTACACACACAAGCCCTCCTTATACAGCTCCCAGGAATGAACCTGCTGAAAAAACCCCCCACTTCTGTCTGTTCCTTTATACACACAAGCCCTCCCTATACAGCTCCCAGGAATGTTAATTCTGAAAATGCTTCTCTCTGTCCCTTTACACATACAAGCCCTCCCTATAAAGCTCCCAGAAATGAACCTACTGAAAATGCTTCTCTCTGTTCCTTCATACACACAAGCCCTCCCTATACAGCTCCCAGGAATGTAAATGCTGAAAATGATTCCACTCTTTTACACAGACCAGCTCTTTCTCTTTTCCTTTATAGACACATACTCTCCCCATACTACTTCCCAGAATGTGCATTCTAGAAATGCTTCACTCCACTCCTCTATATATACATGCCCTACCTATACTGCTTCCCAGAATGCACATGGGTTTTATGTCTTTTTAATAAACTTGCATTGTGGGACTCGTCTTTGGGTGGCATACTCCATATTTTGGCTTTTGCACCTTTTGTATTGTTTTGCCTCTTTCTGTGCCTTACAATGCTGTTCTACGTTCCTTTATACACACACCTCTAGCTAAAGGTCATGTCAGACATTTTTCAGCTGGAGCCACTAGGGGCAGGAGCAAGTGAGGTTCACTTCTACCTGGATGACCCACTAGGTCCCCCTGGGTGTGGGACCTACTTGGCAGGGGGTTTGAGTCATCTTCAGCAGGGGCTTCACTTATTTGGGGAGTTGGGTCATCATTTTCAGAGGGGATTCATTTAGTGGGGAGTTTGGGGGGGTTGGAATTGGGGGGAATAAAAGATCCCCTTATGCAGGTCCTGGCTAATATTCAGCTGGGACTGTACAGAGTAACATAGTAAGTGACGGCAGAAAAAGACCTGTCTGCCCAAAAAGATAAACTCATATGTGCTACTTTATATGTATACCTGACCTTGATTTGTATTTGCTGCCATTTTCAGGGCATAGACTGTAGAAGTCTGCCCAGCACTAGCCCTGCCTCCCAACCACCAGTGCTGCCACCCAATCTCTGCTAAGCTTCTGAGGATCCATTCCTTCTGAACAGGATTCTTTTATGTTTATCTCACGCTTTTTTGAATTCCGTTACCATTTTCATCTCCACTACCTCCCGCGGGAGGGCATTCCAAGCATCCACCACTCTCTCCGTGAAAAAATACTTCCTGACATTTTTCTTGAGTCTGCCTCCCCTTTAACCTCATTTCATGTCCTCTAGTTCTACCGCCTTCCCCTCTCCGGAAAAGGTTCAATTGTGGATTAATACCTTTCAAATATTTGAACGTCTGTATCATATCACCCCTGTTTCTCCTTTCCTCCACGGTATACATGTTCAGGTTAGCAAGTCTCTCCTCATATGTCTTGTAACGCAAATCCCATACCATTTTTGTAGCTTTTCTTTACACTGCTTCAATTCTTTTTACATCCTTAGCAAGATACGGCCTCCAAAACTCAACACAATACTCCAGGTGGGGCCTGTGTAAGTGCTGGCAACCAGTACATGTCCGGTCAGACCCAGATATCCAATACCAGTGCCCAAGACATGGCCCAACACAGAATATCTGGGTCTAATTCAGATGGAGACAGTCAGCGCTTTGGTCATCACAGCTTATCTATGCAGATTTATCTACAGCCCACGAGTGGACACTGGACAATGAAGTTGTGCACAGGATCCTTAAGGAGTGGGGCACACCCTTGATAAGATCTCCTTGCCACTCCATACAACAAGAAAGTAATTCAGTTTTGCTCTAGGATAAGGTCACATGGCAGACTAGCCTTGGAAGCCTTCCTCCTACATTGGGGAGAGGGTCTTATGTATGCATATCCTCTAATAACCCTCATAGTGAAAACCATTTTGAAACTCAAGCAAGACTGGGGAGCCAGGATTCTCATAGCCCCTTACTGGCCAAGATAAATGTGCTTCCCGCTTCTGTTGAACCTTTCCATCAGGCGTCCTATGAGACTGGAGTGTTTTCCAACACTGATCATGCAAGAGCAGAGCACACTTTTCTGCTCCAACTTACAGACTCTAACCATAACAACTTGGATGTTGAGAGGTTGACACTGTCTTCCCGGAAACCCCAAGACAGTGTTTTGCAGGTCTTGCTAGCTGCCAGCAAGGATTCCACTAAGAAAGCATATGGATTTAAATGGAAGACATGTGAGGGAAAGGCCATAGATACCTTCAATTGTCCTACACAAAACTTGCTTGAATTCCTTCTACTTCTATCAAAGGCAGGTTAATCTTAGTGCAATTGGAGCTTATCATCATTAGGTAGAGGCTAAACCCATCTCTGCACATCATTTAGTTGTTCTCTTTACACGGGGCTTGCTACTTATGACACCTCCTATCAAGCCTCCTGCAGTGTCATAGGACCTCAACGTTGTTCTTACCCAGCTGAAGAAAGCTCCTTTGAGCCACTAGATACCTGCCACTTGAAGTACCTGTCCAGGAAGGTCTTATTTTGGTGGGGGTTACTTTAACACACAGGGGTAATAAGCAAAACACCCTGGTGACTGGTCTTCACACCCATCTAAAGTTCTGTCTTAAAGTTGTATCAGAGTTCCACTTTAACCAATCAATAATTCTTCTGACCTTTTTCCATAAACCACATGCCCATAAAGCCTTGGCCTTCTTTCTGGAGAAAACTGAAGTCCTTAGAAAGTCCACCCAGCTCTTTGTTTCTTTTGACCCAAACAGATTGGGAGCTGCCATTGGCAAATGCACACTTTTCAATTGGCTAGCAGGCTAGGCTGACTCTGGAGAGTCATGTCACAACTCATAGCTATGGCTACATCAGTAGCTCATAGAAGGTCAGCCTCCATACAGGAGATTTGCAAAGCTGTGACAGGAATAGCTGACCATTTAGTCATATCCCACTACTGCTTAGGTCACAGCTCCTATCACAACAGGAGGTTTAACCAGATAGTCTTCCAGAATCCTCTGTATCCTCCCTAGGCTCTTCTCTTTCAATTCCAGGCTGTCTTCCAAAAAAAAAAAAAAAGATAAAAGAATATAACAGTCTGTTGTCACCAAAAATATCAATGTCTGTTGCAGCACCACTTGGTTTCCCCTTTCCTGTTGAAGGCAGCCTATATCTAGGGAGTCCCATATGTGAAGATTCACAGTCCTGCTTGTCCGGGAGAAAACAATGTTACTTAACTTAAATGTTCTCTGACCACAGCAGGACTTGAATTCTCACAATCCTCCCACCTCCCCAAGGAGTTTATTCCTCTAGTAATGGAATGAGGAGGTCCTGTTGACAGCAGCAGGCAGGAACAGGCATGCATGCTCAATGAGATGGCCCAAATGCTTGTAGAAATGTTGCCACACCAGGCTCACTTGGTGACATCAACCATGTGTGAGGATTCAAGGTCTGCTGTCCTCGGAGAACACTTGCTAAAGGAGAGTAACCTTGTTTTACACTTGCATGATTGCAAGCACTATTCTGCAACTACCTGCTTAAGAGTGGGTACTTGACAGAGGGGCATACACAGGGACAGAGCTTGGGTGGGGCACAGGCTTTCACTTAATAGGCAACTTACAGAATACTGTAAGTTATGTGTGTCCCTGTCACACATAGATGCTCACACTTACATCGGTTCTATGGCACTAGGGGGCACAAAATGAAGCTACTAAATAGTAAATTTAAAACAAAACAGAGAAAATATGTCTTCACTCAATGTGAAATTAAACTCTGGAATTTGTTGCCAGAGAATGTGGTAAAAGCAGTTAGCTTAACAGGGTTTAAAAAGGTTTGGATCATTTCCTAAAAGTCTATAGCCATTATTATTATGGACTTGGGAAAATCCACAACTTATTTCTAGGATAAGCAGCATAGAACCTGTTTTACTGTTCTGGGATTTTGCCAGGTACTTGTGACCCGGATTGGCCACTGCTGGAAACAGGATGCTGGGATTGATGGACCTTCAGTCTGTCCAAGTATGACAACACTTATGTTTTTATGGCATAAATACGGGAGCCTAGATGTTCGGCATGCTGATACAGTTTACAATAGTATTCTCTAACAGAACCCAGTTGTAGAATTACCCCATAATCCTTGCCATCTGAACATTCCCAGGCACAGAGGTCTCAGCCTCACACCTACATGAACCAGTTAACCAGTCAGTCATGACAAATATGAATCTGCTAAGTACTGAGCAACAGGTTTTTAAAATCAGGATCACTGGTGCCAACACTTTCAGCTATGAATTGTTTCTCTGCTGGCACATAGCACTGCTAACCCGCCTGCCTGCTGAAGAAATTCCTTGAATGACCTGTGGGTAAAACCACACTCGGTTTGTTTCATTAATGTCTTGTGGGTAATCAAGACACCCTTCATTCTTCAGCTTGTGAGCTGTGGTCACTCACAAACTCAGCACCTGTAAAGGCTCATGGATTTGGTATACTGCATTTCTGTGGGTACAACCAAAGCAGTTTATTTATTTATTTATTTAGGTACATTTATACCCTGCATTATCCCACAAGAGCGGGCTCAATGTGGCTTACAAAATTACAAAAGGATACAATTCTGGGAGGGTACAGATTCAAGGAATCAAAGGGAGGGGTAAGAACATGAGGATAAGACTAGGGTGCATCACGAGGCTAGTACAAGGGTACAAGACGAGGTAGGTACAGGCGGTGGTCAGGCGGGTACAGTCGATGTGAGGAAGGTTAGGACTTGGTATTGGCAGTGGGGTATGCTTTCTGGAATAAAAATGTCTTTAAGGATTTCTTGAAGAGCTGGTGGTCATCAGTTTCTTTTAGCTGCCTTGGTAGAACAGTCCAAGATTTCGTGCTAACGTAGGAGAAGGTTGACGCAAAGAGTAATTTATATTTAACATTCTTGCAACTTGGATAGTGTAAATTGAGGAAGGATCGAGCAGACACTGATGCATTTCTGGATGGTAGATGAATCAAATCTAGCATATAGGCAGGGGCTTCCCCATATAGTGAGTCAAAGAACAGATTTTGAAGGTAATACGGTCTTTAATTGGAAGCCAGTGTAGAGTATAATGAAGAGGATGCGCATGGTCAAAGCGTGATCACAACTAAAGCAGTTTCCATATATTATATGCAGGTACTTTATCTGCCCCTAGTGCACTCACAATCTAAGTTTTGTACCTTGGACAATGAAGGGTTAAGTGTCTTGCCCAGGGTCCCAAGGAACTGTAGTGGGAATTGAACCCAGTTCCCCAGGGTCTCAGCACTAATCATTAGGTTACTCCTCCACTCATGTGGAAAGTTCAAACCATGTTTGTAATGTGGGGCATCAGGTGCCACTGGGATTTGGGATGGTCAAAATACAAAACTACACTTTGATCTCAGCTGTAGGGAATATTACAGGAGTACTGCTTGTGGGGGTACTTGTAGCTCCTGCAATCCCAGTCATCCACCAGCAGGAGGTGCCATAATGCATGAGTGCTGGGCTGCTGGCTGTATGAGAAATCACAAATCCTGTGGTCCCAGCCTCTCCCAGCAGGAGGTGACATATAGCCAGTGGTGTGCTGGCAAAAAGCAAGGGGCTTCCTCTCCAGCGTAGCCAGGCCTGCAATTTTGGGGGGGTGCCCAGGGTTGGACTTTTTGGGGGGGGGGGGGCACACATCATTCCCCCCCCCCCCCCCTGCAGGCACTCTAGGCATATCTTTTCTGGCAGGGATGCCAAGCCCTGCCAGTTAAATAAATAGACTGCCACCACTCCCCATTGCTTGTTTCTGGCTCTGAGCAACATCTTGGGACTTTTCACGCATTCCGGCATGCTGCTCAGTGCCGGAATCAAGCAGCAGCACGTGGCGGCAGTCTATTTGGCTGGCGGGGCTAGGCATCCCCACCAGCAAAGTAAAATGGAGTTCAGGAGGAGGCTCAAGCCCAAATTTTGGAATCCGGTTGTTAAAGTAGCCACAGGGGGCCTACTTTAACAATCAGCTCCCAAAATTCTTAAAAACGTAACAAACAGCTCTTGTGAGCTAGTGCAAGCCGGCTCCAGCACACCACTACATACAGCTAAGTGCAGGAGCACTAGCTGTAGAAGGCTCACTCCTCCTGTAGTCACAGTCTCCCTCTAACCTCTCCCAGCAGAAGGCACCATAAGGCAAGGTATAGGAGCTGGCTATGGGGTTGGGGGGAAGAAGGTCATGGATCCTGCTGTCTTATCCTTTTCCAGCAGAAAGTGCTGAAGGCTTAGTGCAGGAGTGCTGGCTACACGGAGATTTAATTGACAGGAGACGGCATCACAAGACAACGCTGAAGTCGTAGCTGCCTTCCTGATACACTCAAAGCAAAGCAAACTATTAGTCCACACCAAGCCACACATAGGCAGTCCTTATTCCTAATAAGCATTTACTATTGTTTTGAGTGATTCAATATAGCGGCAAGCTCTGCCTTCTGGCTTCAGGTGACATATTGAGTAATGGACCAAGCACGCTCCTGCTGTCTTCTGACAATTAAACCTCCTTGGCTGGCTACAAGGGGGAATCATGAATCCTGTAATCTCCACCTGCCCCAGTGGGAGGTGCTGCAATGGTGCTAGGAGGAAGCTCACAGGCTTTTCAGTCTGCAACAAGAGTAACTTCAACAAGCTGATATAAAAGCTTTTAAATCTTTAGATTGCGCTTCTTTGAGAAGAATTAATATTTTGATTGGAGTAGCTTCTGCTGCAAGAAGTTTGAGGCTTCTAAGTGGAGACTGGGGGGAAGTCAGACAGCTGAAGTGTTCAATTATGGAATATAAAATTAAGTCTGAGAAAGAGAGTATTGCCTTAGAAAATAGCTCTGGATCATTTTACAGTACAGTAAATTAATACCCTCCTGACCTTTTGTATGTTCTCATCAGCTCTGGTATCCCTGCCTTTTCCCGGAGGTAAAAGACAGAGAGATGAATTGATGGACAGAAAGACAGCTAATCTGTCACAAAATAGAAGGGATCGGGGAGGGAATCGGGTAGTCAGGGCCCGCATTTGAGGTGGGCACACAGGATAATTGCCCTGGGCCTCCATGTTAAAGTGGGCCCCAAACCTGCCTGAAGTTGAAAGAGAGACAGCTCGCAAGCAAGCTTTGGGGTCCCCTCCCTAGCTTCTACCCTGGGTCCCATTATGTCTAGCATTGGCCCTGCCAGTAGGACTAGTGGGTGTCTCAGTATCTCTTCTGTACATCTGTCCATCCACCCCTCTATTCTCTGCCTCCTGGAATTAAAAGGGACACCAGCACTGAAAGAAGACTGGGTTCCTTAAGTGCTTTTAAGAATACTTTGTCACCCTCCTATCTCCATGTATATCTCCCTGTCCCTCATCCACTCGACTCTTCCTGTCTCTCACCTATCCACCCCCATCCTGTTAGACTGTCACTGAAATGCTTTGATGTTTCACTTATATATACTGTCATCTACCAACATTTGCTTATTTCCCATCTGACGAAGGAGGGCAACCTTCGAAAGCTAATCAAAAAATGTATTAAGTTATGTCCAACAAAAAAGGTATCATCTTATTTTCTTTTCCAAGTTTTATTTCATTTCTAAAGAATACTCCAGAGTATGCATTCGGGGGGGGATGAGATAGAACCCCTGGAGGGAGAGTAGGTCCAGGTAGACACAGTCTGATGGTATAATGCAGACAGCACTAAATCTTCCAGCTAAAAGAAGAGAGTCCCTGATAGATGCTCACCTACCTTCAGAAAGCGGCAGACCTTCACTTCAGTATATAACGTTATGTTACATTTCATTAGTATGAAAAATTCTCTTGCGTGCTTCAGGTCAGTTTGCTTAATTCTGTCTGGACAGCCTTTCTTCTCTCTCACCCTTGGTTACTTCTCCATTGCTAAGGGATCCAGGGTTTAGAAGCAAGCAGGAATAATCTCTGTACTAAGGTGTGATGAGATCCCAACACATCCCCAGAAAATAGCTTCATCTGCTCTGACAGAGTCTGTCCAATATTTTATTTAGGTTTAAAAAGCTGACACTAACTTCAGTTGCAACCAACATGTAAAATAAAACAGAGACTAATGGAATACTGAAATTATAGGGAGGTTTATTAAAGATCCTTTATTCTCTGGAATGAGAGGGCATAGGATGAAATTAAAAGGAAATAGGCTTAGGAAGAATCTAAGAAAGTACTATTTCATGAAAAGGGTGGTGAATGCATGGAATGGCCTCCCAGTGGTCATGGAAATGAGGACTGTGTTGGAATTTAAGAAAGTGTGGGACAGGCACGTGGGATCCCTTAGGAAAAGGAGGAGCTAGTGGTTACTGAGGAAGGGCGGACTGGATGGGCCATTTGGCCCTTATCTGCCCTCATGACTCTATATTTCTGCAGTTAGATACTGAAATTGCAGGGAAGTTTATTAAAGATCCTTCTGCAGCTGGAGCCAGATTAGGGGGCTTTACTCGCTGTGACAGAATTGCATTTGAAGGGTCTGAATGCAGGCAGATCCCTCCTTGTCTTCTATTCATAAGATTCTCTTTCTCAGTTTTTAGCTTTCGCCCTGGCCCGAGGAAGCTGATTTTAGGTGCTGCTTTAGGACGTTTGGGGACAAGGGCTCTGGAATGGATTTTCTTTCCCACAGCCCCTTTACCTCTGTAAGCATCCAGGGAGGAAGAGAGCCCTCTCATTTGGCTGGACATTTACTGAAAGCTCTGCTTCAGAGACTGGTGTTCTGTCACTCTGGGGGTGCTCCAAGGACATTGGGGTTCCCTCCTTTCCCTCTGAAGCACAGATGGAGGGAATGAAGGCTCTGATCTTTCTTAAACCTAAAACTACCAGACTCGGTCTACACAGTTACTATGGATGGGGTTTTGGCTAATACTTAGATCTCAGGGTAGCCAGGCTTTGACAGACACAACCTGAACTCAGTCCACGTCAGAAGGAAAAAGAGAGAAAGGGAAAAGGATCCTGTCCGAGGAATCCTACTACTACTACTACTTATCATTACCCCATTCACTGGACCCGGAGATTTATATATATGTTTATTTGAATTTCATACACTGCCATATCTTAAAACAAATAGGCCACAGTGCAAAGTAAATAAATGTTAAGAATAAAAAGAATTATAAACAGCACAGGAAATTCCTATCCATCACAAAGCAGAAAATCAGTCATACACCCAAATGCTCCCTTCTCTCAGTGAGCATTCACATACTCAAATCCCTGCATTTTTGTCCAATTCTCCATTTAGGTTACAAAAAAAAAATCCTTATGGGTCAATGCTCAGAACTTACCAATACTGGGGGAGCAGCTCAGAAAAACAGCTCCCCAATGCGTACAAAGTTGATGTTTGACTGAAAGTGGGGGGAGGGGGGGAACATACCTGGTGCATACGCACAAGAGTTTCGCAGTAAGCAGAGCTCTTGTACACATGCACCAGTTAAACCCAGAAGCGAAGCACACATTAGCGCTGCTCTTCTTTGCCTTTAAATATAAGCTTTTCAAAAAAAATGTTTTGCCTGAAAAGCTTATATTTAAGTGCAGAAAACAAGCGCCAATGTGTGCTTTCACTTTGGGGCTTGCACTGATTCGCACATATTCGTCTCTCACTACCAGCACTTAGGGGCTTGCAGGGGCTTCTGCTTCCAAATTACATTTAAAAAAAACAGCAAAAAAATTGTGGGAAATCCTCTCTTCAAATGCCCCAATGCCAGCTCCGGGTTGGCATTAGGTTTCCAGCGGCAAGGGCTGCTTTGTTTTGTGCTCTGTTCTCTGAGCAATGGGAGGAAATAGGAAATGACTTCATTAACATTCGTTTGACTACATTTAAATATTATTTGCGCTAATCTTTGGCACGCACGTTATTTCCCATGCTACAGCCCTCTGAACATTCTGAACAGATTAACACCAGCATTAGTCCAGTGCTAATTGGCTCTAGTGCCGGCATTAGGTATTGACTCGCATCAGCCCATTATAGATTAACTGAATAAAGGCTGCCCTCTCCCTTCCCACGTGAATCCCGTTGTTTTGAAGCCTTCCTAGGGTATTACAGCTGAAACAGTAAAAGAAAACCCAGATCTGGGCTAAGTGTCAGTTATTCATGGTAACTAGGAAAAGCCATTAGAAATGTCCTATTTTATAAGGAGATTTGGGTACATATTCTCTACTTTACTGCACTAAACCACAATAGACTAATCAGAACCCAATATCCATAACCATAGTTCATGAATATTCACAGCCCTGACATCGCATTTCAACCTAGATCCTACAATGAACCACAGCATCTTCTTTATTGGTTTTTACTGTGTGTCCTGCCTGTCTTCACTACCTAATAAGCTCTAGGAGGTAGGTACTGTGTCTGTAAATCACCATGTACATCAGTGCACTATGCATATCCTGATGCAATAATGCCTCTTAGTTACAGTTTAATCACAAATTTGATATACAGCCATTTGGTAAATCTGGTCCAGCAGTTTACAATATCCAGGTTTGACAAAAATATATATATATATCCAAATAATAAAGAAAAGTTACAATCTATAGTTTATGACAGAAAATAAAACTGGCATTATCAAAATTAAAAATTATCCCCTCTGGCAGTTTAATAACCATTGCACCAGCTCTATCACATTCTTGGGTCATAAACATTGCATTTTTCACATTGTGGCATTCTCTAGAAGATTTAACTTAAATTATGTATCTTAGGAGAGCTCTTGAACTATACAGTTGTTCAACAACTGAGTCTACCAAATCCCACCGTCACTCATTTTTGGATCTGGTGCTGTGGCGAATCCAGAAGAATTTCTTATTCCCTCTCTACTTGCTGTCTCTATGCAGTGTTAGGATACAGAATTATTCTAGTGCACCCACAAGAATCCTTTCACCTGGCAGCATTAGGAATATTAAACTTTCTGTTTCCCTTCTAGCCCTCGCCTCACTCTTGAGTCCAGTATTTTACTCATAATCTCCCCATCTCTATGGTCTGTGGCTCGTCCTGCTGGGTTTTCTCCCAGCTCCTGCTGGGAATATACATTGATGCCAGCAATACAGTCAATCCTTCTCCTGCCCCTTAGTCTGTTGTGGTCAAAATTTGGAAGGATATCGATGGATCTCCACCTTAGTGTTCTCCATTCCCTACAGACTAAGCTATCAGGAACAGAGACCCATCTTTGTGTATCTTTAACTAATTACAGCAAGACAGACACTAAATGCACTTACTCACCAGCCTGTACCTCTAGGATACAGGTTTCCACCCAAGTAAATAAATGCGAAGCAAGGTGAGTGATAGGATGCCCTTTTCCCCTTTTTTTTCACATCCGGTTTTTCCCCAGCATCTTCACTGGTTTTCTTTAACTAATTATAAATATATACATTTGACAAGCAAAAGCAAGCAGTGATTTTCACAGTATCCTTAATGTAAAACTAACTGTCCGAAGGAACTTTTCATTCTTGGTGGGTAAGAAAAGTTGCTGATAGGGATGAACAGGGTACTAGGCAAGAAAAGAAAATTCATCCACAAACCAACTAAAATTCATACACCATAAATATGCCAGCTGACCCCACGAAGCAATGACTTTAATCGTATCTTATTTTATATATTGCTTATCGGTTAATAAAAACAATTGAAGCAGTGTAAAAGCAAAAAAGAATCCATTCCTCTCTACTTCTCATTCCCAATTTAATATATACAATTATACTCCCAAAATTAAAAATCATAAAAAATTCTTCATACACAATTATACCCCGAAACTTAAAAATCATAAAAAAAATTATCCAGTTCCTCATCCCCCCCACCCCCACTCACACACAACAGCATAATCAAATCCTCCAAAGCCTCTACCAACATCTCCAGGGAACAGCTAGATTTTTAGTGCTTTCTGAAATCTCTCATAATAATCAATCATTCAAAGTTCAGGTGACAATTTATAATGTAATTTCTAGCATGAAAAGAGGGAGGAGGAAAGGTATTCTCACTTTTTAAGCAGTGCAAGAAGTCACTTCTCCCTCCTCTGGCTCTTCCACCTGCCTACAGAAGCTTCCTCCTCAGAAAGCAGCACCCTGGCCCTCCAAGGAGCCCCAGCCTCTGTTGAGCACACAGTGCCTTTGGTCCCCTCCCAGCTTCTTTCTATACTGTGCTGGAAAAAAAAATTAGAGTCAGATCTCTTGGCTTTGCATGACTAAAGCTGAGAACAGACTTAACCCTTTCAGGCTTCCTCCTGCAGAAGAGGTGAGCTTGCTAGGCATGGGGGGGGGGGGGGTCTGCCTCCCAGCAGAAGCCAGCATCTTGATCATATTTGTACTGGGGTTTAATAAGGTACAATGAGAAATGAGTTACAGTTATCTAGGGTAGGGGTTCTCAACCCAGTCCTCAAGATACACCCAGCCAATCAGTTTTCAGGATATCCATAATGAATATGCATGAGATAGATTTGCATACAACAGAGGCAGTGCATGCAAATTAATCTCTTGCATATGCATTGCAGGTAACCTGAAAACTTGACTGGCTAGGTGGGTTCCGAGGACTGAGTTGAGAACCCCTGATTTAAAAGGCTGGGTTGACTGAATGTGGTAGGTTCAAAGGAAAACCTGTCACTTTTGCTCTGGTTATCATATAATCAGGCAGAATAAACAAAGGGTCAGCTTTATCTACATCAAAAGAAGGATACATAGCAGAAAATCACTATACAGTAGCAGCTATAATAATCACAATAATAGCACATCAACTGTAATACAATCACTGAAGAAAAAGAACATGAAGCCAGCTGTATCCTAAGAATCACAGACTAAGCCAATTCCACCAAGCTGTTTCTAAGAAGTTTGAGTGAAGAACCACATCTTAAATCATTAAAATAATTCAACTCTAGCCTTACCTCTATGGAATCAGATTCTTTCCATCATGTAGAAACCAGTCTACCCACTGCAGGAGCCAGAATGGTAAAAAGGGCTTGCTGAGGGGACCTACAGCACTTCATTGGTTCATAACATTGCAATAGTTACTCAAAAAAGTTGGTTCCAACACATTTTTTAAACCATTAATAGCTTAGGCAAACTTATGCTTCCTTCCTTCCTCTCCCATGGCCCAGATTAAGCACACACCAACCATTTGGCATACAAGGTCACAGCTTTATTGGAAAAGTTCTGTCCTAAGCCATGGTCATTGGTAGCATACTTGGCCTTGGCCATGTCCAGATCCAGTCAAGTTGATGCGGTGCAACTGTCCAGAGCCAGCTGTCACCCCAATCTTACACCTTCACCAATCCCCCTTGACCATGCTGACCTCCAATCCCAGGGTGGTACTGTGCCCCCTCGCTATACCACCCCTGAGATGGACCTGTCTCTCTCAAGCTGCAACAGCCCAGTCCTTCCCCCACTCATTCCCTAAAACCTTCCCCAGAGGGTGGGTGGGCAGGAGCAGAAACAGAAATAAGACTAAGCCCCCTCCCCTACCCCACCCCAGCTCACCACCTTTATACTCAGCTGTAACTCACTTCCAGTCTGGTCTGGTCTCACCCCATCCCTGCTTGGTGGCCCAGTAGCCAGTGGCTGCCACCCCATCCTCAGGGTCAGAGACAAGGGAAGAAGTTTCCACCCCTTCTCCACAGGGACAGATGCCACCTGGTTACTGTAACCTTCCTAGGCATTTGAGCCTAGGGGCTTCCTCAAGTCTTGAATTTGATCCACAAGTAACAAACAAATGGAAAAGCAACCTAGTGGTTGGAGCAGTAGGCTGAGCACCAGTAAAGTCAGGATTCAAATCCTGCCTCTCCCACCAATGTCTCTGTGAGCAAGACCCTCTTTTCCTCTATTCTCCATTACTTCACGTACAAATAGATTTGCTAATATTTAAGCACTTTATTTAGCACAGGTTCTATTGGATGTTACATATGTTACACACACACTACTAAAACTAGACCGTACACTGTAAGCTCTCCAGGCCAGGAGAAATGCCATAGACATAATGCAGGGTGGACAAGAAGGGTAACACCTTCGCCCCCAAACTTGCAAATGCTAACTCTAAATTGATCCTATACCCCCATTGCTCTGAAACTCAAAATTAGAACTTTGAAGTGAATGTGATATTCTACAGGTAACCAATGATGTTGATGGAGCAGAGGTATAAGATGATCTCATTTTCTAGCATAACAGCATACGTGCTGCAGCATTTTGTAGGGTTTGCAGTTGTTTCAAGTTTATCTTGTTCTCTCTAGCACTTTGCAGATTTCAGGAGGTGCCAGCATACTCACATCATCCTCGACCCTGGTAGAGATCCTGGAAGCCATGAAACATCCCACATATGCTTCACTTTGATTTTCCTCCTATTCAGAAGGAAGGGATCCTCAGAAGCCTAGCCGAGATTGGGTGGCAGAGCCGGTGGGGGGAGGCGGGGCTGGTGGTTGAGAGGTGGGGCTAGTGCTGGGCAAGACTTTTACAGTCTGCGCCCTGAAAATGGCAGATACAATTCGAGGTAAGGTATACACAAAAAGTAGCACATATGAGTTTATCTTGTTGGGCAGACTGGATGGACCGTGCAGGTCTTTTTCTGCCGTCATCTACTATGTTATGTTACTATGTTACCCCCATTACCCCCATTGCCAATATGGCTGTTACTATTTGTGCCCTCCCCCATAAATATAACAAGCAAACTACACCTATGGAAAATCCCTACAGCACCGAACGTAACTTACCGGTAAGCAGGTTTAAAAAAACATGAGCATTAAATCGGAAATCCCCTTTTCCAGGACAGAAAAGAATTTCAGAAATGAGGGCTGGTGATACAAAGATGGAGTAAGGGAGCTGCATCGGCTTTTGATCCTGAGGAACTGGGTTCGATTCCCACTGCAGCTCTTTGTGACTCTGTCACTTAACCCTCCATTGCCCCAGGTACAAATAAGTACCTAGATATACTATGTAAACCATTTTGAATGTAGTTGCAAAAACCACAGAAAGGTGGTATATCAAGTCCCATTCCCTTCCCTATCTTGCTTTCTTTGGATTTGGTTCACGCCTTTTTTCTGTAGTAGCTCAAGATGAGTTACCATTGGGTACACTATTTCCCTTTCCCAGGAGGGCTCATAATTTCAGTTTGTATCTGAAGTAATATGAGGGTTAAGGGGTCCTTTTAATAAGCTGTGTTAAGCCCAAGGCACACTTAACACAGCAAAAATAGCCTAATGTAGGACATACTAAAGTGTTCCGTGTTAGTTGAGGTATCTGAACATGCTATGGGGGAAATTCTATATATAGAGCCTAAAAAATCTGTGTGAAAAACATTTCCACCTAAGCATATTGTATAAGCGGCGCCTAGATTTAGGTGCAGTATATAGAATACACTTAGTTGATATCCCAGCGCCTAAAGCTATGCACCTCCATTTACACCAATGAAAATGTGGCATAAATCCCAGCACGTAGATTTAGGCGCAGAGGGCCATATTCTATAATTATGCATGTAAATTTCAGAATGCCCACGAAATTCCCATTTTCCCACCCATAACCACACCCCTTTTTGCCTGCACACATTAAAAGTTAGATGCAGTGCTTTACAGAATACACTTAGCAAGTTATACGTATAAATTCAAATTATTGCCAATTAGTGCTCATTATTGCTTGCTAAGTGTGGTTATCAGCGCTGATTAGCTTTTTAAAGCCAATTAAGTTACGCACATTGTTGTAGAATATGCCTGGATTTCAGCGTGGATCTCTACACGATGTGATAACCGCAAGCGAGCCTTCTCCGGAGTAGCCCCCACACTCTGGAATGCACTCCCCGAAAGGCTCCGCTTAACATAAGACTATCTCTACTTCAGGAAGCAGGTGAAAGCTTGGCTCTTCAACCAAGCCTTTAACGGAAGAAGTAACTAACTTGTTAGTCTCACTCACACACACAAGAAGGATTGACTCGGGCTGCACATACTGCAGCGGGACATGTTTATCCACTCCTACCCTAGCTGAGATAATATTTAACCATCTCTCTGACCTCACATGCAACTTTCTTCAAATCAATCACCTTACTTTCTAATTCTTCCTACTTTCTTACTCATCTATATGTTACAACTTTGCCTTACCCTTCACTACCAATTATAATGTTCTAGTACATATTATGTTGTCATTGCAAGTAGTATACCATGCCATACTTTGTATTGTTCGAATATTTTTACTGCTCTAATTGCCTTTTGCTCATGTTTGATCTATTCTTACTGTACACCGCCTTGAGTGAATTCCTTCAAAAAGGCGGTAAATAAATCCTAATAAATAAATATTTAGATTCTGGAGGTATGTGTGGGGTTTTTTTTGAAGGGGCGTGTCAGGAGTACATTAGGAGTGGGCATTAGGTATTCTTGCACTTCTCACTTAGCCCATCTACATTACTGGTGGCAGTAAGTGCTCCCGCAGTAATTTTATGGCTGAGTGATACTGCTTACAAAAAGTGAACCACTTTCACTTTTCTGCCTCTCTACAGTTCTCATCGTAGTGTTGGTTCCTGAGGAAGCTTTTTAAGTGAAACAGAGGACTATGTTGAGCATTTCGCCCTTTCAGCTAAGTGCCACTGTTTTTTTGGTTTTGACTGCCACAGTTTATATCAATGTAACATAGTGTATTTTAGTAAAATGGCCCTAAGCTAGTCCAATAAAAAGGTATCTTTGATGAGCTGTTGAGAGTTTTCCTTTCTTCTTCAGGTTACTGACTGACCTGATGAAGAGTAGAAAACTATCAACTGCTTATCAAAAATATATTAAGTTACTCCAAAAAAACGGTATCACCCACAAGTTGTTTGACTGTGTATTTCCATATTTCCAAGTGGACTAACATGGCAATCATACATCTCCTGTTCTGGAAAGCCTGGCTTCATTTTCTGTACATCTACAAGTGTTGGTTCAGGAGATCAAATAGAGAGTGAGTGTACAGCTCAATACACTGCAGCATGGAACTGACAGCAGCACAGCAGACAATTTCTACCCTTCCTTCAGCAGAGCAGAAATTCTCTGTTCCTGCGTCACCAACTCGTCCTCGCTGGCAGTCCATGGAAATTTGTCCATGCTCCAACAGTGCCCAGCACTGCGGGGATGGTCTTTGCAAGTTCATCTCTTATCTTACATTGTGACGAAACCCCCACACTGGTCTCTCCTAGCTCTACACTAGGGATGTGAATCCATTTGAAACATAAATACATAAGTATATAAGTATTGCCACACTGGGACAGACCAAAGGTCCATCAAGCCCGGCATCCTGTTTCCAACAGTGGCCAATCCAGGTCACAAATACCTGGCAAGATCCTGAAAAGGTTCAATACGTTTTATGCTGCTTATCCCAGAAATAAGCAGTGGATTTTCCCCAAGTCAATTTAATAATGGTCTATGGACTTTTCCTTTAGGAAGCCGTCCAGACCTTTTTAAAACCCCGCTAAGCTAACCACTTTTACCACATTTTCTGGCAACAAATTCCAGAGTTTAATTACACATTGAGTGAAGAAAACTTTTCTCAGATTCATATTAAATTTACTACTTTGTAGCTTCATTGCATGCCGCCTAGTCCTAGTATTTTTGGAAAGAATAAACAAACGATTCATGTCTACCCGTTCCACTCCACTCATTATTTTATACACCTCTATCGTATGTCCTCTCAGCCGTCTTTTCTCCAAGCTGAAGAGCCCTAGACGCTTTGGCCTTTCCTCATAGGGATGTTGTCCAATCCCCTTTATCATTTTCGTCCCCCTTCTCTGTACCTTTTCTAATTCCACTATATCTTTTTTGAGATGTGGTGATCAGAACTGAACACAATATTCGAGGTGCGGCCACACCATGGACCAATACAAGGCATTATAACGTCCTCACTTTTGTTTCCATTCCTTTCCTATAATACTTAACTAGAAACATGACGGCACATAAAGGCCATATGACCCATCCAGTCTGCCCATCCTCTGCAACCCCTAATTCTTCCTGTTCCTACATGCTTATCCCATGCCTTTTTAAATTCAGAAATAGTCCTCCCTCCACCACTTTCAGCGGGAGGCCATTCCACGCCTCCACCACCCTTTCTGTGAAATAATACTTCCTTAGGTTACTCCTAGCCTATTCCCTCTTAACTTTGTCATTTCCCCCTCACTCCAGAGCTCTCCTTCATTTGAAAAAGGCCCTTTTTCTGTACATCAGGCCCTGAGATATTTAAACGTCAACTATCATATCTCCTCTCTCCCTCCTCTCTTCCAGCATATACATGTTGAGGTTCATAAGCCTGTCCCTATAATTTTTGCATTCAAGACCACTTACTAATTTCGTAGTCAGCCTCTGGACCGACTCCATCCTGTTTATATCTTTCCGAAGGTGCGGTCCTCCAGAAATACACACAGTGCTCCAAATTGGGGCCTCACTAGAGACTTATACAACGGCACTATCACCTCCTTTTTCCTGCTGGTCCATTGCCTCTCTTTATGAACCTAAGCATCCTTCTGGCTTCTATTGCTTTCTTAGCCACCACAGCACACTGAGCAGAGGGTTTCAACCCCCATATTGTTGCATGTCATTTCCAAATGAAAATGACAGGAAGTAACAAGAAATTTCACTTTTTTGTGTCATTAATAGTATGCAGTCTTAATAAATGCCAAAAAACTGCCACAAAACACACAAATATGGTCAGAAATGACATGACACAAAGGGGTCCTTTACTAAGCACTAAAACGTACTTACCGTGCGGGAAAATACACTAATAGGCCAAGCATGCATCAATTAAACCTCCTTGACATCAGGGCCGTGCCTAGGGTCTCTGGTGCACCCCTGCAGACTAACAGTTGGCGCCCTGTCCCCCCCCCCCCCCCCCCCCCCCCCCCCCCCCCCCCCCCCCCCCCCCCCCCCCCCCCCCGTGTGGCACAAGATACAAAGGAAATAGGAGCTGAAAGATGGAGTGCATCTTTGTGTGATTGCTCAACAAATAGAGGGCTTACAACCACTTAGCTTTTCATGCTTTCATGTTCATGAAATTAGTAATTAAATTTTTTATATCTACACATTGCAAAATAAGATAGCAGATGTAAATTCTCAAAGTGGACATATTCCAAAAACTAAAATGAAAATAAAATGATTTTTTTTCTACCTTTGTTGTCTGGTGACTTTCTTTTTCTGATCATGCTGGCCCAGTATCTGATTCTGCTGCTATCTGTCCTCTTAACTCCGTTTCCAGGTTTTCCTTTCCATTTATTTCTTTACTTTCCTCCTTTCTTCTTCATTTCTTGCTCTATATCCATAAGTAAAAGCTGGGTCCTCCACAGACTTGACTGTCCAGTGGATCCAGCTTCTGCCTATTTTCTCCATCCATGTGCAGTTTTTCTCCTCTCTTCCTTTTCCCTCATCTCATCTCCTTCCTCTCTCTTCCCTCCCCTCCATCCATGTCCAGCATTTCTACTCTCTCCCTTCCCCTCCATCCATGTGCATCTCCTTCCTCTGTCTTACCTTCCCTCCCCTCCATCAATGTCCAACAATTCTCCTCTTTCTCCTCCCCTCTATGTCCAGCAATTTCTCCTCTCTCCCTGGGCCCTGTCCTCCCATCCATGTCCATCCTTGTCCCTCTCTGTCCTTCCCTCCTCCATCCATATCCAGCAATTCTCCTCTCTCCCCTCCCCTCCATGTCCAGCAATTTCTCCTCTCTCCCTGGGCCCTGCCCTCCCATCCATGTCCATCCTTGTCCCTCACTGCCCTTCCCTCCTCCATCCATATCCAGCAATTCTCCTCTTTCCCCTCCCCTCCATGTCCAGCAATTTCTCCTCTCTCCCTGGGCCCTGCCCTCCCATCCATGTCCATCCTTGTCCCTCTCTGCCCTTCCCTCCTCCATCCATATCCAGCAATTCTCCTCTCTCCCCTCCCCTCCATTTCCAGCAATTTCTCCTCTCCCTGGGCCCGGCCCTCCCCTCCATGTCCCTCTCTGCCCTTCCCTTACCTCAGCTCCGCGCCGCCCTGGGGGCTTTAAATCTTTTACCTCCGACGGTCGCAGCAGCTGAGCAGCATCAGTGAAGCGCTGCCGGCGTCTCCAGCCTTCCCTTCGCGCTCGCTCGTTCGTTCCCTCAGTGTCCCACCTTCTTCTGACATCATTTCCTTGCGAGGACGGGACACTGAGGGAACAAACGAGCGAGCGCGAAGGGAAGGCTGGAGACGTCGGCAGTGCTTTCACTGACGCTGCTCAGCTGCTGCGACCGTCAGAGGTAAAAGATTTAAAGCCCCCAGGGCGGTGCGGAGCTGAGGTAAGCGGCGAGGGTAAGCACCGCGGTGGCGCCCTCCAGAGGTCAGCGCCCCCCTGCGGTGCTTACCCCGCTTACTGTGTTGGCACAGCCCTGCTTGACATGACCCCACACTAACTGATTTGCGCAGGATTGGCATGTGAGCCAAAATAGATGTTGGTAAGAGCTCATGTGCTAATTTTTTAATGGCCGCAGGCTAATGCAACATTAGCATATGGCCATTAATAGAAAATTGGCCATTTTCCAGCTGCAATAAAAATGATCTTAGCCCACAGAAAACACCCAGGTAAGGGCATGCTAAGGCCACTTCTTATTGCAGCTTAGTAAAAGGACCCCTAAATTCTTAAATTTAGTTTAGTGGTATTAAAAACACTGACAGCTGCAGGCTGAATTACACCCACATATGCAATACTGGGCCATGTCCGGGCACCAGCATTGAACATCCTGGTCTCCATCCAGTAGCGTATTTATTCCAGGTGTGTGTGTTGTGTACTCACCCCTTGTCAGACTGCCCCCCCCCCCCCACCCGTGCCTTAAAATCATTTATTTATGTTACATTTATATCCCCACATTTTCCCACCTATTTGTAGGCTCAATGTGGCTGACATAGTACCAGAGAGGCGTTACAGCCACACTAGGGAATCGTACAACGGAAGAGTTGTGTTATGTCCACTACGTTCTTTAGTTTTGTTGAGTAGCAGAGATCAGGCATTTATGTTGGATCGGTAGGGCATGCCTTTTTAAACAGGTTAGTTTTAAGTGTTTTCCGGTAGTTTAGGTGGTCGTTCATAGTTTTCAAGGTTTTTGGTAATGCGTTCCACAGTTGTGTGCTTGCGTAGGAAAAACTGGACATGTAAGTTGATTTGTATTTGAGTCCTTTGCAGCTTGGGTAGTGCAGATTTAGGTACGTTCGTGTTGATCATCTCCCTCCAGTCTTCGCCTGGGCAGCAACACTCATAGACTGCCTGCAACCTGCACAGAGACTTTCTCTGTGAACCGTCCCACCCCTTCTGCAGGGCTGCCGAGAAGGAGGGGTAGGGGCATTCCCCAGACCCCACCTCCAAGGGGGGCCCAGCACCAGCAAACGTGTTCCCGCCTGCCTGCTTCTGGGTCTGTCTCTCTCCTGCTCCTGTGTGCCAGGATCCGGATGATTGTATTAATGCATAACCTGGGTGACCCAGGTTATTGTGTTAATGCATTCATCTGGGTCACGGCCCACAGGAACAGGAGACAACAGATCGAGGGAGGAGCAGTTAGACACAGGAAGGTAAGGGGGTTGGCAGCCAGGGGCAGCGGTCTGCATGTGGTGGTGGGGGGGGGGAGGACGACATAGCGCGACGGCCCAGGTAGGAGGGGGCAGTCTGCGGTCCTACCCCAGGCCTGGCTATGTCTCTCGATGGCTTGCCCTTCTGATGCAACTTCCTGTTTTGTGAAGGGCAGGACGATTTCTGGTGCAGGCCATAGGCAGACTATGAGTGCTGCTGCCTGGGCAAAGATTGACGCAGAGCAAGTTGATTTTTTAAGGTACCGGTGGGGGGCACAGGGAGCGCACCCGCTGTTAAAAGTTTCTGCCTATCCCACTGTCTTCAGTAGACCCATAAGTTATGTAGATGCTGGCCAATATTCAGTGCTGGTACCTTCATACCTCACCAGCTTCTCTTATCCACTTAAACCAAGCTGAATACCGACCCCTCAGGTTCCTAAGTTTGGCTGAAAATAGGACACAAATTTAGGATTCTGAATTAGAGGGGAATTCATCAAGCAGCATTTTGGCCTTAACACATGTTAAGAGAATTTGTGCGTGCTAAATGCTATAAGCCCATAGTATAGAATGGGCTTTTAGCATGTGCTAATAATTCCTTTAATGCATGTCAGGGCCATAATGCCACTTGATGAATCCCCCCCCCCACCCCCCACCTAGTGTAAATGTATGAGGTCAGCTTTTTTTATTTTTTTAATATTGGGTCCTTAAACTCTTTTTGATTTATAGAGGTCAGGACATTTTTTTTACATATGTTGTCTTTCCCTTGAAGCTGTGTGTGTCTATTGCCCTGCTATGTGATACTTGTTGGGTATACAAGAGTATATTGTATATTCAGGAAATGACTGTGCTAATCTGATTATTACAAAGCTCTTTACAATGACATTGGGAAGAAAAGATGCACTACAAAGGTCATTTAAGAAGCATCTACAAATGGAAATAGCAGCATTTACATGTAAATGTCAATTGCTGAATGCTGCTCTTTACATGTTTTGTGTTTATTTATTATTACATTTGATATACTGCTATTTCTAATCAAAGGTCAGGGCCTCAGGTCTCAGGCATTAGGCCTTTGGAGTGGGATACCAAAAAAGCCAATGAGAAAAAAAATGGGAAAACTGGCACACTAATCTATCCTAATATAATCACTTCTATTCCAATGAACCCAAGTGCAGCTCAAAGTGGGTTACAAAAGAGCAGAGAAAATAAATTGTCCATGCTCCTAAATTATAACAATGCAATCATATACAGTGACTAATTATAAAATAACTTTGCATTAATTTATCTATTATAGTAAAGATCAAATAGATAAGCTTTCACATGCCTCCTAAATGTATAATAACATTTAATCTCTCTTAGATTACATGGTAATTTGTTCCACAGATCAGGGCCACTGCCTACAATAGATCGCTTCCTAGTCATGGATTTTCAGCAAAATAAGTTTGAAGGAATTGTTAATCTGATTTCTTGTGCAGAATGTAGTGGTCTTGTAGCAGAATACAAAGAAATGGTATCACAAAGATAGGACAGGGCTAAGCAATACGGAATTTTAAAAAATGTAAATGTATTCTAGCCTTTACCGGAAGACGATGTAACTTAACTAGGAATGGGGTAGTGTCGTCAAACTTTCCCCTTAGCATCAATTTGGGTGCCACATTCTGCACTATCTGTAGTTTCTGTATTTGTGAATCCAGCAGATCTAACTGGCCGATATTGCAATAATCTAGTTATCTCATGATCACTGCCAACAGAACTGTTTGTAGCTGAGAGGGATCTAGAAATGGGTGCAATTCAATGTAACAGACTGAGTTTAACAAAAGCTGTCTTGACCGTTTCATGTACATGTTTATCCATACTCAGCAAAGCGTATAGTGTCATTCCAAGGATTTTAATATATGACTGAAGGGGAACTTCAACCGTACATAGTTTGATTTTAAGCTGCGGCATTTCCACATCTTTACACCCCCCCCCCCCCCCCCCCCAAAAAAAAAAAATGTAAATTTTGTCTGGATTGATCTTCAGGTCATTTAGTAATATCCATCAGTAGATTCTTTTTTTTTTCTTAAACCTTTATTTATTCAAAACATGAACAAGAATTTCACGACGCTACCCGATTGGTTCTGATGTGGGAGAATGCTCAACATTAACCAGCTCACTGTAAGAGTTTTCATATAAATCCCCAAACCTGCAGCCAATCAACCAATCACACCCCAATCGTCCTCACACACAATCGAACTTCCCTAACCCCCCCACTCCTTAACCACCCCCCCCAAAAAAAAAAGGTAACCAAAAAAATGTAGGTAGCAGAGCCCCCAGTATACACATCCCAACTCAGAAGAAGAATTCCCCGGACGCAGGAAGGAGGGTCATCCAAAGCAAATCATCTGTGGGTAGAAGCTTCAACAATTGAGTCCAAAGTCATTTCCAAGAGAGGGCATCTCTCCCACCATGCCAGGTCAGATGCCAGAACTCAAACTGGGCAACTTGGCACATTTGGCAAGTCCAGAAGACAAAAGCCAGTGAGTCTTCTTTAATCCAGTTCTGCAGAATAAGCTTATGTACAATAAAAATCCCACACATAATGACCCTCTTCTTCTGTGTAGCCACCCGTTCCTGCCCTTCCCAGTTACCCAACAGCAAGTTAAAAGTCCATTCAATACCCCTCCCACCATCTGCCCCAACAGTACCCAAACACACCACAACAACTCATGTAAACAGGGACAATCTAAAAAAGTATGTACCCACTGGCCTGTGCCAACTTTACAACACAAAAACAGGAATCATCATTCCAGAGTCGCATTTGACGACCACACACTCTGGTAAGGTAGGCCCTATGTATTATTTTAAATAATGTTTCTTGTAAAGATGCATTAGCCAGTAATTTATAACCAGTGACCCATAATTTTGATAATTCAGTGGAGGAGTGGCCTAGTGGTTAGGGTGGTGGACTTTGGTCCTGAGGAACTGAGTTCAATTCCTGGCACAGGCAGCTCCTTGTGACTCTGGGTAAGTCACTTAACCCTCCATTGCCCCATGTAAGCCGCATTGAGCCTGCCATGAGTGGGAAAGTGCGGGGTACAAATATTTAAAAAAAAAAAAATTCCTTCCAACCCACTAAGCAAAATCGCCAGATCAGCTGACCAAATCTGGACCAGGGGATCCAGAACTATTTCCGGCCGACCTAGCTGCCCATCCCCATACCAAATGGTAAGCTTATTAAAATGTTGAAGCACCCTCAAAATCTTCATCAACCTCTCCCATTTTGTAGGGCCTCTGCTCCTCCCTGTTTTGCCAGTAAAGTTTGATAGCAGTGGCGGACCAGCAAAAAACAAAAGAAATGCTGCTTGGGAATATCCCATTTCTATCTCACCTGTCGAAAAGAAGGAAAAGCTGCTGATTCTAGCTTAAGATCACCTAATCTCCTGTATCTCTTCCATGCCCATAGGTGACACCCCCCCCCCCCCCCCCCCACACACACACACACACTTCCAAGAAAGGCCAGGTTCAAACTAAGGCCAAAAAAGGGCAGATTTCATTGGTAGATTCTAAGGGTGTGTTGTGGACATGGTTTGAGTGGACCAAAAACTGATACATGTATTCCTCATTTTACAATGGGAAATACATATATTTTTTAATCCCCCCTCAGCTTACATAGTAACATAGTAAATGATGGCAGATAAAGACCTGTACGGTCCATCCAGTCTGCCCAACAAGATAAACTCATTTTGCATATTTGACTCCAATTTCTCAGGATAGTCTAGATCTGACTGCCTTCCTGGATCCTCCAAGGACGAGCTAATTACCTTGTCCACACTAGTGGTAACACTGGTATTAGATCCTTATAGAGATTGGCTCTTGAGAGACTAAATTTTAGGTACAAAAATTCCCCGTTTTTGTCTTTGAACATGAGAATGTTTCCTGATGTAGCTAAAGCTACCCAAAGGAGACGTAAGCAGTTTTCATTGCTTCGCTCCAAGGTGTTTGAAATAGGGACTTCTTTTGTACTTAAATTTCCTTGTACGTGTATGATAAAGCATTTGCGTGACCATAAACTAATGAAGTGTGTAGACAAAAATTCAGCTGAAACCCCCCAAAACTAGACTCTGGCATACAGGATAATGCAGGAGCTGGGAGGGAAGGAAAGGGGAGAGACCCTGGAACCAGGATGGAAGGGAAAAGACAGGTACTGGACCCAGGGAGAGTGATGCAGACAGGCAGAAGGGGGAATGAGCAGGAAAGGAGAAAAAGGTGCTGGTACACTGAACTGATGCACACAGGCACATATGTGGTGGGAGTAGGGTTACCACATGGCTCCAGAAAAAGGAGAACGGATTGAGCCAGCCAGGTTTTACTTCCATTGCGAAAGCAATGGAAGTAAAACCCGGCTGGCTCAATCCGTCCTCCTTTTTCTGGAGCCATATGGTAACCCTAGGTGGGAGGGGGCCAGAGCCCGAAGTGGGGGGGGGCACATTTTAGTCTGCTGCCCCCCCTCCGCCATCCCTCCACCGCAATTTAATATCTTGGCTGGCAGGGGTCCCCAATCCACACCAGCTCTGAGAAATTCATAGGTTTCATCGAAGTTTTCATATTGGCCAATGTGGGATACAAATGTAACAAATAATAATAATAATAATAAACCTTCGTTTTGTTTTCAGGTGTTTAAAATGTCAAAATCACCATAAGGATTGTTGCTTGTTAATTGGCTCCATGTAGGATTCTGTAAAATGGGTCTCCTATATGTATAAGAAAAGAAGATCAGAACATAAGCATTGCCATACTAGCTCAAACTGATAAGAGAAAGGGGATGTGACTGATATACCGCCTTTCTGTGGTTACAATCAAAGCGGTTTATATATTATACAGGTACTTATTTTGTACTGGGACAATGGAGGGTTAAGTGACTTGCCCAGAATCACAAGGAGCTGCAGTAGGAATTGAACCCAGTTCACCAGGATCAAAGCCCGCTGTACTAATCACTAGTCCAGTATCCTGCTTCTAACAGTGGCCAATCCAGATCATAAGTACCTAGCAGAATACTAAAGAGTAGCAATATTTCAAGCTACCAATTCCAGGGATAAGCAGTGGCTTGCCCCAGGTCTACCTTAATAGCAGATTATGAACTTTTCCTCCAGGAATTTGTCCAAACCTTTTTTAAACCCAGATATGCTACTTTTACCACATCCTCCAGCAACAAGTTCCAGAGTTTAACTATTCATTGAGCAAAAAAAATCATTTCTCCTATTTGTGTTAAAAGTATTACCATGCAACTTCATGGAGTGTCCCCTATTCTTTGTACTTTTTTGAAAGAGTTAAACAATCGATTCACATTTAAGTGTTCTACCCCACTCAGGATTTTGTAGACCTCTATCATAGTCCCCCTCAACTATCTCTTCTCCAAGCTGACGTTTAAAGATGGAGGTGTCAAAAATTGCACTTCCGTGTACAATTGCCAGCATCTACATGTGGAAGATGCCAAGTAATGCTGCTCTTATTGTGCACATATAGGTTTGTAGAATCACTACTCCTGCAGTACGTGTTAGCAAATGCATGTGTATTTGCCTGCATCCTTATACATATTTTACAAAAGCCCACCTCTTTAACATTGCTTTTGACTCGTAGCCACTTGTAACCACTCGCCTCCACCTACCCTCCTCTCCTCCTTCCTGTACACATTAATTGATTTGATTTGCTAACTTTATTTTTTGTCTATTAGATTGTAAGCTCTTTAAGCAGGGACTGTCTTTCTTCTATGTTTGTCCAGCGCTGCGTACGCCTTGTAGCGCTATAGAAATGCTAAATAGTAGTAGTAGTAGTAGCATTTTGGAAGAAACCTTTTGTAAAATACTAGGGGAACTGTGAATGTCCTGACTTGGATGTCCCCATTCTTACATCAGCATTCTATGCAAAATGGGGCCCTGGGTGCGGAATCCTGATACTCATTTAGCCAAGATGGGAAGTACAAAGACAAAAATGGGGAAAGCCCACGTAACAGAGTAAATGATGGCAGATAAAGGCCAGCATGGTCCATCCAGTCTGCCCAGAAAGGTAGTCAGGGTTGTATGTGCTGCTCCATGCAGGTTATCCTCTCCGCTTTGTCTTCAGGGTTGTAATTGCCACTTTCTGCACGATACCCCTCTTTGCACCTTTTTTTAAAAGTGTAAAAGCCATTTAAGTTTTATTCTGTGAAAATGCTCTATAATTTTATTCCATCTTCTTGGAACCTAGGGGAACCTTTGTGTTTATCCAATGTCTTTTTGAATTCCATCATAGTTTTGTCCCCATCACCTCCCATGAAAAAGTATTCCAGGCAAACCACCCTCTCTGTGAAAAAGTATTTCCCTGATGTTGTTTTTCAGTTTCACTTTTTGCAGTTTCATTTCATGTCCTCTATTTACTTATTTATATTTTGCTCACACCTTTTCAGTAGCAGCCCAAGGTGAGTTACATTCAGGTACACTGGGTATTTAGTTCTATAACCTCCCCATTTTTGCAAAAGGTTTCTTCCATTCATTACTATAGTTCTTCTAGAATTTATCTAGAATTTAACTATTTATATCATATTTCTCCTGTCCCTCCTCTCTTCTAGGGTATACACATCCAAGTCTGCAAGTCTCATAAATCTTCTGGAGGAGACCCCACACCATTTTGGTTGCATTCCTCAGAATGGCTTCAAATCCTCCAAAACTAAGCACAATGTTCCAAGTGCAATATTCTACAGGTAGTCAGGCCTCTGCCACTGGCATCAGGGATTTGTTCTTGGCAATGTAGACCACAATAACTGGGATGTGTCAAGTGGCTTCTGTCTGCCATCATCTACTATGTTACTATATCAGCAGAGGCCACAGTGATTGACCAGCTGCTATCACCTCTGTGTTACTGAAGCCCTAGGAAAGGCACCTGCACTCAGGGCTGACATTAGGACGCTGGGGGGAAGCAACCAAGGCAACTTCCCTGGGCCCCCATCCCACAGGGGGTCTAAAGCCTGCCTGAAGCTGAAGGAAGCACAATCTACTGGTAGGCTTTGGGACCCCCTCCAAAATTTCTGCCCTGAGCCTCTGCATGTTTAACACTGGATCTGCCTGCTCAGACCTAGCCCTGTCCCTCAGAAGCACCTGCAAAATGCGAAATGAAAAGGCAGCAAGAGAGAGCACTAACAGATTTCTGCTAAGCTATTTCCAGTGATTTACTATGGGGGAGGGGGACAGAGATTTGATGTAAATAACCTATGTGGCGTGGAGCTGGGAAAGATTCATTGGGAATTCTTCCTTGCTAAAGCAGCACAGCAGTGGGTATTTCATTAAGACTGCAAATGACCGAGTCCACAGAGAAGATAAAAGTAGAACTATTTCCAGGCATGAAAGAATGTGTAAAAATAAACTTTATTGTATCTATCTGTTACAGAAAGGTTATTTGAGAAGTAACGAAAACAACTAACAAACATGTCTCATATACACCGTTCCATTTTAGCTGGTAATGATTTCAGCCACTCTCGGTTCTTCAGGGAAATGTGGATAGCACCTCTGTCTGTATGCATGTTATGAGCTTTGGGGTAAGCCTCATGTAGTCACAAGTGGCAATAAACTCCAAGGAACCAAGCAAATGTACTGAACACAAACTGTTGCAAGATTAGACACCAAATAGTCTTACAATTCGAACTATCAGCCTTAGAGGAAACATCCCAGACAACAGAAGATCCACAACGTGGATCGAATGGTCTGCCATCCCACACATGAAGAAAACATGGCCTCATGCTGGGGTGCTAAAAGTGCCTAACAATCCCAGCATTCATTTCTACAGAGTCAACTGCTGTTTCAGCACAGCAATACACAGCGGTACCAGTACCTCCACCTCCCCAATGAGGAACTCACTAATCTACACGACGCCAATGACCAAGACGCCTCTTGGCTAAATTAAGCACCATTGCTTTTTGATTTCTTATGGAGTAAGAATGATTTTGTTTCTCAAGAGACTCCAATAACATTTCAGATCTACTAATATACAACTCAGCATACAGGTTTCTATTTCCTGCGTCAACTCAATCTATTTTTTATAAATGAGAACATTAGATTTTGGACCTCTTATCATCCTGCATGCATATACTCTAGGCAGATAAAGAGCCTCATCTGTAGATTGGAACGGCCGCCTAGCATGCAGTATAATGGAAGCAAGGACCCCACCAGAGTGGCAGCTGATTGACAGATGTTTCAGAAGGCCTGCAGATAAATAGAACTACTTTTTGCTGAAGTAGTATCCTGATACGACAGAGAGGAAGCAGCCCTTCAAAAAAAACAATCACGCAATCTCTCTATTTCTTGGACAGTGAAACATTTGCTGTCACTGCAAAGAACGATTCCATTTGCACAGACCACCACAGGGCAGCTATCAGCTCCACCTTAACTCTGGGCCGTATTGGAACGTGAAACAACCCCAAGTGTATCAGGTAATTAAGACCAGTCAGCTGTCTTTGAGCCTGTTTTTGGCTCTCATTAGTCCCTGAGGGGGATCAATTTTAGCTAAAAGCATATCTCTGTCATCAGCTGAATTATAGTATCCCCAGCCTGTCCGGCCTACCAACAGGATCTTACAAAAGGGTGAGGACTGGTTGATCATGTGAGTGGCTCAGTGTCACCACATATAAGCATACAATTCTTGAAATAGAAAGCATCACACAGGTAGCAAAAAGAAGGTGACTTATGCTGAAGGGTTGGGACCCAACTGCTTCTTTACTTGGCTGGACAAAGGTAAGTGCAATAGGCGCCGTCATAGTTGATATACTTTATGGATTTACTTAACTGACCTGTCCAGCCCTCTAAAATCTCAAGGTTAAGGCACTGCCTGCCAGGGCATCCACACAAAACCTCCTTTTCACTACAGTCTCTCATGTCCCATTCGGATGAGTAAGTGGCATACAAGGTGTGGAAGAGTGTATGGGCCCTGCATGAGCGTGGGCATCATCTGTAGAACTGGATCAGACTCCCTTGTGAGGGCAGAAACCAGGAGGAGGCAGCAGGGCCTGTAACAAATAAAGCAAAAGCATTATGTGACAAAAGGTAGAGACAGAAATACTGGCTGACCCTAGAACATAAAAAAAAGGGAAAATGATAGCAGATAAAGACCATATGGACTAGCAAGTCTGCCCCTCCACTCCAACTGCTCAGCTCTACAATTCTTTCCTCTCCCTCAGAGATTCTGGCACTTTCTTGAATTCAGATGCTGTCCTCTTCTCCACCACCTCCCCCTAAAGGCCGTTCCATGCATCTACCACCCTTTCCATGAAGAAATATTTCCTTAGATTACTCTTAAGCATATTCCTTTTCATCTTCATCCTATTATCCCTCTTTCCAGATTTTCTCTTCCATTAAAAGAGGCCTGCCTCCTGTACATTTATCCCATGGAGTTATTTAAATGTCTTGAGTACCTCCACATCCTGCTTCTCCTCTACGGTACATGACTGTCAACCATTTTAGTAGCTGCCCTCTGAACTGACTCCCAGTGGTGTACCAAGAGTAGAGCAGTGGGTGCAGCCCCGTGTGCACAGAGCAGGCAGACCCCGGGCGCACAGAGCAGTCACAGAGCTGAAGTCTATATGCATGCAGCCGTCGGCTCTGCTGGTCCCGTCTCCACATACCTACCCTCAAGCTCCCTTCTGTCTGCCATCTGACCACCTTCATTTAAAAAAAAAAAATCTTGAAATCGGCAGCACAGCGCCTTCTGTGTGAAAGCGGCAGATCGCCTCAGGCAGGCCTTCCCTCAATGTATCTCGCCCTCCTCTGATGTAACTTCCTATTTCCGTGAGGGCAGGATACAGTGAAGGAAGGCCCACCCGAGGCGATCTGCCACTTTCACACAGAAGGCACTGTGCTGATTTCGAGATTTTTTTTTAAATGAAGGTGATCAGATGGCAGACAGAAGGGAGCTGAGGGTAGGTAGGTAGAGACTGGGGACTGCGGCACCGGCGGCTTAAGAGCAGGAGAGGGCAAGAGACTCCGGTGCCGGGCCCTCCTTGGAGTCCCAGGCCTGAGGAATTTTGCCCCCCCCCCCCCCCCCCCCCCCCTCTTGGCAGCCCTGGTTGAAAGCTGTGGTCTTCCAGAACTGCACACAGCAACCTAATGAGGTCTCATGAAATCACCTCCCCCCATCCAGCACTGTGCAGTTCTGCAGCAGGATACAGGGACAAAAAGCAATTACATGCTCACGTGTGCCCCCTAGTGTTCAGTCTGTTGAAATGTTTTTCTCCTCGACCAATTCACTCTCCTGCTTCACCTCTTCAGATCATTGCTCTCCAGTTAGACTGCTTGATGACATTTACTACTTTTAAGACTATACTACATAGGGATATCTGAGATTGTTTTGATTTGGTTCAGAACTTACCTATCTGACAGAACTTACATTGTTGAAGTTGCAAAATACTGTATCAGAACCTTACACCATCCTAGCCTCAATCCTCCTTAAATTCTTAGCTCCCCTCCTGATCCCCTTACAATAGACTGACTTAACTGTGTATGTATATGCAGATGACATACTACTATTGTGCCCCCCCCCCCCCCCCCCAGATCCTTCTAATGTCTCCAATATTCAGTATCTTAATAACAAGCTCTCTACCATTGCCGACTGGATGAAAAGCAAAACATTGAAGCTTAATCCTGAAAATTCCAAGGCACTCCTCATGTCAGACTCTGACACCACATTTTAATATATGGGGTACCTGTCCGTTTTGTTCCTATGTACAAAATCCTTAGTTTCATAACTGCCAACACCCTCAACTTTAGGGCACAAATTTCCTCAGTTGTGCAAAAGGTTTTTTTTTCAAACTCAGGTTGATCAGATCCATTCGGCATTTACTTATTCTATTCTGCGATTTCTATTCTGCTTTTAACTTGCATTCAAAGCGGCTCACAGAACAAAGAGATAACCCAACTGGAAAGAATTACATTAAAATCAATAATCTAATCTTAATTTAAAAAATTCCAGCTAAATCATCTGTATAAAACAGAACTTTAAGAAATGAACAAATATGTTTTTAAGACTTTGAAAACAACTGTAGAGTAGTTAAGCAAACAGTTGTAGGTAGACTATTCTATATTGTTGTGCTTTGGAAGGCAAAAGAATGTTCCTAAACAGACTTCAATCACATGTTTTTTTACACAAGGGACATCGAGAGACAGCTATACAGATTTTGACACACTTGCTTGTCCTTTTAGCAACCTAGATTACTGTAATGCACTCTGTAAGGGCCACAAGATTTACACCATCTACAGTTCTGCAAAATACATCACTGAAGCTTATACACAGGGCCAAGAAATATGACCATGTTATATATACCCTTGCTTAAAGCAGCTCACTGCCCATAGAATTACTTACAAAATGTTGCTCCTAACATTCCAAATTCAGGTCAGGCTTCCCCCTCTTCCTCTCAAGAGTTCTTATCCCTTATTCTACCTGTCGAGCACCTAGATTCTCCCAAACAGAATCTTTTAGTAATTCAAGCATTTAGGCAAATCAAATGTGAGACTACACATTGCTCTATCTTTTCCATCACTGGTCCCATTTTATGGAATTCAAGTCTCAAGTGCTTTGTCAACATCCCTTGATAATTCAAGGCTGCATTAAAAACATTTTTATTCAATGATGTTTTAATTTCATGAGGACTCTGTATCTGGCTGACACAACACACAATTC
Source organism: Microcaecilia unicolor (assembly GCF_901765095.1). NCBI lineage: Eukaryota > Metazoa > Chordata > Amphibia > Gymnophiona > Siphonopidae > Microcaecilia > Microcaecilia unicolor. The sequence goes on from NC_044041.1 coordinate 112,462,784, forward strand.
ATCATTCTTTCATTTTTCCTCTCTTCCCCTACTGACTCCTATATCTTTCATATCAAAAATTGTAGTTCCTTTCTTCTTTTACTATTCCTTTGTTATCTACATATCCATTTTCCCTTAACATTTCTCTCTCTTTGAGGACTGTCTATATTTAATATATGTAAACCACTCAGATGTTCTCATGATGGGCAGAAAATCAAAACTTGAATAAACTTGATTATCAGATAAGACCAGTAGTGGGTTATGGATAAGGAAGCCTCATGATACTGGGTTGCTCTCACTGTTCTCAGGTTTTCTGAGACTAGTTACTATGGCCAGTCAGCATGACAAGGTGATTTCAGGTTCTTACCTGAATGGTGGCCTAATGGAAGCTTCAGGGCCTACACTCTACCCAGAGTGTTAGCCAAAGGCCTCTGGGAGACATTACAAGTCTGATCCTTGGTGATGTCAGTACAGGTAGACTGGATGTCTCCTACCTTTTGGGCTTAGTTTGCATGTTTTAGGAACAGTGCTCAAAGAGCAACAAATAAACTAGACAGCTTGTCTTCAAGAACTGGGCCTACACTCTACCCAGAGTGTTACACAAAGGCCTCTGGGAGATATTACAAATCTGATCCTTGAGAAGTGGACCTGGGACCAGAAAAAAAGGAACCAAGTACAAGACGGGTAACTCATACGAGTAAATGGACTCTGCCATACAGGAGAAGTTTCATAACAATAAGTAAAGTGTAATTTTCCCAATATCAGTTCATCATGCACCTGGTCAGACTCCAGAAGAGCCGTCATTGTGGGCCACATGCTGCACCTTTGTGATCAATGAGCTCCCCAAAAGACCCCTTCGAAGAACATAGGGACAGGCAGGACCCGTAGGAATATCAGCAAAACCTGGGAACAGAACAGTAGGTCCAAGTTAATAATCATAAACTAAGCATGACGGAGTTGCTTTAATGAACACAGGAGAGAGCTGTAAATAGAGCATTATATTATGAGGGAGAACTCTCCAGAGATCTGTGGTCAGTGGTGAAGCCTTAAGCACTATAGACAATATTGGAAACAGGCTTTTAATCCAACCCATTCTTTTTCCTTTCCAAAAGCACAATACATCAAATGAAAAATCTACAGGATTCTGTCAGAAAAAGGGCACCCACATCAGTGACAGCATCACATCCATGATACTATCAAGAGAGAAGTGCACAGACATACAACTCACCTTTCATCACCACCTCAGGAAGGCCATAAGGTTCATATTCGGTGTCGTCATATGCCAGTGACATCTGTTCCCGCTGCCGGCGGATTCGAGCCACAATAATGGCTGGATCTTCTGTCCATTGCCATGCCTTTGAGATCTGTCCCTCAGTGCTTCTGCTTGGTCCCTGGAGGCATACAGGAGTTTCTTCTGGGTCGGTCTGTGTCTCGGAATGCTGCATATCCTTCTGCGGTCCAGTTCTCCCCTTTAACTGGAGCAACTCCCTGCGGACAGTGGCCAGTGTGTTATAGAGAGCCATATTGTTCTCTTTGAGAGCCCAATAACTCTTGACAAACTCTGAAGAGTTCTGGAAACCTGGGTCACTGTCTCTTAAATCCAAATCCTGAAGCTGACCCTTCCCTTGTGTAGACCCTTAAACAGAGGGGAGGGGAAAAAGCAGCAAAAGTCCATTAACTCAAACCACACGATCTGCATTAATCTTGTTAAATTCAGCTCTCCCACCCTCTGGTACATGGATTATGGAGCCCTAGGACTGAAATTCCCCTTCACAGACTGCAGCCCTTTTCTCCTGGCTTTTTCTTTGTTAGGCAGACGAAGCTGTCTTATTTGCAGTGCATTTTACACCGATTGTACTTACAAATTGAACATTAAAATCACACAGCTGACACCCTGCTAGATGCTTGGCAGTGGGAGCTGAAAAAGCAGAATTGCTTACCTGTAACAGAGATTCTCTGTAAACAGCAGGGGACTACAGCCACACTACATGGTGCCATCATCTGACTGAGTCATTGTGGCGGAATTCTCCTTCAGCTCAGAGAAGCCCTTTAAGACGTCTCTGAGCCTGCGTAGGGGTTCCCATGTTTCCCCTAATGTTCCTCTGCTTTCAGCCTGTGTTCTAGATGTCACTGGAATTTTTTTCTTCTGCTGCATTCCTCTGCTTTCTTTTGTTTTCTTTTATGGTCATCCCATAGCTAAGGGTTGTCATTTTGATTACTTGATAGTGGCCTGAGGATAAGGCTGAGTATGCGAAGTATGATCTCACCTCAGTGTCTCAAACATGCTGCTAATGCTTTCCGTAGTACTTGCATCATGCCAGAGAGAGCTTCCTTCTGAAGTTCATATGATGCAACATATAGCAGCAATCTATTAAAGTATGCTTAAAAATTCCTTTTAATCAAGCCTGTTAACTGCTGAGAACTTTTGGATTGTGCGGTGTAGAAATGTTTAAATAAATAAATAAGATTGGGGCATATTTGCATATCTTTCTGCCACATTTTCTTGGTTGGGCTGGTGGCGCTGATCCCAATGCAGAAGCCATTGTAGTGTTTGCAGGTGAAGCCTAATGGTAGGACATGACCCGCAGCAACCATGTATCCTAAGAGTCTGGGGAAGCAGTGGATTAATGAGCATAGTTCAATTGTATATGGGCCCTGTTGCATAGTAGAAAAGCTCTTGCTTTCCTAGTTTCTATCTCCACACCTATGAAGTGTATGGATTCTGATGGAACAAGGTTGGATTTCTCGTCACTGTATTTGGAGGATGTAGTCAGTCTCCTCTACAGACTGTTGGACATGTTGCTCTGATGCTCTGGATTTGAACCAATCATCTGGATAAGGGAACACATAGTGACTGCCCCTGTGGTGCTGGGCTGCAACAACTGCAAGGCATTGTATGCAGAGCCTGGGTGCCAATGGGGTTCAGAAGGGCAGTACTTTGTGTTAAAAGTGTTAGTTTAGGAAGGTAAAACATAAGAATTTCCAGTACTTTAGGTAAATTAGAATGTGACTGTAGGCATCCTTCAGATCCAGGGAGGCATGTCAATTGTTCCTGTGCAGAAGGGGAAAGATTGTGGCAAAGGAGTTCATCTTGAATTTCACCTTCTTGATAAAGATACTGATGTTCTGCAGGTGCAGATGGGCCTGAGGCCTCCTCATTTTTTTTTTTTTGGGGGGGGGGGGGGGGGAAGAGTGGAATGAGGAAAGTTTTGGAATAAAAACCTTGCTTCCTCTGGTGCTTTGACACTTTCTTGATTACCTCATTGTATAAAAGTGTGGTAATCTCCAATATGACTATATATTGGTGAGGGATGTTCGGTGCCTTGGAGGCTCAGAGACTGGCAGATATCTGGAGAAATTTATCTTTTATCCTTGGTTGATTTTGTTGAGAACCCAATGATCCAGTGTGATTTCTTGTCATGCCTCTCTGAAAGGCTGAAGTCTTCTTCCCACTGGCATGTATTCAAAACTGTAGGATGACTGCATGATGGAGACTGTGACAGCTGTCTGTAGCTTGTATTCACATAGTCTTTGCCATTGAATGTAATTTTGTGGCATTTAGCACAGGGTGGGAACTCTAGGGTACAGCTGGTACTTTCTCCTTGTATAGTACTGGAAAAACCAATAGTGGTAGGGCCTTGAACTGTGACTGTTATCCTTTTCAGAATGGAGCATTAGTGGAAGGGTCTCTTGAATTGTGATGCCCTCTTCAGAATGGAGTATTCTGGCCATTAGCTTGCAAAGAGTTCCTTTACGGTAGAACGCTAATCTTTTATTTGGAACAATGCATCTTTAACTTTGCCTTTGAAGAGTTTAGTTCCTACACATGAATCACAGCTGTGGAGGTCTTCTTGTGGGCCCAATGATCTGATCATATGGTTCATCATGCAGTGATGATGGTAGCTACAGTGTGAGCTGTTATAGGCATTGTTATCTTGAACATATGAGGTGATAGATCAATTGCTGTACACAGAGGTGTACTGTAGATTAGTCCTGAGAGGAAGTGGGTAGCTAATATGGTACTTGCTGTAAGAGCAACCGGAGGTAAAGCAAGATTTGTTACTATCTTGAGATTTAGCATGGCATTCTGATTTCCCTATTTTGTGTTTTTTGGCTGGAGGGGTATGGGCCTGAGCTTTGGGTGCTCAGGCACATTTGAGTGCTGCCTCAGACACCACCAACTGATGGAGGAGCTGTGGCTGATTGTGACCAGGCACAGGAAGGACCTTGTATTTCAGGTCAAGGCATCCAGATGTTTGCTGGATGGAAACAGCAATTTTACAGACAGATATTGGAGATCTTTATATTGGAGATCTTGAAGGACCTGGTAGACAAGCAGCACTATGACCTCCTTGGATACACTGCATGATTGTTGCCCATTGCCTAGGTAATGCCCAGGGAAAGCACTCTTGAAATTTTTGGTAAAACTTTGGGATGAGTACTCTTTTCCTGGATTTTTGATTGTAATTTTTTCAATGTAGGTGTTGGGCGAGAGAAGTTTGCTTTGCTGGCACAAGTTCCCACTGATGAGAGCATACTAGGCTATAGGGCAACTGTGACTTAACCCTAAGTCTGAGAGCCTCATTCAGCTTAGGGGATCAGCACCCTCTTGGAAAGGTGATGGTGAATGAGGAGCTTGCAGTCAGTCTATTAATGGTAGCACCAGGACAGAGCTTATTGACAGGACCGATTCATAGGCTGTGCTGTTCTGGACAAATATTTTGCGCAGTTGCATAAGGAGCTCTGTTGCAGGCTGGAACAGTCTTGGTTAGGCCCCAGGACAGGAATGATCCAGCTTGGGCTGGAGAACTCTACATATCTGGTGGGGGCCCTCCCTTCAGCGCTGCCCTCTGGGTCTTTGTGCTCATTTTTTTTTTCCTTCAGGGCTCTGATTTGGTTGGTGGCCCAAAGCTTTCTTCTTATCTTTGTTTTTGTTGTTTATTTGGTTCACTCCCCTATGGTCTGTCTGAGGCAGGGCAGCCTTAAGGGAACTTGTACTATGTTTCTCCTCGCCCCTGTCTATGGAGTGGTTGTTTGAGAGGAAAAGGCAGGAAGCTCTTTTCTTGAGGCCCACAGCTCAATAGGAGTAAGTGTTGCTGCTGAGCCCAGAGGATTGTGGATGGAGCAGCAGTCCCAATACTGGGAACCTATGGCCTGTGTGATCCTGACATGACCAGGAGGGAAGCTGCTTCTGTTCGTGGCCCAGGTCAAGAGTCATATACTCTCCTCTACTAGTTTGTGGGGGGGGGGGGGGGGGGGGGGGGGCGTTATAAAGTATAGAGCCAGCTGTTGAAGGTACCATTGCCACAGGGTCTGAGGCGCACTGCTTCTTTGAAAGTTACAAACCAGGAAGTTCTTCATTGATTTTTTTTTTTATTCCAGAGGACTGAAAATAATGATTCTTCTATTTATTTATTATAAATGAAGCCTAATTGTGGTGAGGGGGAGAGTAGAGCTGCATCTACTCCTTTCGATGGATAAAACAGATTGACCGCAGAGGAACACTAGTAGAAGCATGAGAACCCCCAGAGCTCTGCCGCACCGTCTGTCAAGCGACATCACCATGAAGTGTGCCTGCATCCCCCTGCTTATCTGTAGAGAAAGACAGTAACCAGCCTTTCTTTACATTATGATAAATTAGCCCACTGGAATGCTCTCTAAGACACTCTGTCACAGCAGGGCTCTCTGCTACAATGGAATGGTTAATTTTGCTCAATCTGCTTGGCATACATTGTCTTACTTACATTAAAATGGGATGCTCTTAAGTGCTCTGGCTGTCTGCAAGTATGAAATGTACTCCAGTCAAGCTTGCAAGTCAGCTCTCTTAAGAGGTATCTATTAACCATTTGTTCATTTATAGCTGAAAACCTTTCTATATGATTCCCTCTACCCAGAACCCATACCTGAGGTCCTGGAATCACACACATGGAATTTGCTGAAGTCTCTATTACATTCCCTGAGACTTTCTACTTCCTGTTCCCCAGGTCCTTGTGAAAGCAGTTCTGGTTTCATGGTTTCTTGTAATCTCAGCTCATTTTGAACACTGTTAGGGAGTGTTCCACCATCTCCCTCGCCACGATGCCACCTCTCCCAAATCTCCAGTAGCTCACACCAGCTCTTCTCTTCTAGAATATCTGAGACTCTTGTGTGCATTACACAGAGCTGGAGAAGATAAGGAGTAAAAAAAAGAACGGAATTTAAAGATCCAAGTCAGAAATGGCTTTACAGATTCAAGGCTGAGAGATTGGGGGGAGGGGGAGGAGGACAGAATCAGGCTTCTTACAGTCAAGGATTCCTAGAAAGACCTTCCAACATACTCCAAAAAGAGAATCAGATGACATTTTGACACCATGTTGCTGCTACAGGGCTGGGACGACAGGTTCCATATACAGTACACTTAGCCTCTATACAGAGCCTCCCTTGGCATTTAAAGTACATTTATGTGATCCTATTTCTTAACTCAGGGTACATGAAATCCTATAAGTAAGTGGACATAAGGGCATGACATGACACCCCACCTGTAGGCAAAACATCAAGAAATTCAGCCCAGTCCAACCCAGCTGTCTCACTCTCTGGGTTACCATCATCAGGAAGTGTGTGAAGAGTCAGGTTAAGGGTTGGCTATCTGCCCTTCTCAGCCAAATGGTCTGGATTATGGATGTGGGTATGCAGCATTAGGAAGGAAAAGCCCAAATCTCAAGATTCGGGGAAAATCAATGAAAGATTTATGGGGAAGGGAACTTAACTTTTTCCCACCCGGCCACAGTAGGAGGCCCACTGCCACCAAAGAAGCAATAGAAAGGTGAAATTAGATCTTACCTGCTAATTTTCTTTCCTCTAGACCCTCCAGACCGGTCAAGACGCGTGGGATATGTCCTCCTACCAGCAGAGGGAGACTGAGAAACACTGAGCTTTTGAATACTGTATATATAACCTGTGCAGTACATCCACTAGCCAGTATAACCCTGACAAAGCAGAGAAAACAATAACACCAACTACAACGAACAACCCTGTAAGTGGTCACTGCCAACTGGACACTTTCTTCATTTCTCTCACTGTGTCCCTTTATCGTGTGTGCTTCCACAGGTGGACTATCAAACACGGTCACACCTGACCAGACTCATACCAACAAAACTGGTAAAACCAGAGTCTGAAACCATAGAAACCACACTCAACAGCTGCCAAGAGATAACAACAGACAAAGCAGACCTCCTGGCCTAAAATACAGACAGGGCGGGCCTTGACTGGTCTGGAGAGTCTAGAGGAAAGAAAATTAGCAGGTAAGATCTAATTTCACCTTCCTCCACGACCCTCCAGACCGGTCAAGACGCGTGGGACGTACCAAAGCAGTAAAGATCCTAGGGGCGGGATCCACGAAGGCCAGAGGTCAACACTGCAGCCCCAAAGCCTGCCTCTTCCTTGGCATGCACATCAATCCTATAATGTTTAACAAAGGAATGCAATGACGACCATATCGCCGCTCAACAAATATATAACGGGGGAATCATACTACTCTCCGCCCAAGAGGCCGCCATTCCCCTGGTAGAATGAGCCGAAAACTCCTTAGGAACCACGCGACCCTTCAGCAAATAAGCAGAAGCAATCGACTCCTTCAACCATCTTGCTATCGTAGCTTTGGAAGCTGCCGCGCCCTTTCTTGCACCACCATGAAGAACGAACAAACGATCAGAGAGTCTATAGTGCCGAGTTCTGAAAATATAACAGCGCAAGAACCTTCGCACATCTAACTTGGCCAGCCGACGCTGCTCCGCATCCCCCGCCAGGTCACCCAAAACTGGCAAGGAAATAACTTGATTCACATGGAACTCTGAAACCACCTTGGGCAAAAAGGACGGCACCGGGCGCAACGAAACCTTCTCCTTGGAAAAAGACAAAAAGGGTTCTCTACAAGACAAAGCCTGAAGTTCCGACACCCTCCAAGCTGAAGTAATAGCCACCAAGAACACCATCTTTAGGGAAAGATCCTTATCCGAAACAGAAACCAAGGGCTCAAACGGCGGCCTCACCAAAGCATTCAAAACGAGATTCAAATCCCACGGAGGCACCATCCGCCACCGGGGCGGTCGCAGTAACTTAACACCCTTCAAAAAACGAACAACATCAGGACTAGAAGCTAACGACTTCCCCTGGATCTTCCCACGAAAACACGACAAAGCCGCCACCTGTACCTTCAAGGAAGACAAGGCCAGACCCCTGTCCATACCATCCTGCAAAAACTCCAATACATCCGTCACCGACGCTCGAAAGGGAAGAACCTGTCTACCTGCGCAACAATGCTCAAAGACTCTCCAGACCCGGACATACGCCAACGAAGTGGACTGCCTACGCGAACTCAACATCGTATCGATAACTCTGGACGAAAAACCTTTCTTCCTTAACCTGTGCCTCTCAAGAGCCAGGCCGTAAGCGAGAACCGATCCAGATCTGGCATAACTATCGGTTCCTGACACACCACCACTGAATCTGACAACGGCAGAGGATCCGCTAGTCAAGAAGATCTGCTACTGCCAGCCAAACCAGATCCCCGTACCACGGCCGACACGGCCAATTCGGGGCTATCAAAATCACTTGTCCGGGGTGCCGAGCGATGCGCTGAACCACGCGACCGACTAACGGCCATGGAGGAAAAACATACAGCAACTCCTGAGGCCAAGGCATCAGGAGCGCATCTATGCCTTCCGCTCGAGGATCCCTCCGTCGACTGAAAAACCTCTGAACCTGAGCATTGCGGGCCGTTGCCATGCGATCCATCACGGGAATTCCCCAGACCGACACAATGCGATTGAACACCGACCGATGTAGAGACCACTCTCTGGGGTCTAGAGAATGCCTGCTTAGGTAATCTGCCTCCACATTGTCTACTCCAGCCACATGTGCCACGGAGAGCGCTAGAAGATGAACCTCCGCCCATTGGCACAACAGCGCCGCCTCCTTAGCGACCGCCTGACTCTTTGTGCCCCCCTGACAGTTGACATAAGCCACGGCGGTGGCGTTGTCGCAGAACACCCGGACTGCTTTCCGCAACAGAAGACTCTGAAACGCCTGAAGCGCTAACTGAATGGCCCGAGTTTCCAAACGATTGATGGACCACTGAGCTTCTATCCGAGACCAGCGACCTTGAGCTACCTGCCCGAGACAATGAGCTCCCCAGCCCTGGAGACTGGCGTCTGTGACGAGGACCACCCAATGCGGGGCCTCCAACGGCATTACCTTTTCCAGATTGCATTGGTCTAGCCACCACCGGAGACTGAGGCGCGGTATTACCGACAGCTGAAGGCGCATGTCCAACTCCTGAGACAGAGGTGACCACCGACTGAGAAGAGCTGACTGCAATTGCTGCATGTGCGCCCATGCCCATGGAACTACCTCTATGGTGGCCGCCATCAACCCCAGGACTTGCAGATACTCCCGGGCCGTCGGAGCCAATTCCGCCAGAAATCGACGAATCTGACCGTGCAACTTGCGAATCCGGGGGCCCGGCAGGAAGACTCGACCGTTCCTGGTATCGAAAAGAACCCCCAGATACTCCAGCGACTGCACCAGGTGACTCTTGCCGAAGTTCACTACCCAGCCCAGAGACTGAAGAAACTGAACCACTCGAGCAGTAGCCACCTCGCTCTCCGACTGGGACTTGGCCCGAATCAACCAAACGTCCAGGTACGGGTGCACCAGAATACCCTGCTTCCGCAAGGCCACCGCCACTACAACCATAATCTTGGAAAATGTTCGAGGAGCCGTTGCTAATCCGAAAGGCAGAGCACAAAACTAAAAATGCTTCCCTAAAACTGCAAAGCGCAGAAATCGCTGATGAGCGGCACGAATGGGGATGTGCAGATAAGCCTCCGTCAAATCCAAAGACGTGAGAAACTCCCCTTCCTGCACCGCGACAATGACCGACCTCAATGTTTCCATGCGAAAAGAGGGAACCCTGAGAGCTGCATTGACTGTCTTCAGATCTAAGATAGGCCGAAAGGCATCCTTCTTCTTTGGGACCACAAAATAGATCGAATAGCAGCCCAAGCGGTGCTGAGCGGCGGGAACAGGTACCACCGCCCCCAGACTGATCAGGTGAGCCAAAGTGTGCCGCACTGCTGCCCGCTTGAGCCTCGAATGACAAGGGGACTCCAGGAACCTTTCGGGAGGCGAGCTGTCGAACTCCAGTGCATATCCGTCTCGCACCACCTCGAGAACCCACTGATCCGATGTGATTTGGGCCCAGTTCTGGTAAAACAGACTCAGCCGAGCCCCTACCCGAACCAGAGCCTGGGCCCGCACACCTTCATTGCGAATTACGCCCCGAAACCTGTCCTCCGCGCCGATTCCCACGAAAGGACTGGGTGCGCTGGAAGAACCGACCTCTATAGGACCCTCTAGTCCTCCCAGGCCTATACCGACGAGCCTCCTTAAACCGACCTCGGGAGGAAGTACCCCTGGTAGCCGCCTTGGGACGAAAATCCGGAAGACGAAGGGCCTTGGCATCGCTGAGACCGCGCACCAACTTATCCAAATCCTCACCAAAAAACATGGACCCCTTAAATGGAAGCGAACACAGCTTAGCTTTAGAGGCCGCGTCCGCGATCCAACCTCACAACCAAAGGGCCCTACGTGCCCCCACCAGCAGAGCCATATTCTTGGCCGAGGCACGGAGCAAATCATAAAGCGCATCAGACAAAAAGGACGATCCCATCTCCAATTTGGCTAACTCCTGCACCCCCGAGGTCCCAACCTCCACCAAATCATCAAGAAGCTTCTTGGCCCAACGGAAATACGCCCGCTGTTGAATAAAAGCATAAAAATGTTGAATAAAAGTATAAAATAATAGAAGTGGAAAGCTTCAAAGATCATGCAGAACAAGCTGTTTCAACACTAAACTAAATCTCCTGAGACATGAGGCCCACATCAGCCAAAGGCAGGCTCCAGAAAGTCTGTGGGATAATGGGAACCAGATGCAGCATATGTTCTGCTGTAGGATTTATGGTATGTTACAGCCTGCCTGCATACAGCCTGCAAGCACGTGATATCAGGAGAAGATTATAAGGAGAGGGAACAAAGAAATAAGTAAGCATTTTGAATTTGTCTTTGTCTGTATATAGATTTCTCTCTCTGCATATAGCATTCTGATTTCTTTGCTTTACATTGCTTTGTTTTGATCATTCATTCTGGCTTGTATATTGCTTATCAAAAAATGCTTCCTGCAATAGCCCATTGAGCTATGCAGAAAAATTGTAAATACACTGTTTATATTAAATATCGTCTAGCCTTCTCTACAAAAGTGGCGGCAACCTTTTCTTCAAAGTGGCGAGCCAGCCAGGAGTAGGAGTAGGAGTAGGCCGCACACGGAAAAGAGAAGGCCAGACGAATAACAAATTAAGTGTTTGCTGTTAATGAAGTTTTTTACAGGATTTTGAGAGAGCAAGCGTTGTTTAAGCCTAATTTCTGTGCTCCACTGATGTGGGATTGATCAAACTGCTGAACTGGACATATAGGCTACGACTCCTGGGCTTGCTAAAGAGAAATAAGAAGACGCGTGAGTAAGCTTACATTGTGGACGTATTAGTGGTATTTGTTTAGCTTTGTAGTTTTCTTTTTTGTATATTTTCTTTGTTTAAGTGCATTAGTATATTTTTGTAGGTTGTGGCTTTATAGGAGAAATTGTAATAGTCAGAATAAAATGAAAGGGAAAGGGGCAGATAAGAAAGAACAGCCTCCTGTATATGCTATGTATTTAGATTTAGATAGTTCAAAAAAATGCTCCCCTTTGCAGCATGTCATAGAATTATTCCCATTAGAAAAAAAACAGATTGAAAAAATACATGAGAAATGGTATGATGCAAAAGATTCTTTTTTGAGCTGGTCTCAGTATGGATCGTTTGAAAAAATACAGCAAGAGCGGGAAAAGCAACCTTTTGTTCAGCCTGAAGGTTGAGGAATGTCATCTGTTTTTGATTTCTCGGGTGTCTGGCTTTACAGGTTAGAAAGGTCAAGAAGAACTGAAATTTTTTCTTTGTTCCTTTTAAAAGATTGTTTTAGATTAGATTTAAATAAGTTCTTTGTCTTATAGGGAATTCTGATCTCTGTTTATTTTAAAATATGTGTTATTCTGTTTCTAGTTCTCTATGTGGAATGTCTTTGCAATTTAACTTTGTTTGACTCTTTTTTAAGTGAGATTCCTGCAGTGTTAAGAGATCATCTGGCTTGAATTAGTCACATTCCTAGCTAGTTTTGTGTGTAGGGCTAATAGGGAAAGAGGTGATTTAAAATCTCTAATAACCTCTGAACAATATGATTTGTCAGCAATTTGGTCACTATGCTTCAGAATGTTATCAGAATGCAGGAATGCCCCAAGTACAAATGCAGACACAGCAAGGATTAATGCCACAAGTAGTAGGGATACCTGCGAGTGCCCCGCAGACTGCAATACAGCAGCCGGCGATGCAATCACAGGGATCAGGGGCTGCAGTACAGAGACAAGGCACTGTAAATGCTTTTCCAACTTGGCAGAATATTCCAGACCAATGCTATTGACTGGAAGCAAACCCGTGTCAGGAAGAGGGAATGATTTTCAGATTAGACACAAGGGAACCCTTTATTACATTGACAATTGGCAAATATGGAACTCCTGTGAGATTTTTGATAGATACAGGGGCGAGTACTTCTGTGTTATGTGCAAAACCACTGGGAGTTAAGCTTTCAAATCAGTATAGAACAACAGTGGGATTTACGGGGATAGAACAAAGAAAAAGGCTAACAGAACCGACTCTGGTGCGCTTGGAATGCCAACCGCACGGTTCAAGGGAGGCTGTGGTACCCTTCTTAGTAGCACCTGATTGCCCAGTAAATTTGTGTGGTAGAGACTTATTGTCTCAATTAGGATTGTGTTTAGATTTTGGAAATAAAGAAATACCAAGTTTGCTCACCATGGTTCAACAGTTGAATAATGAAAATAAAGTAAGGGTTATGGAAGAATTACCACAACATATTTGGAGTACAAGTGATTCACCATATGGACTAGCCATAAATGCAAAACCCCATAAGATAGAATTAATAGAAGGGGCAAAGGGGCCGAAGCAAGACCCTTACCCCATACGACCTAAATTAGTATCCAAAACCCTGGAGCACATTGATAAATTATTGAAATGTGGTATTATTGAACCTTCAGTATCCCCGTACAATACCCCATTGTTTCCGGTCCCGAAAGGGGAAAACAATGTAAGGATAGTACATGATTTAAGAGAGCTAAATGAGATTACAAGAAATCAATTTCCGATTTGTGCAAATCCTGCTACACTTTTGCACACTCAGAATATATATGCATATAACACTGTTATTGACTTGTCTAATGCATTCTTTTCAATACCTCTTCATCCAGAGTCTAGGGATTTGACGTCATTTATAGTACAGAATGAGGCATACAGGTGGACTAGGATGCCTCAAGGCTTTACTGATAGTCCATCGGTATTCTCAAAACAACTAATGATGGATTTAAAGGATTTCAGGAGTCAATTGCCTGACACGGTGTCATTGTTTGTCTATGTAGATGATATTCTACTGTCTGCTGAGACTGAAACAGAATGCCTAGAATGGACTAGAAAATTATTTTTGTTGTTAGGAGAGTTAGGATATAAATGTAACAGGGAAAAATGTGTTATAGCTCAATCTACTGTCACCTTTTTAGGACAAAATGTTTCAGCAGAACATAAGGTCATTATACCGGAGGTTATATCTATTTTAAATGAGACTCCGGTACCGCAAACAGTTACCCAGTTACGTGCTGTTTTGGGAATGTTAAATTACTGCAGACAATGGATACCAAATTATACACAAAAAGTAATGAGACTTTATAAACATTTGAAACTGCCCGCAGCCACACCAAAGAATACACTAATTGTGTTGGAAGAGCAGGATAAGATGGTACTGGCTAAGATTGTGAGGGATTTATTATCTCCAGGACCGTTAGCAGTAATAGATATCCAATCACCTGTGCATTTGTGGGTAAAAGACATGGGAAATAGTTGGGCAGCTATGATTAATCAAAACAATGAAGTAAATGCACCAGTAGCTTTTTTGTCAGGCTCTTTTAATCATGTGGAAAAGGGAATGAAAGAAATACCAAAGTTACTGACAGCTATAGTGGCTGCAGTAGGTAAATGGAGAGCACAAATGCCTTTTGTTCCTATTGTAATACATACCAACCACACGATTAAAACGCTGTTGAGCCCTAGCCAGACGGCATTGACAGCCACTAGATTTGGAAAATATCAAGCAGTACTTTTAGGACAAGATATAAGAATAATACCATTAACTAAAGAACAGAGAAATAAGATAGATCTGCTTTTTCCTGTCGATCAAGAGGGTGAGATTGATACTATAGAAATCCCTACATTTCATTGTCTTACTTTTGAACCCTTATCTGATGGATTAATATGGTTTACAGATGGAGCTTGTGAAAGGACTGTTGCAGGCTTTGCCTGCGTGCAGGTAGATGAGAATCTAAGAAAGATAATGCAAGTACAATATAAAACCCCTCCTGATCATACTGCACAGCATGCTGAACTTTAAGCCGTTATTACAGCCTTACAACACACTGATATGACTCAAAATGTTACTATATATACTGATAGTGGTTACGTTGCAAGTTCACTACAGTATCATATATTAAAATGGCAGCGTAGGGGGATGATAACCAGTGCAGGTAAAAATTTACAACATTACACATATTGGAAATTGCTGTTTGAAATTTTGGCAAAAAGGGAACGTGAAGGTAGAAAAACTGCAGTTGTGTGGACCCCGGCCCACACTGAAAAGCCAACCTTTGAGGCACTAGGTAATGCAATGGCTGATGCAGCAGCAACGGAGGTGGTTAAGCAAAGTGAAAAGATTTTGTATAATACTAGACAGACACAGGAAGGGCCACTTACGAATGTAGATAAGATTGAAATGTGGCAGCCAGAGGGACAGGAAAGTGAAAAATGGTTGAAGAGAGGATGTATGAAATTGGGAAGTGAATGGTTTAATGCAGAAGAAGGATTACCTTGCATGCCAATGAGCCAGGCGATTAAGGTATTGGCTGAGTGGCATGCAACCATGCATTGGAATAAGGAAACAATGAGGCAACAATTTGAGCAAAGATTTTGGACTTTAAAAATTGATAACCTGATTCAAAATTGTCCCCATTCCAAATTCAGACAGGACGTCATTTTTTCCCGATGCAGACAGCAAGTACTGATAGCACAGCTCAGTACTGGCAAAAGCTACAACCTATGTTGAACCTGACAAGTGATATGATCCGAACAAATGTAGCATCACAGGCAGGAACTACTAATGATGTTTGTGCTTTTAAAGTAGGTGACCTAGTGCTACGAAAGAATTTTACACATAAAACATGGAAGGATCCTGTGTATGTAGGGCCTTTTGCTATCACGGCCCTTACTCAGACCTCTGCCCGTCTGGAAGGTCATACTTCTTGGATACATTTAGCAGATATTCGACGAATTAATAACATTGAAATGGACAAAGAATAAACAAACATCATGTCCCTAAACATGATGGTATTGGACTGTTGTTGTTTGTTAATGGACAATGAACACATATGATAATAGACTTGTTACAGTGGCCAAGATGTTGAATTTGACTGATTGTATCATATGTGCCCACTGATTGACATCATCCTTGTCCTTGCCAGCTATGATATATGGGACTACAATGATAAAACCATGACTGTGATCCCAATAATGCCTGTGTAAGGGATGATGAAAACCTTCATTGGACAAATGAGACTATTTATAAGCAAGCCTTGCTTATGGACAAGTGCCCACAGACATCATGTTGGTGTCTGATTAATAGTATGACAACTGAACACATTCCCCCGATAAAGTGCACTTACACGCAGAATGTTGTAACAACTGATTCAATGAATGTTATGCTTTTAATTTGTGTAATTTTTAATGCCACATCAGCTAATGAAAAGTAAGAATGAATGACAGTGTACTTCCCTTTGATGAAGCTCACTGTCCTATAAATTATATACCTCAAGAGATATAAATTTTGTACCCTAGTACAATTGAATCTGTTTAATGCTGTGTAACATGTGTATTAGCATGTTTGCAAAGATGTGCCAGGATGTTTTTAAAATAACAATGATAACTGAAATTCAGAATGAATAGAACGTTAATATGTCAGCAAAAATATTGAAAGATGTATAAAGATGATGAGAAGGCAGAGCTTGCAGGCACAGCATATCATAAATAACAAGGGGGAGGAGATTTAGAAAGGAGGTAAGAAAACAGACTGGAGCTGAAACAGATGTGTTGAGGCCTGGAATATCAGTCCTCAAAGGGAGGATGTTGAATAAAAGCATAAAAATGTTGAATAAAAGTATAAAATAATAGAAGTGGAAAGCTTCAAAGATCATGCAGAACAAGCTGTTTCAACACTAAACTAAATCTCCTGAGACATGAGGCCCACATCAGCCAAAGGCAGGCTCCAGAAAGTCTGTGGGATAATGGGAACCAGATGCAGCATATGTTCTGCTGTAGGATTTATGGTATGTTACAGCCTGCCTGCATACAGCCTGCAAGCACGTGATATCAGGAGAAGATTATAAGGAGAGGGAACAAAGAAATAAGTAAGCATTTTGAATTTGTCTTTGTCTGTATATAGATTTCTCTCTCTGCATATAGCATTCTGATTTCTTTGCTTTACATTGCTTTGTTTTGATCATTCATTCTGGCTTGTATATTGCTTATCAAAAAATGCTTCCTGCAATAGCCCATTGAGCTATGCAGAAAAATTGTAAATACACTGTTTATATTAAATATCGTCTAGCCTTCTCTACAAAAGTGGCGGCAACCTTTTCTTCACCGCGCAACCAGCCCCCCACAAACCGAGGCCTGCAGAGCCAGGGCCGACAAATCGAAACTCCGCTTGAGAAACGACTCAAGCCTCCTATCCTGGGGATCACGGAGAGCGGTCCCACCGTCTACCGGAATAGCCGTGGCTTTTGTAACTGCTGTCACCACAGCATCTACTGTGGGTGCCTTAAAGGAATCTCTATCTTCCTGTGGAAGCAGATAAAGTCTTGTCATCGCTTTAGAAACTTTACAGGGAGAGTCCGGCGAATGCCACTCTTGAAACACCATATCCCGGAGATCCTTATTCATGGGAAAGGACCTAGCCTGCCGCTGAATACCCTTAACCAAGGGATCTACCTGTCTAGCCTCCCCCAAAGCCGCCTCTGGCTGTTCAAACTTAAGGGTGGAAGAGACCTGCTCAATGAGCTCCGCAAGCTCCTCCCTATGAAAAATCCTCACTACAGAAGGATCCTCTCCAGGAACCACAAAATCCGGGTCCTGAGAGCCCTCAAACCCCTCAGGATCCCCTATATCACTAGAGCACCTTCGGACCCTACAGGAGAGAATCCCTCCTCGTCGTCCCACTCAAACCTAGGCCTCTTAGCCAGTGCTGAACTAGCCCCCTCCCCTAAAGGCGGGGGTCCCGACTTCCAGGCTTGATAGAGAGTCTAAACAAACTCCGGAGGAAAACCAACGCCTCCTGGACCCTCAGGTACCACTTTCGGAGCCGACACAGGGGCAGCAGGGCCAAAAACAGCTGATTCTGCGGGATGCGCGGCATCCAAAATGGCGGACGTTCCCGCCAAAACTAAACTCGCCGATGCCGTCCCTGCCAGAGTTCCCGCTGCCCCAGACACCCCCGAATTTGCTGGACCCTCCGCAATTAACACCGGGGGAGCCGCCATCGACGAGGCCTGCTTCGGTTCGCCGCACATCCGACACTGTCCTCCCGGAGATTCTACTCCTCGGCACGAACACGCACGACACCGGAGGAGTTTGCCTGCCATAACTCTGAAGCTCACAACATGCTGTGCGAAGCGGCGCCAAAAAATCTCACTTACCGCTCTCTCACACAAACCACTCGCACTGCTCTCTCGCTACAAACAGGAACCGAACCTGCCGTCCGTTCCTAGTCAGATACAGGCCCAGATAGCTCTTAAAGAGATATCACCACAAATTGGCAGCTGAGAAGTGGAAGGCACTCAATGCTACAATATAATAAAAGCAGCCGGGGCACAAAGCTGCCAGAAATCTCCATAGAGAGCAGCACAGGGGGAGGGACCTGAAACAGGTGTGACACCCCAGGGGGAAAAACTGGGCCCCACCGGACCCAGGGCCCCGAAGCACTTTTTTTTTTCCAACACACGTACAGGGAATAGTCAAAAACCAATAAATTGGCAAGAAGAGTAAAATCCCCTTAACCGAATAGTCAAACTACCTCACCAGACTATTAAAGACTGCACAGGCTGTCCTTCTACCTCTGCTGAGACTGAGAAAATACTGGCTAGTGGATGTACTGCACAGGTTATATATACAGTATTCAAAACCTCAGTGTTTCTCAATCTCCCTCTGCTGGTAGGAGGACATAACCCACGCGTCTTGACCGGTCTGGAGGGAAGTGGAGGAAGTGGCTAATGCTAACAGCAAAGGAAAGCTTGAATTGCACCAAAAGGACTCTTAGGAGGGTGAATATTATAAGAAACCAAAAGGTTTGTGCTTTTTTTCATATCAGCAAACAGATTTTGTCTACTGTAGAACTCAAATAAGAGACTTTGGATAAACATACCTGCTGTAGAAAACTCAACATTGCAGCTGCTGGGCCAACCCTGGTCTCCTGAGCACAGGTCTGGACATCCATCTCTGTGCTTTGGACAGCACTGAATTCAACCTCCAGTATCTTCTCTAGAAGTTCCTTCAGTGTTATTTGCAAGTCTCTTCTCTCTTTGGCCGTGATGTTTTCTTCTTGACAGTCACTTGTGAGTTGTTTTCTACTTGGGATATAGGTCTGGCTTTCTTCAGAACCTTCCGGATGTTTTTGTTGTCTGGTGAAATCCCTAAGTCCCACCAACATCTCCTGAAGAGAGCTTAACTCAGCATCACTCCCAGTATCTGCAGTAACTTTGTGGATGCTGGAATAATCTTTATGATGTGCTGCAAAGATTTCTTTTCTATCTGTATACCCAGTGTTTTCAAGTGCAGTGACCAACTCAGAACTTTCATTCTTTGAGTCACCACAGTTCTCAGAAGTCATATTTTTGGTGCTCAGAACTGCATATTCTTCTAGTGTTGCATGAGGGTCACTGTTGTTTCTTGATGGAATATAGGACTGTTGTTTATGGATCTCCAGATTCTCTTCTTGTATGGAATCCACTTGGGCTTTTGCTATTGTCTCATTCAATATTACAATGGGAAACTCCTTATTCTCAACGTTCATCAGGAACTCCTCTATGTTCTCACTCTTGGTCTCTGAAGCCAGCATAAGTGGATGGGTCTGCAGGCGGTCAGTGGCTTGAACTCTTCCCACACTGCACTGGAGCTCCATGGCTCGTTCATCTTCCTGGACATTTTCTTCACATAGGGTTTTGTACTGAGCGTTCAACTCTTCCACAAGACAAGATGGGTGTTCTTGGGTTGGTTCTTCAGTACAGACTTGAGTGCCACTGGCTTCTGGCTCCTCGGAAACCATGCCATGATGATTACTCTCAGTATTAAGCTGTTCTTCCAGGCCAAGTAATTTCTCACAGAGAACATGTATTTCATTGTCTTGATGACCCACTACATTTCCACATTCTTGATTTTTCCCTTGATCTTTCTGAAAGAGCAAAGCTTTGCTCTCAGACAGAGGGGGTTTCTCTGGAGTATCTTCTACCTTTTTGTCTTTTGGTTTTTCTAAATCTTGAATGTTCAATATTTTGCTCTGCCTGATTAGCACTTGGTAAAGTTTCTTTTCCAGAGTTTGCTCAGCTATTCCGGTCTGGTGGACTACAGTTCCTTTACCCCATAATGACTCAGAAAGCCTTAGGCACTCTTTGCTCAAAGCTTCGCTTGTCTCCTGCTGTGTCACCTCTTTATTTTTCATGCTTTTTAGTTCCATTACACAACTGGATGGCTTCCCTTCCAATGCCAGCACTTGTGTATTTAAGTCCTTGGCTTCTCCAGTATTTCCATCAGCAGCCTGCTTCTGCTCCCAGCTGTTCTCCCAGAGGTCCTTTGGCTGTGAATCCAATCTGGCCACTGCACTATCTGGCTTTAGTCTCCAATCCAACAGCTCAGACTGCAGAACCTGCTTTTCCACCATTAACCCTGCAGATTTTTGTTGAAGGTCACGCAGTATTAGATGCTCTGGGCTGTTTTGGTCTGAGTTCTCACGCACTGACATCCTAGTCCAGGATGACTGCTCTCCCTTTTTCCCTGCTGAAGCATCCTCTGGACCTGACGCCTTCACATCCACATACATTTCAAAGCTTTGGCATTTCTTCTTAGGCTGTGCAATGTCATAATGATTGCAGCCATCCCCTGCCAGCTTCACATTGATTTCAGAAACTGAAGCAGAAACTGTAGCTTCCTCATATCTGACTTTAATCTCACAGTCACTGAGCTCACTCTCCCTCTGGAAACCTACAGATGCTTGGACTTCAAAGCTTTCCCTAGAAGGAGAGGCAGCCCTTTTCTGTTGCCTCTCTTGACATCCTGCCTGGGAACTGACACTGTAGTAAAAGGCTAAAAAAAAAAAAAAAAGTATGTATAAATTTCCTTAAGAAGGCATATTCATTTAAAGGGCAATTGTACAACATGGCATTTGTCTTCAGACACCACTTGGGAGCTGAAATGTGTAGAATACTGTCACTTTTGGGGGTATGTAGCAGCAAATCAGCTAAGCACTGTTCTGTAAGGGTGCACGTAAGTGGCATAGTGCAATGGTTCCCAAACACGGTCCTGGAGGTACCTCAGCCAGTCAGGTTTTCAGGATATCCACAATGAATATTCATGAAAAAGAGCTGCATGCAAATATCTCACATGAACATCCATTGTGGATATCCTGAAAAACCTGACTGGCTGGGGTGCCTTCAAGACCAGGTTTGGGAATCACTGGCATAGTGCATAAATGCAAAGGGCATTCACATAGGCAGAGCATGGACGATCCTGCCACTGACAGAATATTGTAAGTTACATGAACCCTTGCTGTATTTAGGTGCCCACAGTTTCAATGGATCTATGGCTGGTGGGTACCTAGAATTTAGGCGTCCTGATACAAGGTTGCACTACTTTTCTTAAACAGAATTCGGACACCCAGAAAACATTATACAGAATAGGCTCTCATTACGCGCCACTGGAGTGCCTAAAAGCAGACACCCACGTCAATATATTTATCCCCCACACCTATAGTATCTAAAAAGAAAAGTGTGAGATGATGAACAACAGTGAGTCTGTCAACCCACATCAGCTGAGGTGGAGAAAACCAGGGCCACCCCTTCCCCTCTCTGTATGCTGAAATGTATGAATGCTGAGTAACACAGTAACATAGTAAGTGACGGCACATAAAGACCTGAATGGTCCATCCAGTCTGCCCAAAAGTCATATTCATTATCCATTCAAGATTAAAACAACAATGAATTTGATGTTATATACTTGATCACAGTCTTTCTTCAGTGTTTCTGGGACATAGACCATAGAAGTCTGCCCGGCTCTGTCCTTACGTTCCAGCTACTGGAGTTGCCGTCATGAATCCGTAATGTCATTTGCAGGACACAGAGCGTAAAAGTCTGCCAGGCACTGTCCTCACATTCCAAATTACTGGAGCTGAGGACATCCCTTGATTGTTCTAGAACTTTCAGTCAAGCCAATTTACCCAGCATCATGGCAAGAAGTGCTCTGGCCAGCTTTGAAATGGGGTCTGCTTGGTCTGAGGCAAGTGCTTTATGCACAGAGCCAGAGAGGAGCTCAGATAATAAGTGCAAACTCCGGCAGTTATTGCACAAAGGGAAGAACTATTGTAAACCATTCTGGCTTGCACTGCAAATACAGACGGCATAGTAAAACCTATAAATGATAAACAATAAGTGGCACGAGTCAGTTGGGCTTTCAAGCTATCCACACTGAATATGCATGAGATGCATTTGCATGTATTGCCTCCATGATAAGCAGGGCTGGATTATTGGGCCCTAGGCACAGATATATTTGTGGGCCTCTCTACCATGCAGCCCTCCCCAGATTTACTCACCACTACCTCTCCTCCCCAACCCCCACCACATTTCACCTCTTTAGAAGTAGCAAGAAAAAGTGCAGAGCTTAGCTGTAAGTATGACAACAGTGTGTGTGATGATGGAGACTAGGCAAGCACGTGCTTCAAATAGTGAGGCGTAATGGTTAGAGCTGGAAAGCTGCCAAATTACTGAATTCTAGGAGGGAAATTCTGAGCCAGTCCTGGATTTCTGACTATGCTATCCTGGAACAGTATGGGACCTGAAATGTTGATTTCAACTGACGGTATCAAGGACTACAAACAGCACACTGAACTGAGATATAAGTTCAAAATCAGGACTGCCAAAAAGTCTCCCTATTGGGTAACTTGGCACCTTTCACCCTCCATTGCTTCTCGTACAAAACAGAAATGTCAAGGGTGGACTGCCCCAAAGAATGAGATTCACAGGCAATGTGTCTGAGCTATAAATTTACAAAGTTTTACATGTAGCTAAGTACATAAGTGTTGCCATACTGGGACAGACCGAAGGTCCATCAAGCCCAGTTTCCTGTTCCCAACTGTGGCCAATCCAAGTACATGGCAAGATCCCAAAACAGTACAATACATTTTATGCTGCTTATCCTACAAATAAGCACTGGATTTTCCCAAGTCCATTTTAATAATGGCTTATGGACCTTTTAGGAAGCTATCCAAACCTTTTTTTGAATGCCCAGTCTCCCAGTCTTGTAAGGGTGTCTTGCAATTTTTCACAATCCTCTTGCGATTTAACAACTTTGAGTAACTTTGTGTCGTCGACAAATTTAATTAGCTCACTAGTTATTCCCATATCTAGATAATTTATAAATCTGTTAAAAAGTCGCGGTCCCAACACAGACCCCTGCGGAACCCCACTATTTACCTTTCTCCTTTGAGAATACTGACCATATAACCCTACTCTCTGTTTTCTATCCTTTAACCAGTTTTTAATCCACAATAGAACACTACCTCCTATCCCATGACTTTCCAATTTCCTATGGAGTCTATCAAGAGGTAGTGTGTCAAATGTTTTGGAAAATCCAGATACACAATATTGACCAGCTCACCTCTATCCACATGTTTGTTCACCCCTTCAAAGAAATGCAGTAATAGACTGGTGAGGCAAGATTTCCCTTCACTAAATCCATGTTGGCTTTGTCTCATTAATCCATTGATTTGAATATGCTCTGTTATTTTGTTCTTTATAATAGTCTCTACCATTTTGCCCGGCACAGATGTCAAGCTCACCGGTCAGTAATTTCCCAGATCACCTCTGGAACCCTTTTTAAAAATCAGCGTTACATTGGCCACCCTCCAGTCTTTTGGTACCATGCTTGCTTTCAAAGATAAATTACATATTACTAACAATAGTTCTGCAAGTTCATTTTTCAATCCTATCAATACATCCAGTCCTGGCGATTTGCTACTCTTCAATTTGTCAAATTGCCCCATTACATCTTCCAGGTTTACAGAGATTTGATTCAGTTTCTCTGACTCGTTAGCATTGAATACAATTTCTGGCACCGGTATCTCTCCCACATCTTCCTCGGTGAAGACCGAAGCAAAGAATTCACTTAATCTCTCCTGTATGGCCTTGTCTTCCCTGAGTTCCCCTTTTCCCCTCAGTCATCTAGCGGTTGAATCGATTCTTTTGCCAGCTTCCTGATTTTAATATACCTAAAAAAGTTTTTACTATGCATTTTTGCCTCCAACGCAATCTTCTTTTCAAAGTCTCTCTTTGCCTTCCTTGCTTTGCATTTGACTTGCCATTCTTTATTCAGTTTCCTATTATTTTCAGTCAGATCCTTCTTCCATGTTCCGAAGGATTTTCTTTTAGCTCCTATAGCGTCCTTCACCTCACTGTTGTTTAAACCATGTCGGCTGTCATTTGGTTTTCCTTCCTCTTTTTTTAATACACGGAATAATGGCATTTTTAAACAGCATCCACGCCTGATGTAAAATTTTGACCTTTGCAGCTGCTCTTCTTTTTTTTTTCACCATTCTTCTCATTTTATCATAGTCTCCTTTTTGAAAGTTAAATGCTACTGTATTGGATTTCCTGTGTGTACTTATTCCAGAGCTTAAATCAAATCTCATTATGTTATGATCACTGTTATCAACAGGCCCCAGCACCATTACTTCCTGCACCAGATCATTTACTTCACTAAGGACTAGGTCTAGAATTGTTCCTCCTCGTCTTGACTCCTGAACAACCAGCTGCTCCATAAAGCAGTCCTTGATTCAGTCAAGGAATCTGACCTCGCTAGCATGCATTGATGTTACATTTATCCAGTCAAAATTGGGCTATTTGAAATCACCCATTATTATCGTGTTACCCAGATTGTTAGCCTCCCTAATTTCTGATAACATTTCTACAATCTGTCTTTTCATCCTGGCCAAGTGGACGGTAGTACACTCCTATCACTATCCTTTTCTCCTTTACACATGGAATTTCAATCCATAGGGATTCCAAGATGTGTTTCGTGTCCTGTAGAATTTTTAGTCTATTTGATTCAAGGCCCTCCTTAACATACAATGCTACCCCTCCACCAATTCGATTCACCCTATCACTGCGATATAATTTGTATCCTGGTACGACAACGAACAGCCTAACAAGGCCACGACGAAAAGAAAGGAAAGGAAACTTAAAAGTGGGTCAGAAAAAAAGCTAAGAAATACCGGAAAGTTTATTTTTTTTATTTTATTTTTTTTTAAGAAAAAAAGGAAAAAAAACTCACAAAAGCAGTGCAAAGGCTCGTTCCCAGGTGAAACAGAGCAACAGGAAAAACATGCCACTCCTAACGTGGAAAAAAACAAACTGAGGAATGCGGTCACGAGGCGGGCAGGCACTCTGCACATGCGCAGTCGGACGCAGGACGTGCTTTAGAAGGCTCCAGCAGTTTTTTGCTATGGATTATGCCGGTTCCTGGGCCAACGCAGATGATTGACCCACTTGTGAGAATTATTCAGCCTGCTTGTCCTCAGAGAATGCCTATTATTTCATTTAGTACAATACATACTAAATCTCCCATTTTATTTCTTAGGTTTCTGGCATTTGCACATAGACATTTCAAACTATATTTGTTATTCATATTTACATCTTGCTCAGCAGTTGACAGTGATAATGTGCAATCTTTTGTGTGCTTTTTATTTAAAACACACCTGGTCTACTATGCTCTCTATTGCAATCTTGCTATCGGGATGCCCTACCTTCCCTGTTTTGCTGATATCTTTGAAAGATACCTTATTCTGAACCATGCGCTTTTGAGTGACTGTCAGCCTTTCCTGAGTTTCTAGTTTAAAAGCTGCTCTCTCTCCTTGTTAAATGCCGAAGCCAGCAGCCTGGTCCCACCCTGGTTAAGGTGGAGCCCATCCTTTCGGAATAGGCTCCACCTTCCCCAGAACGTTGCCCAGTTCCTAACAAATCTAAAACCCTCCTCCTTGCACCATCGTCTCATCCATGCATTGAGACTCCGGAGATCTGCCTGTCTCTTGGGTCCTGAGCGTGGAACAGGAAGCATTTCTGAAAATGCTACCCTGGAGGATCTGGATTTCTGTTTTCTACCTAGGAGCCTAAATTTGGCTTCCTGAACTTCCTTCCCATGTTTTCCTATGTCATTAGTACCTACTTGTACCAAGACAGCCGGCTCCTCCCCAGCACTATCTTAAATCCTATCTGGGTGACATGTGAGGTCCGCCACTTTCGCACCAGGCAATCAAGGCACCAGACGATCCTCACGTCCACCAGCCACCCAGCTATCTACAGGTTATCTCTTTGCCTTCATGGACATGCAATAAGGTCATTTCACTGTTGTACTGAAGTGTCATTCCATGCAGATTACCCCAGTGCTTTATTACGGGATCCTGAAAACCTGCCCGGACTGTGGCACTCAAGCACCAGAGTTGCCTACCCCTGGCACAGAGCCTTGTATATCCATGTGGCCTTGCCCAGGGATGGCCGAACGGTCCTCTTGGCTTTCAGAATGAATTCTGGAAACTTTCCCAGTTTCCTCAGCAGCCCCATGTCCAAAACTGTTACAGACCTGATAACGCTCCATGAGTTCTTAAAGCAAATACTCTGGGTGTTAAGTAACAGAGAAGCGTTGTCTTATCTAGCATTATATTGAAGATCGTCCAAGCGTGTACTGTGTCTGTTTGGAACAAGAAGTTACTGTGTACCTAGCCCTGGAATGGCTTAAGCCTCATCCCTAACACACCTTATACATTGCTAGATAGCTTGCAGTGTTTAAATGATGGTCCTGTCTGGATTGGCCACTGTCGTGGACAGGATGCTGGGCTCAATGGACCCTTGGTCTTTTCCCAGTGTGGCATTACTTATGTACTTATATGTATTTATGATAGACTGAGAGGGGCTAGAACTACAGTGTCTTCACCCAGATAAACAGGTAAATGATTTTCAAAGCTGTATACAGGCATGAGGTCCCTCTCCTAACTCACTCCTTAGCTTCTTGTGGGAGTCCTGGCTGCAGGCGGCTTCATCTGACATCTCTCGAGACTTGTAATCTCTCTGCTCACGATGTGCTAAACCCTGGATACTTGATTTCTGGCCGAAAAGAGAGGAGACAGAGACAATGTAAACCAATGATAGGTGATCACCTGCTGGATGGTTAATGCATAGTGTGTCTATTAAGAGCAAAATAGTGAAGAATCTACTGCTGATAATTCAGCTCATGTCTTTTCAGAGGTGGTTCAAAGTGTTACATTTAGGTACAAGTAGGTACTTCTGTTACCTGAGGACTTACAATCTGCATTTTTTTTTGCATTTATTTGGATTTTGCTCACACCTTTTTAAGTTGTAGCTCAAGGTGAGTTACATTCAGGTACACTGGGTACTTCTCTGTCCCTGGAAGGCTCACAATCTAAGTTGGTACCCGAGGCAATGGAGGGTTAAGGAGTCCTTTTACAAAGGCGCACTGAAAAATGGCTTGTGGTAGTGTGAGCACGGGTTTTGGGCGCGTGCTGATCCATTTTTTAGCACGCCTGTAAAAAAGGCCTCTTTTTTTTTTAACCAAAATGGATATGCAGCAAAATCAAAATTGCCGCGCGTCCATTTTGGGTCTGAGACCTTACAGCCAGCCATAGACCTAGCGGTAAAGAATCTGGGCAGTAATGACCTACGTGTGTCAAATGCCACTTGGCATGTGCCCATTACATGTGCCAGAAAATAAATAATATTTTTCAGACGCGCACCAAAATTTAAATTACCACAAGGGCCAGGCGGTAACTCCAATTTGGCAAGTGTTTGGCGCGTGTAGGCGCCTACGCAGTTTAGTAAATGGGGCCCTTTATGACTTGCCCAAGATCACAAGAAGCAGCTGTGGGATTTCAACCTGGCACTTCTGGATGTCAAGACTGGTGCTCTAACCACTAGGTGTATCTGAAGCAAAATACATATGACAAATAAAAAATAAAATACGATACCTGGCATATAAATGAAAGAAATGAGGAGTGGCCTAGTGGTTAGGGTGGTGGACTTTGGTCCTGGGGAACTGATGAACTGAGTTCGATTCCCACTTCAGACACAGGCAGCTCTTTGTAACTCTGGGCAAGTCACTTAACCCTCCATTGCCCCATGTAAGCCGCATTGAGCCTGCCATGAGTGGGAAAGCGCGGGGTACAAATGTAACAAAAAAACCAACACAAAACACTTGTGAATACAGTTGTTTGTGCTTTATCTTTTGTTATTTGTGATCATCTCTGGGAAAGGGTGACTGAAATTTCCAGAAACAAAAAATGAGGTTTTAATCAATTCTGTTAGAGCAACCAGTTTGTAATATAACAGACCAAACCCCCATCCTTTTATGTAAAACTAGTAAAAAAGGCCCGTTTCTGACACAAATGAAACGGGCGCTAGCAAGGTTTTCTTCGGAGTGTGTATGTTTGAGAGAGTGTATGTGAGAGTGACTGTGTGTGAGAGAGAGTGAATGTGCGAGTATGTGTGTGTGTGTGAGAGAGAGAGAGAGAGAGAGTGAGTCTGGGTGCGAGTGTGTCTGTGAGACGGAGAGTGTGTGTGTGAGAACGAGAGTGTGTGCAAGTGCGTATGTGAGACACAGTGTGTGAGAGAGAGAGTGTGTTTCACACAGATACAGTGTGTGCGAGAGAGAGAGTGTGTGTGAGACACAGACTCTCTGTGAGACTGAGTGTATGAGACCAAGAGAGTGTGTGAGTGACTGTGTGACACATAGAGAGTGAATGTGATACAGTGTGAGACATAGAGTGTGTGAGAGACAGTGTGTGAGAGTGAGAGAGAGAAAGACATTGACTGTGAAAGAGAGAGAGAGTGTGTGTGACAGAGATACCTCCCCCCCCCCTGGTGTCAGGACCCCCCCCTCTCTCTCTGGTGTCTGAGTGTTACTGTGCAGGACGCTGAGTTCTGGCTATGCTTCAAGGAACTGACCAATCCTATTTAATAGAATGCACCTCCAACATTCTGAAGCCGAGAAACCTCGTGTGGTTGGCCACTTCTGCTTGTGACGAACCCGGAGGTAAGTGATGTCAATTCAGGAGATGGATACAGAGAGCAGGAATACCTCAGCCATGCAGTCAGCTTCAGAATGTTGGAGGGGCTTTTTATTATATAGGATTTTTTTTTAAAAGTTACATAAGTTCAAACATGTAACTTTTACAGAATGCTTATGGACCCTTGACGTGAAAAGTTGGTCATTCTCAACATTTTGGATCCGTTACTTTAATCACCTTTTCCCAAAGTGGGTCACATTTAGTCTATATGCCGAGTATTGTATTTTATTTACTTTTTATATTTTTAGTATTTTGCTTTGGTTTTATTGTATTTTAGTTTGATTTTTATGTCTTCTATTTTTTTTTCATTGTGTATGTTCTACCTGTAACCCACATTGATCACTGGGAAATATCAGGCTATAAAATAAATTGAATAAAAGAATGAATAGAGAGTTAAGTGACCTTTCCAAGATCTCCAGGATGTCAGTGGGATTTGAACCTGGCCTTCCTTGTTTTCAGCCCACTGCTCTAACCATAGGCTACTCCCCTCTCCTGCACCACATCTGTAATAGTGGAACTAGTGCCATCAATATGATCCTATATTAACAATTCCCCTCCTCTTAAAATAATCCTGTACGCCTGTGATCTCAGAACCAATCTAGTACAGGGGCCCAGTGATCCTGGGACTGAAAGGGCCCAGATTTTGATCTCTGTATGGGGATGCTTCATGACAGACTTAGTGTTTGGGTGAACACAGTAGCAGATGAGATTACTGGATGCAAAAGCCTATGGCTCATTCCACTGCACATTTTCGATTACCACTTTGGCTTCTGGAGTCGGTGGCTATTTCACACCCATTTACCTGCCAATCCCCTCCAGGCTTTGCATTCTCTCTTGGGCTCTCCTGATGCCTCTGCTCCAATGTTAGAAGTGCTTCTCCCAGCTCCTCTGTGCTCTGGTGCTATTGGATCAGACAAAAGAAACAGATTAGCAGAATACCACACAACATTTGAAAATGAACCCAAGTGTTCTGGGTCCCTCCAGTCAGCCAGTAGCAGTGTTTACTGTGTCTGAGGTGTTAAGAAAAATATACATAATTGCTCCCAGGTCTATATATATGAATAGCTAAGCCAGAGGCAATAATGCAGCTTGCATGAAAGAGAAGACCCGAGGGACCAGTCAGCGAGACCCCCCCCCCCCAAACTCCTTCTGCTCTTTTCGCCTGTAGTCCGTACCGTACCGTAACTAGCTGTGCCTGTAGCAGGCAAGCTTCACTCCTGGCTTGCTGGAGCTCCTGTCTCAACTGGCTACATTCCTGTTGGTGCTGCCGCTCCAGAGCCTGACACAGCCTCTGGTGCTCGAACGCCTCCTGAAGTGACAAATAAAATAAGACATCAACAAATGTCAAAGAAGATTGGAAATATACTGCATTTATCAGAGTAACACAATAGGCCAGATCCAAATGTTTTCTCATTAACATTGAGAAAAATTAAATACATCAGACCCAATTTTCCTATAGCCAGAGTGGGGGAGAGGATGTTTTCCTGTACTACCAAGAAAGTTGGGGGGGCTCTGAGTTGCAAGCAAAAGAGGAAGGCTCCACCTGGTAAGGAGGTGGGGAGGGGGAGGCGTGACACCTCATCAGAAGGAGTACGGCTAAGAGGAGAGAAGGTGTTGCAGCATTTCCTGGACCTGTTCAAGTTGCTTTTCTTTCATGTTCAATCTCTGTTCCATGTTGCACTGTGATATTTCTGCATTCTGCCTCAGACACTGCAACTCCTTTATCAGCTGCTGAATCCTGTGCTCCTCACAGGCACCCTGCAGGAAAAGAGGGAGATTATCACCCCTCTAATTCACATAAAATCAGCAGTATCTCCTTTTCTCTCTCTCTCTAGGGGGCAGCAGATTACACACTACAGAATCAAGCAGCACAATAAAGCCCCACCAGCTTCCTTACTCAGCCCCCACCTTCGTGTCTGCTTGTTCCAGTCCTGCCTTCTTAAGAGCCAGCATATCCTGACACTTTGTCAGATTCTGTACCTGAGCTGCCAGCTTTCCTTGGGTCTTCTCCAGCTGCATCTGGAAGTCCTTAGATCTTCTGCAAAAGGCCTGGCTTCCTTTGTCCTGCACCTGCACCCAGTTCTCCAATACAGCCAAGGTCCACTTTAGCACTACAGGCAGAGCAGAAGGTACAAACTCACAACACAGCCACAAGTCGCTGTGGACAAGAGGACAGGGCAATTGTTGAATGAAATGTCTATAACACTCACAGCCAGAGCTGTGGAATCAGAGTTGGAGAGTAAGAATCAGAAGCAATTTTAGGTGGTGTCGGTAAACATGTACCAATTCTGATTTCAGCTTCAAAATAAAACTTACAGCATTATAAGGTATAAGTTAAAAATGATAAATTGACCATATATTTTTTTTGTTCTGGATCTAAAATACTGGAAAATCTGACTGAGGTGATTCATTTTCTGAGGGCAAATTCTTCAAACATTTATTAAAAATATTACGTGTGTAACAATGTATTGCATATTTTCATTTGACAACATTTTTTTACTGGTTCAGGCTATTTGCTCAGACTTCAAACAGTTAGATAAATATATTTTATGGTCTGTTAGCCCTAATTTTGTACATAAAGTAATACCTGACGTTTCTGTAATTAATCAAATTTCTCTTATATTTATGATACATAGAGGCGTATTTTCAAAACACTTAGACTTACAAAGTTCTATATGTTACCATGGAACTTTGTAAGTCTAAGTGCTTTGAAAATGAGCCCCATAGTAGGAGCTGGAGGTTGGACAACAGAAAAATACAGGTGTCAAAGTCGAAGGTTTGGTGTACCGACTCCAAAGCCCTGCTCGCAGCAGCACATGTACACGTGTGGGGGTATTTTTACAGCACATGTATAAAGTGCTCCATAGATCTCCTTAGACTCCCTTTCCTGCTGGGGAAGGGGCAAGCAGTGGGTATACATTCAATGGAAGCAATTTTCAAAACCATTCCAGTAGAAAAAACAGCTTTTTACCCTCAGAAATGGAACATTTAGAAATGTCTCACCCTATGTGTGGGTGAAAGCCCAAGTGTTATAGTCGTACCCACAATTCAGGGAGGAGCTCCCAAGAATGGGATTAACCCATTAGTGCTCAATGTTCCCATATGTGGGAACAAATATGGGAACATTGGGCAAGGTAAGGAGTGTAATAAGGCACACAAGTTTGTATTTTCAAAAGCGTACGTGTTGCTTTGGTCGGAAAAAGGGATGACAGAAAAAAGGAGATGTAAGTCTCAGCTGGTATTTTCCCTCAGCAATTTTCAGAGTGAAAAATACAAATGCATTTCCTTTGAAAATCAGAGTCAAGTTCAGAAAAGGACACTTGGACTTTGCAGTTATGTGCGCAGTACAGAAATTGCCCTCAGTAAGATTATCAGCATCACCAGCTCCCCTGTGGAATCTACTGCTCATACCTTTATTAGCTTGCTTTAGCTGCTCCTCTGGGCTCACCACTTTCCTGTTCTCTGAGGCTCTGTACACATTGCTGTGCTGCTGAAGCTCTGCATTAAATTTAGCAGGTGTGTCTTGTACCCAGGGTAATGGTGATGAGGGGTACTGAATGGACACAGCTTCTTCTTGCTGTGGAAAAGCGGTGGGCTCTCTGTGGCCATGGCTGCTGCTGCATGGCAGCTTTTGCTGTGGAAAAAAGGAAGACGCCGTTATTCAGATAATCTGCAAAATGCATTCTGATACCTACTACTGGGTTTCAAAGTCATTTGACTTCCAGAGATTATCCTACCCTGATGATTCATAACACAGGATAGCTAGCAAGAGGTCCTTCAACAGGGACAAAAAAGGATAAGTTAGGTCTTACCTGATAATTTTCTTTCCATTAGTCCTTCCCACTATTCCAGAACCTGTAGAATAGTTGAGTCCAGGTGGAGACAGAGAACTGAAAATTGAACTGAGACATATCTCTCTTGGCATCTAGTCCAGCTCCTCAGTATTTAGGTAAACAAGCAGTAAGGAGAAACTCAGAATAAACACAACAGCCTTAAACAACTTGCTAACCTAACACTAATCAGACGAGCAAAAGTGTGGACCTCTCTCATCTCTGGACAACTTGTAGAAAACAAGAGATATGCAGGAAGCACCATGCAAGGCGACAGTCATTATTTGACACATTATTTCGCACCAACTAAACATCTCAGAAACCTCGGATGGGCCTCTGGAATTAATGGAAAGAAAATGATCAGTAAGACCTAATTTCTCCATCTATTACATAGCTTCCCACTATTCTAGACCTGTGGGATGTTCAAAAGCAATCGTAGAGGGATCATGGTGTCGCCATTCTGAGGGCCGAAGCCCAAAACCACGCACGCTACAACGTCTACCCTGTAGTGCTTGGCAAAGGTATGCAGTACCTACCACATCACTGCCTTGTAAATATCCACCAGAGACAGTAAGGTAGTCTCTGCCTAGGATGTCACTAGAATAAGCCTGCAAGGCCTGAAGAGCCTGCTTCCCCATAAGTAAATAAGCTGATGCTTCAGCCGTCTAGCAATTGTGGGCTTGGAAGCCATAAGTCAAGCCAAGCCTCCGTATACCAAAAAATACAAATAGTCTGTCTGATTTGCAAAGCTCATTTGTCACTTCTAGGTATCTATGCACATTGAGAAGCTTCAAGGAAGGATACTGAGCCTCTTTGTCCTATCTGTGAAAGGAAAGGACAGAAGCTCCACAGATTGGTTGAAATGAATTGCTGATACCACTTTCAGAAGAAAGGAAGAAACCATGCACAGGGAGACCCCTGCCTCCAAAAAGCGAAGAAAGGGATACCAAGAAGAGACAGCCTGAAGCTTCAAAACCATACGTGCAGACACAACAGCCACCAACAATGCTGTCTTTAACGTAAGATTTTTCAAGGAGGCCTTCCAGAGTGGCTCAAAAGGAGGCTTCTAAAGAGCCTAAAAGAATAAATTAAGGTTCCATTCTGGACATGGCATACAAAAGGGAGGCCACAAGCGACCCGCTACCCAGAAGAATAGAATGTTATCCAGGTGAGCCATAAGAGACATCTTCTATATTCGGCCTCTGAAACAGACCAAAGCGCACACTGCAATGCCCCAACGCCTACCAGTGGGTCCCACAGTAGAAACACCACTTAACTGCCTTCATGGGAGTCACCATTCACCCCGACTGTCACAAGTGCAACACAACGTGTCCCAAGCAGTGAGTCAGAATCCCTTCCTTGCACCAAGTAGAACTTGCAGTCCTCCAAGTGGTTCAGAGTCAAACTTTAGTCAGGCTTACCACTACTGGCTGCTCTCCCCATGCTCATAGTCTCCATAAATCTTACCACAAATAAGAAAGGCTCATGATTGTTATTCTGTCCCATGCTCTCCATCAAACCTCTTTCCTTCTCCTTTCTTTTTTTTTTTTTTAAGGTTGTGCTGGAAAAGGAGAGCTCCACAGGAAAGAGGGGAGAGGTGAAGGGAGGGAAGAAGTAAATTCACAGGGCACCAGAGATAGGGATCTGAAGACTTCCAGATATGACTCACCTGCAAAGCTCAACTGGGGACCAGTTGACCAACTGGACCAGGAGCAAAGCACTCAGTACCAGAGGCTGAAAAGTGTGTCCATCCACCTGCTGGAGATAGAAAATACTGAGGAGCAGGACTGGATGCTGAGAGATATGTCCCAGCTCAGTTTTCAGTTCTCTATCTCCACCTGCTGGTTCATGGATACAACTATCCCACAGGTTCTGGAATAGTGGGAAGCTACGTAATGGAAAAGAAAATTCTGATATTTGGATCCCCCATAAAGCTGTGTAATGAAAATCTGAAAGAGGACCCTGCCAGAGAGATCCTGAAAGTTCCATGTGAGAAAAGATACAAAGTAAAAAAAATAAAATGTGAGAGGTGGACTATACTTACTCCAGTGGAGAATGCTGGAAGCATCATACTGATCTGCTTCTGGCCCTGGTTTGTGCTGAAAGATTGCTTGGCCATGTCTGAATATAAATCTGACAATAATACAGAAAGCAGTGCACTATGTAAACATGAACAAAGATGCAATCTGGTGTATCCGACCCACAAACAATACCCAAGAGTCTCAAAGAAGAATCAACAGGACACAGAACTGAAAGGCTGACTCCAGACTGAGAACCCACAAGCCAGAGCCTTTCTCACACAGACAATACAACAAAAATGATCTCTTATATTCCACAAAAATACCTGTAAAAGTTCAATGTCGATTACATAGAAGAGACTAAACATTATTAGGAATCACAATATCTTTTGATGACTTTACATTAGTGTTGACTTTCTTAGTTACCTTGAGCACTGGTTAAGGTTAAAAGTTGAATTCTATATTTTAATTACTTCTCATTTCTATCTCTACTGGGTATCCTCGGAATGTTCTCTGTGGTTTTGTTCCTATTTTGGGGTGGGAATGGAAATTTTTTTATAAGCAAACTTCTAAACATTCATGTGCGATGGGGTTTGATGTTTTGCATTTCATAAATAAAAATAAAGTAAAAAAAAAGTGAAGGGGTCACGTGATGCCTGCTACTTAAGAGGCAGCTGGAGAGAGAGCAGCTCCTCCAATACCCGCAGAAATCTGCTTTTAAAATCAAAATCCCTGGGATTTAGGCATCAACTAATATAAGATAAACTTTTACCTATCCTTCAGGACCATATTGTGAAGTTTAAAGGGTCAGAGGATTGCGGTATGCCCACCAGGGCCCAAAGGAAATTGAGGACCCCGCAGCAGATAAGCCCTGGCAAGATGGCGGAGCCTCAGCAAATGGAGAGTCAAACCCCGATTCTGTTGCAGACAGCTGAATGGGCGCAAGAGATTTCTAAATCAGTATCGGCAGCGCTGGAAGATCGCCTGAATAAACTTCAATTGGCAGTGGATGAGATTAATGAAAAGTTTGATACTCATTCGCGAAGGCTTACAGACGTGGAGCAGCAGGTGTCAGCAGGAGAGGATGAGGCACGCGCCATGGCGTCTCAAATAGCTGTGTTGAAGAAGGCGGCAGGAGAGTTACAGGACCGCATTGAAGAGAAGGAAAACCGGAGTAGGAGAAACAATCTAAAAGTGGTCAGCCTTCCAGAATCAATATCGGATGCGAATTTATACCAGTTTTTTGAATCATGGTTGCCAGATAATCTGGGTCTGGAGAAGGGTCGGAGCGTTTTTTGCTGTGATCGTGCTCACCGAGTTGGAGCTAAAGGTGAACCAAATACCAAGCCCAGAACAGCCATTGCTCACTTCATTAACTGGAGAGCGAAAGAAAGAGTGCTAAAGGCGTTCAGGGCCAAGGAGAGTTTGAAATACGAGGGACAGCGTTTGCTTTTATTTAATGATTACTCTGCGAATGTAGCTGGGCAGAGACGAGCTATGGCACCCACATGTACAGTGCTCCACAGAAAGGGGGTGCGATTTGCCTTATTATATCCTGCGAAACTACGCATCTGGCAAGGGGGAAAATTGTTGATTGTCCAAGATGTTGAGGAAGCTAAAGCCTTTCTGGGGCAGCGCAATAAAATTGGCCAAGAGGATCGGATGAGGGAGGTCCCCTAAACTGAAATCGGTGCGGACAGCGGCTAAGACTTGGGTAGGGGCATCAGTCCCGATATCAAAGTGGATTTACTTCATGTAATTATTACCCCGAACGTCGGTGTGATGAGGGATTCACATTTGTGGACAGGGGATTTTTCAACTGAGTTGATTAAGTAGTAACGAGAGGAGGTTCTGGAGGGAAGCAGGGAGGGCTGTTTTTTGGGAGTTTTTGTTCTGAAATGTCTTCCCTTCCCACAAGTTCTGTGAGTTAAATGAAAATTTTGTAGTTTCTGTTAAACATTTCTATTGTTTTTCTCTTCTCTCTGAAACTGGTTTAGGGATCTTGATAAATAGGATATGTAGGGAAGGTGGGGTTGGAGGGGGGGCTCTATGGCTGGGTTTTTCTAGTAGGAGAAGGATGTAGAAGGTCATGGGGGACGGGGAGGGTTTTGAGCAGAGTGGTGGGGGAGTGGGTGCAGTGTGTGTGGGTGTGTATGTGGTGGGGGGGCAGGGTTTTGGAAGGGGAGGGGAGAGGATGGTTCGGAGTGTTTGGGCAATGGGCAGGGTTTCAAGATGGGCAGAATCTGGAGGACAGTGTGTATTCTTCGTTATTTATCAGGTGGTCGCTTCACTTAGAGCTGTGCTTGAAGACCTGGGAGACCCAGTTATTCATTAAACATTTGGTCATTTCTGGTTATATGAGCAGGAATTTATAAATACTGTCTCTTAATGTTGATGGCATACATTCACCCATTAAGAGGACTAAGCTTTTGTTCTGGCTAAAAAAGGAGGGGGCTGATATAGCGTTTTTACAGGAAACCCATCTATCCCACACGGAACATCGGAAGTTGAAACAGGGCTGGGTAGGGGAAGTGGTATATTCTTCGTACAATAGTAGACAAAGAGGAGTGGCTATACTGATTCATAAGCAATTGCCATTTCACATACACAAACTTATTCAAGATAGGGAAGGCCGGTTTGTCATTCTCTTGGGGGAACTTTGGGGCCGTCTTCTTCTTTTGTGTAATATCTATGGCCCGAATGTCTACTCGCACAAATTTGTTTCGGAACTAGTAGCTAAAGTGACACCCTACTCTATCAATTGGTGTTGGGGGGGGGGGGACTGTAACACGATAGCCGATCCATTGGTAGATTGTAACCCCCCTAAACCACGTATGGGGTATGCAGAATCACGGGGAGTTAATCTTCTGATTTCCAGGCTGGGAGTGATTGATGCGTGGAGGATTTTTCACCCTCATGACAGGGAGTTCACATTCTTTTCGCACCCTCATAATATATACACAAGGTTAGATTATTTACTACTGGCTCAGCCTTTATTCTCACAAGCAATGGAGGCTAAAATTCTGGATGTTTTTTCTGACCACTCTGCAGTTACAGTCACCATGTCCTTTACTGAAAATATAGGAGACAGGGTGTGGAAATTTTCTCCATCCTTATATAATGATAAGGCCTTTCACGTTTATCTGAGATAGAAATGGATGGAATATCACGTTGGGTCAGACGTTAGACCAGTTACTTACTGGGAAGTGTCCAAGGCAGTGGTGAGAGGTCATATAATAGCATATACATCATCTCAGAGAAAGAGGAGAGAGGCTGAGCTTCCGAGTCTTTCAAAGGAATACCAGCAGATTCGCAGGCAACATGTGCTTTAAATTAGTGCTGAGGTTAAAAGTCAGCTGGTGCAGATCAGGAGGAGAGTTGACACACTTCTGGAACAGAGGGCAGAACGAGATACTTACTTTCAGAAATTTAAATTAAGTGGGGTAGTAAAGCGGGGAAATTGTTGGCTAATTTAGTGAGACCGTCATGAAAGTGGCAGGTTATTACCGCTATAAAGGATAATAGTGGACGGGTATATACATCAGAGGCACAGATTCGGGATCAATTTGTAAAGTTCTATGGCTCTTTATATCAGGCAAAGGACTTTAGCCAGGACGATTGTGAGGCTTTTTTTTCAGGACATTGAGGTACCGACCCTTACGGATGATCAAAAGAACAGCTTAAATGCCCCTAATCAGTGGACAGGAAATTAGAATAGGTATTAAGTCTTTGAAACTCACTAAGGCCGCGGGACCTGATGGGTTTGGCCCAGAATATTTCCGTATACTGTCAGATTTAATTCTGGAACCTTTGGGAGCTATGTATAATGGGATTGGGCAGGAGGGAGTATGATTATACCAGAATTTGGCTCACATTGTTTTAATACCGAAACCAGGGAAGGATGCCATGCAAGTGGATTCGTATCGTCCTATTTCACTTTTGAACCAAGATATCAAGCTGATGGCGGCTATTCTTGCTCGCCGATTGAATAGAGTAATGCCTACCTTGGTCCATGGAGATCAGGTGGGGTTTGTCCCCAGGCAATATGCCTCCATGAATCTTATTAGGGCTTTATTGGTGATTCATGAACATAGAGGGAGGGGGGTCTGGGGGCTATCGTGGGGTTAGACATGGAAAAAGCATTTGATAGTATCTCCTGGCAATATTTGTTTCGGGCATTGCAAAGGTTTGGCCTTAGGGGGACTTTTGTTGAGTGGGTCTCTGCTCTGTATACCTCATCTAAAGCACAACTGCTAATCAACGGGAACCTTACGGAGGTTTTTTCATTACAGAGGGGCACACACCAGGGGTGCCCTCTATCCCCACTCCTTTTTTTGTTAGCTATTGAACCCTTAGATATTGATTCAGAGTAGCAATAAAATACAGGGTGTGGTTGTGGGGAACAGGGAGGCTCGCATTAATCTCTTTGCAGATGATATACTGCTCTATCTATCCCAGGCACCCAGAGACCTCACAAGGGCACTTGAAATAGTGGAATCCTTTGGAGCTTTATCGGGCTTAAGTGTCAACTGCACTAAGTCAGAGCTGTTGCCCCTGGCAGGGGATGCTGTGGTTTCTCAACTTTCGGGTTTGTCTATCCCTCCCGCTAGGGGTCCAATGCGTTATTTGGGGGGGTTTCTTAGTACGCACCCAACTGTTTTTTAGAAACGAAATGTACTTGAGCCACTGGCAAAGATAAAGCACCTTTGTGAGACGTGGAAAGACCTGCCTCTGTCATTGAGGGAAGAGTAGCCCTGGTGAAGATGGTTCTGCTCCCTAAGATTTTGCATCCCTTACAGGCAACACCTATTTGGTTGTTGCAGAGGGATGAACGGTTTTTTCGTTCTCTTATATGCTATTTGGCATCGTAAGGTGGTGAGGATAGGGCACCAAAGATTAGTTCATAGTAAGGAGTTAGGGGGTCTGAATTTGCCTGACCTCTGATTGTATAATATAGCTGCGCTCATGAGGTTTATTATGAAGGGATTACGGGGGTGCACCGTTTCTCTCCGCCAGGGTGGATGGAGGAGTGGGGACACCCATATTCTGTCATAAATCTGGTCCACATGTCCCCTACTAAGCAGTCTCATGTAGCATCTAAGTTGGGGTTTCTCAGACCTCTGAGAAAAGCGGCGGCGGCTAAGGAAGCGCACAGAATGTTGGGTATTATTAGGAAAGGGATGGAAAACAAACACGAGGATGTTATAATGCTGTTGTATCGCTCCATGGTGCGACCACACCTCAAATATTGTGTCCAATTCTGGTCGCCGCATCTCAAAAAGATATAAAGGAATTGGAGAAGGTGCAGAGAAGGGCGACGAAAATGATAAAAAGGCTGGAACGACTTCCCTATGAGGAAAGGCTGAGAAGGTTAGGGCTCTTCAGCTTGGAGAAAAGGCAGCTGAG
Organism: Microcaecilia unicolor; assembly: GCF_901765095.1. Classification (NCBI taxonomy): domain Eukaryota; kingdom Metazoa; phylum Chordata; class Amphibia; order Gymnophiona; family Siphonopidae; genus Microcaecilia; species Microcaecilia unicolor. The sequence continues at coordinate 112,502,646 of NC_044041.1, forward strand.
GGGTGATATGATAGAAGTCTACAAGATAATGAGCGGAGTAGAGCAGACAGATGTGAAGCATTTGTTTACACTTCCAAACAACAATAGAACCAGGGGACACAAGATGAAGCTAGAATATGGTAGATTTAAAACAAACAGGAGAAAGTTTTTCTTTACTCAGTGTGTAGTTGGACTATGGAACTTGTTGCCGGATAAAGTAGTGACAGCAGCTGGCCTTACAGAGTTTAAAGGGGGTTTGGACAGATTCCTGGAAACAGGGGCAAGTTACTGTTAGTGCTCCTATAATGTCCTATAATGAATTAAGCTTGATGATATGTCGTGATGTGTTGTTTTTCTCTTTTTTCTGCTCTATGTGACGTTTGGTTATACAAAAAAAAGTGAATTACAATATTCAATCCTAACATAATTGAGTTTTAAGGTTTATGTAATAATTTTAAGACACTTCTGTGATCCCTAGTAAAAAAAAAAAACAACTTATTAAACAGAAAGTCTTCACCTTCTTCTAAACATGCAGACTCATTTTCAAAGCACACAGACTTACAAAGCTTAATTACTGTAATGTGCTTTATACTAGACTAGTAAAAAAGCCCCGTTTCTGATGCAAATGAAATGGGGGGCTAGCAAGGTTTTCTTCTGTGTGCATGTGGGAGTGTGTGTGTCCCTGCCCTCTGCCCTCTCTCCCTTCCCCAGTGCTGTCTGTCCTCTCTGTCTCCTCCCCCCTCGGAGTTGAGTCCTTCAGTGTTGTTTCCTGCTGCTGTGCTGTGTTTATGTTACAGAGATAGTGAGGGCTTCTGCCCTCTCTCCCCTCCCCCCTCTGAGTCCTTCACTGTTACAAAGAGAGCGATTTGATTTCGTGCTTTGCTGTGTTTTCCTTCACTGTTTGTGTTACAGAGAGAGCGAGGGTGGGGCAGACACTCATGGGGAAACCGGATATCTCTCCCCCTTCACACTTCCAGCTGGAGGCTTCATTTAGAACGTTGGTGGTGCCTTTTACATATAGAGATGTTCCCAATCATCTTTAAAATGTTTGCAAATTTTGCAGAATGCGGCTGCAAAACTGATTTGTGGAAGACATAACCAATCATGTTACCCCTCTATTGAGATCCCTTCATTGGCTTCCTATTGAAGCATGGTGTAAATTCAAGCTTTGTGTTCTTATTCATAAATTGCTTTATGGGTTTGTCCCAGAATATTTAATGGACTTATTCGCTGTGGGAACATCAGTTCGTTCCCTTAGATCTGAGAACCATTGTTTGTTGCAATTTCCATCTGTGAAAAATGTGAAATATAAGACTTAACATAATTCTAGATTTGTATATTGTTCAGTACAATGCTGGAACTCTCTTCCATTGGAGCTGAGATTACTAGATTCTTATTTAAGATTTTCTGAACGATTACAGGCACATTTAGTTTTTATTTACTTAATGTAGTTTATACTTTTTTTTTAATGTACTGACATAATTTGGTGGTTTATACTATAACTGTATATTTTTTATACTTTTTCTAGTGATGGTCTAGTTTTATTTAGATTGCAATCCGCATTGATCCTTGTTGGGTACATAGCAGAATATAAATTTTATTGTATTGCATTGTATTGTAACTTTATAAGTCTATGTGCTTTGAAAATGAGCTCCATAATTTCCAGTTTCTCTAATATAGATGAGAAGTGTTCCGAAACGTGGCTACCTGAGAAGAGAAAGACATTCAAATAACTGTTTATAACCTACTCCATTTGGTGTTGGAAAATGGAACAAAAATCAGTTCCGCAGTTTTTTAGTCTTATATAAGCAGGAGCTAAACTTACCATGAGGCGTATTTTCAAAGCACTTACAAAGTTACATACAGGCTCATTTTCGAAAGAGGACGTTCATCTTTCGACATAAATCGGAAGATGGACGTCCATCTCCCAGAGACGTCCAAATCCGTATAATCGAAACCCGATTTTGGACGTCTCCAACTGCAGTCCATAGCAAGGATGTCCAAATTTCAAGGGAGCATGAGAAAAGGCTAGCAAAGGCGGGGCTTGGGCATGCCTAACACTTGGACGTCTATGACCCATAATCAAAAAAAGCAAAGATGTCCATGACGAACACTTGGACATTTTCACCCGGACGTGTTTTTTTTACGAATAAGGCAGAAAAAGGTGCTCAAAATGACCAGATGACCACCGGAAGGAATCGGGGATGACCTCCCGTTACTCCCCCACTGGTCACTAACCCCCTCCCACCCTCAAAAAAACATCTTTAAAAATATTTTGTGCCAGCCTCAGATGTCATACTCAGGTCCATGACGGCGCATGAAGGTCCCAGGAGCAGTTTTAGTGGGTACTGCAGTGCACTTCAGACAGGCGGACCCAGGCCCATACCCCCCGACCTGTTACATTTGTGGAGGAAACAGCAAGCTCTCCAAAGCCCACCACAAACCCACTGTACCCACATATAGGTGCCTCCCTTCACCCGTAAGGGCTATGGTAGTGGTGTACAGTTGTGGGTAGTGGGTTTTGGGGGGGGCTCAGCACACAAGGTAAGGGAGCTGTGTTCCTGGCAGCATTTTATGAAGTCCACTGCAGTGCCCCCTAGGGTGCCTGGTTGGTGTCCTAGCATGTCAGGGGGACCAGTGCACAAATGCTGGCTCCTCCCATGTCCAAATGGCTTGCATTTGGACGTTTTTGATTGGACGTATTTGGTTTCGAAAATCGCCAAAAGTCAAAGACGTCCAAATTTAAGGATGTCCTTGGATTTGGACGTCTTTGACGGTATTTTCGAAATGAAAGATGGACGTCCATCTTGTTTTGAAAATAGGGTTTTCCCCGCCCCCAGATCTGGACGTTTTACAAAGATGTCCAAATCCAAACATAGACGTTTCTTTCGAAAATGCCCCTCATAGTAACCTATGGAACTTTCTAAATCTAAGTGCTTTGAGAATGAGCCCCCATGTGTATCATACATAAAGGAGCTTCACCATACAACATTTTAAAACCGATGTTCTTTTCTTTATGGAAAAGGTGGTGAATTCATGGAACAGCCTCCCAGTGGACGTGGTGGACATGACAATAGTATCAGAATTCAAGAAAACTTGGGACAAGTACATAGGATCTCTAAGGGCACCTAACCACTATTCAAGAAATCCAGACTACCCCAACTTGTCATTTTGTCCTTTAGATTGTAAGCTCCTTTGAGCAGGGACTGCCCCCCATTTTTTGTTAAATTGTACAGTGCTGCGTAACCCTAGTAGCGCTATAGAAATGTCAAGTAGTAGTAGTAGTAGATGGTATGAACGTGCAGACTGGATAGGCCACATAGTCTTTATCTGTCTTCATTTTTTCTATGCTTTTATTTACATTTTAAAAAGGGCCTCTAAAGGAAACCAATACAACTTATTCAAGAGATAAGAGAAAATTATGTCTTTCCTGATATTTTTTTCCTTTAGTCCTACCAGACCAGTTCAGACTAATGAGTTAGTCCATCTACCTTCCACTGGTAGATGGATATAACCCATTAGCCTGGAATGGTCTATTAGAGATGACAAGGCAGGGTTGATTAGAATCTGCAAAGACAGGACACTCATTTGGCTAAGTCCCCAAGAATTCTCACCTTTCCTTGCTACTTGTACTGGGGACCCATGGCTGCACCCGTTTGAGATTAGGGAAAAATGAGACTCCCCTGATTGCGCCATACACAGCAGCTTTGCCATTTCCAACCGACACCTGACCAGAAAGAAGAGACCACATGAACACCATTCCCAATAGAATGATCGCAGCATTAGAATTCATCACACTGTAAGTCCATCCTCTCATCTTCAGGCCACCTTACCAGGTCAACAATGTAAAAAATTAAACAGCAGCTGGTACCTGTTCAGCTCCTGGGCCAGCTCTTTGATCTGCTTCTGGGCCGAGCCCAGTTGCTCCCGCAGGCAGCACACCTGGGCATCCTTCACCTGTAAGTCTAAGGCCAGTCGCTGCCGGATGTTCTCCGCCCTGCTGTTGGCTTCTGCCAGTTTCGGCTTCTCTCTCCTCTGCTCATCACCAAGGAAAAGAATTTCAACACAGACTTTGAGACTGATGCTCTCCAATGTGGTCTGCTAGATAAATATCACAGCATCCAGCGTATTTAGGTCTTCAGTGGGGACTGATATTGATAGGGAGATAACCGGGTAGGAAAGGACCAAACTCAGATATTCAGTGGCACATGTCTGGATACAAGAGTCTGGGGGCGGAGTCTGGGTGGAGCCAGGAGTTACCATGTTTACAGCAATATTCAGTCCGCTAACCGGGTGACTTCCTGGATAAAATTAGGACAGCAAAAAAAGCTGTCCTAACTTTGGGGTCCTTTTACTAAGCTGCGATAAAAAGTGGCCTTAGTGCACCCTTATGCGTGTCTTTCACGCACACAAAGGCCATTTTTACCACAGCCAGAAAAATAGCATTTTTTCCTAATTTTATATAAATGGCCATGTACCAACGTTGCCATTAACATGCGGCCATTTTGTAAAATTACCACATGTGTGCTTACCGCCACCCATTTTGTAGGCAGTAAGGGCTGATGCAGCATCTGTGTATCAGTTAATAATGTAGCTGTGCTAACTAGTTAGCTCAGGAACGTCCACTTTCTGCCCCTGACAGTCACAAAAAAAAAAAAAATTAGAAAAATATTTTAGCATGTGATTACCACATTCATACTTGGCAGTTACCCACTGTATGCCATTGTAAGCTGTGTTAGGCAGGCATTAGTGTCTAACACAGCTTAATAAAAGGGCCCTTTATTTGGGTAGTTATCTAGGTTCCATGTTGAGTCTAGTTGCTTCAGTTACCTCGTTTACTGACTGATAGTAATATGGACTTTTTTTATTTGTACATTTTATGAATAAATTGAAGTGATATTTTTCAACTTCTTGGACACTTTGGCCTCCTTACTTTGACCTTCTTTTTACCGGGCTGAATATCACCAGTAACCAGATAAATGTCGGGGGCTGCACTTTACCTGAATATTCAGCGCTGGTATCTGGCTACATCCCAGCACTGACTATCCAGGTACAAAAAGCCCACAATTGCCGGTGTTCACAAAAAACACTGACTACTGTGGGCTGAGTTTTGCTCCCATTCAATTTAAGTGAAAGAAGTTCAGGAATTACTTCTGAAAAATATCACTAGGTATAGTATAAATGCTCTATAATTCTTACCCAAAGTCTCTGTTGATCAATCCCTTCTTTGATAGGACTTGTACTCTCGAGAGACAATAAGGTATGGTTAGGGTGGAGGAGTAACATGAATTAGTGTCACCTTCTTTTTAACTAAATATCGTCATGAGTGCTATTAACAAGAAAGGAAAGTAATAGAAATCCTTCCCCAACAGCCTGGTGTCACGCTTCTCCTGGAAGCACTGGGTTGTGAGCCCTTGGACCCCTGCCGTGGAGCGGCAGTGGCAGGCAAAATCACCTCCAAACCAGAGACAAGGCAAAACAGGACTAGAACCCTGGACTGGAGTACTGAACTGGAACACACTGGACTGGAACGCACCAGACTGGTACGCACTGGACTGGAACCCACTGGACTGGTACACACGGGACTGAACCTAGGCTTCATCTACACTTAGCCGCCGTTCCCCGGAGGCTGAGCCCCCCGGGTGCAGGCAGCCAGCAGGGCTTGGAGGAAAACTGGTTCTGGAACTAGCAGGCAGGAACACCAGGAATCAGGATTCAGAAGTGCCCACAGGCACCTAGACAAAAGCAAGGCAGACAGGGGTGCAGGGCTATGGCTGGAGCTCCAGTAGCTGAGAAATACAGGCAGAGGACAGGACTATGGCTGAAGCTCCAGTAGCTAGAAATACAGGCAGGGAGCAGGGCTATGGCTGGAGCTCCAGTAGCTGAGAAATACAGGCAGAGGACAGGACTAGGGCTGAAGCTCCAGTAGCTGAGAAATACAGGCAGGGAGCAGGGCTATGGCTGGAGCTCCAGCAGCTAGAAATACAGGCAGGGAGCAGGGCTATGGCTGGAGCTCCAGTAGCTGAGAAATACAGGCAGGGAGCAGGGCTATGGCTGGAGCTCCAGTAGCTGAGAAATATAGGCAGGAAGCAGAGCAATACTGAAAGCTGCCAAGTAGCCACTAAGAAAGAAACCCAAGACAGGAATACAGACCACAGACAAGACTAGGAAAAGCAGTAGAACCAAAACTAGCTACACACAGACTCACTAGAATAAGCTACACACAAGCTAACAAGAATAAGCTATACACAAACTAACTAGACACAAGCAAGAAACTCAGACCAAAACTGGACTAGGCTGAAGTGCACAAAGCACTCTAACATACCAGGGACCTTAGACGATGCAAAGGCAAACACAGAAGTCTCTAGGTGATTAATAAAGCCCATCAACACCTGAGGCTCAGCTGCAGCAATCTATAGGCAGCCACGGGTGCTGTCCAGGCACAAACCAAGAAGCAGGCAGAAAGCATACTGAAGCATAGAGAGACTCAGCATACACAGGTGGAGTAATTAGAGCCATGCTGGAAGCAGCCAGCACACAGAGAAAGAGGCAGAGCTAACTCAGGCAACACTCACAGGTGCAGTATAGTGGAGTAATTAAAGCCATGCTGGAAGCAGCCAGCACACAGAGACAGAACTAACTCAGAAAGGACAGACAGAAGCCAGCTCAGAAGCTGACCCCCAGAAATAAGGTAAGTCTGAGAGGGGTCACGACCACAGACGTGACACCTGGGAAGAATCATCTACCTTCTGCTTTTCTTTAAATAGTGTGCTCTCAGGCAAGGCCAGTTTCTGCTGCCTCTCCAGCAGCTTTTCATCGTCCTGGATCTTCTGAAATGTCCAGTTAGGAGTTCCAACTTCTGCCATCCAGCTAGCAGATGTCACCTGCCCTTTCAGGATCTTTCTTCAGGGGAAAACACAAACAAGAGAAGTCAGTGTGTTCTGATGCTACGGGTTTTTGACTCTTTTCATTGTAACATCTCCTACCCCAGGGAACGAAGACACCACAAATAAGTACATAAGTATTGCCATACTGGGACAGACCAAAGGTCCATCAAGCTCAGCATCCTGTTTCCAACAGTGGCCAATCCAGGTCACAAATACCTGGCAAGATCCCAAAAAAGTACTAAACATTTTATACTGCTTATCCCAGAAATAGTGGATTTTCCCCAAGTCCAATTTAATAATGGTCTATGGACTTTTCCTTTAGGAAGCCGTCCAAACCTTTTTTAAACTCTAAGCTAACATTCTCCGGCAACAAATTCCAGAGTTTAATTACATAAATGAGAAGATCTGAATGATGTTCCGGAAGGCACTTTAAAGTCAGCCTGTAGAGGCAGAAGTTACCCTATGGCCTTTTGCACAAGATTTCAGCTGTCCAAGTTTTCACAGTAAGATTTTTCTCTCTTTTAGAAGTTGCAGGAAATCAACATCTTGGGCAGAGAAGGCACTGTTCATTAGCATGCAAGTGAAGTCTGCCAAGCAGGATGTTTACACTTTTCTTTGCTAAAAACTGTAGATCCGAGCCTTGGCTGGTGAAGAGGAAGAAAAGATGAAAGTCTTCTTCCACTGATGCTCTCTGTGACCTGAGGCTGGTGTATAAATCAAAGTTTACTCGTTATTAATAAGGTTGTCAAGGTTCATTGAAGCTGACACTTATTGAATTAGGCCCCAGCCCAGCAGTCTCAAATTGTAAAGCCAGCTGGAGCAATCAACACACATTCCTCATGCCCTGCCCTCTCCTGGCTTCCATACAGGAGGCAGGGCTTTGGAAGGAAATGGCCTACTGGTTGGAGCAATAGGCCAAAAACCAGGGAAGTCAGGCTTCACATCCCTGTTGGCAGGGTTGTGGTTTGTCAGGTACTTATCGCCAATGTGGTGGACATGTAGTTTGGTTCAGCCCTTCTGGGAGAGGGAGAGGGTCTATTTTTTATTTATTTTTTAATCTCAACTGTTTCAACACTCTACCTCCCCCTCACTGGAGACTGCTTTGTAAAATCTTCCAGTGCCTGGCTTAGATGAAGGGGAAATCGTTTTATTTAGACTGAGTGTGGTGACAGAGCAGCTGACTCTCGCCTTGACTTGGAAGTAGCCCATAACCCCAGATTGGACAGGAGTGGTTACCAGATTGGATGCTTGGTGTGAGATGTATCGTTTGACTGCATGTAAATATCATAAAGTGTGCCTCTTTGAACGGAGGTGGAGACGTTTTCAGAATTGGAAGCTTGAGTATCGTAGTTAAGAGGTGGGGGGTGGTGGGGGCAGTTTGAGCTATTGGACTGTTCTGCTGGGATGGGATGCATTGAAGAGTCAGCATGCACCCACTAGTTGTTTCAGAGTTGAAGCCTTTGTGTTACGTGGGTTGGGTGGGGGTTACTTCCTCAGTGTTTTGTGTATTGTATTGTTTGCATGAACAAAACCAAAATAAAGTCAATAAAGTGTGAGTTAAAAACAAAAAGGAAGGGAAGGAGAGATGCTGAGAGTCTTCATCTGGTGGGACTTGTGGATCCCTGCTAGCCACATCACAGCTGTGCCACTACTGGGTGGGCCTGTGCCCACCTGTGGCTATGTCACTGGATTTTACACCAATTTTCAAAGCGAAAATCTTCTCTTTAACGAATGACTAGGAAAAGTATACACCCGCTCGCCACACAAATACGTTTTTCATTTAAAATTATACAAGTGCTTACATACATTCCCTGCTCCAATCCCACCCACAGAAACAACTACTCTCTTTGAAGGTAAAATTACTTGAGTAGCAGCGCCATGAGAGTCTGGATAAAGGATGAGTTTTCAAAAAGTTCACTGCTGCGCATATATCGCTGTTTTACACAGGAAATGCTGCTGAAAATTAGCCCCCTAATATTCAGCCCGTGGAGGTCAGTGAATTTAAAGGTGCTGCAGGCTGAATCTGATATGGATATTCAGTACCCAGGCACTGGCATTGAGTGTCTGGGTCTTTGGTGGCTGCCATAAGTTAGCCGGGTGCAGGCCGACATTCAGACTGGTGTCCAGATAACTGCCATAACTTTATCCGGGCATTTACCTGGTTAGTGGTCAGAAAATTGCCACTAACCTATTAAGTCCCCTCTCTGCCCCAACCACCCCAGCACTAAGTACACAGTGCCAACACAGTCTGTACCACTAATTTAGTGGCACCAATCAGTTAAGAGCTGAGGCGCCCCGGCACTAATTGGTTAACAGCCTTCCTACTCAGTTAAAACCTGCTGAACATCTACCCCTATGCTCCTGGTAAGCTTATGTTCACAGGGTAGGGGAGCGTCTGGGAGTAAGGGCTACATTGGGATACAGAGGAAGGAGAAATATGCCATCGTACCATGCTAAATGTGCATGTCACAACTTGTTTTATTTAAAGAGTCTGAAACCTTCTCTCTCAGGCCACCTGAACTACAATTAACAATCACATTCCAGAGCAAACACAAACTACAAAATTAGAACAAGCACCTTCCGGCTAAATAAAACAGAAGAATTCAAACAGCCAAAATGTCAAAAGTTCCAATCAATTCTACCTTTATTCCAGTCCGGGCAGCTAGACCAGTGTTAGAATGTTGCTGGACTGCATTCTACCAACCCACTCCAACAGGCAAAGAACGAGGACCAATCCCACCCCAACTGAAAAGGGCAGCACATGGGGTGAGAGAGATATGTGGGCTTGCCATAGAGGTGAGTCTGAAAAATCTGCAGGACGACCTTGTAAACTAAATGATGGGGCAGCGGAAGCTAATGGGCTGCTTTTAAAAGAGGGGTGACATGGTCAAATTTCTTTTTTTCCAGTATTAAGTTTAATGGCTGTTTTCTGCTATCGCTTGATCTGAGGCCCATATAACGTGAGATACAGTAGTCGAGCTTGTTAATGACATAAGAGTGAATAAGAATATTTAATGCTGGTAGACTGATAAGGAAGCGGATGGAACGGATTTACCTCAGCCTATAAAAACAAGTCTTAACAACAGTAGATATTAGACGCTGAAAGGAAAGTGATTCGTCTAATATAACACCTAGGATTTCTGTATTTGGTTGTTGGGGAATGGGGGCAGAGCCATGAATGATGGGTTGAGAAAGAGTATCATTGGGAAAGTTTGTGAAAAGAACGCATCTAGATTTGCCAGGGTTAAGGACCAATTTGTTGTGTTGTAACCATTGGTTATCTATGTTAGGTTACAATTAATATTATAAATCATTTGAGTGTCAGTAAAATCTATGGTATGTAATAATTGGATGCCATCTGCATACACATAGGCTGTAAAGCTTAATGATTGGGAAAGAGTAAGAAGTAACACTAGAAAGATGTTAAACAGCATGGGAGATAAAATTGATTCCTGTGGGACTCAAGAGGTTAGGGAGAATGGTGCCAATGTGTTATTCTGGAAGTTAACTATATATGACCTATTGGAAAGGTAAGATCTGAACCAAGTCCTAGGTCGAGTATTCCTATTTGATGAAACCTGTCCAAAAGTAGAGTGTGATTAACCAGATCAAAAGCTGCAGAGAGGTCAAGTGTAAGTAGTATGATTGAGCCATTTTGGTCCAAATGGCAATGTATGTATGAGGTGATACCAAGCAAAGCAGTCTCAGTACCATGATGTAGCCTAAATCCAGTTTGGTTAGGGTGTAGTGCATTTGTTTTGGAGAGAAAATCTTAGAGCTGTGAGAGAAAAACTTTTTCTGTAATTTTGATGACAAATGGGAAATTGCCAATGAAGTGGTAATTGCATTCATCTAAAATAGATTTAGCAAAATCTTTGATCTTAGGCTGCAAGATAGCCAGCTTCCAAGCTTCTGGCACCTGTCCAGAAGAAAAGAAGTGGAGAAAATTATGTGCAGAACAAATGGAATAAGCTCTTTAATATCTGATGCGATATTAAAAGAGGCGAGTAAACTAGTTGTTAGGAAGAAAACAGGGGTTGATTGAGTTTCCTTACTATTGGAGGCTGTCAGAAAGTTAGTAATCAAGGTTGAAATTTTGTTCTGACTAGTTGGGAGCAAGATGGAGTCGACTGGTGGATGGTTTGGTATAGTTAGCAATTTTAGAGTCTGAAAGAGGACTGTGGTGTTGGGACCTTTTCTTTTTGAGAGGAATAGAAGTTCTTTTTTGCAGAGAGTAGTGGTAGTTTATACGAGTGTGCTATATCTTTCTAAATAGGGTAATTGGAGAACACCAACATCTCCAAATGTGCTCGGCTTGTCCAACCTGATGTTTTAGTATATGAAACTGCTGGGTATACCAGGGTTCTATCTGTCGATTAAGTTGTTTTGACAGTGGAGTGGAGGAGTGGCCTAGTGGTTAGGATGGTGGACTTTGGTCCTGAGGAACTGAGTTCAATTCCCAGCACAGGCAGCTCCTTGTGACTCTGGGCAAGTCACTTGCCTGCTGCATTGAGCCTGCCATGAGTGGGAAAGCGCGGGGTACAAATGTAATAAAAATAAATAAAATATGTACAGTTAATGGGGCTAGTTTCAAAAGAGGTTTGAAGCGACTCATTGGATTCCAGGGTTCTGTCCTTTCCTGGTTCTCTTCCTACCTCTCCCTCCGCACCTTTAGTGTTCACTCTGGTGGATCCTCTTCTACTTCTATCCCTCTGCCTGTCGGCGTACCTCAGGGTTCTGTTCTTGGTCCCCTCCTCTTTTCTATCTACACTTCTTCCCTTGGTTCATTAATCTCATCCTATGGCTTTTCCTACCATCTCTATGCTGATGATTCCCAAATCTACCTTTCTACCCCTGATATCTCACCTTGCATCCAAACCAAAGTTTCAGCGTGCTTGTCTGACATTGCTGCCTGGATGTCTCAACGCCACCTGAAATTAAATATGACCAAAACCGAGCTTCTCATTTTCCCCCCCAAACCCACCTCCCCGCTCCCCCCGTTTTCTATTTCTGTTGATGGCTCTCTCATTCTCCCTGTCTCCTCAGCTCGAAACCTTGGGGTCATCTTTGACTCTTCTCTCTCCTTCTCTGCTCATATCCAGCAGACCGCCAAGACCTGTCGTTTCTTTCTTTACAACATCCGTAAAATCCGCCCCTTTCTTTCCGAGCACTCTACCAAAACCCTCATCCACACCCTTGTCACCTCTTGTCTAGACTACTGCAATCTGCTTCTTGCTGGCCTCCCACTTAGTCACCTCTCCCCTCTCCAGTCGGTTCAAAACTCTGCTGCCCGTCTCATCTTCCGCCAGGGTCGCTTTACTCATACTACCCCTCTCCTCAAGACCCTTCACTGGCTCCCTATCCGTTTTCGCATCCTGTTCAAACTTCTTCTACTAACCTATAAATGTATTCACTCTGCTGCTCCCCAGTATCTCTCCACACTCGTCCTTCCCTACACCCCTTCCCGTGCACTCCGCTCCATGGATAAATCCTTCTTATCTATTCCCTTCTCCACTACTGCCAACTCCAGACTTCGCGCCTTCTGTCTCACTGCACCCTACGCCTGGAATAAACTTCCTGAGCCCCTATGTCTTGCCCCATCCTTGGCCACCTTTAAATCTAGACTGAAAGCCCACCTCTTTAACATTGCTTTTGACTCGTAACCACTTGTAACCACTCGCCTCCACCTACCCTCCTCTCTTCCTTCCCGTTCACATTAATTGATTTGATTTGCTTACTTTATTTATTTTTTGTCTATTAGATTGTAAGCTCTTTGAGCAGGGACTGTCTTTCTTCTATGTTTGTGCAGCGCTGCGTATGCCTTGTAGCGCTATAGAAATGCTAAATAGTAGTAGTAGTAGTAGTAATTTCAGGTTGGAATCTGACGTTGAAGCTCAAGCTGATGAAACTTACCTAGATTCAAAGAGGAGTTTTCTAATATGGGTTGGGGAGTAAGTTACTGACATCGCTAGTCTTGATCTCATGTGTGATTCGTGCACTGGGGCTAGAAACTGGAGTGGAGCGAGTTATGAGAAAATGATCTGACCATGGAGTGGAAACACAGAAAAAGAGTGCAGCTGTTTTGCTGACAAAGAGAGAGGGAGAGGACTAAGTTTAGAGTATGCCCTGCAGTATGAGTGGGTTGGGTCAAAATATAATGAATCAGAGGAATCCTCTCATGCCTCAAAGGATCTCTATGTAAAGAATCAGGACAAATCTTCTCATACATCAGGGGGTGTCTTTATAATCAACAAGGGATATCCTCTTAAACCTAAGGAGATCTCTTTATAAAATACCCTATAATCACAACATACCATATAATACATTATGAGGCATATTTTCAAAGCACTTTGGGAGGCTAAGTTCCATAGGTTTCTATGGAACTTTGGGAGGCTAAGTGCTTTGAAAATGAGCCTCAATGTATCATATAATCTTAAGGTTCTTTATGTTAATCTAACACCCTTAATACCTTAAGAAGTTTAAACAACACAATAATAACTAAGATGCAGACAGCAGTTCAGCAGCAAGAGGGGTGCTATCCAGTCTTTTACACTGTTACTGTCATGAAACGCCTAGCCACTTGTCTGGGACTACCCCACGGCCACTTAGAAGGTCTATCCCCAGCATAGCACAGGTCTGCCTGCACCTGCCACCTGTGCTCTACACTAGCACCCTCCTCCCACCGACTGGGCGAGTCTCCCGCTCTCAAGGTGTTCCCCAATGACTTCTAGGTTACTGGGGCCACACTCCCAGTGGTCCCACAGTTCCTAGAAAGCATTCACAGACCCGACACACAAACCACCAAGATTCTTAATCCAGAAAACAGAGGAAATAAACTAAAAATGTTTATTGTCATGAAAAATTAGGTGCAATCAGCAAACAAATAACAGGTAACTGAAATAGGATTAATTATAAAACTACCTAAACATTTGTTTAGTATCTAAATAATACCTGGGGAGTTCAGGACATATAGATGCTCACAGGTTATCAAACAGAACTGTTCACAGGGCCTCAACAAAGAGATCTTTCTCTCTCTTCTCCCTGGTTGACTGGGGTAAAAGCCAGTACATCCTAGATGAATTTGAGCTCCTGGGCCAATCAGAGCCCAGAACAGCAAGTTTTCAAAAGTATACTGCATCTTACTTCCTTTCTGTGTTAAGACTAAAGAAAGAACAGACATTTCTCTGTAACAGCTATAAAGTAAGGAAACATCACCTGCTGGCCAACAGGAGAAATACATTTCAAGAATTAAGGCAGTTTTACAGGCTTAAAAATTCACTGATTTGTCAGTTATATATATGACTAACCGTTGAGCCTGTTAAAACGGGCTAGTATGGGTTTTTTCCAAGGCCCCCCCCCCCCCCCCGGAGTCGCTGCCACCCCTCCACCCGGCCCCTCTCTTCGCTATTGAACTTACGTCGCCGAAACGCAGCATGCAGATCAGCAGAGCTCCCGTCTGCCTTCCTTCTCTGCCTGTGTCCCACCCTCGTGTGATGTAACGTCGGCGAGGGTGGGATACAGGCAGGGAAGGAAGGCCAATGGGAGCTCAGCTGATCTGCCTGCTGCGTGTCGGCGATGTAAGTTCAATACCGAAGAGAGTGCTCGGGCCGGGTGGAGTGGGGGCGCTGGCGGCGACTCCGGGTGGGGGGAGCGGTAGCGACGTCGGCGGTTCCATCCCTCCCCTTTGTGCAGTTTCCCTCTCTGTCCCACCCCCGTCATCACGTATTGACGCGGGGGCAGGACAGAGAGGAAAGTCTCTACTGCGCATTTGCGGGTGAGTACAGTCACTCGCCATTTATATGTTTGATTATCTCCTAGTTGGTGATAGGTTACATGTGTGCACGCAATGCAAAGAGCTCCTAGCTCTCAGAGAACAAGTCCATTCTCTTAAGGCTAGAGTAACAGACTCGGGGGGGGGGGGGGCTGAGGGAGACAGAGAGGTACATAGAAAAGGCCTACAGGGACATTGTAAAGAAGTCCCACTTCCAGTCTGGCAGCCCCTGTGCTGCCTTGGAGGAGGGAGGTCTACTAGAAGGAGAGCATAACCCTGGTGAAGCAGGAAGTAATCCTGTAGCCAAGACCTGCCCACCAAGGGATGCAATATCCTCTCACACTGAGGAAAAGGTTAGGACAGCTGTTGTAGTTGGTGATTCGATCATTAGACATGTAGATAGTTGGTAGGTGTGAGGATCGCCTGGTCACTTGTCTGCCTGGTGTGAAGATGGTAGACCTCACTTGTCACCTAGATAAGATTTTAGATAGTGCTGGGGAAGAGACTGCTGTCTTGGAACTCACTGCCAGAGGTTGTGGTAACAGCAGTTAGCATATCTGGTTTTAAAAAAGGGTTGGAGACGTTTCTGGAGGAAATGTCCACAGTCTGTTATTGAGTGGGGGAAGCCACTGCTTGCCCCAGGATTGGCAGTATGGAATGTTGTTATTAATTGGGTTTCTACCAGGTACTTGTGACCTGGATTGGCTACTGTTGTAAGCAGGATACTGGGCTAGATGGACCATTGTTCTGACCCAGTATGGCTATTCTTATGTTCTTATAAATCAATTGTGTGTGTGGGGGGGGGGGGGGGGGAGTCCTCTCATTGTCTCAAGAGATCTCTTTATAATAGACCAGTCTTCCCACATCTCAGGGGATCTCTTTATAATGAACCAGGGAGATCCTGCCATGCCTCAGGAGATCTCTTTATAATGAACTGGGGGAATTCTCTCACACCTCAGGGGTTGACTTTATATTGAATCAAGGGCATCCTCTTATGCCTTAGCAGCTCTCTTCATACTGAGGGGCTGATGTGCAAAACTAATGCCAGCATTAAAAAGCAGTTCGTGCCTGATTTTGCACGCACATTATTGTGCACCGAATACTTAAAGGGCTCGAGTGTGGGTATTAGCATATGCACTAAAGATGGTCAAAAATTGTACTGAAATGTGTTTAAATGGATGTTAATGAGGTCAGTAAGGATTCCTTCCCAATGCACAAATGGAAATGATGACTAACACTGAAAATTTAACGCTAGGTCAGGGGCAGCATAGGTGGTTTTCAAGAGACTTTTTGTCAATTTCCCACATTGAGCTATGGGTTTTGTCTTCTTTTGTAAACAACAAGAAGACCGTGCAAAGTTTAAGCGCTGATAACTGAGAAACAAACATGTGCGCATGTCAGAGCAAAGCTGAAAGTACACATCGGCACCTGTTTATCGCACAGGGCCTCGCGCTCCCAGGGGCACCGAGGCGGCCTTGACATGTCTGCCTCTCTCTCTTTCTCCCCACCTGAAATCGTGTCTCTCCCTCCCTCCCAGATTTGCTAAAGTTGATTCATCCCATTCCCCAAGACCGGCTGTAATTAAGACACACTGCTGTGGCCAGCATCGGGGCCTTTCCTCTGCAGGTCTTGCCTGTGCAGAAAAAGGACAGGAAGTTACCTCAACCACAAGACAGGAACGACAGAAGGAAGGCCCCGACACCAGCCACAGCAGCATGTCTTAATCGCAACTGGCATCAGGGAAGGGGATGAAGCAACTTCAGCAGATTCTTCTGGCTTGGTACCTGTTGCCCCTGAGCCATGGGGACTTTTCTAGGGCTCTCAAGAGGGTTTCAGACTCCTGAGAAGTGGGGGCCGTTTCCCTCTGGGTCCCTGAACTGTTTGCAAGTAGCACCGGACTAGAGAGGACCAGAAACTTCCTGCCATCAGCTGGGCTCTGTCACTAGTGTATACATGCTGCCTTCACACTACCCCCTTCTCGGCACTGCTTGCAATCTTCTGTGGGACTTTTCCAGTGAGTTTGGAATTTTTCTGCTTAGAGCTGGTGCTACTCTGAATGTGAATGTAAAGCCACTGCAGGGATGTAACAATAGAAAAAGAAAGAAACTTCCCTGCTGAGGTTTAGTTTGCTCAGGATTACTGGAAACTGATTTAATTTCCTGTATTTACAGTTTATTAGAATTTCTTTCAGATGTTTCTTTCCCTCGATTTTTCAATTTTTTTTTTGTCTTGAAATAAGTCGTGTTTCTTCTGTTTAAAAGTTCATTCCCGATGCTGGAATGCTATGGGTCACAAACTCGGTACAGACACTGTCAGACCATAAATAGCTGAAATTGTGCTCAGAACAAAGAATGCAATTTTGCAGCCCTCACCATCAACCCAACCTTCTAGCAGTCCTACCACTGGGTTTTGCCTCATCTCGAGTCCATTCCAGGCTGCCCCTCTTTTTCCCCTTCCTTCCCTCCTCTCCCTGCTGGCACCACTCCTCTAACTCTCCAGCCCCTCCACCACTAGTTCTTCACTTGCCACAGCTCAGGGACTTGTATCCCTTTCGGCAGGAAAAAAAATTCTTGGGATTTCCTAAAGTATGTCTTGATAGCGAAGGTAACAACAACAACAAAAAAGACCACCTATTCCTGTAGGAGGAGTAATGACAGTGAAGGAGTTGCATGACAGGAATGTGGAACAGCTCCTTAATACTAGGTTTCCTATGACAGCATTGTGCTTATTTGAATTAGTTTTACTGTACAAGTTTTGCTTGATTTGACTTTACTTGAAATTTCATAAATAAAAAAATGTTAAAACACATCTTGTCAACAAGGGACGGGGCTAGGAGGGGGCAAGGCTAGGTGGGGCAGAGCTAGGTGGGGGCAGAGGACCCCACCAAACTGGTCTGCACAGGGCCTCACAATTGCTAAGACCGGCCCTGTTTCAGTGGCATAGCTACGTGGGGCCACAGGCCCCTGGTTTTGCTGGTGGGGGTTGAGGATCCCCACCAGCTAACAAACTGAGGGGTCCTTTTACAAAGGCGCATTATATGTTACGCACGTGCCGCATGGGACTACTACCAGGCTACTAGGCCTTTCCCCTGGTGGTAATTTTAGATTTGGCACACGCCCATAACACCTGGATGATGTATTTCCTCCCACGTGCGCAGTTTCTGGTGGTAATCGGCAGTTGGTGTGCTCCAACCGGTCACCACGCATGTAGCACATGAGCCCTTACTGACAGATCAATGGGTGGAATTAAGGGCACACTCGCCGGTTTCAGTTTTACCACACGCCCATTTCTGTCCAATTTTTAAAAAAGCCCTTTTTTGGAGACGAGGCAAAAACTGACCCAGCGTGCGCCTAACGCATGCACCAGTGGCGTAGCCAAGGGTGGGCCCAAGCCCACCTACTTTGGGCTAAGGCCCACCCAGTAGCAGCACACCTATGATGTAGATGGCAGGGATCACCAAGCCCCACCAGCTGAAAACTCCCAAAAGCTGTCCCTCCTGCATGCCTTGAACATAGCAGATCTTCGCCTGGTGCGAGCAGCGACACTGGCTCCCCAGCCTACCCTCTGATGTATTTCCAGGGATATTTGAGAGACCATATGGCATGCAGGCGAGAGAGAAAGAGTAGAAATCACTTGTGGGAGAAGGCTGAGTTCTTCTGCCCACCCATCTTGGGCCCAGGCCCACCCAAAATTGGGAGTCTGGAAACGCTCCTGTGGACCATGCACCTTCACTAATGCAGGTCACTTTTTACCCACAGCTTAGTAAAAGGACCCTTAAAAGTAAGCACACGTAACATTTGCATATGATTTCTTCTGATCATTACTTTGCTACATTTCTGCGCTCCATTTGCGTTATACGCTTTTGCGCGCGGCTTTGCGCATCGCCCCTGCCTCAGAAGAAATCCTCCCACATCTCAGGAGGCATTTCATCACACTAAATCAGAAGAAACCACTGATCTCTTGGATTCTTAATACTGAACGAAGGCTCATGTGCATTATAAACTTAAAGTGAAATGTCATACCTGCGATCTCTTGCTATTTTCAGAGAGATTTCTAGATGCAGGAGGAAGCCTCCCCAATAAATCTTCCCTTGTCCGCTAACATATCGGAATGCAAACTAACGCCCCGCCCACTCCAGCTCTCATCTTCTCCAACCTTCATCTGATGATGACAAGCCAGCACCCCCTAAACCCCGCCTCCAATCCAAGGCGCACCTCCCCCAAAACGTCACCACGTGCGCTAAGCAGCGGTCCTTCAAGTCCCGCCTACTCCAACAGGTGAGTCCCTCCAGCAACCATTGACCCGCAAAAGCGTCCTAAGGCAGCACCTTCCCTGTCCTGCCCTCTTTCTTTTTGTGCGTTCCTCCTACCTATCATCACTCGTGCACACGCGGAACCACAGTCCTGCGGCCCACTCCTTTCAAGCGCGTGGAAGCCACCCATACGCCACCTTGAGACGTCTACTTTACCCCAACACGCGCCTCCCTCTATCCATGTTTCCGAAGAGGGTACTGCCTCTTGCCCCGCCCACTTTGTTACTTTAACGTGCGCACCCGCTCCTTTCTTATCTGCCCCTGCGATTGGCCCGCTGCAGCAAAACCCCGCCTTTTCCAGCATACGATTCAACACGTCCCCCAATAGAAAGGTGGAATGTGGGTCACGCCGTAGGCGTTCCTAAAATGTGTAGATAATATTGGTAACACGTGCCTGTTTAAAAGGGTTAGTCTTCGCCAAGGAGGTTGAAGAACACAGGAGACGGGGTTCATTATACGGGCTGAAGTCAGTAGGCGGAGCTTTAATTCACCCAAAACAATAGCAAAAGATGATTAACAATAAATGCTGTTCCATCTATAAAAAGTCTAAAGCTATTCCAGTGGGATAGGCAGTGCCTTAGAAGGTGGAGGAGAAAATATTTTGTTTTTTACTTACTTCAAGCTTTTTAATTTATTTGAAAGTTTCCCATATCCTATATAATAAAACGCACCGCCAACATTCTGAAGCTGACTGCATGGCTGAGGCATTCCTGCTCTCTGTATACATCTCTTGAATTGACATCAGGTACTTCTGGGTTCGTCACAAGCAGAAGTAACCAACCACACAGGTTTCCCGGCTTCAGAATGTTGGAGGTGCATTCTATTAAATAGGATTGGTCAGTTCCTTGAAGCACAGCCAGAGCTCACTGGCTCAGACAGAGAGAGAGAGGGGGGGGGGGGGCCTGACACCAGAGAGGGGGGGAGGTATCTTTGTCACACACACACACACTCTCTCTCACTGTCACACCAGGGGCGTATCTGCGTGGGGCCACAGGGGCCTGGGCCCCCGCAGATTTCGCCCTGGACCCCCCTACCACAAACCCTCTCTACCTCCCCCACCCCTCCCTCCCGCCCGCCACCAACCCGTCGCCGATCTTTGCTGGCGGGGGACCCCAAGCCCCCGCCAGCCGAAGTCCTCTCTTCCATGCAGGATGCAAGTTTCAACGCTTCCTGTTCTTCTGAGTCTGACGTCCTGCACGTACAACGTGCAGAACGTCAGACTCAGAATTTGGAATTCAGTCTGACGTCCTGCGCGTTGTACGTGCAGGACGTCAGACTCAGAAGAACAGGAAGCGTTGAAACTTGGCAGCGGCGCAGCCTGCATGGAAGAGAGGACCTCGGCTGGCGGGGGGTTGGGGTCCCCCGCCAGCAAAGGTAAGTGACAGCAGCGGGGGAGGGTGTCATTGGTGGCGAGGGGGGGGGGATCGGTGGCGCCGGGGGGGCTAAAATGTGCCCCCTCCCTCTGGCCCCCCCTACCGCCCGTCCAGATACGCCCCTGTCTCACACACTGTCTCTAACACACTCTATGTCTCACACTGTTCACATTCACTCTCTATGTGTCACACAGAGGGGCATAATCGAACGTCACCGGCCAAATAGATCGCCGGCGGCGCTACAGCTGGTCAGAACCGTATTATCGAAAAAGATGGC
Source organism: Microcaecilia unicolor (assembly GCF_901765095.1). NCBI lineage: Eukaryota > Metazoa > Chordata > Amphibia > Gymnophiona > Siphonopidae > Microcaecilia > Microcaecilia unicolor. The sequence continues at coordinate 112,523,245 of NC_044041.1, forward strand.
CGGCCATCTCTTTTTTTTTATAATACGGTTTAGCCCGGCCAAATGCCATGGAGTTCGCCGGGTTTGAGATGGCCGGGTTTGTTTTTCAGCGATAATGGGAAGTTATGTCGGCCATCTCAAACCCCGGCCAAATTCAAGGCATTTGGCCATAGGAGGAGCCAGCATTTTTAGTGCACTGGCCCCCCTGACATGCCAGGACACCAACCAGCCACCCTAGGGGTCACTGCGCTGGACTTCAGAAAAGCTCCCACGTGCATAGCTCCCTTACTTTGGGAGCTGAGCCCCCCAACCCCCCCAACCCACTACCCACAAATGTACTGCACCCACTAAAATTGTTCCAGGGACCTGCATACAGCCTCTAGGACTTATTGCTGCTGTATAACTTTGGCATACCAGTTCACACCTGAAGACTAATCTCTCTGAAAAAGTCCTTTCTTGAAATAGGCACGTTTACTCACAGTTAACTGCAGATCAGAGGTTGTGCCCCATTGGCAAAGAGTCCCCTGGTACTAAGATTAGCAGTAGGTCAGAGCTGGCACAATGGTGTACAATGCCCTCTTTCAGCACCATGCAAGGTAAGAACTACGTTCTCTAATGTGGGTAACACAGGAAAGGGAACTAAAACTGGCTTACAAAAATGGCCACTACCGCATGGACTACAACAGGAAACAAAACAGGGCACACTCTGACCCAGTTAGCAGGGGGGGGGGGGGGGGGGAAGCACCAGGGGAGTACAGCCAGTACCCTACACCCACCACAATGCATTGCTAATGTGACTCTGCAGGGCACCTAACAGAAAAGGTGTCACACTCACCCAAGAGCCACATCGCAACCAGGGAAAGGCTGTCGGAGGATACAACACATTCTGCTGTCATGGAGGTGGGTACGGCATTTGAGGCTGGCATATAGGCTGGCAAAAAAGGTTTTTAGTTTTATTTTTTTAGTTTGGAAGGGGATTGGTGACCACTGGGGGAGTATGGGGAGGTCATCCCCCATTCCCTCTGGTCAGGTCATCTGGTCAGTTGGGGCACCTTTTTGAGGCTTGGTCGTGAAAATAAAAGAACCAAGTAAAGCCAGCGAAATACTGCTTAACGCCACTTTTTTTTTTCCATTATCAGCGAAAGCCAGCCATCTGGTAGCCACGCCCATGCCCGCCCATGTTCCACCTTCGCTTATCTACCGATACGCCCCCTTGAACTTTCACCAGCAAAGCAACGGGAAAGCGGTGATGCAGTCAAAAATGCCACTTTCGATTATACCGATTTCGCTGCTTTTAAAAAATCGCCGGCCATCTCCTGATTTGTGTCAGAAGATGGCCAGCGATCACTTTCGATTATAAGCTGGACAGTCACTCACACACTCTCTTGGTCTCATACACTCAGTCTCATAGAGAGTCTGTGTCTCACACACACTCTCACACACACTGTATCTGTGTGAAACACACTCTCTCTCACACTGTGTCTCACATACGCACTTGCACACACTCTCATTCTCACACACACACTCTCTCTTTCACAGACACACTCGCACCCAGACTCACTCTCTCTCTCACACACACACACACGCGCACATTCACTCTCTCTCTCACACACAGTCACTCTCACATACACTCTCTCAAGCATACACACTCCGAGGAAAACCTTGCTAGCGCCCGTTTCATTTGTGTCAGAAATGGGCCTTTTTTTACTAGTCTAGATATAGATATCATCAAAATTCTAAAAATTATTATAGCTGGTAGAAACAGTAGTTATTACCTCTGTATTTTGAGCTCATTTTTCTACACTGTTCTATACAATACAGATGGCAAGATTTCAGTGAGGATATCCTGTTTCTTGATGGGTTAATCTTAACTGATGTTGCAATCTGCCTTGGAAAGAAATTAAGCAAATTGATGAGACAAGATTTCCCTTGGCTGAATCCATGCTGACTCTGTCCCATTAAACCACGTTTATCTACATGTTCAGCAATTGTATTCTTTATAATAGTTTCCACTATTTTACCTGGCACTGAAGTCAGGCTTACCAGTCTGAAATTTCCTGGATCACCCCTGAACCCCTTTTAAAAAACCAATGTTACATTGGCCACCTTCCAATCTTCAGGTACTTTGATTTCAGCGACAGGTTACAGATCACTACAACAGATCAGCAATTGTCACCCTTGAAAACCATTTCTGGTACAGTTAGATCTCTTACGTCTTCTTCAGTAAAAAACAATGCAAAGAATATATTCAGTCTCTGCTGTGGCCTTGTCCTCCCTGAATGCCCCTTTTGCTTCTGCAAAGAGGTGGGAAAATGTGGGATACAAATGCAATAAATAAATAAATAAATAAATGATCTGACGGTCCCACAGATTCTTACAGGCTTTCATCTTCTGATGTACCTGAAAAAGTTATTATTATGAGTTTTTGCTTTTGTGGCAAGTTTATTTTCATATGCTCTTTTAGCCTTCTTTATCAATGCTTTGCATCTAAATTGCCAGTGCTTATGTTGCTTCTTATTTTCTTCAGATTGGATCCTTTTTCCATTTTTTTAAAGATATTCTTTTGACTCTAATAGTTTCTTTCACTTCACATTTTAACCATGCTGACTGTTGTTTGCTCTTCTTCCACCTTTATTAATATGTGGAATACATCTGATCTGAGCTTCCAAGTTGGTATTTTTAAACAACATCCATGCCTGATTTAAAGTCCTAACCTTTGCAGCTGATCCTTTTAGCTTCTTTTTTTTTTACCATTTTTCTCATATTATCATAGTTGCCCTTTCAAAAATTAAATGTTGCTACGGTAGATTTCCTTAATGACTTCAGTCCAGATATTAGCTCAGATTTGATCACTGTTTCTCAGCGGACCCAACACCATTACCTCTCATACTAAGCCCTGCATTCCACTAAGGACTAGCTCTAAAATGGCCCCTCTCCCCTTGTTGTTGGTTCCTGGACCAGCTGCTCTAAGAAGCAGTCACGGCGGAGCAGTTGGGGGGAAGAGGGGGTGGTGGTTGGGAGGCGAGGATAGGGGAGGGCAGACTTATACGGTCTGTACCAGAGCCGGTGATGGGAGGCGGGACTGGTGGTTGGGAGGCGGGAAATACTGCTGGGCAGACTTATATGGTCTGTGCCCTGAAAAGGACAGGTACAAATTCAAGGTAAGGTATACACATATGAGTTTGTCTTGGGCAGACTGGATGGACCATGCAGGTCTTTTTCTGCCGTCATCTACTATGTTACTATGTTACATCTAAGAATTTTACCTCCCTGATGTTGCATTTATCACCCTACATGATCCTTTACTATCAAACATATTTAGATGCCTTGATACTCTTCTGATTCCATTTATGCACTCTGGAGTCAATATGGCTAGGAGACTTCTTGCCATTTAAATCAGTTGTCCAGGGCTAACTGGGCAGTGCAACTGAATATTCTCAGTTATGCAGTTAAGTGCAGATAAAGCGAATGCTACATACCTGTAGAAGGTATTCTCCGAGGACAGCAGGCTGATTGTTCTCACTGATGGGTGACGTCCACGGCAGCCCCTCCAATCGGAAACTTCACTAGCAAAGTCCTTTGCTAGCCCTCGCGCGCCCGCGCGCACCGCGCATGCGCGGCCGTCTTCCCGCCCGAAACCGGCTCGAGCCGGCCAGTCCAGTATGTAGCAAGACAATACACTTCAAGGGAAGACACAACTCCAAAGGGGAGGCGGGCGGGTTGGTGAGAACAATCAGCCTGCTGTCCTCGGAGAATACCTTCTACAGGTATGTAGCATTCGCTTTCTCCGAGGACAAGCAGGCTGCTTGTTCTCACTGATGGGGTATCCCTAGCCCCCAGGCTCACTCAAAACAACAACATTGGTCAATTGGGCCTCGCAACGGCGAGGCCATAACTGAGATTGACCTAAAAAATTTACCAACTAACTGAGAGTGTAGCCTGGAACAGAACAAACAGGGCCCTCGGGGGGTGGAGTTGGATCCTAAAGCCCAAACAGGTTCTGAAGAACTGACTGCCCGAACCGACTGTCGCGTCGGGTATCCTGCTGCAGGCAGTAATGGGATGTGAATGTGTGGACAGAAGCCCACGTCGCAGCTTTGCAAATTTCTTCAATGGAGGCTGACTTCAAGTGGGCTACCGACGCAGCCATGGCTCTAACATTATGAGCCGTGACATGACCCTCAAGAGCCAGCCCCGCCTGGGCGTAAGTGAAGGAAATGCAATCTGCTAGCCAATTGGATATGGTGCGTTTCCCTACAGCCACTCCCCTCCTATTGGGATCAAAAGAAACAAACAATTGGGCGGACTGTCTGTGGGGCTGTGTCCGCTCCAGGTAGAAGGCCAATGCTCTCTTGCAGTCCAATGTGTGCAGCTGACGTTCAGCAGGGCAGGAATGAGGACGGGGAAAGAATGTTGGCAAGACAATTGACTGGTTCAGATGGAACTCCGACACGACCTTTGGCAGGAACTTAGGGTGAGCGCGGAGGACTACTCTGTTGTGATGAAATTTAGTGTAAGGGGCCTGGGCTACCAGGGCCTGAAGCTCACTGACTCTACGAGCCGAAGTAACTGCCACCAAGAAAATGACCTTCCAGGTCAAGTACTTCGGATGGCATGAATCCAGTGGCTCAAAAGGAGGTTTCATCAGCTGGGTGAGAACGACATTGAGATCCCATGACACTGTAGGAGGCTTGACAGGGGGCTTTGACAAAAGCAAACCTCTCATGAAGCGAACAACTAAAGGCTGTCCTGAGATCGGCTTACCTTCCACTTGGTAATGGTATGCACTGATTGCACTAAGGTGAACTCTTACGGAGTTGGTCTTCAGACCAGACTCAGACAAGTGCAGAAGGTATTCAAGCAGGGTCTGTGTAGGACAAGAGCGAGGATCTAGGGCCTTGCTGTCACACCAGACGGCAAACCTCCTCCAATGAAAGAAGTAACTTCTCTTGGTGGAGTCTTTCCTGGAAGCAAGCAAGATGCGGGAGACACCCTCTGGCAGACCCAAAGAGGCAAAGTCTACGCCCTCAACATCCAGGCCGTGAGAGCCAGGGACTGGAGGTTGGGATGCAGAAGAGCCCCTTCGTCCTGCGTGATGAGGGTCGGAAAACACTCCAATCTCCACGGTTCTTCGGAGGATAACTCCAGAAGAAGGGGGAACCAGATCTGGCGCGGCCAAAAAGGAGCAATCAGAATCATGGTGCCTCGGTCTTGCTTGAGTTTCAACAAAGTCTTCCCCACCAGAGGGATGGGAGGATAAGCATACAGGAGGCCCTCCCCCCAATCCAGGAGGAAGGCATCCGACGCCAGTCTGCCGTGGGCCTGAAGCCTGGAACAGAACTGAGGGACCTTGTGGTTCACTTGAGATGCGAAGAGATCCACCAGGGGGGTGCCCCACGCCTGGAAGATCTGTCGCACTACACGGGAATTGAGCGACCACTCGTGAGGTTGCATAATCCTGCTCAACCTGTCGGCCAGACTGTTGTTTACGCCTGCCAGATATGTGGCTTGGAGCACCATGCCTTGACGGCGAGCCCAGAGCCACATGCTGACGGCTTCCTGACACAGGGGGCGAGATCCGGTGCCCCCCTGCTTGTTGACATAGTACATGGCAACCTGATTGTCTGTCTGAATTTGGATAATTTGGTGGGACAGCCGATCTCTGAAAGCCTTCAGAGCGTTCCAGATCGCTCGCAACTCCAGAAGGTTGATCTGTAAATCGCTTTCTTGGAGGGACCACCTTCCTTGGGTGTGAAGCCCATCGACATGAGCTCCCCATCCCAGGAGAGACGCATCCGTGGTCAGCACGTTTTGTGGCTGAGGAATTTGGAAGGGACGTCCCAGAGTCAAATTGGAGCAAATCGTCCACCAATACAGGGATTCGAGAAAACTCGTGGACAGGTGGATCACGTCCTCTAGACCCCCAGCGGCCTGATACCACTGGGAGGCTAGGGTCCATTGAGCAGATCTCATGTGAAGGCGGGCCATGGGAGTCACATGAACTGTGGAGGCCATGTGGCCCAGCAATCTCAACATCTGCCGAGCTGTGATCTGCTGGGACGCTCGCACCCGCGAGACGAGGGACAACAAGTTGTTGGCCCTCGCCTCTGGGAGATAGGCGCGAGCCGTCCGAGAATCCAGCAGGGCTCCGATGAATTCGAGTTTCTGCACTGGGAGAAGATGGGACTTTGGGTAATTTATCACAAACCCCAGTAGCTCCAGGAGGCGAATAGTCATCTGCATGGACTGCAGGGCTCCTGCCTCGGATGTGTTCTTCACCAGCCAATCGTCGAGATATGGGAACACGTGCACCCCCAGCCTGCGAAGCGCCGCTGCTACCACAGCTAGGCACTTTGTGAACACCCTGGGCGCAGAGGCGAGCCCAAAGGGTAGCACACAGTACTGGAAGTGGCGTGTGCCCAGCTGAAATCGCAGATACTGTCTGTGAGCTGGCAGTATCGGGATGTGTGTGTAGGCATCCTTCAAGTCCAGAGAGCATAGCCAATCGTTTTGCTGAATCATGGGGAGAAGGGTGCCCAGGGAAAGCATCCTGAACTTTTCTTTTACGAGATATTTGTTCAGGGCCCTTAGGTCTAGGATGGGACGCATCCCCCCTGTTTTCTTTTCCACAAGGAAGTACCTGGAATAGAATCCCAGCCCTTCTTGCCCGGATGGCACGGGCTCGACCGCATTGGCGCTGAGAAGGGCGGAGAGTTCCTCTGCAAGTACCTGCTTGTGCTGGAAGCTGTAGGACTGAGCTCCCGGTGGACAATTTGGAGGTTGTGAGGCCAAATTGAGGGTGTATCCTTGCCGGACTATTTGGAGAACCCACTGATCGGAGGTTATGAGAGGCCACCTTTGGTGAAAAGCTTTCAACCTCCCTCCGACAGGCAGGTCGCCCGGCACTGACACTTGGATGTCGGCTATGCTCTGCTGGAGCCAGTCAAAAGCTCGCCCCTTGCTTTTGCTGGGGAGCCGTGGGGCCTTGCTGATTCGCACGCTGCTGACGAGAGCGAGCGCGCTGGGGCTTAGCCTGGGCCGCAGGCTGTCGGGAAGGAGGATTGTACCTACGCTTGCCAGAAGTATAGGGAACAGTCTTCCTTCCCCCGAAAAATCGTCTACCTGTAGAGGTAGAAGCTGAAGGCTGCCGGCGGGCGAACTTGTCGAATGCGGTGTCCCGCTGGTGGAGAGACTCTACCACCTGTTCGACTTTTTCGCCAAAAATGTTATCCGCACGGCAAGGCGAGTCCGCAATCCGCTGCTGGATTCTATTCTCCAGGTCGGCGGCACGCAGCCATGAGAGCCTGCGCATCACCACACCTTGAGCAGCGGCCCTGGACGCAACATCAAAAGTGTCATAAACTCCTCTGGCCAGGAATTTTCTGCACGCCTTCAGCTGCCTGACCACCTCCTGAAAAGGCTTGGCTTGCTCAGGGGGAAGAGCATCAACCAAGCCCGCCAACTGTCGCACATTGTTCCGCATGTGTATGCTCGTGTAGAGCTGGTAAGACTGGATCTTGGACACGAGCATAGAGGAATGGTAGGCCTTCCTCCCAAAGGAGTCTAAGGTTCTAGCGTCCTTGCCCGGGGGCGCCGAAGCATGTTCCCTAGAACTCTTAGCCTTCTTTAGGGCCAAATCCACAACTCCAGAGTCATGAGGCAACTGAGTGCGCATCAGCTCTGGGTCCCCATGGATCCGGTACTGGGACTCGATCTTCTTGGGAATGTGGGGATTAGTTAATGGCTTGGTCCAGTTCGCAAGCAATGTCTTCTTCAGGACATGGTGCAAGGGAACAGTGGACGCTTCCTTAGGTGGAGAAGGATAGTCCAGGAGCTCAAACATTTCAGCCCTGGGCTCGTCCTCCACAACCACCGGGAAGGGGATGGCCGTAGACATCTCCCGGACAAAGGAGGCAAAAGACAGACTCTCGGGAGGAGAAAGCTGTCTCTCAGGAGAGGGAGTGGGATCAGACGGAAGACCCGCAGACTCCTCGTCAGAGAAATATCTGGGATCTTCCTCTTCCTCCCACGAGGCCTCACCCTCGGTGTCAGACACAAGCTCACGGACCTGTGTCTGCAACCTCGCCCTGCTCGACTCCGTGGAACCCCGTCCACGATGGGGGCGTCGAGAGGTAGACTCCCTTGCCCGCATCGGCGAAGCTCCCTCCGCCGACGTAGTCGGGGAGCCTTCCTGGGAGGTGGCCGCGGTCGGCACCGCACGCGGTACCGACGTCGGGGACCTCAACCTGGGCGATGGGTCAGCCGGCGCCACGCTCGACGGTACCGGTGGCGCAAGCACCGCCGGTACCGGAGGGGTAGGGCGCAACAGCTCTCCCAGAATCTCTGGGAGAACGGCCCGGAGGCTCTCGTTTAGAGTGGCTGCAGAGAAAGGCTGAGAGGTCGATGCAGGCGTCGACGTCAGTACCTGTTCCGGGCGTGGAGGCTGTTCCGGGCTGTCCAGAGCGGAGCGCATCGACACCTCCTGAACAGAGGGTGAGCGGTCCTCTCGGTGCCGATGCCTGCTGGGTGCCGACTCCCTCGGCGACCCAGAGCTCTCGGTGCCGACACGGGGAGGAGACCGGTGTCGATGCTTCTTCGATTTCTTCCGAAGCATGTCACCGGAGCTCCCCGGCACCGACGAGGAGGATGTCGAATCCATCCGTCGCTTCCTCGGGGCCGAGACTGAAGAAGGTCGATCTCGGGGGGGCTGTACCGCAGGAGCCCTCAGGGTAGGAGGAGACCCACCCGAGGGCTCACCGCCACCAGCAGGGGAATGGACAGCCCTCACCTGCACTCCACCCGATGCACCACCGTCCGACGACATCAGCAGACGAGGTCCTGGTACCACCGACGTCGATGCAGCTATCCGATGTCTCGGCGCCGATGCAGAGGCCCGATGCCTCGATGCACTCGATGCAGGGGCGGCCGAGGAAGATGGTCTGGACGCTGACGACGTCGATGCACTCGAAGATCCCGGTGCCGATGCCGACGAAGAGCCCGAGAACAACACGTTCCACTGGGCTAGTCTCGCTACCTGAGTCCGCCTTTGAAGCAGGGAACACAGACTGCAGTTCTGAGGGCGGTGCTCGGCCCCCAGACACTGAAGACACGACGAGTGTCGATCAGTGAGCGAGATAACCCGGGCGCACTGGGTGCACTTCTTGAAGCCGCTGGAAGGCTTCGATGTCATGGGCGGAAAAATCACGCCGGCGAAATCAAAAGCCGAAATGGCGAAATTTGAAGCACCAAATTTAGAGGGAGAAAAAATCTCGACCGAGGCCGAAAAGAGGCCTTCCCCGACGACGAAAGAAAACTTACCGGGGCAAAAAAGCTGGAAGTACGGGGAGGATTTACACGAAACCCGGCGATGGGTTTCCGGAGCACTTCCCGACTAAGGTAAAGCTTTCCCGAAGGAAAAAAACACGCTCAAAACAAATTGGACGCGCGAGGTCGACTTTCCGGGGCTCGACACGGCGAAAACACGACCGTACCGAGTGCGGACAAAAGAAGACTGGCCGGCTCGAGCCGGTTTCGGGCGGGAAGACGGCCGCGCATGCGCGGTGCGCGCGGGCGCGCGAGGGCTAGCAAAGGACTTTGCTAGTGAAGTTTCCGATTGGAGGGGCTGCCGTGGACGTCACCCATCAGTGAGAACAAGCAGCCTGCTTGTCCTCGGAGAATCAACGTTTAACCACATAAAACACAGTCCTGTCTTTATGTGGTTCACCTTATTTTATTTATTTATTTATTACATTTGTACCCCGCGCTTTCCCGCTCATCGCAGGCTCATTGCGGCTTACGTAGTAACAAGAGAATAGAATCTATAGTAAATGAATCAACAAAGGGGGTATGTGATAGGACAAATGAACAAGGAGTAAATGGGATAGAAGGGGTGGTTAAGTGCTGAATGTTGCATTTATCAGCATATGTGTTAGCCAACTGCTTATGCCCCGATGTTCAATGCTGGTGCCCAAACATGACCTGGCACTGAATGTCTGAGAATAAAGCTCCCAGCTGAACATCTACACCTTATACTCACTTCAAGTCTTCCCTGTACATCTCCCCCCGCCCCCCTTAACCTGGAAGGTATCATCCTTCCATTCCAAAATTAAAGACTTCACACAAAGTAATTCTGTCTGCTCTATTGGCCAATCACTAACCTTCCTTTCATCTCCAAAATTGCTAAAAAAACATTGTCTTCTCTCAACTTAGCAACTTTCTTGAGAAAACAAATGTCTTACACCCTAACCAGACAGGCTTTAGACAGCACCATATATCAGAGACTGCTTTGATTAGAATTGCCACCTTCATATAATAAAGTGTAGATCAGGTTAAGATAGTGCTTCTCTTATCATTTGACTTATCGGCAGCATTCAACCTCATCAACCATGCTCTTTGCTACTTCATAGATTACAAAATAGTGGACTATCAGGCATAGTACTTGACTGGTTCTACTCTTACCTATCTAATAGAGCCCACTCAGTGAACTGGCAAGACTCCAATTCTGGCACCAATTCTCTTTAACATTTTCCTAGCTCCTCTACTGATTCTCATACAATCTCTTGATTTAACTCCATATGTTTACACAGATGATATTCAAATCTGTATCTGCCTAGATCCCTCTAGCCCCCACAACATTCACTATCTAAACAATAAGCTTACCATGAAATGAAACTTAACCCAGGTAAATCCAAAGCCCTCCTATTCTCTGAATGATGCACAATGGCCCTCACTGGTCCTGTCTTCATATCAGATACCGAGGTACTTATTGTCTGTTCACTCAAGGTTTTAGGTGTTACAATAGATAATGCTCTCAACTTTCCAACTCTTATTTCATGTCGCTAAGCAATGCTTCTTCAAGGTAAAAATGATTTACTCTATTTCTCACCTATTTCATCAGTCTGCACTTCTCTCTCATACACTCTCTGTTCCTCAGCAATCTTGACTACTGCAATGCATTGTTTAAGGGTCTCAGAGTCAAGGATATATGACAATTGCAACTTATACAAAATACAGGTAGGCGGACACATCTGCAGAGTCTGGGCGGAGCTTAAGTGAAGCACCAAGTTACACAAGTAACTTTCAGAATGCTATAAGTTATGAATGCGTCACTGGAATTTAGGCGCACTCACTCATGTAAGCTCTATGGCTGGCATAAGTGCTCGCGTTTAAGCTCATATGCATGTATCTACCTGGTTCCACTAGAATTACCTCCTTATAGGGTGGGCAGAAAGTGATAAGTTGGACTGTCTCTTATTTTCTTACTCTTTCATCCTCCACTATTCTTAACTATCTATTATTGTAGTTCTTTTTCTGATTGAGACTTTTGTGTATTTTGTATTATAAACCGCTTTGATGATTTCCTCCTTAGCGGTATATCAAATAAAGCAAACCTGAACCTGATAAGTTTGCAAGGAGAGGAGAAATAGCTGTATTCTTAAAAGTTGAGGAGCCCATGTACTAAAGTGTGTTAAGAAGTAATTCATAAATTTATGTGCACTGTTACTGCTGGGCACTTGTGACCTGGATTGGCCACTGTTGGAGACAGGGTACTGGGCTGGATGGACTATTGGTCTGATCCGCTATGGCTATTCTTATGCTCTTATGATGAATGCATTAACTGCTACCACATTGGCCTGACAGTAGATTCATGTGTTAGCTGCATGCTGTGTTAGGGAGTGGGTTATGGGCAGAGAATGGGTGTGGACTGTCCATTGCAGTTAGTGCACAAAATAGTGGAAACTATTATAAATAATAAAATTATAGAACACGTAGACAAACATGGTTTAATGGGACAGAGTAAGCATGGGTTCAGCTGAGGGAAGTCTTGCCTCACCAACTTGTTTCATTTCTTTGAAGGCGTGAATAAATATGTGGATAAAGGTGAACCGGTTGATATAGTGTATCTAGATTTTCAGAAAGCTTTTGATAAAGTTCCTCATGAGAGACTCCTGAGAAAATTAAAGAGTCATGGGATTGATGTGGATTTTTGTAGAGATAATTTTATAAAGTGGGTACCAATGTTTAAGTCACGAACACAAAGAAGAACAAACCTTTGCACCAAGCAAACAGAAACAAAAACAGCAAAAACAAAATCCCAAAGCAAGCGGTATGGTGCAGAAACTTTATTGGTTGGAAATAAAGACTCAATATGAATTGTGTTTCGGCCGTGAGGCCTGCATCAGGAGTCTGTACCCAACAATAAAATCACAAATACGGGCATGCTGACATTTGAATCTAAAGCAGCACCGGTATAGAAAGAAAAACACTTGTACTGAATGAGATACACAAACTCAATGCATAAACAACTGCCGCTGGCAACAGCTCTATATTACAGACTCCTGATGAAGGCCTCACAGCTGAAACACGATTCATGTTGAGTCTTTGTTTCCAACCAATAAAATTTCTGCACCACACCACTTGCTTTGGGACTTTATTGTCACCTTTGCTGTTCTTGTTTCTACCAATGTTTAGGTGCCAGGTACATGCCTAAACTACCAGAATACTGGTATATACATGTTTATGTGTTCATAGCAAAGTGGTACACAAGCACCTCAGGTATATAGAGAAAACAAACTTACACAAAAAATAGAGCAGGAAATGCCAATGATTAAGACACAGAAGGATAGCTAATACAATGGAAATCAATTGGAAGATTAATTAACAGAGGAAACATACAGTTGGATAGGAAGGGATAGGGACTGCCCTGAAAAGACATCCATCCCAGAGGACAGAAATGAAGAAAGACAGTGCGTCACTGCATTAGCCTTATAGATATGACACATGTGTAAAGAAATAAAGGCCCTACATATCATAGGCCATGCCCATGAGTGTCTAATAGCTAAGCTGGTTTGGTCCTGTTAGACTCAGGCAACTTGGCAGAAATCCCAAAACCTTTAGTGTAGAAAGCCACATTGAATATTTGAAATCACAGAAAGGGCTGGACAAGAAGTCTCCCTCAAAAACAAACAAACAAAAAAAAACCCCAGTTTGCTGGGAAGTGTGTTTGTGTGTGTGTGTGTGGGGGGGGGGGGGGGCATAATATCATGTTTGGTTCTTCTAATGATTTCAAATGCTGGTGAATGAAGAAGGCAAGGGTAGAGTTCTTAAGAGTGCAGTAGATAATCTTGGCCCCTACTTCTTTCTCCAGCATCTGTCGTCTTGGAGAATAGAGGGTGAAATGGCTCACACCCCTCCATACACTCTTGTCTCCCTTTTTTTCTCCTCACTGCTCTTTTATCCTCTCCCTTCTCCTTCTCATCCATCCTTCTGGAGGAGTAGCCTAGTGGTTAGTGCAGTGGACTTTGATCCTGGGAAACTGAATTCAATTCCCACTGCAGCTCCTTGTTACTCTGGGCAAGTCACTTAACCCTCCATTGCCCCTGGTACAAAATAAGTACCTGAATATATGTGAACCGCTTTGAATGTAGTTGCAAAAACCTCAGAAAGGTGATATATCAAGTCCCATTTCCCTTTGATCCCTTCTCAATCACACCATCCTCTTGCGCCTAGTGTCAGAACAGGAAGCACCCACACCCATAAAATCCTCATCCTGCTTCAGGGAGAGCAGGGAGCACCTGAACACGTACACAGCCAGTAGTGATACTTCCTGGTTTGTGACACATGTGAGTTGGGGCTGAGCTGCAATCATGATGATCAAATGCATTTGGGTGGATTCGCTTTTAGCAGGCTCAGGAGCAACGGCTATTCTTTCCCCATTGCTCTCCCACCTTATTCCTGGGGTTGTTGCCACTTTTCTGGCAGAGAAAAGGAGGAGGTGGTTCTGAGCTCAGCAGGGAGGGATAGAGTATGAAGAATGAAGCTGGGCTGTTTACAGTCTGCTAGCTAAAATCCCTGCATTGCACATGGGAGGGAGAGAGAGAAAGAGGCAGGATGGAGGGCGTGGGCAAAAAAAAAAAAAACTTGCTCTGGGGTTCCCTACTCTGAGAACAGGGAGGGGAACATGGAGGACCAGAAAAAGCTTGTGCCAAGGGAGGTATCCGGCCCATGGGTTGTAGTTTGTGGACCTCTGGCTTAAGGAGGTAATATAATAAACAATGGCAAAGACCCACTGATCCATCCAGTCTGCCCAGTTATTCCTGTGTATACTGCAAAGATACATGCCAGCGTACGCCCATCTGTTAACCATAGAAACCTGAGCACTTGTAGAATATCACACTGCAAGTCCTGTAATAACTAGAAGTTAGTGGAAACGCAGGTGCTCACATAGCTAGGTCTCTCTGGCATGCTACAAAGAGGTCCTAGGAAAAATGTTTAGGCCTAGGGCCTGTTTTAGTTCCCTCCTCTTATAGACCTCTTTCTGACTCTGTCATACGGGGGACTAAAGGTACTTATTTCATATAACAGATTCTGTATAGTTTCTCTGACCTCCATTGTCACCCAATCACAAGGTCTATTCTGGGGTGGCATTAGGAGCCGTAATTGAAAACTAATTCCCATAATTACTGCTTTCTGTTTGTTTTCTGGATCTAGATATACTCTGGGCCATTTATGTTCCCACATAAATCTTATTAAACATCTGTCTAAGTTTCTGCAAAGACTGAGTGTCACTTGTATATGATCTACCTTGTAGGCTAAATGTAAGGTAAAGAGAAGATAGAATCAATAAAAATAAAGACAGAGATAGGTTTAGATAGATAGATACATTTTATTTCTTACCCAAACACAGGTCTTCAAGTTGATACAAATACAGACATCAGATTCTGGTTTCAGCCGCACAGGGCTTCGCCGTCTGACAGAAGCTTTGGAGAAGACTCTCAAACTAAGCCAAAATCTCCCCTCTTTTATACACAAACCTCTCCATAGAAGTGAATGGTGAGAAACCTTGCTCCTAATCTTTCTCACTTTCTGAGATCATACTTTCCCATGCGGTCTGCTGTCGGATGTGCCCACCTCCTTCCGTTCTCAGCTACTGCTAATTATCAACATGTTTTGGGAAGCGTTGAGATAACAGTTTCACATCTTCCGGCTGCAATACTTTTCACACCATCTCATGAACTCTGTATTACCTCTGTATCATTGTATACCAAAACTAATAAGCTCCATTTTATTCATCTGATCCATCATTCTTTCATTACAGGTGCTGATTTAAATTAAAAGTTGTACCAGTTTGTATCAGGACTCATTGTTCAGACCTGCTTTTTTTCAGATTCTCAAATATTAATTCACTTGCTTGCTGTTTGGCCTAGTCAGTATTTTTTCCAGTTGTTCTAGGCTGCATAGCTTTGGCCATCACTATTCCAGTGGTAGCCTTAAAGCTAGGCCATATATTAACATTCCCCTCTTCACCCTATCCCATAGGGTGACACCAGGGTTAACGTACCTTGGTACCATCCGTTCCAGAAGGTATTCTATGAGGTCATCAAATTATCTGAGTCTTAAGATCAACTGGTACAATTTGTTTAGTTTTCGGTTGAGACTTACTCAAACCTGTAGCGAGAAATGTTTTTATGAATGGGACTAATCCATGAGCTCATTTACAAAATCCCATGAAATATAGGTATGCGGGTAATAGCAATTTCAGGTGGATCATACTAATAAACACTTTCAGGTCTTTCTATGGCTTCTATTGTATCTGTAGCATAGTGCATGGGGAGATAATCCAATGTATCTGTCTCAGTGGTTCTTGGAAGGAATAATGGTTTTGATTAAGCATTGTTATGGGCTCAACAAATAGTACTCTGATTGCAGGCTGTTTAAGGTTGTAGGTATTCAGAATCCTTAAACAGGTCGGGATTCCTGGACCTTACTAGTACTCATCATTGGTATCCAATCATGAGCACTAATAAGTGGATAGCAAGTATGAGGTTGCCTCATACAGCAAAAATGGTCAATCCTAGGAAAATTTATATTAACCAAGGTCATGCATGGACCTTGACATATGCATAATGACCTGGAAGTATGGGAAGCATTGTATATATCCGTTACCCCTCTTGGAGCTTAGTCAGACCTACAGAAAGACATGCAGCTCAAGTAAGCCTACACCAAAGTTAAACAATTGCATAACAGGTTGATACTAACAGAGTTTACACCTACATTATGATATCAGAGCCAGCATTAGGGTTTGATGTTACCCTTGTATCCGAGCAATATCGACTTCAATTTAAATTACATAAACAGAAATAACGGGGAAACTCGTGGAAAAACAATTAGAACAATTAAAGGAAATAATAGGAAAATAAAAATAAAACCTTTTCAATATCTAGACAGGATTATTGCTAAACTGAAAATAAAACATAATATGAATCTATAATGTCCATAAACAGCAACAGTAGTTCTCAAATTAAGTATCAGTTCAAAAGTTTCTTTCATCGAACATGGTCGAGACGGTGGAAGCGTTGAAGAATCTGGACGGAGTTCTGGAAGATCCAACAGGGCTGGGTTTTCAGGCTGGCTTGCTGAAGGAAGTGGCCGGTCTTGAGATGGTTAGACTGGTAACATCTGGTTCTATGGCTGAGTAAACACGTATATCTTTCACATGGACCCAAGACTTGTGGTCCAGTAGTTTGCAAGGTGTAAAGGTCATTGCCACAACCTTGGGGGATCTAACATCATTTGGGCCAGGATAGATTTTGAAGACGTACTTGTGGTGTACAAAGTGGGATCTTTTCATGTCTTTATTCTAGGCATACACCATCATAATCAGTCCATCAAGAGCCAGAGGCTGGCAAAGGAATAAGCAAAATAACTGTATGCCTGAATGATATATTGCTATATCTTAGTGGACATAATCAGTGTGAATTGAATAGACATGAAAGACAATGTCAACATGGAGAAAACAGTGCTAATTAAGTGCAAAAGCAAAAGGGAAACCAGAAGGGTTCAATAATGAAAAGCCAATTTACATAAATGCAAGACAGATTGGTAATTATTACAAAGGCATGATCAAATAACAATGGTAAAGTATATGGAACAAAAGAGAAGATTAAAAAAACAATTAGAATTTAGAGATGATGGTAAATGTTCAACTATTGATGTATGGAGGGCAATGCATCGCAATCTATCGCCAATAGATATGGAATCTTCACCTACGATGACTACCATTCACCAAGGGTTGAGCCCTCAGCTGCAGGAGGCCAGCAGGACTTACGAGTTAGATGATTCAGAAAGAAGGGTAGAGGCCAAAGCTTTGTGTAACTCCAGCAAGTGGAGAGCCTATCTCTTTTGCTCATGGACCAATTGATGCATCTGTCGAAACTCACGCTGAATAATGTCTCGTTTCTCACACCAGGTAATGTTGGGGTCTGTGCATCTGTCTTTTAATTTAGCGATTCTTTGGTGCAACATAGCCTTCAGATCAGATACATTATCGGGTAGCTCTTCTTTGCTAGCAGTCGTCTCCTCCATCTGGGGAAAGGCAAAACTTAAACAGACCAGTAGTGCAATTTATGTGGTTAAGTTATTGAAAGAAGTCAGAATGCTAGGAGGAGGGTCGTGGGTATAAATGGGGGCCAGGAAAGAGGCTTGGTAAGAAACAAAGCATTGAAAATGAAAAATTATAAAAATCCAAAAAAAAAAAGATAAAATATATATAAAAAAAATAGGCTTACATACAGAAATAAAAGAAATTGAAAATAAAAATAAAACAAAATATTATACATCTGAATTGCAGCAAGGCATATTCAGATGGCAATGCAAGAAAAAGGTTCCTCGAAAAAGACAAATGGAAGAAAAAAACATTAAAAAGTGCAGCCACTTGATTGACCTTTTCAATCAGTCAAAGAAGTAGGGAGAAGCATATCGCTTTAAGACAAAGCCACCACGTGGTAAGAGTTAGTTGAAGCAAGGTGTTAGTTAAATACACAAAGCATAAATTCCAGGACCGTTGCACCCAAATAATCTACACCAGTTTGTCTCACAATCACTCGCAGTGAAAGACAGACAGATAAAAAAAGCAATAGTTGGGGTTATTGTGATTACCTGTTGTAAATAGAAAGGAATTAAAAAGTGGAGTGCATAATTTTCCTTATTCATGTCCGAAAGCTTCACCAATTCTCTGTTCAAGAATACTACAAATTGTATGATCAGCGCAAAATGCTCCCCCAAATGGCCAGTTCAAGGGAACATTTCTCGCATTCATTCCATATAACAGATAATGGTTATTAAATATTTCTTCTTTCTTAGACAAGGAAATAATGAAAAGCTTTCAGATGTCACATATATCATAGAGAGATTTCAAAAATGAAGGCTTTATATTCATAAAAAACTAAAGAAGTAAATGTCACATCAATTTAAACAGCTTAATAGTTAAAGCAGAAAACATTTTAACAATGAGCAATATACAGCTTTTATTTAAAAGGGATCTCGTATAAAGTAAAATGGCATAAATAAGTCAGTTCAGGTATGTATATAAAAAAACATAAAATGAATATCCTCTGGGGATCGCTCATCCCTGCAGTTGATAAGAACTCCCCAGGGAAGGTATGCATAGAAACAACTAAATAACTTGCTGACTCAGTTAGGTCATTTGTATGGTACCATAAATATACACTTGAAATTAAACCAGGAGAAATATAAAATAAAAACATGTTACCTGCAATAGAAACAGAAACATCACACCAATACATATACAGAGAAATGGTTTCTGGATACTAAATGAGGAGCTGAGTACTATGAGTAACTGTGAACTACAAAATCAGATCGGGTTCGGAATAAGCCTAGTCATTATGGACGGGTGGGGTGGGCGATTTTGATTTCTGGGCCAATGTTGAACTGGCAGAAGACATTTAGATGCATAATGTCCAATTTGACGGCAACGGAAACATGTCACACTAGCACGGCGATAGGGACTAGATTGGGAATCCTGGTTTCCAGCTTTAAGGCCTCTGCGATTGTCAGCATACCTGAATTGGGGGTTATGTTTTTCATAATCTGGCAAATCAGGGTAAACACGAGGGCAAGTAGTAGGTGAACTGGAACTAAGGATAACAGGGTACCTAGTGCCATGAGGAGAGGAAAGCAAATATAGGGTGGACGGGGTGCTAGAACTAGAAGGTGTGGAGGGGCTGATCTTAGAGGACATCTTAGCCTTCAAATCAGCAATCTGCAACATTGTGAGATTCCTGTGCAAAACCTGGTCCCGGCGGACCTCTCTTTGCCTATTCTCAATTTGTTGCCTACAATAGTGAAGGACATGTTCCCGAACCTGTGGCCATTCCATGTGTTGTAAACCTATCGTCTTATCTAGGTTCTTCCTGACCTTAGAGGGTAAGGTCTGTTTAAGTAAGTAATAGAATACAGGGAGAGCATTGTCTGAGTCAAATCTTTCCTCAATCTCATCATGAAACAACTGCTGCATCCTAATTAGGTAAGCTTCAATCAGTTCTGACCCCACCTCCCATCGTTGTGAAGTGATGACGGAGAAATCTTTCTGGGCAGGGAAGGAAGTACGTATCTCTTGAAACAATTTTTCTTTAATCACTGTCAAGGGGGCACTATCATACTGATTCTCAGTCACAAGTTCAGCATAGCCTGCTTGTGTGAACAAATCAGTGATGCTAGCATGGGCGGTCCTGCCCAATATGGCCTTCATATTTCCTACTGAAAGAGCTGTCCCTAGAGTGGCCTGTTGTAGTTTTAGTAGCCACTTGTTCCCTCCTTTAGTAATATTCGGGAGTCGCAGAACAAGGTCATTCAGCTCAGTTGCAGACAGGGGAGTAGTAATATACTCTGTATGAGGAAGACCAGCTGACATTCTATTCAGCAGGGGGAAAAGATTTGCAGCTCGGGAAAAGTTTAGCACCCTCTCCCCAGGAGGGGGTGGTGTGAGGG
Organism: Microcaecilia unicolor; assembly: GCF_901765095.1. Taxonomy (NCBI): domain Eukaryota; kingdom Metazoa; phylum Chordata; class Amphibia; order Gymnophiona; family Siphonopidae; genus Microcaecilia; species Microcaecilia unicolor. Next base: position 112,543,012 of record NC_044041.1, read on the forward strand.
TGATCATATTGATTAAAATATCCAATGGTGGAATTTCAGCAATGATCTAGAACGTAGGTAGATAACTGTAGGCTAGAGCAAATATACATGAAACCCAGGCCTAGAACCAGTGGTTTGAAGCCATAAGTTAAGGACGGGACAAAATAAGTATCAGTGATAGTTGTATAGTTGTATAATAGTGAAAATAAATTATATAATAATTTTTTTCAGAGCCGCTATAGAACCCGATTTTGAACACAGTCCTAGGACCAAGGTTTCAGAGAATACAGTAGAATTATGAAAAGAGCTAGGGGCGGTACGCCAATAGTTTACAAGAGCATGCGATACTCACGTGTCTTCTATTATACTCAAATTCTGTGTAGGAGGTCTAAAATATAAATGATCAGTCGGCATAAAGATCTACATACTAGTCGACATACAGAGGAGAGGTATAGATAATTCATATTAAGATAAAGGTAAAGATAAGAATATACGCTAGTGTGTATGCAACTATGTATAAATACTGCCTTCCAGGGTAAGCCTCTGGTCAAGAGCCAAATAAGCGCCTCATCAACCACTCTAGTCAAGAGCCCACTAAACGCTTCATCAACCACCAGGAGCCAAAATACACGCATCCCCGGTGCCAGGAGCCACAATACACGCTCACTGGTAGAGCCCTAAATCAGGGAGTGCACCCATCAAGGGATTCAAGTACCCGTGAAAAAGGTACAGTGAATCCGGAAGGCAGTAACCCAATGAGTTTTCACGTGCTAGGAGCCTTAAACGCATCAAAAACGCATCAACTGTGACAAGAACCCTAAACGCTTCAACCAGCTCCCACTGGGTTTTCAATTAATCAAACTATAAATTTACGACCTCTGATTAGACTAGCTAGTAGGAAACGGTACAGAGGCGTCCCTCAGGAGTACCGGTGCTACAGGTTCTAGCCTAATTGGAAAAGAGGCAAGTGTTATAGACTGGGGGGCCGGGCACACCCTGAAAACTGGGTGGTATTAATGGCCCAATCCCTAACAATTTAGGTACCATCATCCATCCAAGGGACAAAAATTTTGCCCCGTAGAGGGGTGTAAGCCCTTCCCCTTACCTTTCGCCGGGCATCGGTACGTAAGCCAATGGTTCTAGCGTAACACAAATAGGAATGAGAGTAAGGGTATAGTATGTATCAGGGAAGAGTCCCTAAAATATACTTCAGAAAAGGAAAAGAGGGGTGGGTGTGGATCATTAAAAGGAGTTTAGCCTGTAACAGGAAAAAAACTTTTGGGCACCTTATGGGCAGCGGCCGATCCAGAAGACTTTAAGGATCCAGCCACGAAATAAAAATAAAGTGTACATATTATATGGAAAAAACTGGGCCTACCTAATTTGTAATGTAAGGCCAAAATAAGCTGTAAGGGTAGGTTGGGAGCTGTATATGGCATTTAAATATAGACTTTAAACAAGACATGAAACTACTACATACTATAATAAGAGGAACAGGGGAGAACCATATATATAACTGGAACACCGATTTCAACAAAAGGCAAGAAAATGTATATTAACAAAGACATTATAACATGTGTAGTCCGGAGCTATAGCCCTAGAATAAATGAAATAAAGTTAAATACATATTAAATGCTTTTGGGGCGGGTACCGGATAGGTTGGAAGTAGCATCTAAACAGGAAAATATAAGAGAAGCATATAATTCAATAAATTTTGAAACAGGACACTAGAATCGTGGTGTAAATATGACAAGTTAATACCCATAAATATGACAAATTAATACCCATACACTCAGAAAAGGAGGAAGCTTTTGTGGATAAACAGGTAAAAGGGAAAAAAAAAATAAATTAAAACATGTGATTCTTACACCAAGAACTTCCAATGATACGGCATAAAACATACATACTAGTCAGTGACTGAAATGGTATGTCTAAATGATGACAAACAGAACAGCTGCAGCATTAGAAGGAAAGATAAGGCAGGGTTATAAAGAACCAACATCTTCTCAACCAAAAAGGTAAAACTTATTTTATATGCATATCTATTAAGGTAAAAGTAAAGGAATGCTTCTATATAGTACATAATACTTCTACTATCATATAAGTTATACAAGGGATTATCTAGCTCTTAATGTAACAATAAACCACTGTAATTTTATGTGACTTTCTGTGTTGGATCCCGGTTTACAATGCTGTCGAGTAAAAACAGAAAACTTTTTATAAAGACTTACACAATTTAATACATTATAGAACCATATTATTTAAAAGTGATTGTCATTCTTAGAACGTGGAAATATTCATCAAGAAATATTATAACCTAGCTCATTATTACAAGTGTTTAAAATAAGCCAGGACGAAAATCACAATGCAAGCGAGGAAGTGTAGTATTTCTTGTAGATAACGTTATAATATAGTCCTTAAAATGGGACTTAAATATGAGGACAATTTATAATTCTGACAATCTATAATACTGTTCAAAAATCAATGTTTCCTGAAGATAAGCAGGCTTGTATTAAACTAACACGATAGTACGGTGCTGGGGCTGTAACTTATATTTCTTTTAAACGAGTACACCATTAAAATAGAGTACAAGAAACTAGAACCAGAGTATCGGAGATCCAAAGCATACGAGAATCTTATCTAGAGGGTAACATTGTGGTTAAAAGACTGCTTCTGGGAAGTAAAACTTTTAATATGATTTAGCAGCAATCCTGTAGAGAGTTTAAGAAGAACCAGAACATCAAAGAGGTTTACAGAAAATTGTTATAAGGATTTAATGTTGACGTGGATGTTATAGGAAAAGGAGAATAAAAACCAGAAGGGAAGTGTGCTTCCTGTGCTTAATTTGAGTTTACTGCTCACTGCAAGCATTGGACATTACGGCTACTGAAAATAGAACTATACAGCACATAAAAACTGTAAGTTTAATTTTTCATATTAAAACTTTCTGCTGTTATAATTAATCAGGATAGGATTTTATCAGATCAAACGTATTGCAGTTCTTAGGAACTATTGTGTAAGGAACCAGGGAGTTAATGTTTGAGAAAGTATGACAATTCTAACTGCGTTATTACTTTACTTACTCAGATAGACAGCCGTAATCATTATGTGTTCATATGAAAGCTGAAACTGTCAATTCTACACTTAATACGACAGCTCCTTTAAGGCAAAAATTTCTAATGTCTTCTACTGTGTTTTTTAAAATAACGGCAATCTAAATTTCATTACTACCAGCATATCGCTTGATTCTGTTAAGTAAGGGTTAATTTTTAGTTTCCGGACTAAGGCTTCCTAGAAGCATTGTAATGTGATCACAGGAAACCACACTAGGACAAAGAAGGAGAAAGCTGGGTTTTTTTAAAGGGGAAAGTCAAGTAATGTATGTTTGAAGGTGTGGCACGATAAGGTCTATCAAACTGTCACTTGCAGCACAAAAAGAAAGAAAAACCTGTCTCGGGGTTAAAATCACGGCTCAGAGACAGAATGAGAAAGCATTAGAGTCTCAGACGGTCTATTGTTTAAGGGAAATGAGATAAAAGAGAAAGAAACGCTCAAAAGTCAAAGCAATATGAGCAGAAAATTTTGGAGAGTGGGGGACAACGTCCTAATAAAATGACACAAAAGAGGAGGAAAAAAAGTATGCCCTGATAAAAGGAGAATGCAGAGTAAGACTAAAATGCAGTGCCATAATTTTAAAAGTGAAAGCAGAAATACATCCGTACAATCTTACATGCTCAGAGGTGCACGTATAACAGACTTGGCAGCATGAGGCATGAAAAGATAAGTCATTTTACAATTATGAGGGGAAACCGGAGTTGAAAGACATGAGAGAGAGTTAGTTAGACGGATTTTAGGAACAATACAGTTGACAGAGGGTTAAAAAGAATACCTGTGTAAATGACTGTTTAACTTGTACCACTTCAGCATAGAACAGGGACAAAAAACGAACGGAAAAGGGGAAAAAAAAAATCACTTTTTTGAGCTTTCAAAAGTGAACTGTAGAGCCTCCTCTGCCAAAGCAGTGCTGGACTGATAAGGCAGCTAAAGTGGGCAAGCTTCCCAGATTCTCATGTCCTTGAGATAGTGAACTACAGCACTTGTTAGGGAAAACCTTTAAAAGCTACAGAAAGAAATGGCAGTTTCGGAAGCCTGGATAAGGATGTTAAAAAAATGTGAGAAAAAGGGGTTTAGAACTTACAACTCTTCGGGCAAGTTTAAATAGATTTACAAAGGCAGATTCGAAGCCCAAGAGGGAGTATATATTTACTAGTAATGTAATAAGCTTTGTTCCGGAAAGAGAATCAAACCTCACAGCACATGGGACTGAGAAGGAAAAAGAAAAGTTTTCTAGGAAATCAAAAAAATAATAATAAAAAAAATGATTTCTGGTTTGCACAAGAAGCCAAAAAGGTGTATGTAAGGTATTAAGTTACCCCAATTGGTACCGTGCGGGCCACACCCTTATAAATTTTACACGGACCGCAGACATATAGTGTAGGAGTCGGTAGAGCACCAGAGAGGAGGGCAGGGAGGATTATTGTGGCAGAAAAAGGGGGACAAGAACAAAATGTTGTGGAGGAAGGGATTCAGATTGGACTTAAGGAAGGAAAAATGACTATGGGGGTGGGGTGAGAGCACAGGACTGAACAGCTGTGAAAAAGAGCAATCAGTTGAACCACGCAGTAAATAATAAAGATTTTGACAGGTGGAAATGAGAAATAAGAAAAGCAGAGACGGCAGACAGAGTGCAAAGACACACACAAAGATGCAAAAGGAAAAAGAACGGAATAAGAGATACTACGCAGTTATTCATGCTGCACTATGAAAAAGAGCCGAGAAAAGTGTGGACAGGAAGGGGGGGTGTGGGCTGAGTGGTTAGAGAGAAAGCATAGTTCAGAAGACTGAAGGAACTGATTAGATAAGAGGAAAACAGCAGTTGGACGACGGTAAGCAGCTACAAAGCTGAACACCGTAATTACTGTTTCCAATAGGAAAAAAATGAGGAGGAATAATAAAAGGGACAGTCCCGAGACGTAAAAAGAATCTCGTGGATAACTGTCGCACACACAGAGTGAAGGCAATAGCAGATGTGAAAAGGTGGGGGCTGTCAGTTTTGAGGAGTGGTTATAAGAACAGAGAAACCAGAAGGATTTTAGAGGAGAGCAATCTGAAAGCGTGCTGTTCTCCTAGAGTAAAGGAAATTCCCTCGATACGGGAACATACAGAAGAGAAAAGAGCAGGATTAGACCCAGGGGACTAATAGGAGAGATAGGTAGAAGAAGTTAGGATGAAGGAGAACAGGAAAAGGGATTGGGGAGGAAAATAAGGTCGACAGAAGAAGAAAGAACAGAATACATGATAAGAACAGGGGAACAGGGATTTGAAAAGGAGGGATTAAGACAGAACACAGGGTGGGATTGGAAGCAGAAAATGCGCAATCTCTAAGGATTGTTAAGCGAGAATTGCTAGCATAAAGACCAATCCAAAGATTTTGAACATTGAAATAAGCTTACAGCAAAACCCAAATCGCAGTCGCCTGGATTCGTTGTTATGCTTCATTCACACAACAAGCACACTCTTGCGCACATCACGCAAATCAAAGAGATGGACAGGATAGGAGAAAGAAAAAAAGGGTGAGAAAAACAGAACAGAATATTGAAAGACAGAAACGCAAATATTCAACCCCACTGCGTTAGGGTGGCAGGTGTAGTTCCGCGCAGGGCAGGGCAAGAAGACAGCAAGAAGGTAAGATAGAGGTCAGAAAAAGTGTGCAAGTGTAGTGCTAAAGAAGGGAACCTGCAAAGAACAAAGGGAGAAGACAGAAAAAATAGAAAGACAGGGGTAAGAACAAGAAAATTGGACAGAACAATAGTGCCCAATACCCCTAAAGTGGGCAGTGTCCGTGATAGGGAGAAGGAGAAAAAGAAAGAGGAACAAAATGAAGGAATAACAGCAGGGAAAGATAAGAGAAAGAAAACATAGAACCTTTGAACGCACAAAATTAAGTATCCCCTCTTGCGTTCAAAAGAAGATAAAGAAGGATAGCGAGTACTGTCAGCGTTCGGGGCTCACCACTGTTTTAGTTCCCTCCTCTTATAGACCTCTTTCTGACTCTGTCATACGGGGGACTAAAGGTACTTATTTCATATAACAGATTCTGTATAGTTTCTCTGACCTCCATTGTCACCCAATCACAAGGTCTATTCTGGGGTGGCATTAGGAGCCGTAATTGAAAACTAATTCCCATAATTACTGCTTTCTGTTTGTTTTCTGGATCTAGATATACTCTGGGCCATTTATGTTCCCACATAAATCTTATTAAACATCTGTCTAAGTTTCTGCAAAGACTGAGTGTCACTTGTATATGATCTACCTTGTAGGCTAAATGTAAGGTAAAGAGAAGATAGAATCAATAAAAATAAAGACAGAGATAGGTTTAGATAGATAGATACATTTTATTTCTTACCCAAACACAGGTCTTCAAGTTGATACAAATACAGACATCAGATTCTGGTTTCAGCCGCACAGGGCTTCGCCGTCTGACAGAAGCTTTGGAGAAGACTCTCAAACTAAGCCAAAATCTCCCCTCTTTTATACACAAACCTCTCCATAGAAGTGAATGGTGAGAAACCTTGCTCCTAATCTTTCTCACTTTCTGAGATCATACTTTCCCATGCGGTCTGCTGTCGGATGTGCCCACCTCCTTCCGTTCTCAGCTACTGCTAATTATCAACATGTTTTGGGAAGCGTTGAGATAACAGTTTCACATCTTCCGGCTGCAATACTTTTCACACCATCTCATGAACTCTGTATTACCTCTGTATCATTGTATACCAAAACTAATAAGCTCCATTTTATTCATCTGATCCATCATTCTTTCATTACAGGTGCTGATTTAAATTAAAAGTTGTACCAGTTTGTATCAGGACTCATTGTTCAGACCTGCTTTTTTTCAGATTCTCAAATATTAATTCACTTGCTTGCTGTTTGGCCTAGTCAGTATTTTTTCCAGTTGTTCTAGGCTGCATAGCTTTGGCCATCACTATTCCAGTGGTAGCCTTAAAGCTAGGCCATATATTAACAGGCCGTATTGAGGGGTGGGCAAGAGGGAGCAGCAGCCCAGGGCACAAAGCCCATTGGGGGTGGAAAAATTAACTGAAGTGCAACAGTAAATGAAACGACAGGAAGAATGAAGTTCTTCTATCCAAGGTGGAGAAATACAAAGGGGGTAGACACCCGTGTTGTCATTTCTCTTTTGACTTCCCTATCAATTATAGACTTCACTTCAAAATACTGGCTTTAAAGCATCAAGCATCAAAAAATCTTGAAGCTGTATTAGGGAGCTTCTACATTGGTTATCATTTTAACCATATACAACTTCCATTGACTTCCTATCCAATATGGGAGCCACTTCAAAAATATTGTGACTGGCTTTTAAGGCATCAAAAAGTCTTGAGGCTTGGTGTATTAATGAACTTCTGCTTTAGTGTCAGCTAAATCGTATGCTGCTGTCATCCCAGGGAGCCTTATTAGTAGAACCAGCAGTAAATGAGCTTAGATTAACTACCAGAAGGAAGAGAACATTCAGTTGGGCTGTTCCATTGTGGAACAAGCTCCTTGTGGAAATGTGTTCAATAGATCATTATCTAGCATGTAGGTAAATGTTAACATCATTATACTTTAGGGAAGCTTTTAAGTTAACAGGGAGTTATAATATTGTTATGGAGTTTCAGGCCATAGAATCTCACATGTGAGCTGAGTTGTGCACATGAAGTGCATGGGTTTGTTTGGGCTGGAGATATACTTATTATAGTTTGAAGTTTTAATTTGGCTTTAATGATATTTTACCATTTTACTGTTATGTGTTATGTTATGATATATTTTATTGTGCAAAAATGGTAACAGATCTTTATGTAAGAAAAGATAAAAAGGACTATAATATTGTTCTCCAAACAAGTAGCTTAAAAAATAAGGGCAAAAGGGTTCACAAAATACAGAAGAATGCTATTAGAGAAATGCCAAAAAGAATACTGGATAAAGTTCAAATAAGTGAAGAAAGAAATTCAGATGACAAAAGCATGGAAAAAAATGCTAAAGATGACAAGACTTTTTTTTCAGCTATGTTAGGGGAAAGATAAAGGCTAGTAACAGGATTGTAAGACTGAAAAAGATTGTGGCCCGCTATCTCAAAAGTGATATGTGAAAAGCGGACATGCTAAACAAATACTTCTGTGTTCACGGAAGAAAATCCTGGAGAAGGACTGAAGTCAATTGACAATGGTATGTATGGGAATGAAGTAAATAACACACCATTTGCTGAAAAACAAATATACGAACATGAAAAACTGAAAGTGGGCAAAGCCATGGGGCTGAATGGTATCTCAGAGGGTCGCTCAGAGAAGTTCAGGCAGGTTCTCTTAAAGATTTAACAGATCTTTTGAAATGGGAAAAGTTCCACAGACAGAATTAGAGAATGCTGAATGGTCCCTGTTCACAAAAATGGTAACAGAGAAGTGAAAAACTGCAGGCCAGTAAGCCTCACTTTGGTGGTTGAAAAAGTAATGGAGGCGCGGCTGAAGGAAAGGATAGTGAATTTCCTAGAGTCCAATGGGTTGCACAATCTGAGGCAACATTGTTTTACCAAGGAAAATCATGTCAAATCTAATTGACTTCTTTGACTGGGTGACCTCTTAACTGGGCCAGGAACATGGGCTAGATGTAATCTACTTGGATTTCAGCAATGCCTTTGATACAGTTCCTCATAGGAGTGGGCTGAAGTTAGGACCCAAGATGGTGAACTAATTTAGAAACTAGCAGAATAATAGACAGAGAGTAGTGATAAATGGAATTCACTCAGAAAGATGAGTAGTGGAAAGCTTCAGGATAAGTAATGGGGCTGATTTATTTAACACTAGTAAAAAAGGCCTGTTTCTGAGAGTAATGAAACGGGCGCTAGCAAGGTTTTCATCGAAGTGTGTATGTTTGAGAGTGAGTGTGTGACAGAGACACAGTGAATGTGTGAGTGTGTGTGTGTGAGAGAGAGTGAGACTGTGTGAGAGTGTGTGTTTGAGAAAGAGAGTGTGCCGCAGGGGTCCCCCCTCCATGTGTTGGCGTCCTTCCCACTCCCCCCGTTTCCTTTTCCCATTTCCTTCTCGTCCCCCTCCCCCCTCCCAGCCTTGAGGATCGTGGGCCCTCCGTCTGGCGGCGTTTTTCTGTATCTTAGTGTGTGAGAGAGTGTGTGTGAGAGTGAATGTGCGAGAGTGTGTGTGACAGAGTGAGAGTGTGTGTGTGTGCGAGAATGAGTGTGTGTGTGTGAGAGGGAAGTGTTGGCCCCCCCTCCCTTGGCCTTTCAGGATGGTGGTCACTCCGTCGGCCAGCATTTTTCCCCCTCCCCCCTGTCTTCCTTCCCTCCCCCTTCCCCCCTCGCAGCTTCAGATTCGAGGGGCCCCCCTTCCTGCACCTTTCTGGGTCGTGGCCCTCCCTCCGACTGTGATGTAGCTGGCTCCGTTCCTGGCACGTTCAGGCAGGCTGGCTCCCTGCGTCTAGCCGACGTTCAGGCTGCCTGGCCGATGTTCAGGCTGGCTGCGTGCGTCACTCCCTCCGTCTCAGAGTTTGTGCGGGGCGATGGGAGTCCTGCGGATTTGGAAAATGGCCGCGGAGGGGCAAGAGGAGATCGCGTGTCACCGATGCCTGCGTCCCTGCCTCCCTCCCTCCGACGTTGTGCGAGCGATGTTATCCTCTGGAGGTGGGAAATGGCCGCCGAGGGTCAGGGGGACATGGCATTTGGCCGAGTGTCATTGCACCGCCCTCGACGTCATGACGCGAGGGCGGGCCAGACACTCCTGGCCAAACCGGATATCTCTGGCGCCTCAAGTTTCCGGCTTGAGGCTTCAAGGTGCCTTTTATTATATAGAGATTAAATCTAATATCCAAATTTAAACAGGAAATATCATTTGGTAACAACATCCTCCTCCTACAATTCGATCTATCAAGCGCATTTGACATGGTAAATCATAATATTCTAACCAAACTACTGGATAAACTTGGGATCGGTGGAAACGTCATTAATTGGATAAAAGGTTTCATCACCTCAAGATCTTACTAAGTTAAATCAACCTCAACCATTTCATCTCCATGGTCACCAAACTGCGGCGTACCGCAAGGATCTCCTTTAGCCCCGATCCTATTCAATCTGATGATGATACCCCTGGCCAAAGCTCTATTCAGACATGGTCTTAACCCTTTCATCTACACAGATTATGTCACCATTTTCATTCCCTTTAAATCTAATCTAACAGAAATCTTCGACAAAATATCCTTGGGCATTAACATCCTAGCCTCCTGGGCTAACGCCTTCAAAATGAAAATGAACAAAGAGAAAACACAATGCCTAATCCTATCATCCCAACACTCAGCGCTCCTCCCTACTAATCTTACTAGCCCTGACATCACAATCCCCATATCTGACAATCAGAAAATCCTTGGAGTGACATTAGACAACCATCTCTCACTCGAAAGTCATGCAAAATCCACTACAAAGAAAATGTTCAGCATGATGTGGATATTGAAACGTGTAAAACCCTATCTCCCCCTAAATACTTTCCGGAACTTGGTACAATCCACGGTACTTACCCACGCTGACTACTGTAACAGTATTTTCTTAGGCTGCAAGACCCACATCCTGAAAAAACTTCAAACTGCCCAAAATACAGCAGCAAGACTTATTTTTGGCAAATCTTGATTTGAAAGCGCAACTCCCCTTCGTGAAAAACTTCACTGGCTCCCTATCAGAGAACGTATCAACTTCAAGGTCCATACATTAATCCACAAGATTATCAACGGTGAATCTCCAAGCTATATGCTTAATCTGATTGACCTTCCCACCAGAAACAGGTCTGAAACTTCAAGTACTTACCTCAACCTACACTACCCTAATTGCAAAGGTCTCAGAAATAAAACTTATTATGGATTCAATTTCTCCTTCTTAGGCAGCCAACTCAGGAATGCCCTCCCTAGACCTATCAGATCAATCAATGACTATCTACCCTTCCGGAAATCACTAAAAACCCATCTATTCAAACAAGCCTATCCAAATAACCCAAACTAATCCTATAAACCATTCAACACATATCCAGGAGACAACGACCTTGACTACTTTTCCCACCATAACGCCCCCTCCTCCACCCCTTCCAATGTTCACCTACACTTGCTCTCTCCTCTCCTACTCCCTTCACCCTGTCCCTCTCCCACCTATTCTCTTTTATTATTTCGCGATACTTAGCTTTACTGTCTTTATCAATATTCTGTAATCCCTATTACTATGTAAGCCGCATTGAACCTGCTTTTAGTGGGAAAGCACAGGGTACAAATGTAATAATTAATAAACATCTTTCATAAGTACATAAGTATTGCCACACTGGGACAGACCAGCATCCTGTTTCCAACAGTAGCCAATTCAGGTCACAAATACCTGGCAAGATCCCAAAAAAGTTCAATACATTTTATGCTGCTTATCCCAGAAATAAGCAGTGGATTTTACCCAAGTCAATGGTCTATGGACTTTTCCTTTAAGAAGCCGTCCAGACCTTTTTTAAACCCCACTATGCTAACCACTTTTACCACATTCTCTGGCAACGAATTCCAGAGTTGAATTACACGTTGAGTGAAGAAAAATTTTCTATGATTCGTACTAAATTTACTACTTTGTAGCTTCATCGCATGCCCCCTAGTCCTAGTATTTTTGGAAAGAGTAAACAAACTATTCACATCTACCCATTCCTCTGCACTTATTATTTTATACACCTCTATCATATCTCCCCTCAGCCGTCTCTTCTCAAAGCTGAAGAGCCCTAGATGCTTCAGCCTTTCCTCATAGGGAAGTCGTCCCATCCCCTTTATCATTTTTGTCGCCCTTCTCTGTACCTTTTCTAATTCCACTATATATATATTTTTGAGAGTATCAGAATAGAGAGTAACATTGCCAAAGGGTTAGAAGTAAAAAAATTGTCTTTTTGCAGAGGACATGAAGATTTGCAACAGATTAAACTCCTAGAGGGAATGGACATGAGAAGTGATCTACAAAAATTATAAGAATAGTCTAATATTTGGCAGTTAAAATTGAATGCAAAGAAGTGCAGAGTGATGCACTTGGGGTGTAGAAATCCTAAGGAGCTGTATGCGATATAAGAGGCAAGAGGCTGATACACACAGACCAGGAGAGGGATTTTAGTGATAGTAGCCGAGGATCTGAAAGTGGCAAAACAATGTAACAAGATGGTGCCAAAGCCAAGATGCGAGACTGCAAGGAAAGAGTTATAACCAACAGAAGAGAGAAGCTGATAATGCCCCTGTACAAGTCATTGCTGAGGTGCAACTTGAGTACTGTGTTCAGGTCTGGAGGCCATATCATAAGGATATAAAAAGACTTGGAAGAGGTTCAGAAGATGATGACAAAAATGGTATGGTGATTGCACCAGAAAGACCTGAATATGTATACCCTAGAGGAAAGGAGCGACAGAAGGTATGATAGACATTTAAATACTTGAAAGGTATTAATTAAAAAAAAAAAGCTTTGTTGAAGAAGGAACTAGAGGACATGAATTGAAGTTGCAAGCGGGTACACTTAAGGGCAACATCAGGAAATATTTTTTCACAGAAATGCCCTCCTGGTGGAGATGATGGGCACAAAAACAGTGTCAGAATTCAAGAGGGCATGCGATAAGTACAGAGGATCCCTATATAGCAAGAGAACAGAATCAAAGCAAATCTTAAATGATCTTCAAAGAAGATGTGGAGAGGTATAATCTGCAAGGAGCGGCAAAAGTACAACCCCAAACAAGGGCATAGAGGGGTGTAACCCGCACACAGTGGCACTGTGCAAGTCTCTAATACTCTAGGCCTTACTGGGCAGACTTTTGGTCTTTATCTGCTGCCATTTACTATGTAACAGTTGAGCAGGTAAATTATTAATATAAAGAAATAAGCAGTCTTGTCCTAGATAACAGGCTGGCACAAGCAGGACAGGCAGCTGCTGACTTTTGGGGGCACCAGAACTGCCATGAGCGTTCTTCCACTTTCACTTGCATTAGCCCTTTCCGCATGTGTGTCTTGGATCTTTAGCTTCAAGTTGCATTGTGAAGGAAGGAACTCCGATGCAAGTCTCACAAGACTAACATTCGCACTATGTGGTAGTGGAAATAAGGTGGTGGAGGTGATCATATCAGCAGCTGTGGGGGGGGGGGGGGGTGGGGGTGCCAGAAACCATGATTCCATTTGTGTTAAATGAGGAGGAATCTTGCAGGTGTCACACTGGCATTTGGAAGGTATCTTTAGCAGTGTGCAGATAAGAAATGGACAGGCCATAAGGCTGTTTGTATGTAATCCACCCAGCACATCTTGCCACAAAGATTTCTAACAGCAAGTTTTCTCAGTTTTGAGAAACTTCAGCTCATCCTCAAAAAGATTACTTCTTACTGTGCACAATAAAACCCACAACAGGGCCCCAGTTGGAAATGAAACACGCCGACTGGATGCTTGCAGCCAAAAGCATAAAATGTCACTTTATTCAATACTTAACAACTCTTAACAAGATAAATGATAGCTTAAAGGAACAGACTCTTTAATCAGAGAACTTATGGTTCTAGATGTTTTTCTTTTCACAGTATGTCTGTTTTTTGACATCTTTGAAGCCTTCAAATATTGCATTTGGTAATAATGCACAATATCTGTTCCAGCACAAGGTTTCAGCATAGAGCACAAGGCCATTACAAGGCCAGCTGTGTTAACAGGCCATAAAGTCCCCCTCTCAAGTGACTACTGGTGATAAAGATTTGTATTTTTAAATAGACCCCAGTGTTTTAGTTAGCAAATAAGTTGCATAACTGTCTCTAAATGCACCAGCAACAGCTCTCCTCTTTAAGCTTGAAACAGTATAGAATTTTTTTAACAATTAATAGTCCTTTCTGCATTCTGTGTAGGCCTGGTCTACAAATGTGTCTTTCCATGGATCCTATCATTCATAGTCAATTCAGTGCTCTTATGCTTACACATGTCAGCGTACAAGTTCTGTTTGCTTTAACCAGTGTGCACTGTTCCCTCTAAGCAGAGCAGGTCCTCCACTCACAGTCCTGCCAGTAGAGGGTGCTGTTTCACTATCACTTTTTCAACAGAGGGACAGGCAAGCTCTGCAGGACTCCAGGGAACCTGCATGTTCCTAGTGATTGAAGACACAATATTGAAGCACACCACCCCCCACTTGCAGCAATGCTGTTGCAGGACTCCCGCTCAGCTTAGAGGGATCAGTGGCTGTAAGATAAACCTTCTGTGCCTCTTCTTACATGTAGGCTGCTCAAGCCCTGGAGTTGAAACCCCTCTGCAAGTGGCTCACCCAGGGAACCTTGGAATGGGAGACAAGATGTTGGAATCATTTTAATAAACAGAATTGACCACGTGTTCTATGCATAGTTCAGATGTGCGTGCAAAGAGCCATCAATTAAAATCGTCACTGCTGAATCCTTCTGCTTGTTGGGGTGCAACTTCATGCCCAGATGACAGCTTTATTTCAAGTAATCAAATGCATGTTTTGCAAGCTCCTTTGGAAATTACCCACTATTGAGAGAGAAAAAGAACAGTACAAGATGTATACATATTTTGGTGATGAGAGGTACTGGCTTCAGCTAATGTACTCAAAGGCAATGAAGGGCTTCATATCCTCCACTGCATCCACTTTTCCCAACTACTGAATCTTAAGGGAAAGAAAACTGCTCCTTCCATGTCATGAAGTGAACTGACCATCTCCACTCTCTTCCCTTTCCACAGAAGACATAGGAAGGGGAAAAAGATAACTGGATGTCTGGCAGAAGTGTTATCTCACTGAGCAAACAAGGTGAAATTAGATCTTACCTGCTAATTTTCTTTCCTCTAGACCCTCCAGAACGGTCAAGATGCGTGGGTTATGTCCTCCTACCAGCAGAGGGAGACTGAGAAACACTGAGCTTTTGAATACTGTATATAGAACCTGTGCAGTACATCCACTAGCCAGTATAACCCTGACAAAGCAGAGAAAACAAAAACACCAACTACAATGAACAACCCTGTACGTGGTCACTGCCAACTGGACACTTTCTTCATTTCTTTCACTGTGTCCCTTTATCGTGTGTGCTTCCACAGGTGGACTATCAAACACGGTCACACCTGACCAGACTCATACCAACAAAACTGGTAAAACACCAGAGTCTGAAACCATAGAAACCACACTCAACAGCTGCCAAGAGAGAACAACAGACAAAACAGACCAAGCAGAGCTCCTGGCCTAAAGTACAGACAGGGCGGGCCTTGACCGGTCTGGAGGGTCTAGAGGAAAGAAAATTAGCAGGTAAGATCTAATTTCACCTTCCTCCATGACCCTCCAGACTGGTCAAGACGCGTGGGACGTACCAAAGCAGTAAAAATCCTAAGGGCGGGATCCACGAAGGCCAGAGGTCAACACTGCAGCCCCAAAGCCTGCCTCTTCCTTGGCATGCACATCAATCCTATAATGTTTAACAAAGGAATGCAATGACGACCAAACCGCCGCTCAACAAATATCTAACGGAGGAATCATACTATTCTCCGCCCAGGAGGTCGCCATTCCCCTGGTAGAATGAGCCGAAAACTCCTTAGGGACCACGCGGCCCTTCAGCAAATACGCAGAAGCAATTGACTCCTTCAACCATCTTGCTATCGTAGCTTTGGAAGCTGCCGCGCCCTTTCTTGCACCACCATGAAGAACGAACAAACGATCAGAAAGTCTATAGTGCCAAGTTCTGGAAATATAACAGCGCAAGACTCTTCGCACATCTAACTTGGCCAGTCGACGCTGCTCCGCATCCCCCGCAAAGTCACCCAAAACTGGCAAGGAAATAACTTGATCCACATGGAACTCTGAAATCACCTTGGGCAAAAAGGACGGCACCAGGCGCAACGAAACCTTCTCCTTGGAAAAAGACAAAAAGGGTTCTCTACAAGACAAAGCCTGAAGTTCCGACACCCTCCGAGCTGAAGTAATAGCCACCAAGAACACCGTCTTTAGGGAAAGATCCTTATCCGAAACAGAAACCAAGGGCTCAAACGACGGCCTCACCAAAGCATTCAAAACGAGATTCAAATCCCACGGAGGCACCATCCGCCGCCGAAGCGGTCGCAGTAACTTAACACCCTTCAAAAAACGAACAACATCAGGACTAGAAGCTAACGACTTCCCCTGGATCTTCCCACGAAAACACGACAAAGCCGCCACCTGTACCTTCAAGGAAGACAAGGCCAAACCCCTGTCCATACCATCCTGCAAAAACTCCAAGACATCCGTCACCGACGCTCAAAAGGGAAGAACCTGTCTACCTGTGCACCAATGCTCAAAGACTCTCCAGACCCGGACATACGCCAACGAAGTGGACTGCCTACGCGAACTCAACATCGTATCGATAACTCTGGACGAAAAACCTTTCTTCCTTAACCTGTGCCTCTCAAGAGCCAGGCCGTAAGCGAGAACCGATCCGGATCTGGCATAACTATCGGTCCCTGACACAACACCACTGAATCTAACAACGGCAGAGGATCCGCTACTGCCAGCCGAACCAGATCCCCGTACCACGGCCGGCGCGGCCAATTCGGGGCTATCAAAATCACTTGTCCAGGGTACCGAGCGATGCGCTGAACCACACAACCGACTAACGGCCATGGAGGAAACACATAAAGCAACTCCTGAGGCCAAGGCATCAGGAGCGCATCTATGCCTTCCGCTCGAGGATCCCTCCATCGACTGAAAAACCTCTGAACCTGAGCATTGCGGGCCATTGCCATGAGAGCCATCACGGGAATTCCCCAGACCGACACAATGCGATTGAACACCGACCAATGAAAAGACCACTCTCCGGGGTCTAGAGAATGCCTGCTTAGGTAATCTGCCTCCACGTTGTCTACTCCAGCCACATGTGCCACGGAGAGCGCTAGAAGATGAACCTCCGCCCATTGGCACAACAGCGCCGCCTCCTTAGCGACCGCCTGACTCTTTGTGCCCCCCTGACAGTTGACATAAGCCACGGCGGTGGCGTTGTCGCAGAACACCCGGACTGCTTTCCGCAACAGAAGACTCTGAAACGCCTGAAGCGCTAACTGAATGGCCCGAGTTTCCAAACGATTGATGGACCACTGAGCTTCTATCCGAGACCAGCGACCTTGAGCTACCTGCCCGAGACAATGAGCTCCCCAGCCCTGGAGACTGGCATCTGTGACGAGGACCACCCACTGCGGGGCCTCCAATGGCATTCCCTTTTCCAGATTGCATGGGTCTAGCCACCACCGGAGACTGAGGCGTGGTATTACCGACAGCTGAAGGCGCATGTCCAACTCCTGAGAGACAGAGGTGACCACTGACTGAGAAGAGCTGACTGCAACTGCCGCATGTGCGCCCGGGCCCACGGAAGTACCTCTATGGTGGCCGCCATCAACCCCAGGACTTGCAGATACTCCCGGGCCGTCGGAGCCGATTCCGCCAGAAATAGACGAATCTGACCCTGCAACTTGCGAATCCGGGGGCCCAGCAGGAAGACTCAACCGTTCCTGGTATCGAAAAGAACCCCCAGATACTCCAGTGACTGCGATGGCACCAGGTGACTCTTGCCGAAGTTCACTACCCAGCCCAGAGACTGAAGAAACTGAACCACTCGAGCAGTAGCCACCTCGCTCTCCGACTGGGACTTGGCCCGAATCAACCAATCGTCCAGGTACGGGTGCACCGGAATACCCTGCTTCCGCAAGGCCACCGCCACTACAACCATGATCTTGGAAAATGTTCGAGGAGCCGTTGCTAATCCGAAAGGCAGAGCACAAAACTGAAAATGCTTCCCTAAAACTGCAAAGCGCAGAAATCACTGATGAGCGGCACGAATGGAGATGTGCAGATAAGCCTCCGTCAAATCCAAAGACGTGAGAAACTCCCCTTCCTGCACCGCGACAATGACTGACCTCAACGTTTCCATGCAAAAAGAGGGAACCCTGAGAGCTGCATTGACTGTCTTCAGATCTAAGATAGGCCGAAAGGCATCCTCCTTCTCTGGGACCACAAAATAGATCGAATAGCAGCCCAAGCAGTGCTGAGCGGTGGGCACAGGTACCACCGCCCCCAGACTGATGAGGCGAGCCAAAGTGTCCCGCACTGCTGCCCGCTTGAGCCTCGAATGAGAAGGGGACTCCAGGAACCTTTCGGGAGGTGAGCTGTCGAACTCCAGTGCATATATGTCTCGCACCACCTTGAGAACCCACTGATCCGATGTGATTTGGGCCCAGTTCTGGTAAAACAGACTCAGCCGAGCCCCTACCCGAACCAGAGCCTGGGCCCGCACACCTTCATTGCGAATTACGCCCTGAAACCTGTCCTCCCGCGGAGAAATCCCGTTCTCCGCGCCGATTCCCACGAAAGGACTGGGTGCGCTGGAAAAACCGACCTCTATAGGACCCACTAGTCCTCCCGGGCCTATACCGACGAGCCTCCTTAAACCGACCTTGGGAGGAAGTACCCCTGGTAGCCGCCTTGGGACGAAAATCCGGAAGGCGAGGGGCCTTGGCATCACTGAGACCGCGCACCAACTTATCCAAATCCTCACCAAAAAGCATGGACCCCTTAAAGGGAAGCGAACACAGCTTAGCTTTAGAGACCGCGTCCGCGACCCAACCTCACAACCAAAGGGCCCTACGTGCCCCCACCAGCAGAGCCATATTCTTGGCCGAGGCACTGAGCAAATCATAAAGCGCATCAGACAAAAAGGACGATCCCATCTCCAATTTGGCTAACTCCTGCACCCCTGAGGTCCCAACCTCCACCGAATCACCAAGAAGCTTCTCGGCCCAACGGAAACACGCCCGCGCAACCAGCCCCCCACAAACCGAGGCCTGCAGAGCCAGGGCCAACAAATCGATACTCCGCTTGAGAAAGGACTCAAGCTTCCTATGCTGGGGATCACGGAGAGTGGTCCCACCGTCTACCGGAATAGCCGTGGCTTTTGTAACTGCTGTCACCACAGCATCTACTGTGGGTGCCTTAAAGGAATCTCTATCTTCCTGTGGAAGCAGATAAAGTCTTGTCATCGCTTTAGAAACTTTACAGGGAGAGTCCGGCGAATGCCACTCTTGAAACACCATATCCCGGAGATCCTTATTCATGGGAAAGGACCTAGCCTGCCGCTGAATACCCTTAACCAAGGGATCCACCTGTCTAGCCTCCCCCAAAGCCGCCTCTGGCTGTTCAAACTTAAGAGTGGAAGAGACCTGCTCAACGAGTTCCGCAAGTTCCTCCCTATGAAAAATCCTCATTACAGAAGGATCCTCTCCAGGCACCACCAAATCCGGATCCTGAGAGCCCTCAAACCGCTCAGAATCCCCTATTTCACTAAGAGCCCCTTCGGACCCTCCAGGAGAGAATCCCTCCTCGTCGTCCCACTCAAACCGAGGCCTCTTAGCCAGTGCTGAACTAGACCCCTCCCCTAAAGGCGGGGGTCCCGACTTCCAGGCTTGATAGAGGGTCCAAACAAACTCCGGAGGAAAAGCAACGCCTCCTGGACCCTCCGGTACCACTTTCGGAGCCGACCCAGGAGCAGCAGGGCCAAAAACAGCTGATTCTGCGGGATGCGCGGTATCCAAAATGGCGGGCGTTTCTGCCAAAACTAAACTCGCTGATGCCGTCCCTGCCGGAGCTCCCGCTGCCCCGACACCCCCGAATTAGCTGGAACCTCTGCAATTAACACCGGGGGCGCCGCCATCGACGAGGCCTGCTTCGGTTCGCTGCACAACCGGCACTGTCCTCCCGAAGATTCTACTCCTCGGCGCGAACACGCGCGACACCAGAGGAGTTTGCCTGCCATAACTCTGAAACTCACAACACGCTGTGCGAAGCGGCGCCAAAAATTCTCACTCACCTCTTTCCCACAACAATCACTCGCACTGCTCTCTCGCTATAAACAGGAATCGAACCTGCCGTCCGTTCATAGTCAGATACAGGCCCAGATAGCTCTTAAAGAGACATCAACACAAATTGGCAGCTGAGAAGTGGGAGGCACTCAAGGCTACAATATAATAAAAGCAGCCGAGGCACAAAGCTGCCAGCATCTCCATAGAGAGCAGCACAGGGGGAGGGACCTGAAAACAGGTGTGACACCCCAGGGGGAAAAACTGGGCCCCACCGGACCCAGGGCCCCGAAGCACTTTTTTTTTTTTCAACACACGTACAGGGAATAGTCAAAAACCAATAAATTGGCAAGAAGAGTAAAATCCCCTTAACCGAATAGTCAAACTACCTCACCAGACTATTAAAGACTGCACAGGCTGTCCTTCTACCTCTGCTGAGACTGAGAAAATACTGGCTAGTGGATGTACTGCACAGGTTATATATACAGTATTCAAAAGCTCAGTGTTTCTCAGTCTCCCTCTGCTGGTAGGAGGACATAACCCACGCGTCTTGACCGGTCTGGAGGGTCGTGGAGGAAATCTGCATTTCACTTTCTATATGGGAGGAACAGGTGATTGATTCAAGCCAGCCAGGCTAAAATTCAGCCACTGAGACACATCACCTCCAGGTCTCCTTCAGTTAACCCTAACCACCTTACTGGGCGGACTATATAAGTTCAACCATTTTTTTAAATTCTTTTTGTACCTTGATAGTTTTTCAGCTCTATTTTTAGGCTTCCACTTCAGTTTAGCCAGCTCATCCAGTGGCCAAAGCACCACAAACCTTTCTTCATAACCATTATGGGATTTTCCCACAATCTAGTCTGGCTATCAGTAGCAACATGGTGCTGTTCAGTGCTGATTGAGACTCCTAAACATTGGCCAAGGAGCCAAAGTTGGGTTCAGGAAATGATTTCAGATCGCTCTGATGGCAGCATACAGTACAATACTGCCACTGTGTCAGCCCACAAAATAGATTTTAAAGAATTCTGACCGGCCCCAGTGGTTTCATGACAGTGCCATGCAGAAACACCTGGGTCCGATTCCCAGCTTAGGTTGGCCAGGGATGCTACAGATAGTGTTTACAGTAGAGATGGGTAGCCAAAAAATTTTCACATCATTATTTTCGGGGGGGGGGGGGGGGGGGGGGTCATTCCACAACAAATGTCGAGGATACACACTTTTCTTAAACAGTGTGAACTATGTGAAAGACTGCACCCTCCTTATTCACAGTGTACACTCTTTAAGAAGAGTGCACACTTTTAACTGGTGAATGGCATTTCATTGCAAACAGTAGCCTATCCTTGGTTTACAGCCCCCAGGGGGAGGGTCAACGGTAGCACACCTAGTGGCCAGATAGAGGGTCAATGATTTCAGGCCCCAGATCTAGTTCTGACTGAAGTAACAACCCGAAGGTGTAAGTGGAAACTGCGGAGTCAAAAAATAAAAACAGCAACCATTTACTCCTATTCTGCCATACGTTGCATGTCACCCACTGCATTTCTGTGCAGTGATAAATCTAGTGCAGAAAGTACTCTGTGCCAGGGGACTGTAGCTCCAAGATAGCACAAACTGAGCTGGAACCAACAATTCAAATGAGACATTTTCAGTTAGTAGCTGATGGACTTCAGCATCACTTTCCCATGGGCAGTAGCTATGGACAGCAGGATGACGGCCCATTTTGGGGGTTTTACTTTCTCAAGGGTTGTATCTGTAATAGATGCTGAACGATTACTGGTTCGCTCTTTAGACAGCTCTGTAGTGACCAAATGCTTACTGGGGGCTCTGCTTGTCCTGAGTTCACAGCCCCCCCCCCCCCCCCCCTCCCAATACTCAACAACACAGATTACCTCATTGTAAAACCTTCTCTGCATTAGGCCTCTGGAACTGTGCACCATTCATGCAAAACTGCTAAAAGTAGAACCACACAGAGTAACTACACATATACTTCCAGGATGGGAACATGTATGTTTTAAGGACAAAAAAAATCCAAAACAACATTATACAATGTGCAAAAAGCTTTGATTATGGGGCTGTACCCCAGGCACCTATATTCTGAATCCTTCATGCTCAAACAGTTGTTCTGCTCCCACGGCTCTGAATGAGATGAACTTGGCTCAAGCTCAGTCCAATATGGCTGACGCTGGCTGGAAAGAGAGATTTATGACTACCTGCATATGTAGGGCATCCTTCAGTACAGCAGAAATGTCAGCAGCCAAAGCTCAGATCTTCAAGTACAACACCCACAAAATCAAATCCTTTTTCCCTCCTCAGATGGCTTGTTCATGTTGCTACTAGATCATACACAGTAGCTACAATAACCAGGCCTGTGGTCCCCATAGGTTCCTGGAAATTTCACCGTCAGAAATCAGCCAGCAGACCCAGTCGCTATCCACACTTAATGATCACACAAAGGCTGGCATATTGGAAAGAGGGAGATGAAAAGTGGGGGAAGCGCTTGCTGTTAGGTCTGCTTCTTTCTTGTTCAATGTTCCCAAGTCTGCTAACTTATGTCTGAGGGGTGGAGTAAAGACTGTGGTGGTGACTGCTCTGCGTGTGATCTCGGGAGAAGAGCAGAGGCACTGTGCGGGTCTGCATTAACCAGTTGTGGTCTCCACTGCCACCTCTGTTAATGGACCCATACCAGCTACTGTTCTGTAGGCTGCCGGACAAGCTGCAGTGAAAAAAGAAGATATACTTCAGAGAAAATGGAACTGAAAGTCACTTTCATGGCTATCTTACAAACGTTTCACGTTCTCTGTCCTGGAACTAAATCTAAGTGCATTCTGAGTGTCCCTATGTAAAGAAGTAAACATACCCGCCCAAGAAACTAGGCAGAATGTATGAGGTCAGAACACTGCATGTAGTAATGATACCTTTTTAACACAGATAATTCTACATGAAAAAGAAAAGGAGAAATTAGTCTTACCTGTTCATTTTCTTATCTTCAGTACTACCAGACCAGTCCAAAATCTGTGAGTTATGCCCGCCAACCAGCAGATCGAGACTAATGATTTGTGAGCTCTGCCCTATGAGGACACCATGAAGTCTCAGGTCTTTTGATTGAAAAAGCAATGGAGATGGGGTGTTTCCTTTTCACATGTACAGTCAACTTACTAACTTATATTGTACAATTGTGAAAACTAAAAATAGAACACACAACTTTGAAAACATGGGCAGAAAGCCTAAGAATTAAAACTGAATACTAAAGTAGTACTTCTAAACTAGAACTCTTATGACACTACAGCAATTTTGAGAAGGTCCCTGGATTGGTCTGGTAGGACTAAAATTAAAAAAGAAAAGTTAACAGGTAAGATTAATTTTTTTCCTTCCTTAGCATACTTACCAGACCAGTCCAGCAGAACCTGTGGGATGTAGACAAGCAATCCTTACCAAGGGTGGACCTGTGATACCCCTGCCCTAATAACGTTGGCATCAAATGTAGCCTCTGTTTGCACCACCACATCAAGCCTGTAGTGTTTTGCGAATGAATGCAATGAAGACTATATGCAGCAGCCCTGCAAATGTCAACTGGTGCTACTGCTCATAACTCTGCCCAAGAGGTTGCTTTCCTCCTAACAGAATGAGCTCTTAATCTTATAGGAGGCTATTTCCCCCTCAATATATTCTCCTTGAGCCAACAGGCAACAGTGGCTTTAGAAGCTGCTTCAAAGAGAATCCACGTACGTGGAGAACTCAAAAAGTCCCAAGGAGAGACTCAAACTAAGAGGGAAGTGGGAGAGAACTAGGCTATCCAAAGACAGGACCACAGGAGTGATGGAATGAAGCAAACGTTTATTGAAAACCAAACTCCACAACATTGTGTTTCGGCCAGAGGGCCTACATCAGGAGTCTATAAATTAAAAACAACAAAGTTGATGGGGGCGTGTCGGAGGCATGTCAAAGGCGGGACTGGGGTGTGGTTATCAGCTGAGGAGAGATGGGCATCTTTAGCTGATAATTGAAACAAGAAGGGCGTTTTTGACGAGAATTTGGTCCGCTTTATTTGGACCCTTTTTTTTCAGGTCCAAGTCCCAAAAAAGTGCCCCAACTGACCAGATGACTACTGGAGGGAATCGGGGATCACCTCCCGACTCCCCCAGTGGTCACTAACCCCCTCCCACCAAAAAAACCCCACTTTAAAAACTTTTTGTTCCAGCCTGTATGCCAGCCTCAAATGCCGTACCCACCTCCATGACAGCAGAATGTGTTCTATCCTGTGACAGCCTTTCCCTGGTTCTGATGTGACATCTTTTCTGTTATGCGCACTGCAGAGTCACATCAGCAATGCATTGTGGTGGGTGTAGGGTATTGGGCTCCGTGATTCCAGTAGCTTGCGTTAAATGCTCACGATGTTGGTAGTTGGTAGGCTCTACTCCCATGGTGCTTTTCCCCCTGCTTACTGGGTCAGAGTGTGCCCTGTTTTGTTTCCGGTAGTCCATGAGGTAGTGGCCATTTTTGTAACACAGTTTTAGATCCCTTTCATGTGTTAGCCACGTTACAGCACTTAGTTCTTCCCTTGAATGTTGCTGAAAGAGGGCATTGTACAGCATTCTGCCAGCTCTGACCTACTGCTAATCTCAGTACCAGGAAGACTCTTTGCCAGTGGGGCACAACCTCTAATCTGCAGTTAACTGTGAGTAAACATGCTTACTCAAATAAAGGACTTTTTCAAAGACATTAGTCTTCAGGTGTCAACTGGTGTGCCAAGGTTATACAGCAGTAACAAGTCCTAGAGGCCTGCGTGTATGCAGGTCTCTGGAGCACTTTTAGTGGGTACCGCAGTGCACTTCAGGCTGGCGGACCCAGGCCCATCCCCCCTACCTGTAACACTTGTGCTGGTAAATGGGAGGCCTCCAAAACTCACTGTACCCACATGTGGGTGCCCCATTCACCCCTAAGAGGTATGATAGTGTTGTACATTTGTGGGTAGTGGGTTTTGGGGGAGGAGGGTTGGGGGCTCAGCACCCGTGGTAAGGGAGCTATGCATGTGGGAGCGTTTTCTGAAGTCCACCGCACTGACCTCTAGGGTGTCCAGTTGGTGTCCTGGCATGTCAGGGGGGCGAGTGTACTACGAATTCTGGCCCCTCCCACAACCAAATGGCTTGGATTAGGACGTTTCTGAGCTGGGCGTTTTTATTTTCCATTATCGCTAAAAAAAAACAAACGCCCAGCTCACAAACGACTAAATCCATGGCATTTTGGTCCGTACAAACTGTATTTTCGAAACGAAAGATGGACGCCCATGTTTTTCGAAAATACAGTCTGTCCCACCCCTTCACGTACCCGTTCTCGGACATAGATGCCCATGGAGATGGGCGTTCGCGTTCGATTATGCCCCTCTTTATCTTTTTTGAGATATGGCAACCAGAATTGACCGCAGTACTCAAAGTGAGGTCACACAATGGCGTGATACAGAGGTATTATAATCTCCTTAGTCTTATTTTGCATCCTTTTCCTAATGATTCCTAGCATCCTGTTTGCTTTTTTGCCCACCACGGCACACTGAGCAGAATATTCATCATATTATTTTTTCTTTGAGTGCGGACTCCTAAAGCAGACCCCAGCATCAGGTTACTATGATTTGGATTCTTCTTCCAAATGTGCATCACTGCTGCAATCAGAAACTGTAGTTTTCCTTATTATAATTTTATTTTATAGCAACGAATAAGGAGTGGGAGTTTGAAGGAAGGAATCAAGACTCCCGTGAGTTATCCCCTCAACTGTGAATTAAAGATGTTTATTATTATCTTTTTTTTTTAAAGCTGAAGCCCAGGCACCTTTGCTCATCTGGGCCCTGGTTGTCTAATTGGCCCAGGAGCTGTCCTCTGGACCAATGTAGGAGCTGCACGGGCCACCCATCACCATCTGCTGGAAACAGAGAAATGTTAAGGATTTGAGGCTGCATGGTGCCCTTATAGGGCAGAGCTCACAAGTCATTAGTTTCTGTCACCATCTACTGGTTGGTAGGCATAACCCACAGGTTCTGAACTGGCCTGACATGGATGCTAAGGAATATTTGATTACCACAATGGCCCTCAAAATGTTTAGTAGCTATCGTGGTATTTTTGGTAGAATCTCTCCCTTGATCCAGCCCTCTTTCCTCCCCACACCATGCTGGCAAAACAGGGGATTTGGGGTGCACTAAGACATTATTTCCTCCCAATCCTTGCAATGTTTGAACTGATAGGCAGGGAGAGAGCCTAACACCTTTCTCTTAAGCTAGCCTATTATTGTTCAGTCCCTGAGGCTTAGGCAGTGTATTTCTTTGTTTCTTTTGGGAATTACAGGGTTGTAATATCCTGTATTGCAATTGGTCGAGAAGCTAGTGTCCTGGGCTATTATTGGTCCTGACTGAGATGCACAAATAACCAAATCTGTGTCAAGACCTTATTCCAGAGCTTCCCTGGGCACTGGTTAGTTAAAGGAAATCTTAAGGTAAGTAGTGTTTATTGTACAACCTCCTATTTCTTTTCCCTTTTTGTTGATTGCCCGCTTATAACTTACAGAGTTCACTTTAATATTTTTTAAAATAAACTGTTTAGTTGGTGTTTCTAGAAACCATCAGGGAATAGTTTGTAAGGTGGGTTATTTGTTCAGAGGTGGGTGAAAACCTGTTGGTGAGAGGGTGGGTTGCCAGGATAGAAGAATATGCTCAGGTGCAGGTGGGGTCTAAGCAGTACTTGGCAGGATCCCCCAAGTGTCCATGAGTTTAAACCCTGAGTGTTAGGGGTAGTGCAAAAGTGTTAGTGACACCCACAGACAGAAATTATTATGTGTATCTGATGGACAAATCTCTGTTTTCCTACCTGCTGTGTTCCCCTCTGCTGTACTCTGCACACGATGACGACATCCAGGAAGCTGATAATTCACCTTCCAACTGATGCGGGTTATCAAAGAAATAGGCCCTTGAGCCAAAGATTGGGCCACTGATAATCCTGCTGGCACTCTGTATGGAAAAAGAACCAGGCAAAGCAGCTAGTGATTAACACAGCTATGCACAATTTCACTAAAAAACAAACTAAACATTGGGGGGGGGGGGGGGGGGGGGGGGGAAGGAAAGAAAATAAAAGATCACAAAAGATGGTTCAAAGGCTTATGCCAGCATGACTGCAGTATGCCAACTTCCCCAAAGCTTGAAGCCTTGCAAAAACTTTTAGTATTGAATATGAAAACATATTTTTTGCAAATATAATGAATTCTAACCAGGACTGTCCTTAGTAGGGGGACGAGGGCACAAATCATACTTTGAGTTTGGGGGGACTCCATGCTCCCACAATAGCCCAGCTCCAGAAGCAGCGTTCCCACCCCATGACCACAAAGCTCAACCATAGCACAATCTTTCTTTGTTCTGCTGGCAGAAGGCATAACAGTCTGTTCTTGCTTGCAGTCCCCACTTATACTGGCTGCTATCTGACATCAGACTGTGAAGTGAGATGAAAGCTGGCAGAGGAGGCAGCAACAAGTATGAAATGCTGATTGCTCTCCTGCTACCTGTGTGTGGGAAGGATAACATACAGGGGAAAGAGAAAGAGAAGGGTGCTGAAATAGGGTGGAGGAGAATATATAGAGACAAAAGCATTGGGTGATAGAGAGAGGACAAAGGCATTGTGTGTGCATTCTGGGGAAGAAAAGAGTCAAAATTACTTCAGTGGGGGAAGATGGGAAAGTGCAAAGCACCAGTGGAGGAAGATGGAGAGAGGAGAACATTAATGTGTATGTGTTGGGAGACGGAGGGAGGGGCAGAAAAGAAAAAGAGGAAAGCACCATGATTTCAAAAGGAAAACGGAATTAATTTTCAAAGATTATTTTTTGGGGGGAGGGGGCAGATAATTTTATTTATAATGACATTTGTATCCTACATTATCCCAAACAGAATTCAGGTTCAATGTGGCTTACAATCCAGACAATTTAGTGTGTGTGTGTGTATATATATATGTATGTATGTGTGTATATATATATATATATATATATATATATATATATATATATATATATATATATATATATACAGACCCCTGGGGAACCCCACTATCTACCCTTTTCCATTGAGAATACTGACCATTTAACCCTACTCTCTGTTTTCTATCTTTTAACCAGTTTTTAATCCACAATAGGACACTACCTCCTCTCCCATGACTCTCCAATTTCCTCTGGAGTCTTTCATGACGTTATTTGTCAAATGCCTTTTGAAAATCCAGATACACAATATTGACTGGCTCACCTTTATCCACAAGTTTGTTCACCCCTTCAAAGAAATGTAATAGATTGGTGAGGCAAGATTTCCCTTCATTAAATCCATGTTGGCTTTGTCTCATTAATCCATGCTTTTGAATATGCTCTGTAATTTTGTTCTGTATATATATGTTCTCTACCATTTTGCCCAGCACCGATGTCAGGCTCACCGGTCTAATTTCCCGGATCTCCTCTGGAACCTTTTTAAAAAATCGGCATTACATTGGCCACCATCCAATCTTCAGGTACCACGCTTGATTTTGAAGATAAATTACATTCAATGTTACTTCTCTGAGTCACATTTTGCCCAGTTGTTCTATGCATATGTAATTTCACGCACTGGACCTCCAGCCCCCATGTCGCTGGCATGGGGTGGGGGGCTTCTATTGGGGGGGATGGAGGGCCTGCTAGCATGCAAATGCATGCTGGACAGGGCTTCCCATTCCTCCTCAATGTTCTGCAAACCCTAACACCAGCTCTGAAGCTTGTGAAGGGTTTGGTGCGCTGCCCACTGATCATTGAGGAATAATAAAATTCCTGTTTAGCGTGCATTTGCATGGTACTTGCGGTCAGAGCCTGGGAGCATTTTGTTTCACGTGCTCAGGGGCTCTGATCAAGGGGTGGTAGCAAATGTGGGCGCTAGTATGGCACTAATAGCCTCTAGCACCCACGTTTGCTTCTGATCAGCTGCCCTTCAGTGTGAGAGACATTCTCTTTTACCTTTTGGAAGATTTTTCCAGCTGAAATGTGCTCGTTCACAAGCTTTTTCTTATTCATTGGTTTAGTTATGGAATAAGCTGACTCCTGTGGTGAGATCCATTAATGATCTTTTAAGTTTACGTAAGGCCATAGAAACTCACTTGTTTTAATGATTTCTGACGGACTGTTTAATTGTTAAGCTGGCAGTTTGGTTTAATTGATTTTATGTTTGTATGTACTGTGTGTAATTGATCATAAATTGTATGTATTCTGTTTTTATTAAAGGATGTAAATCATGTAACCCGTTCTGGGTGTAGTCCATAGGCCGGACTATAAAATCAAATAAATAAATCAAATAATGTGCACATTGTTTAGATTAAATAATTCATAAAAGTGGTTTAATGGAAGAAAAAGTGAGAGACAAACAGTTGTAGGAGGAGTAGAAATTAATCAAAGCACAAGAGAAGGGGTGATTAGACAGGCATCAGTGGATAGAAGAGAAAGGGGGAAAAGGTACATATGAAATGTTGTTTTCTTTTTTTTTTGGGGGGGGGGGGGGGGAGAACAGGAAAGACAGAGAGGCATGCATATCACACATTAAGGGTACCCCACACCTTTTTCAAGTCAGGTAAAATAACTGATGTTGGATAACAGTAGTTGTATGATACACCCATTTAATGCATTTGACCGTAGGAGTGCAAATGTAGGAAGAACATATCTGGCTCACCAAGTCCTGTGCAGGTCGACGAACACGGAAGAATCCCACCAGCAGGGCAGTCGGTAACAGCTCCCAGATAAAGAGGATGAGACCAAATACCAGGTAGCCCTTGTCACCCAGGTCAGTAATGAGATCAGCCTATTGAAAGAGCCAGAGAAGTGCTTTTCTAGACAAAAGATGAAGGAGCTACAAATTTCTTCCAAGCTAGCATTTTATCATACGAGATATCTGTCCTTCAATAGTGTTACAACACAATTCATGTAAAATGGCCATAAAATCATCAGTTGTATCATATCAAACCATAAAAGTGCACCCATAAATTGACATCCCACAGTGGAGTAACACAACAAGAACTGAACAGATAAAGCAGTGATCGGACACCACATTGTGCCCTTCTGATACTGTGAAAATCCATAAAGAGGTAAACAGGGCATTACTTTCACAAGTAGCCTGGGCAGTACTCACCTGGTCTGAAACATTGTACCAGTCATAGCCGAAAGCATCCATCCTGGTGTGTGGGGTCAGTGCCAACGCAACCAGATTATAGCAAGCTCTGCTGGCGGACAGTAGGATTACTGCCCCTCCCACCATGGTGGTTTGGCACACTGTTGTGCCCTGTACAGCAAGACAGAGAAACAGAGAACATGATGGCAGGGAAGGAATGGACACCACATCTTTTCTGCCCAGGTTATGTCTGGTTAATTTCTGTCTTCCCTTTATTTCTTTAGGAGTCCTCGGTACCTTTCCAAACTTTCTTCAATTCTATTATAACTTTTGCCTCCATGACCTTTCTTGGAAGGCTGTTCCATGTACTCAGAACCTTTTCTGTTAATAAAATATTTTCTGTTTCGCCTAAGCCCTTGGAGCTCTTTTGTGCTAAAATCTTCCTTTCCTACGAAAAGGGCTTCCTTCCCCTGCGTTATGTATACCTTTGAATGTCTCTATCACATCCCTATGTTCCTCCTCTTCTCTAGAGTAGGCATTAAAAAAAAAAAAAAAAGATTAGACAAGCCACTTATATATTTTCTGAACAGGATGTAACCTTTGACACCAGGCCTGAGACTCAGTTCCACCCAGAAGTATTTTTCTGTTCCAACATCAGATCTACCCAGCTGCTTCCTGCAACTTCCAGTACATTTCTAGCTTGCAGGAATTTTACAATGCCTCCTCTATTGGAATACCTCTATCTGATCCCCCCCTCTCCCATCAGCCTTGATGAGCGCAGCTCACACATTCTCCAGAATACTCTTCCATCAAACTTGTAACTTCAGGTATAAACCATCATGATATTTCCCCTGTTGTCATAGAGTTCCTCTGACCTCTCCTTTCCCCTATACAATCTGTCCCTCTCGCTCAATCCCTTACCCCAAAACTAATTTCTGACCCTCTTTCTTTTATTCATGGCTCCATTATTCTGAACTCTCTAATGGAAAGGACACCAGTTCCAGCAAGCCCTCAGCACTTCCTGTCTGTTCCCCACCACTGAAATACCTTGGCCTCCAAGTAGATACTGGTGGATGGGGACATCTTGGCAACCATGTAGAGGGAGCAAGCCAGCGAGATGGCACACAGGACAAAGAGGGTATCATTGATGAGGACTCGCACCAGGACGATTGTCCACGTTTCAGAGTCATGAATCTTCACAAGGAATGCACAAATCATATTCACCGATAAGAAAATGAGACTGGCCAAGAGGCAGGCAGCACGTACAACCAATCTGGAACAAACAGAAAAAAACTACAGTGGTGAATATCTTATACAGACCAGTGAGATAAAAGTGATAAATGAAGGTCTTCCTCCTTGCAGGCCTCACCCTATGTTACTTCTCAGTTGGTGCTATTGTCACCACCCACCCCAATCCATTTTATGATTTTACTTCAAAATTCATGATCATTGCTATCTTGGCCATTCTCTAATGAGATCAGACTTGCATCACATGCCTCATCTGGTCAAGCACAAAGTTTCTTAGAATGCATACCTGCCAGGGCCACTCTGTGGGCGTGGTGAATCAGACTGCCTTTGCACTGGTATCTCATCCGCTGTGCCATTGCTCTTCTAGGATGTGGCTAGTGTCTGCATTAGTGATTTCTAGTCTCGGAATGTGGCTTCAGCAGGCACAATCTAAGTAAAAGATTGTACACAATGCTTCCTGGGCATTTAATAAAGGCTTTTATATAGTGCATTACTGAGCCCTACCTACATTGCTTATCACTGTCATTTCATATCTGGCTTCTGCTTAAACTTTCTGTGACTCAGATTGGTTAGGTCCATGAGATTCTACTCATGCTCATCACTAGGGTCAGTGATGCAGCAGCTGGAAGAGTGTCTCACTGGACTTTGAACTAGTGCAAGGGCTTACAATTTTCCATAGCATCCCTCCAAACCGGCAAAAATGGGTTATGCACTCCGACCAGCAGGTGGCATGGAGACCCAGATTCACAGACTTAGAGTACCTATAACTATGCTGTGCAGTCCCCTGAGAGTCAGTAGTTCTCAGTCTCTAGCAAATGGTGGACATGGTAAGCTCTACAGTCCCAGTCTGAGGTTAGAGTTTTGATGGTTCTTAATGTTGTGTTTGGGGTAGCAGAGTGACAAAAAAATAAAAGAGAGAGAGAGAGAAAGGAGTGAAGTTCCCTCTGAGCGATGCCTGTGTCGGTCTGTCAGCTGGACTGGGGCTGAGGTCCACAGGGGCCTCTTCTGGGCTGGGGTATCCACCCCCCCCCCCCCCCCCCCCAAATCACTATTATGGATCTTTACTCCTCTGCTTCAGTGCAGACAGTCGGCTGGCTTAGAAAGCCGTGGGATCTGCTATTTAAAGCTTTACACACACAGAAAGCCCACTAGGCAGGTTGATTGAAGTGTACCCTATCCAGACCTCATCTTGAAATGCTGCTTTCATATTAGCTGCATTACTAGTCACATACAAAGAAGAGTGTATTTGTCAAGGATTTCTCCGAATGGAAACCTCTGGAGCTTGGAGTTCCCCAGGGGTCAGTATTACCACCCACACTTTTAGTTTGTATCTTTGTCCTTTCTGTAAGGTGTTGGTTGGCTGACCTGGAGGTGAGTTTTCTTTTTTTACTGTAGGGATGATTTAGTTGGGACTCTACAGGTAGTATCAGATTAGCTGGCTGCTAACAGTATGGTTTTACATTTTACAAACATGGAAATTAATGGTGTTTGGGAGGCATTGTGGATTTTAATATGCGCAGATTTTTATGTCTGGAGGGGGTCCAGATCTCTTTTAAGAATGATGTACTTAGAAAATGATTCACAGTTGTTCTTCTAAGCTTCATGTGTAAAGCCTTCTATCTTCTGATTTTAGCCTGGTGTGCAGTCTTGTTTTAACATGGGTTAATTACTGCGATGTGATTTATAAAGGTTTACCTGAGATGATTCCAAAAGCCCTACAAATGAATAATAATGCTGCAGCTTGTTTGATCACCAGATGTAGAAGGTTTATTTATTTATTTTAAAAATGTATACCCCGCCTACACCTTAGGCAGTTTCCAAATATACAGACACAATAAAAACAACTAAAATTTATATCACATAAATACTTTCACATTTAACAATACTGCTCGCCATCTCCAAATCCAGCCTAAAATCTAATGGTTCAAAAGAATGCTGTAACAAAAAATTGCGTCTTCAATTACTTTTTAAACTGTAACTCATTAGCATATAGACATATCTGGCCAGGGAGCGCGTTCCATAACAAACTCCTGCCATGGAAAATGCAGAAGCCCTTGTGTCAGCATAATGTGCTGTAGAAACTGCATCAGAGGATAACCGCATAGCATGCTCCGATCTTAATGTTCTTTTCGGACGATACACACGTATAATGTCCTTGAAATATCAATGGTGCAGGAGAGTACACAGCCTGATGTATCAATGATAACACTTTAAATTGGATCCTATAATATACAGGCAACCAGTGAAGCTGTTTTAAAACTGGAGATATATGAGTTCTTGGAACTCCAGCCACTAATGTAGCCACAGAAATCGGAACAACCTGCAGTGCCCTGCACCTGGAGCTTAACATTCCAAGATACAAGCAATTGCAATAATCCAATTTAGTCAGAACCATGCTCTGCACTACTCTCCGAAAATCAGACAACAACAACATAGGTCTCAATTTATGTAATAGATGGGAGCTGAAAAAAGGACCGAGATCACATTAGTCCTTCACTGATTACAGTGCACTAATTTCTGGTACAGTGGTATGTGAGGTATAAGATTTTACTATTTGTTTTATGGTTTAAAAAGGTTTGTGACAGTTGTCTCTCTCCCATCCTCTGACATTTTATGCAGTTGTACAAATTCTTCAATTTTGTAATCAAAATTTATTTGAGGTTACCTCAATAAAGTTAGTAGCTTAGATAGTACTAGGAAAAGGGTGTTTTTGAGGGTTGGTTCTAATTTATGTTTCAAGTTTCTTAGGTATTTTCTACCCCACCCAATCAAACATGTCTCTGAGCACCTTCAGGGTACACTCCCATGGATCTTCCTCCACTCCCATCCCACTATCTGTTGGAGTTCCCCAGGGATCTGTCCTTGGACCCCTTCTCTTCTCAATCTACACCTCTTCCCTGGGCTCGCTGATCTCGTCTCATGGTTTTCAGTATCATCTTTATGCTGATGACACCCAGCTATACCTCTCCACACCTGACATCACCGTGGAGACCCAGGCCAAGGTATCGGCCTGTTTATCCGACATTGCGGCATGGATGTCCAACCGCCACCTGAAGCTGAACATGTCCAAGACCGAGCTCCTCGTCTTTCCTCCTAAACCCACTTCTCCTCTTCCTCCACTCTCTATCTCTGTTGATAACACCCTTATCCTCCCTGTCCCATCTGCCCGCAACCTCGGAGTCATTTTCGACTCCTCCC
Source organism: Microcaecilia unicolor (assembly GCF_901765095.1). NCBI lineage: Eukaryota > Metazoa > Chordata > Amphibia > Gymnophiona > Siphonopidae > Microcaecilia > Microcaecilia unicolor. The sequence goes on from NC_044041.1 coordinate 112,577,510, forward strand.
TCTCCTTCTCTGCGCATATCCAACAGACTGCCAAGACCTGTCGCTTCTTCCTCTTCAACATCAGCAAAATTCGCCCTTTCCTCTCTGAGCACACCACCAGAACTCTCGTCCACGCTCTCATTACCTCTCGCCTTGATTACTGCAACTTACTCCTCACCGGCCTCCCACTCAGCCATCTATCCCCCCTTCATTCAGTTCAGAACGCTGCTGCACGTCTTATATTCCGCCAAAACCGATATACTCATATCACCCCTCTCCTCAAATCACTTCACTGGCTTCCGATCAGTTATCGCATACAATTCAAGCTCCTCCTCCTTACCTACAAATGCACTCAGTCTGCGGCTCCTCACTACCTCTCCACCCTCATCTCCCCCTATGTTCCCGCCCGTAACCTCCGCTCACAGGACAAGGCCCTTCTCTCAGTACCCTTCTCCACCACTGCCAACTCCAGACTCCGCCCATTCTGCCTTGCCTCACCCCATGCCTGGAACAATCTTCCTTTACCCATACGCCATGCCCCCTCCCTACCCATCTTCAAATCTCTGCTTAAAACTCACCTCTTCAATGCTGCCTTCGGCGCCTAACCACTCGAGATATATAAAATACCCCAATCTATCCACCCTATCAGACTAACTGTTCACTCGTCCTCTAGATTGTTCACTTGTCTTTAGATTGTTTTCTTGTCTTTTAGATTGTAAGCTCTTTGAGCAGGGACTGTCCTTCTATGTTTAAATTGTACAGCGCTGCGTAACCCTAGTAGCGCTTTAGAAATGCTAGTTAGTAGTAGTAGTAGTAGTAGCTAGAGACATGCACGGGAACGTGGTTTGTGGGAATCCCGCGGAACCCGCAGGATTCCCTCGGGGACGGAAGCAGTTCTGCGGGGATCCCGTGGGGACGGAAGCAGTTCCTGTGGGGTTCCCGTGGGGACGGAAGCAGTTCCTGTGGGGTTCCTGTGGAAGTGTATGCTGCACTTGCGCCAGCCTCTCACCTACCGAGTACCAAGTTCTTTGAGTGCTGTCTTCTCCTCTTCCTCCTTGCTTTAACAGCACAGATGTGGAAAGCCTCCATTAAGGAGGTGGTAGAGATACAAATGGTGACGAAATTCAAAAAGGCATGGGATGAACACAGAGGATCTCTATTTAGAAAATGGAAGTTATAAAAAACCTAAACTTAAATGGCTGCATGTGTGTGGTTGTGTCACGTGACACTTACATGGTGACTCTGGCTGTGATGAACTAGGGCCGATACCGGGAGACCTTTACGGTCTGTGTCTCATATATGGTAATCTGGTTTTGGATGGGCTAGAAAGGGTTTAGACAGCAACTTTAGTGGCTGGAACATGAGGACAGCTCTGGACACTTTTTTACGGTCTGTGTCCCGCAAATGAGAAGATGAATAGGCTGGAGTGGGCTTTGAGGGCAACTCCAGCAGTTGGGACATAAGGATAGGGCCAGGCAGACTTCTATGGTCTGTGTCCCAGAAATGCCACAGAAAGACCATAATCAAGTATATAATATCACATTCATTGTTGATTTAATCATGAATTGATAATGATTGTGACTATTGGGCAGACTGGATGGACCGATCCGTTTTTTATCTGCTGTCATTTACTATTACTATTGATCATCTCTGCTTCCGGACTGATGTGCAGACCTCAGCTCTGACATAAGCATGAGCATCAGATGTCACCTGACCTACTGGCGCGTGCATGTGGTGATCTCTTAGCACACAGTGCCAGTGAATCAGAGAAGTCTTATATGTGCGCACCAGAGCGTTCCAACTTCCGTTCCTTCCTTGCCTGCAGTGCTGCGGCTCAAACCCAGGGACTGAGAGAGCTGACAGGAATTATTTTTAATGTACCATTACATTCTTGTGGGTGAGGACAGGTTAAATTCTGGCGGGGACGGGTAAGATTTCCCACGGGGACGGGCGGGGATGGGTTAGATTCTCCACGGGGACGAATGGGGATGGGTTGGATTCCAGTGGGGATGGGTGGGGACAGGTTGGATTTCTGTCCCCATGCAACTCTCTACTCTGAGCGTCTCACAATCTAAAAACATAAAGAAGAGAAAAATATTTATGCAATGCTTTTGCTATTGGAATTGAGAAGAGACAAAGATTTGTCTTTTAGAAAGAAATTAAACATTTATTTTTTGTAGGAGTAATAAATAATTTGAAGTAGTTGGTCTGAGGTAAGGAGATTGTGCTAGGGGTGAGATTTTAGAGTAGGTTCATATGATTATTAGGAGACGTAGGGGTGGGTTTTTGGGAGGTTTTGTATTGTTTGTATGTTGTTTTATTAGTATTTCTTATATTATTATGTAATCTGCTTTGAATTGCAAAAAAGGTGGAATATAAATGTTTTAAATAAAGTGTGCCACCGCATTAGTGCGTGCTAAAAATTGCAATTGCTTGATTTGCAGCTTGTTGTACCACGAGAACTTGTGTGCATCAGTGATGCTGAGAGCTATGCCACTGGTAGGTTAACTAGTGGCAGGGTTTCCCAACGTGGACAGTTTTCAGCTGAGGTGCCAGACTAAGACAAGCCACCCATCAGGGCAGCAGCATGGGACTGCATTGGCTACGGAGGATCACTCTTGCGACATCGGCAACAACACTGGCATTAACTAAGCGAAAGAAAGGTCTGTCAATCTATTTTCATATCTTGCCACGAAAACTCAATGGATAATTACAATGAGATAAATTACAATATAATGCAAGAAGATAAGCCTCTCAGGTCAGAAGGTATTCAATAGGCTACCGGGGAGCTGAAGACTCTTCAGAGTAAAGCCAGCATTTGTGATATGGTTAGAACAAATCCTTCAGGTCATTTGAATGCTGATATAGCTACACAAGAAATGAGAGTAAGAAGCTGCAATGGTGTCTTACATATTGGGCCATGGAACTTAAAAAGTATGAACCAAGGAAAGCTAGACATGGTCAAGAATGAAATGGAATGCACACAACTTAATCAGTTGTGTATCAGTGAACTGAAATGAACCAGCATTGTGGCTCTTTGATTCTAATGATTACATGGTATATTATGCCAGAAATGAAAGACAAAGAAGGAATAGTGTTACATTTATAATTAAGAAGAATCTTGCAAGAACCATAATGAAATACAATGCAGTCAGTGAACACTTTACTTTCTATTCATCTATACAGAACACCCTTCAACACAACTATTTTCAGATATTTAAAAGTCAACAATAGATGTAGAAGAGGATGAAGTTCATCAGTTCTATGAACAAGTACAAGCTGAAATCCACAGAATATGCAAACAAGATATACCGACACTCGTGAGTGACTGGAACACAAAAGTTGGAAATAAAGAAGATCAAGGGGTTGGAAAATATGGACTCGATAAGAGAAACAGAGCTGGAGAATCCTTAATAGAATTTAGCAAGACCAAAAATCTTTTCATTTCAAGTACCTTCTTTCAGCAACACAAATGGCAACTGCACACATGGATTTCACCCAACGGGTTGTACAAAAGGCAAACTACATCTGTAGAAGTCAACAATGGAAAAACTCATCAACATTAACAAAGACAAAACCTGAGGCCCACTGTGATGCAGATCACCAGCTACTAATATGCAACTCAAGCGAAAGCTGAAAAAGAAGCCAGACATCAACATAGCAAAGTATGATCTTGAAAATATACCACCAGAATTTAAAGACTGCCTGCAAAATTTATTTGCCATATTGAATAATAATTACAGAGTACTAGAAGAGGTTTTTTTTGTTACATTTGTACCCCGCGCTTTCCCACTCATGGCAGGCTCAATGCGGCAGGCAATGGAGGGTTAAGTGACTTGCCCAGAGTCACAAGGAGCTGCCTGTGCCTGAAGTGGGAATTGAACTCAGTTCCTCAGTTCCCCAGGACCAAAGTCCACCACCCTAACCACTAGGCCACGCCGCCCACTCCTCCACTTCAAGATATGGGACGATATCAAGAAAGTTGTACTCAAAGAAGTGAAAAATGCCTGCAAAAGGTAAAAAGCAAAACAGCCAAAATAGATGGCTGAAGCAACTGCCAAAACTGCTCAGAAATGTAGAGAAGTTAAAGCCAGAGCAGACGTAATCACTGCCAAAATTTGCATGCAAGGAAATACCATCAGAAAATATTAGAGGAAGAACAAGATCAGGTTTCCTAAAGCTATGAGAGTTAAAGAGCAAATTCCAGACTTGAACTGGAATGCTAAAATTCACTCAAGGATCCATGCTGAATGAGGCTGAGATCAAGAAAAGGTGGAAAGAATGCACCAAGTCATTATACCATAAAAATCAAGTGAACCAACAGCCATTTCAATCTGCACCTTATGATCAAGAACCACTGGTGATGAAACAAGAAGTTGAGGCAGTTTTGAAAGCTTTATCAAACAACAATCAGGCATCGATGGCAATCAGATGCAGTTTTACAATACTTACAAGGCTCTGTCAGGAAATTTGGAAGGCAACATCATGGCTGCCTGACTGGAAAAGATCTGTGTTCATACCAATACTGAAGGTGATCCTTCTGACTAAGGAAACTATCACGCAATCACTCTGATCCTTCATACCAGCAAGATTCTACTCAAGATAGACTACAACCATACTTGAAACAAGAATTGCCTAAAAAGTGCAAGAAGGGTTCAGGAAGGGTAAGGAACAAGAGAGATTGTTGCACGTGTGAGATGGATCTTTAAAAACAGAACAGAAGACCAAAAGGATATCTATATGTGTTTCATTGACTACAGCAAGACCTTTGACTGTGTAAATCATGAAAAACTCCGAGTCATATTAAGAAGCACCTGATAGTTCTTACGCACAGCATTTACACTGATCAAGAAGCAACAGTTCAAACGGAACAAGGAGAAACAGAATGGTTTAAAATCAGCAAAGGGGTATGGACTAGACTACATACTTTCTCCATACCTTCAATTTATATGCAAAACAAATCATCAGAGAAGAAGGACTGTATGAAAAAACCCAAGGGGTGAAAATTGGTGGAAGACTGAAAACAACATTCACTATGTTAATATCACATTACTGGCTGAAAGAGAGGATGATCTGAGATGTTTATCAAGAATCAGGAACAGTCTCAAAATGAGACCTGCACCTTAAACATGAAGAAGGCATTGATTCCGATAACTGGTAAAATCAATCATTTCATCCTTGAAGAAGAAATATTAGAAATAGAAGACAACTTCAACCTGCTTGGATCAATAATCAATAATGAAAAAAACACCTTTGGCAGAACAATGCAGAGATGTATCTCTGGATACAAAGATTTAACTTGTCCAAAAGCTATGGTATTTTCAATAATGTCATAAGGATGTGATAATTAGACAATGAAGAAGAAAACCGATACCTTTGAATTATGGTGCTGGCAAAAAATACGGTGGATACCATAGTCTGCTTGAAGAACAAATCTATCACTGTTGGAGGAGGTCAAACCTAAGCTTTCCTTGGAAGCTAAAATGATAGAGACTTTAATTTTCATACTTCAGACACACATCATGCAAACGGAAGGATCATTAGAGAAAGACATCATGCTTGGCAAGGTTGAAGGTCAATGCAAAAGAGGAAAATTGGAGATACAATAACACAGCTATGGATGCCCCCCCCCCCCCCCCCCATCAACAATTGCCTGTCTGAAGACCGAATACAGCTCCATAGGGTCACCATGAGTCAAAAGCAACTCAACAGCAACAAACACCAACAACATTAGTAAATAAGTCTCATTGGATAAAATGAGAGCTGTGGTATATAACACACATTAATGCAGTAGCACACTTTAGTAAATCTAGCCCTAAGTTTGCATTTTAAGACAATGGAAGGTAACGTGACTTGCCCAAGGTCACAAGGAGTGCCAGTGAGAGAAGCAGGATTTGAATCCTGCCTTCTCTGGTTCAAAGCTCTAATCACTAGACTGTCATAACATCTATGAAAAGAATTGTCAGCATTTTAAAACCCCTTATTAAACAGATGCAAGTTAGATCTTAGACTAGACATAAGTCTTCAAGCCCAAGGATTAGAGCAAAAATTCTTTCTGCATCTCCATCTAACAGATGAGCTCGGTCTCACAGTGCTTACCGCAGTTATGCCAGGAAATCAGCTTCAGAGGAAATTCAGATGTTACGGTGCTGCCCAAAAGCTTCTTGGCAATGATTCTCATGACTGGGTGGCTGCAGCTGAAATGACAGAACCTTTGCTCTGGTTTGGGCTTTTCCTTTCACTGCCTCCTGGGTGAAAGCATCTGTCCTCCAGCTTTGCTCCTTTTGACTGTTTTGTCTTTGCCCCACCCCTCCCAGAATTACAATACACTCTTCAGGCTTTGTTAGTTCATCTCCCATTCATCCTTCCATATCCCTATTTCTATCTAGCCTTTTATATCTCCATCTACACACATGCCATCTGTTCCCTTGTTCCATTAACTAGCTCCTCCATTCATTCATCTCCTTACTCCACTGCCCCCCTGCATCTATCTACTATCAACTTTCAGACATGGAATAAAGAGGTTGATCCATCTGCCTGTCACCTGCAGTTGGGTTCTTGCAGGTTTTGGCAGTCTATCATTCTCTAAAAAAGCTTGAAGTCCAGAAAAAAGAAGAAAACCAAACCTCCCACAAAAAATGTGAGCAAAGCAAAAAGAGTGGAAGCTATAGAGCACCAGGAAGATCCAAAGGTGGTGATAAACAGTTCCTTTATTAATAGCTGTAAATACATTTTCCAATCAGATCTGAATGCAGATACACAGTCCCATACAAACTCAACACAGGTTGTATTTCGTCTTCCCAGCCTTCCTCAGGAATTGACTGCCAATGTGGACTATAATTGGAAAAAAGGACAGCAATGCCGACTCTGTCACTTGCTCAAAAACAAAGTGAAATCTGAAGGATCTCAATCTCCAGAAAACTCTAGCGTGAAAATTGAAAAACTCACAGCAACATCGCAGATGGCGTTCTATATGTGTATCTGCATTCAAATCTGATTAGAAACGTACTTACAGCTATTAATAAAGGAACTGTTTATCACCACCTTTGGATCTTCCTGGTGCTGTATAGCTTCCACTTTTTTTTTTTGACCTGTAGTCTATCGTTCTCATACGCACTCCACATTTCTGATACACGGCAGATACATCTATCTGCTATGATTAGTAAATGTATAAATTTAAATTATTTACTCACAGGCCTTTGGACATCTCTGGCTGGAACTTGGCCTTTGCTTTAAACACCACCTAGTCATGGAAATCACAAATATCAAGTTGTAAAGAAGGGAGAAACAGGGGTCTCTTGCTCTCAAGGACAGTAGCAGAGTATCACTAGTATTTTTTGGTATGAAAGCTACAGTGGCATGTTCCACTTTTCCTGAGTACTGATTTAAGAAATGTGAAGGGCTATTTTTGATATGTCTTCCAAATCCTATTATGGACATTTTACAAAAGAACATCCAAAATCCAGTGCCCCTTTCAAACCAGAAAGACATCTATCTTTTTGGTTTGAAAATGACCCTATTTTAGAAGTTTTTGTGCTCGGTGCATCTTTTTTAAAAGGCCATTTTCAAACAAAAAACGTCCAAGGGAAAAGTACACAAAAACAAGTCATTGGGATGTCTGTGGGCCACACAGACATCCCAGCAGAGCAGTCTAGTGGGCACTGTAGTGAACTTCACATAAAAGGTCCCAGGTACACATCACATCATAACCCCTTTTTGCTGTATGGTGAGTTCTCCAGGAACAGCAAAACATGTACCGTACCTAACTGTACAGTATTACAATAGCCCTTATGTCTGCAGGTGTCACCTACATTTATTTATTAGGATTTATTTACCGCCTTTTTGAAGGAATTCACTCAGTAGGCGGGCTCAGTAGGTATTTAGTGGGTTTTGGGGTACTCGCACTTTCCACCACAAGTGTACCAGTTAGAGTGGGATATGAGCCTAAGTCCCCTACACTACACCAACCACTAGGCTATTCAGTGCTTGCTACTCTAAAAGGAATGGTGATTTTATCTGCAGCTGTCATAGAGCCTGGTATGTAATGTCACTTTCACCTCTTAGGGGGTGGGAGGGGGTGACCACTGGGGGATTAAGGGGGGGATCATGCCTTTATTCCTCCAGTGGTCATCTGGTCAGTTTGGGCACCTTTTTGGAACTTAGTTGTTATTGAAACAGGTCTAGCCAAAAAGGTAAAATTATGTATAATCATACCTGATAATTTTCTTTCCATTAATCATAGCTGATCAATCCATAGACTGGTGGGTTGTGTCCATCTACCAGCAGGTGGAGATAGAGAGCAAACTTTTGCCTCCCTATATGTGGTCATGTGCTGCCGGAAACTCCTCAGTATGTCGATATCAAAGCTCCATCCGCAGGACTCAGCACTTAGAGAATTACACCCACGAAGGGACACTCTGCCCAGCTCACCACCGCCGAAACGGGGGAGGGGAATTAACCCAGCTCATCCCCACACAAGTGGGGGAGGGGAATCCGTCCAGCTCATCCCCGCGGAGCGGGGGAGGGACACCACACCCGCCGATGCGGGGGGATCTGGCTTATCCTGCAACCGCAACCGCGGGAGGAGCTGACTGACCCTAACACCGCCGAAGCGGGAGGGGTACAAAACTGCCCTACAGCCGCACGAAGCGGGAGGGAGTGCCGGCAGAATTTTAAGTCTCAATCCAGCCCCGTATAACGGAGGGGAGAGGAATGCAGCAGCTCACTGTAACACAAACTCGTCTTAACTCTTGAAGAATCCAAGTGAAAAAACTTGAACACGAAGTCTTTCTGAAGTAACTGAAGACTAAACTTGAACCTGAAATGCAACCAGAATAAAAACAGTACAGATATCTGGGAGGGGCTATGGATTGATCAGCTATGATTAATGGAAAGAAAATTATCAGGTATGATTATACATAATTTTACCTTCCATATCATCAAGCTGATCAATCCATAGACTGGTGGGATGTACCGAAGCAGTACTCACCCAGGGCGGGACATAGAAATCCCTGACCTCAACACTGAAGCTCCAAACCGGGCCTCCGCCCGTACAGCCACAGTCAAACGGTAATGCTTGGAGAATGTATGAGCCGAAGCCCAAGTTGCCGCCTTGCATATCTCTTCCAAGGAGACGGATCCGGCCTCTGCCATCGAGGCCGCCTGAGCTCTCGTGGAGTGAGCCTTCAGCTGGATAGGCGGCACCTTCCCCGCGGCCACATAAGCCGCTGCAATGGCTTCCTTGACCCATCTTGCCACTGTAGGCTTAGCAGCCTGCAGACCCTTACGAGGACCTGCAAACAGGACAAACAGATGATCCGATTTCCGGAAATCATTGGTCACTTCCAAGTATCTGATGATGACTCGTCTCACATCCAGATATTTAAGAGCAGAGTACTCCTCTGGGTAGTCCTCCCTACGAAAGGAAGGGAGACAGAGCTGCTGATTCACATGGAAGCGAGAACCAATCTTGGGCAGGAAGGAAGGCACTGTGCGAATAGTCACTCCTGCCTCAGTGAACTGCAGAAAAGGCTCTCGACATGAGAGCACCTGGAGCTCGGAAACTCTTCTGGCTGAAGTGATAGCCACCAAAAAGACTGCTTTCAACGTCAGGTCTTTCAGAGATGCCCTCGACAAGGGTTCCAAAGGCGGCTTCTGCAATGCTCTTAGCACCAGGTTGAGATTCCACGCAGGCACCACTGAGTGCAGAGGAGGGCGCAGGTGATTAACTCCCTTGAGAAAGCGCACCACATCTGGCTGCGAAGCCAGGGAAACACCCTTCAGGCGGCCCCTGAAGCAAGCCAGAGCCGCTACCTGGACTTTAAGGGAACTGAGCGACAGGCCTTTCTCCAGACCTTCTTGCAGGAACGCCAACACTGAAGAAATTGGAGCAGTGAAGGGAGAAAGTGAGCCTGCTTCACACCATGCTGCAAAGATACGCCAAACCCTGGCGTAAGCAGTAGAAGTAGAGCGCTTCCTCGCTCTCAGCATAGTGGCGATGACCTTGTCTGAGAAGCCCTTCTTCCTCAGACGCTGCCACTCAATAGCCAGGCCGTAAGACCAAAGGGGGAGGGATCCTCCATCACCACGGGACCCTGATGTAACAGGCCCTGCTCCACTGACAGCCGCAGAGGATCGTCGACTGAGAGCCTGAACAAGTCCGCATACCAGGGACGTCTGGGCCAATCCGGACCCACCAGGATTACCCTGCCGGGATGCTTTGCCACCCGGTCTAGCACCCTGCCCAACATGGGCCAGGGCGGGAACACATAGAGGAGCTCTTGTGTCGGCCACTGTTGGAGAAGAGCATCTACTCCCAGGGATCGAGGGTCCCGTCCTCTGCTGAAAAAACGCGGCACTTGGCCATTGGCCGATGACGCCATCAGATCTAGGCTCGGCTGGCCCCAGCGCTTCGTGATGTCCAAGAATGCCTGAGCAGATAGTTGCCACTCTCCGGGCTCCAAGGTATGGCGACTGAGAAAGTCCGCCTTGACATTCATGACTCCGGCAATGTGGGCCGCTGAAAGCTGCTCCAGGCTCGCTTCCGCCCACCGGCAAAGACTCATAGCCTCCTTGGCTAGAGGGGGCGCTCTTGGTACCTCCCTGGCGGTTGATATAGGCCACAGCCGTGGCATTGTCCGACAGGACCCGTACAGGCTTCAACACCAGTACCGGGATGAACTCCAATAACACCAACCGAATGGCTCTGAGTTCCAGGAGGTTGATAGACCACTTGCCTCTGCAGGAGACTAGAGCCCCTGCGCTGTCCTTCCCAAGCAGTGGGCTCCCCAGCCCATCAAAGAGGCGTCTGTCGTGACGACAATCCACTCCGGGGTCACCAGAGGCAATCCTGCAGACAACTTGTCTGTCTGCGTCCACCAGCTCAGCGCCTTGCGCACTGCTGGGTCCACAGGAAGGCGCACAGCATAATCCTCCGACATCGGAGTCCAGCGCAGCAGCAGAGATAGCTGTAGTGGTCTCATATGAGCCCTGGCCCAGGGCACTACTTCCATCGTGGCCGGCATAGAGCCCAACAGCTGCACGTAGTCCCAAGCCCGAATAGGAGAGGCTACTAGGAACTAGTCCACCTGAGCCTGAAGCTTGACAATCCGATTGTCTGGCAGGAACACTCTGCCCACTTGGGTGTCGAATCGAACTTCCAGATACACCAGGGACTGAGTCGGGCGCAGCTGACTCTTCTTCCAGTTGATGATCCATCCCAGGGAGCTCAAAAGAGCAATTACCCGGTCCATAGCTTTGCCGCACTCTGCATAAGAGGGGGCTCGGATCAACCAGTCGTCCAGATAAGGATGGACTTGTACTCCTTCCTTTCGCAGGAAGGCCGCTATGACCCCCATTACTTTGGAAAAGGTCCGCGGAGCAGTAGCCAACCCGAAAGGGAGGGCTCTGAACTGGAAGTGTTGTCTCAGGACTGTAAAACGCAGAAAGCGTTGGAGAGGAGGCCAGATGGGAATATGCAGGTACGCTTCCTTGATGTCCAAGGAAGCCAAGAACTCTCCTGCCTTCACTGCCGCTATAACAGAGCGGAGAGTCTCCATGCGAAAGTGCCTCACTTTCCAGGCCCGATTGACCCCTTTGAGGTCGAGGATAGGCCGGACAGAACCTCCTTTCTTTGGAACCACAAAGTAAATGGAGTAACGTCCCTTGCCAATCTGATTTTTTGGCACCGGAACGACCGCACCCCGGCGGATCAGGTTGTCCAAGGTCTGCTGCACTACCACAGCTTGACCGGAGACTTGCAGGGAGAGAGTACAAACCCGTCTCTTAAGGGTTGGCAGAACTCTAGCTTGTAGCCGTCTCTGATGACTTCCAGCACCCACGCGTCTGAAGTTATAGTGGTCCACTCGCCCAGAAACGAGGATAGCCGTCCTCCAATCTGCACTGGGGCGTGGACCAAGGCCCCGTCATTGGGTACGAGACCCTGGGGGAGGACCGGAGGGAGCACCTCCGGGACGGCGGTCTCTGCGAAAGGAATGCTGCTTGGGGGAGAAATTCCTCTTGAAGGAAGAGGGGGCAGAGGAACCCGACTTGCCCGGGCGGTACCGATGGGCTTCCTGCAACCGTCCTCTGGAGGTATCGGGACGAGTACTAACCCGAGCCCTGACCTCTGGTAATTTCTTGCCCTTAGACGTGCCGAGATCGGTCACGATTTTGTCCAGCTCGACCCCAAAGAGCAGCTTGCCTTTAAAAGGCAATCTAGCCAGGCGGGATTTAGAGGCGTGGTCAGCAGACCAATGTTTCAGCCAAAGCCACCGCCGCGCAGAGACTGTCTGAGCCATGCCTTTAGCTGAGGCTCTCCAGACATCATACAGCAAGTCTGCCAAATAGGCTAAGCCCGATTCCAGGGCCGGCCAATCAGCCCTCAAGGAATGATCCGAGGGGGAAGCCCGCTGCACCATAGTCCGGCACGCCCTGGCCACATAGGAGCCGCAAACTGAGGCCTGCAAACTTAAAGCAGCTGCCTCAAAGGATGACCTTAAGGCCGCCTCCAATCTTCTGTCTTGGGCGTCCTTTAGGGCCGTGCCACCTTCCACCGGCAACGCCGTTTTCTTAGTCACCGCAGTGATTAAAGAATCCACGGTAGGCCACAGATAGGCCTCACGTTCACTCACAGCCAAAGGATAGAGGCGGGACATAGCCCTAGCCACTTTAAGGCTCGTTTCCGGGACATCCCATTGAGCCGCAATTAAGGTGTGCATGGCATCATGCACGTGGAAGGTTCTAGGCGGGCGCTTCGTCCCCAGCATAATGGCAGAGCCAACAGGGGCTGAGGGAGAGACGTCCTCCGGAGAGGAAATCTTCAAAGTGTCCATGGCCTGTAACAACAGGTTGGGCAAATCCTCTGGGCTAAAAAGCCGCGCTGCAGAGGGGTCATCCGCTCCAGCCGAGCGGGGATCTATCTCCTCCAAGGAATCCGCAAAGGATCGTTGGGAGACCTCAGACACGCTGCCCTCATCTACATCGGAGGAGACAAAAGTCCTCCAAGGCCTGGAAATCAACCCGAGGGCGTTTACCTCTGGGAACCTCAACCTCTTTATCAGAAGAGGGAGCAGGGGCAGCGTTTTGCATGAGGAAAGCCTGATGCAGCAGCAAAACAAACTCGGGGGAGAAACCCCCCAGACTGTGCACTTCCGCAGCCTGGGCAACAGCCCTAGACGCACTCTCAACCGGCGCTCGCAATAGCGGGGGAGAGACATGCTGCGCATCCAAAATGGCGTCCGGCGCGAAACTCCGTGAAGGAGCCGCGCGGGAAGAACGGCGCTTAACTTTAGCCGCTTTTGTGCCGTCGCCCAAATTAAGGGCGTTCATGGCATTAATGTCTCCAACCTCAAGGGCGGCCCCGAAGAAGCCGTCCGAGCCGCGTGGCCGGCCAAGATGGCGGAGGCGAGGAGCGGGGGATGGGCGTTTATGGCGGGAAAAAACCGCCACGCCGGAGGAACGACCGGGACATTCATCGGTCACTAAACTATCACCCATCAAGGGCGAGTCAGGTTGTAAAACCCCCGCATCCCCTCTAGAAGCGCTCCAGCGATCCGGGGAGCGACCCTTTGCGCCCTCGCCCTCCGACGCCATTGCCACAAGGAGAAGAATCGGGGAACCCCCTGCCCGCTATAAAAAGGTAAAATTACCTGCTTGCCGCTCCGAGCTGTAACGAACTGGTGTCCCAGTGAGTAGCTGCAATGAACGTTTAAAGAAACGTCGAATTAAACGCCTTTAAAGACGTTTAAAAATTTTTTTTTTTTTTTTTTTTTTTTTTAAACGGAGCCAGCGGGAGGGGGGAGAAAAGGAGGGACCTGGCACCACCAGGTTTGCACTTGCTCAAAAGAGCCCTCAACCCCAGGCCTCAACAAAACCTAAGGATTAGGCTTGGAGGCCTAGCCAGAGCTGCTGCTGTGTGTGACCACCACCTGCTGAGATAGAGAACATACTGAGGAGTTTCCGGCAGCACATGACCACATATAGGGAGGCAAAAGTTTGCTCTCTATCTCCACCTGCTGGTAGATGGACACAACCCACCAGTCTATGGATTGATCAGCTTGATGATATGGAACATCCTATTTTTTGCCCTGGATGTTTTTACAATGTTCCATTATCGCAGAAAAACATCTAAATTGTAAGCCCGCTCTAGTCTTGCACAAAACATGCCTCCCATACACCCTCTTGAGATTTAGATGAATTGCACAGAAATATGTCTTAAAAATGAGTTGTGAAAAAAACATCCATCTAACACTTTGTGCAACATTTTTGTTTCAAGAATGAACCCCCAAATCTTCAGAAATGACCTCAGCCCACCCGAATGCATATATTATAAATTGCATAGACGTGGCTTAAAATGGCAGCATAACAGACCATGTATTTTGATTGTCCAGCACCCTGTGTTCTATTTTTTATGAGGTCTCCAACAAACACAATACAACAATGCTAAGCATACCACTTCAAGCATTTTAAAATTAAAATAAATTGTTTGTTTCTCTATTTTAAGATTTTAAAAATCCAGAGTAAGGTCAATACCACTTCCAGCACTGAATACACCCTATAGGTACCCTTGGCTTTGCCCTGAGTTCCTCTCATCTGCCCTGAAATGCTGTGCTTAGGGTTGTAAATCAAGACAAAAGTATCTAAAAATATTTTGTCAGGCTAATAAAAAATATTGCGGCTTTCAGGGCATTGTGCTAGCCCATGTTCTTTGGTGCTTCCTGTAGGTTACCTGTGCAAAGTACAGGGTCATCAGACTGAGCGTGAAGAACTGAAGGCACACCGGGCAGCAGTAGAGAAGCCAGAACAAGAATGGGTGCAAGCGGTTGGCTTTTACAGTGTTCTTAAAGTAGAAGGAGAAAAGGGTGGTCCTCAGGGCAGCCCACAGGAGGCAAAGAGAGAGGAAGACAGTCTGGTAGCTCAGTGTCTTGTGCCGGTAGAGCAGCACCATCCAAAGCTGGGCATAAACAAAGAGAAAAAGCAGAGCATACAAGGTGGTGTAAAGACTGGTGAGTCCCAGCTTGACTGCAGGGGGAAAGGCAGGACGCAGATGCTCTGCAGGAATGATTTCCGTTAAATTGCTGAAGGAGGATCCTTTTTCCATCCTGTAGAGCCTCCCTATGACCATGTGAAAGGAAAAGTTTGCCTACGCATCTGACAGGCAGATACTGTCTGTAGCACTAAAACACAAGTCTTCCTTCTTTAGTGGAAAATCTCTTAGCTTACATTTTACCGCTCCCATAAATCACGTGTAAAATTCAGAAGTATGACCTTTTCAGCTTATGCATTGCAAAATGTTGCTGTTTTTCTAAAACATGAAAACTAATTGTAGTCATTGCTCAGATCACTTCAGCCATACTGTTTTCTTTGCAAAACCTGCAGAGGAGACCCGGGAATCATACCCGACTGGAGAAAGAGATAACAGCAGGTGCCAAAGACTTTTTTCTACAGGGGTTTTCAGATCCACTGCTTTCTAGAACCATCTGCAAGGCACCAGTTTTCAGCCACGCTGTTTATTTTTTAAGTTTATATAGTGCGTAGCTACAGAGCAAACCTGTGGTTTCAAAAGTCCAATATTCCTGGTGTGGAATAGATTGTTCTGCCGCTTCTGCCAGTCCTTTCCAAGGTTGAAATCCAAACACACAGCCTAAAGAACTGGGGGATACCCACACCAGCTAAAGCCCAAGGTCCTGCACTGCTAATCAGTTGGTATCTGAGGAAGCAGATGATCATGCATATCATTCCACAGACCTGATTACGACATGCAGGTCAACTCCTACCACTGTAATCTTATCTCTGTGCACTAGGTACACCATTACAGGAATGTGGTGTGCAGCTGCAGACCAGGTCTCTTAAAAATCAACATCAGAGAAACAGAAGATCAACCTTGGTACTTCATAATAAGCCACGACCTTGCCTCATTTGCACAGATCAAAAAACAAACATTGATATGCAGACTGTGGCTGATGTCCAAGCAGGTATGAAAAGGCCAAGTGCATCAGAACACTGCAGAATGGAAACCTTGAGTGTGATGCTAGATGGAGACGGTGACTTAGGGACTGAAGGCGACAGAAAATGCTTTGGGCTTCTGCTAGCTGGTAAAGACAAGAAGCCTTGGATATTTGAGGAACAAGTGAAGGATGAGTCTGGTAAAGTAGATGGAAATCCAGGCCTTTTGATAGCAAGGGAAAGGACCTATAAGTTTTCCAATAGGCTTTCTCACACTGCAGCTGGGGGGTGGGGGTAGTTATCTGTACTTTGGCTGCCAGGCACCGTTCAGTGTCTAGGTGGACAGGTAGCAGTGTGACAGCATTTGGTTAGGATGACTTCACACCTAGCTGAGTCTCACTGGATGACACACTCTCTCAATGCCATAGGATCACATCACTTGAGTAACCTCTTTCTCTCTCTTCCCCAGAATATAAAGGTGCCTTCCACGAGAATTTGGAATAGGGGAGCGGGTTTCTTCACACCTTTTTAACCGCTTAGAGGGTTGTCTTAGGTTTCAGAGGGTAAATTTTCATCATTCCCTGTGGCTTAAGTTCACAACAGGTAACGTTTCTTCCTTCTCATATAAATTAGGGAATGCTCCTCCTTCCAACAGAATTTATGGGGTGCTGGATGAATAACTTATTTCTCCTTCCTACCCCATGGGTATTGATTTAGGAAATCTGGGATTTTTAATTGGTGATGTTCCTTCTAGGAATTAAGGGAACCTCCATGTCTGAGGATTAGTGCTTCTCTATTTCCACTGGGTGTTGGTGACACTCCTTTCTTCCCTTAGGACTAGGAGAAATTTTGGTGAACATCACACAGCATTGCTCTTCTCCTGGGTTTTTGGTGATGCTTGATTGCCAAATACGGTTCGCAACCCTTGCACCAATGTTTTGGGGAGCTTGGTGGGTGTTGGATGTCCTTCTGTCCTACAGGACTTATAAGGGTGCTGATAAGTGAGTTAATATTCTTCCTTCCTCCAGGGTCTGGGGAGTGATGTGATGCTTAGCTTTCTCCTCCAGGATCTGGGACTGGTTCATGTGTCAATGGATACCACACCCCGCATCCGCCTTCTCCCCACTCCTAGGCTTAGCGTATACACCGATACTCTAAGGCAAAGAGATTTAATAACCTCCTCGCTCAGTCTAAGGGCATCACTCCTTCAAACCACGTTAAGCGACGGCGCATGGGACTGACGTTGTCGTCCTTACAGCCTCTAGCGGAGCGAGCCTGGACCGTTACGTCACGCGGTACACTGCTGGATGACGGGATCTGTAGTCCTTTAAAATCCCCTCCCCGGGCCGGTTGCCAGTGGATATCGGTTTAGAATTTCAGCGGCTTCTCTTATTCTTCAGTGTCACTAAACAGCCGCGACGGCCATAAAGACGTTGTTGCAATTTGGTGAGTCGCGGCAGCTATTCCAGTAGGTCGCTCACCGCCGCCGAGAAGCAGGAAGCGAAGAACGGCAGCCGGTCTTCCGTGTCGTCACATTGTTTGATTGGCTACCTTTGGAGGGTTGCCTTGGAGAGGATGACGAACTTCCGATTTGTGATAAACAGAAGAAAGAACAGGCAGGCTGCAGGAGCAGTGGAAGGTCCCGAGTTAGTGTTAAGCCCTGTAAGTGGTTCTCCTTGGCCAGTACAAGGTCTGTAGCTGTTAGATGAAGGGTAGAAGGTGAAAGGCCCAGCAAATCTGGGGGTGTTGCTAATTCTGTTGGCTGAAGAAGTACGTTCTCCGGTTGGAGGAGTGGAAGACAAGCATCGCTCGCAGTTGTCTACTCGTTATGTCACTTTTCTACTTTGTATTTCTTTCTTCCACGTGTTTTTATTTGGATATAAAGTATCCCTTTTATTCCCCCCATCCTTTTATCAAAGAGGCGAGTCTCAGGGTTGGAGCTTCCTACTCAAAGACTGCTTGATGATAAATGCAAGGGGACTGGAAGGGGAGAGTGAAATGGAAACTGGCACACTACTGCCGCACTCTTGAGCTTCCATTTAACCTTATCCTTTGTAATTACCCCACCTTCGTTATGAGTACAAAAAAAGCTACGTTCTGCCCTCTGCTGGAATGTATTACGATTCCTCCCCGGGAGTGGAGGCCTAGTGGTTAGGGTGGTGGACTTTGGTCCTGAGGAACTGAGTTTGATTCCCACTTCAGGCACAGGCAGCTTCTTGTGACTCTGGGCAAGTCACCTAACCTTCCATTGCCCCATGTAAGCCGCATTGAGCCTGCCATGAGTGGGAAAGCGCAGGGTACAAATGTAAAAAAAAAAAAAATGCAGATCAGATGAACATTTTTGACTTTTGTTTTTTTTGCCAATTTGTCTAGGCCATGAAAGATAGCAAACACAAGTCCCAAAATGCAATTTGCCTATGGGTTTGGCCAAATGCAAGCGACGGCAGGATTTCAAGTGCAGTTTTTCACTGTGTGATTAGATTAGAAAAGTAATTTGCTCTTTCTTTGTACCAAACCTCATGTGCCTTCTGCATATTTGCTGGGAGGTGACATGATTTTTGTATGTAGGTGGAAAGGTTTGCCCCAGTATGGTTAGGGTTTCCAGTGTGCTATTGACATATGCGGCTAAGCTTTAGCAAAAGACCTCCTATTATCTGCTACAGGACCCATTTTATTCCTCTGGGCCCTGCAGCAGATAACATGTGTTAATGATCTTTAGTAAAAGACCCCCTTAGGTATGTTTATGGCCTTATTTATATTCTTGTTTTTCTTTCCTCATGCTAGTTTCCTTGTCTCAGCTGAGGACCGTGGCTTCCTGCTATGTTCCAAATCTCTGAGTTTGACGCGCAGGAGCAGAGCATTGTTTTTTGTAGCAGTTCACAGTCAGCTCAGTCACCCTCCTTGAACAGATCGGTTGTGACAGAACCCGACTTGCGACAATGTTCAGTGCCTCCAGAAGCTGGAGGTGAGATTTATGGGCTTTCTCCAACCAAAACAAAAATGTGCCTCAATAGATACTGTAGTTTAGCCTGTGGACAACACCCTGAGCAAGGATTACAAGGGTGGAGAGGGAATGTTTCAGCATTTGTTTGAGATGGTTGTTGCTTGTACTCCTTTATTTGGCAAGGTTTAGTAGTTGATACCAAACTTAAAATATTGGTATTACAAAAAAAATAATATAAGGTATTTGGAATGAAGCTTCTAGTACAGAGGGAAATCCTGTCTCCTACACTTGCTAAATAATTGTCCTCATTTTCCTTTAGTGGAGCCTCGTGCCAGGATAGGCTCCGACCCACCCACAACAGAAACTGAGGCACAGGATGAGCTGGGGTATTTCCGGGGGCGTTCCAAGTCAGCACCCCCTAATCTCTGGGCAGCCATGCGCTATGGCCGGGAACTACGACGAATGAGTGATGAGTTCGATTTGACCGTCCAGGTACAAAACATATTCTTAACACTATCCTCAGATACGAGCTCTTCATGACTTTTGAATCCTTTTTGCTCTGGTAGTTTATTCCTTTTCCACCTTTGGGCTTCTATCTCAATCAGAATTAGCTTTGGTCTGTGCTGCCATAATCCTTCATTTGCAACTACCCAGGGCTCCCTCTCCGGCACGATTTTTAAACCCTTTCCATATGACATAGGTTCTTGCCTGCCTGCCTTTACGCAGAAGGAAGCTTACGAAAACACAACCACAAAACTGAAGGCAATCGGCAAAACATGGTGTCTAAAAATGTCTACAGTCATTCATGTCTAACACCAAAATTATTTATAAGCAACCGTCTTTTTGTTTAGAATTCACACCTTCAAATTATTAAGGAACAAAATGCTTCCTTCAGATGGCAGCAGTTAGAAATCCCTTGACATTAACTCAAAAAATGACACTGCTTTGGAATGTCTTAGGGATAATAATCCTAACAAACATATTGGATAATTTAACTGCTGGAAGTGAAAACTACAGAATCTGTACACTGGAAATGAAATGTGACATAAGAGACCAATAGGAGGTATCTTATTAAAACTACTGGGTGTTTGTGCCAAATTAATCAGCATTAATCTTAAATTAGTAAAAAAAAAAAAAACCATGAATTTAATATTTTTAACAATCCTTTAAAAAAAAGGCATTCCAACAAACTGTACTTCTGTTTATTTAAATGGTTTACAATTCATAGTTAAGATCATTGTAAATGCATATCAATTAAACTGATCTTATATTACAGTGGTTCTCAAATCTACAGTTTGTACAAATCTCCCATTCATATTTGTGGCAAAACCTGCCTGGCTGGTGCCTCTCCCAGGAAAGGTTTGAGAACTACCCCAATATCTCATTAATATGATTGGTGGTGTTATGCTGGTTGAGCAGCCCAACCACTTGACACCATAACAATCTACAGGTATTTTACTTTTATCGTCTTTAGAGGTATATAATTTTATTTATTTATTTTTTTAATCTTAATACCTCCAAACCATACCAAACCCATACAGAATGCTGGAAAATGTACCAGCATAGGCTGAACAACTGCAAATAATTTATACAGTTGGCAGCACAGCCTACTGAAAAATGCACAACAGCCTTTACATACATATGTGCAGAATCAGGGGCCAAACACATCTTAATGCAGAAACAAACTACTTCATAACTATCTATATACTTAGCAAAATAAACCCAAATAGTTCAGTACCAATAGAGATCAATGAAGTAACTTGAAAATCCATCCTTTAGAAAAGGATGATAACTATCCCAACATTTTTTTTAAATTGAGCTCTCTGTTGTATGTCTATAAGTCAGTGGGTTCTCATCAGGAGATGGTTACTGTGATTTCTAAAGGGAAAATGTTGTCCCCTTTTGTATCTGAAAGCCAAGTGTGATAACTTAAAATGAAAGGACTGTATGGTAATGAAGTTTTGCTTGTAAATTAATGTTGGTGTTATGATTTGAGTCAGAGGTATAACATATAATACACTTGATGTTTGACCGCCATAAAGCATATTATGACACCTTTTGATTTCTGACAAGCTGTACGAATGATATGTGAGTATTTTTGGACATTGCCTGTTACTGATTTTCTCCAAGGAAGCTGGCATGGTTGCATGGGTCTGGCCACTAAGTGTCTGTTCATCAGTGTTTGGGGCTCCCCTCAGTCAAGTTCAAGTAGCAGGGCAGGCGGCAGATCTCATGCATGGCAGCACATTGAGCTGCCATTAAGCCATCAACCTGCCATCAATCTTATTTTTTTTCAGAAGATCACAAAATAGGTTAAAATAAAAGCAAATGTCAACATTCCTAAACAGTAGTGAAAAAATCTTTTGACCATGACTGGGGTAGGGGGCCAGCAAGCCCAGATGTAGGTATAAGCAACTGCCTAGGGTGCAAGATTTTGAAGGTGTCAAATACCCAGGCCAAAGCAGAGCATGCTCCAACTTACTCTAGAATCATACGTATGTGTTGTTTCCAAGAGGTATTTGGCATTTTATTTTTTGGTCTGGTTCTCCAAACTTTGGGATCTCTGAATTCCCCCCCCCCCCCCCCCCCCAACACACACACCTCAAACACTACCACTTTCTTGGATCTACTGTCTGGTCTTGCTTAAAGGTACCAAAATCTTAAATCTGACTTTGGGGGGGTGGTAGTGGAGGGTCTTAGAGGAGCAAAGGGTTGGGAAGGTGTTCCCTCTTCCACTGCAGGTGTTCCCTCTTCCACTGCAGAGCCTGGCCTTGCCAGAATCAGCATGTGTCCTCCTAATTCTGTCCAGTGGCAGCTGGCTTCCTTATCCTGACCTCTGACACTGGGCTTCTTTTTCAGGCCTTCTGTGTATTGCTAGCACAGCTGGGCTGGATGTTGTAGGTTTGGGACATGAGGCATTGTCCTGAAACCATGACCACAGTGTGTTGGATATTTGCCCTGCCCTACAGGAAGACCTCTGCTGCAGTAGCAGGCCTCATGCCATGCCCAAGTCGTACGAATGTAGCTAGAGTAGCAGACTTGGAGGAGCTGAGGGAGATAGAGAGACGACACCTACGGGGATGTTGTAGAGAAGTCCAACCTCCAGTCTAGCAGCCCCTGTGCTGCCTTGGAGGAAGGACATCTCCTAGAAGAAGAGCATCACGCTGGTGAAGTAGGAAGTATACCTGTAGCCAGGACCTGCCCACCAGGGAATGCAGGATCCTCTCACACCGAGGATATGTCTCCGGGAACTTCTGCCCAGGCGGGAAGGGTTAGGCCAGCTGTTGTAGTTGGTGATTTGATCATTAAGCATGTAGATAGCTGGGTGGCTAGTGGACATGAGGATCGCCTGGTTACTTGCCTGCCTGGTGCGAAGGTGGCGAACCTCATGCATCACCTAGACAGGATCTTAGTGCTGGGGAAGAGCCGGCTATCTTGGTCCATGTGGGTACCAATGACGTAGGAAAATGTGGGAGGGAGGTTCTGGAAGCCAAATTTAGGCTCTTAAGTAGAAAGCTGGCCCAGATCCTCCAGGGTAGCATTTTCAGAGATGCTCCCTGTTCCATGCGCAGGACCCAAAAGGCAGGCAGAGCTCCAAAGTCTCAATGCATGGTTGAGACAATGGTGCAGGGATGAGGGATTTAGATTTGTTAGGACCTGGGTGACGTTCTGGGAAAGGGGGAGACTATTCTGAAAGGATGGGCTCCACCTTAACCGGGTTGGAACCAAGCTGCTTGCACTAACCTTTAAAAAGGAGATCAAGCAGCTTTTAAACTAGAATGGGGGGGGGGGGGGGGGAAGCCGACAGTCACCCAGGTGTGCATGGTTCGGTGTGGAGTATCCTTGAAGGATACAATTGAAACAGGACATCTAGGGAATCCCAATAGAGAGGTTTCAACAATGCTGAAAGTAAGCCAGGTGTGCTTAATGAAAGAGCAGGATAAAGGATGCAGATTATCCCCTTCAACTTCTAAGCAGCTTGTAGATCAAAGGAAAAAACACAAATTTGAAGTGCTAGTATACAAATGCTAAAAGCCTAAAAAATAAGATGGGAGAGTGTATAGCACTAAATGATGAGGTAGATATAAATAGGCATCTCAGAGACTTGGTGGAAAGAGGACAATCAATGGGACACTGTTAGGGTACAAACTGTATTGCAACGATAGAGAGGATCAAATTGGGGTGGGGGGGGGTTGGTTGCGCTATATGTTAGAGTGAATGGAGTCAAAATAAACATTCCACATGAAATAGTGTGGAATCATGGATAGAAATTCCATGTGTGACGAGAAGAAGTATTCTTGTAGGGCTGTACTACCATCTGCCGGGACAGAACAAACAGACGGGTGAAGAAATGTTTACAGATATTAGGAAAGCTGGCAAATTGGGCAATGCTATAATAATGGGTAATTTCAATTACCCCAGTATTGACTGGATAAATGTAACATCAGGGAGATAAAATTTCTAAATGTAATAAACGATTGCTTCTTGGAGCAACTGGTCCAGGAACTGATGAGGGGAAGCCATTTTGGATCTGGTCCTTGGTGGCATGCAGGGCGTAGTGTGAGAGGTGGCAGTGTTGGGACCCCTGGGAAACAGTGATCATAACATGATCAAGTTTGAGCTACTATCTGGGATGAACCCGCAAAGAAAATCTACTGTAGCCGCATTTAATTTTTGAAAGGGCAACTATAATAAAATGATGAAAATGGTTAAAAAGAAACTAAAAGGATTGGCTGCTAAGATTAGGACACTAAATCAGGTGTGGACATTATTCAAAAATACCATCTTGGAAGCCCAGTCCAGATGCATTCTACGTATTTGCAAAGGTGGAAAAAAAGAGAAAACGACAACCAGCATGGTTAAAAGGTGAAGTAAAAGAGGCTATTACAACCAAAAGATTGTCCTTCAAAGAATGGAAAAAGGATCCAAATGAAGAAAATGACTTGTCCGTCACAAAGCACATGTTCCTTTCCATGAGGTCCCTTAAGCATATTAAGCAGTATCTTCCTTTTGACCTGCTCAGGACGCTAATCCACTCACTCGTCTTAAGCCACTTTGACTATTGCAATGGAATTTATTCTGGTTGCAAGGAGCACGTCCTTAAGAAACTTCAGACTGCACAGAATACAGCGGCGCGACTGCTATTTGGCAAATCGCGGTTTGAGGCAGTGAAGCTCCACTGGCTCCCGATCAAAGAAAGAATTGAATTCAAAGTCTGTGTTCTCGTTCACAAGATTGTCTACGGGGAGGCCCCAACCTATATGTTTAGCCTTATCGACCTCCCACCCAGGAATTCCGTGGAAGTCCTCCCGCACCTAAAGGACAAGTCCATAAACCGCTACTAAATAGACTTGGGAAAAATCCACAATTCCAGGAATAACATGTATAGAATGTTTGTACGTTTGGGAAGCTTGCCAGGTGCCCTTGGCCTGGATTGGCCGCTGTCGTGGACAGGATGCTGGGCTCGATGGACCCTTGGTCTTTTCCCAGTATGGCATTACTTATGTACTTATGTACCTATTTGACTCTCCACTTTCCTAACTGCAGGAACTTGAGATATAAGCTGCTCTTTGCCTCGTTGTTCAACTACACCTGCCCCCGTTTCTGGAACGCTCTACCATCACCGTTAAAAGAGACAGCCGAACACAGCCTATTCAAGAAATCTCTAAAGACTTACCTGTGTAATCGTTCTTACTCCACTCCTGCTTGATCCCCTGCATTCCCTCAGTCCTCCCCCTGTTGACCCCCTCTACTCTGTACTCCATCTTGCATATGACTTATTGTATTGTACTCTTCCTTCAACGTTGTAAGCCACATAGAGCCTGCCTCGGTGGGATTATGTGGGATATAAATGTTCATAATAAATAAATAAAATGAGAAACAACATAAGCACTGGTAAGTCAGATGCAAAGCATTAATAAAGAAGGCTAAAAGAGAATATGAAGAGAAACTTGCCGCAGAGGCTAAAATTCACAGTAACAAATTTTTCAGATACATCAGAAGCAGAAAGCCTGCAAGGGAATCCGTGGGACAGTTAGATCACGAAGGAGCAAAAGGGGCGCTCAGGGAGGACAAGGCTATAGCGGAGAAACTGAATGAATTCTTTGCTTCTGTCTTTACGGAAGAAAGTATAAGAGATCTGCCTGTATCGGAAATGTTTTTCAAGAGTGAGGCAGAGGAACTGAAAGAAATCTCAGTGAACCTGAAAGATGTACGGAGCCAAATTGACAAATGAAAGAGTAGTAAATCACCTGGATTGGATGGCATACATGCAAGGGTACTCAAAGAGTGAATGAAATTACATAGTAACATAGTAGATGACGGCAGAAAAAGACCTGCACGGTCTATCCAGTCTGCCCAACAAGATAACTCATATTTGCTGCTTTTTGTGTATACCCTACTTTGATTTGTACCTGTGCTCTTCAGGGCACAGACTGTGTAAGTCTGCCCCGCACTATCCCCACCTCCCAACCACCGGCTCTGGCACAGGCACAGACCGTATACGTCTGTCCAGCACTATCCCCGCCTCCCAACCACCAGTCCCGCTTCCCACCACCGGCTCTGGTACAGACCGTATAAGTTTGCCCAGCCCTATCCCCGCCTCCCAACCACCAGCCCCGCCTCCCGATCTTGACTAAGCTCCTGAGGATCCATTCCTTCGGCAAAGGATTCCTTTATGCTTATCCCACGCATGTTTGAATTCCGTTACCGTTTTCATTTCCACCACCTCCCACGGGAGGGAAAAATTGCTGATCAGCTGTTAGTAATACCTGTCGTTGGGTGGCCAATTTGATGCTGATTTTTAAAAACTGTTCTAGGGGTGATCCGGGAAATTACAGACCAGTAAACCTGACATCAGTGCAGGGCAAAATAGTGGACACTATTATAAAGAATAAAATTACAGAACACATAGACAAACACGGGTTAATGGGACAAAGTTAGCATGGGTTCAGCCAAGGGAAGTCTTGCCTCATCAGTTTGCTTCATTTCTTTGAAGGCATGAATAAACATATAGATAAAGGTGAGCCAGTTGATGTAGTGTATCTAGATTTCCAGAAAGCTTTTGATAAACTTCATCATAAGAGACTCCAAGAGTCATGGGATAGGAGGCAAGGTTCTGGTGTGGATTAGGTATTGGTTATTGGACAGAAAACAGAGGGTAGGTTTAAAATGGTCACTTTTCTCAATGGAGGAGGGTGAACAGTGGAGTGGCGCAGGGATCTGTATTGGGACCAGTGCTATTTAGCAGATTTATAAATGATATGGTAATCAGAACGATGAGTGAGGACTAAATTTGCAGATGATACAAAACTATTCAAGGTTGTTTAAAACACATGCAGACTGTGAAATATTGCAGGAAGACCTTAGAAAATTGGAAGACTGGGCATCCAAATGGCAGATGAAATTTAATATGGACAAATGCAAAGTGATGCACATTGGAAAGAATAATCCGAATCATAGTTACCTGATGCCAGGGTCCATCTTAGGGGTCAGCACTCAAGGGGGCAACTTCCCTAATATTTCCTAGCATCCTGTTTGCTTTTTTTTGCCCGCCGCCACACACTGAGCAGAAAAGTAGCCTAGTGGATAGTGCAGCGGACTTCGATCCTGGGGAACTGGGTTTGTTTCCCACTGCAGCTCCTTGTGACTGGGTAAGTTACTTAACCCTTCATTGCCCCAGGTACAAATAAGTACCTGTATATACTATGTAAACCGCTTTGAATGTAGTTGCAAAAAAAAAAAAACACAGAAAGGCAGTGTATCAAGTCCTATTCTCTTTCCCTAATCCCTCCAGTGCAGTACTGTTCAATCAAACCAGATTGTGAAAACCTAAATGTTCTTGGTAGCAGGTGTTAAGAGATTGACTTTTATTCCTTTTTGTTCTGAAATGGATAATGTGTATTTTCTAGGCATGCCCCCTTGCAATTAGCACACACTTGGCTTTTTGAAATGCATATTTCAGCTTTGTAAAATGGGAGCATAGACATTTTATGCAAGATAAACGTTTAAGTGACGGTTTGTGTATGTCTTGAACGTAAATAAGCCTTCCAAAATAAGCTGCCTTTAGGTATCTCTGGGGGAGGGGGGGGGGGGAGAGGTGTTCTCTCTCTGTACTGTGCAACTGAAATTATGTGAAAGGTGCTACCCTGACTTTAATTACTCTCCATATTTTGTCAGCCATCTGCTAAGGTGATTGTTATACTTTTTTTGTGTGTTTCTTTCTGCCCACCAGGGTCTCCCTCGTCCAAAGAGTGCAGGCGCTACTGGAAAGCTGGGGAAGGGCAATGGGTGGAAAGATATTTTCCGGAACATCTGGCCTCAGTCTAGATGCAAAGAGGAACCATCGGCACCCAGCAAGAAATTCTGAGCGAAGCCTCCAGTGCTGTGCTAAGTGGGGGAAGAATAGTAGAGGCTTTGGAAGCAGATCCTGGCTAGTGTGCCATTTCCCTGTGAACACGGCATCCAGATGGCCTATGGCTTGCATCCATAATGGGAGACAAAGGTGGGGGGGAAGAGAAGGACATTTTCAGAACTGTTTTTGAGAAGTGGGTAAAAATACGTATTTTGTGGTCAGTGCCTTGAGAGAAGAAACACATATTCACAGTAAACATTAGAGCTTTCTTGCTTCTCTGCTACAGCAGAGAATTGCACCAAAGGTGAGGACAGGTTCCCTCCTATTTTAATTTTCTTTTAAATGCCTTTCCCCTTGCAGGCCTCACCCTATGTTACTTGTCAGTGGGTGCTATTGTCACCACCCACCCCAATCCATTTTATGATTTTACTTCAAAATTCATGATCATTGCTATCTTGGCCATTCTCTAATGAGATCAGACTTGCATCACATGCCTCATCTGGTCAAGAACAAAGTTTCTTAGAATGCATACCTGCCAGGGCCATTCTGTGGGCGTGGTGAATCAGACTGCCTTTGCACTGGTATCTCATCCGCTGTGCCATTGCTCTTCTAGGATGTGGCTAGTGTCTGCATTAGTGATTTCTAGTCTCAGAATATGGCTTCAGCAGGTACAATCTAAGTAAAAGATTGTACACAATGCTTCCTGGTAGTTTAATAAAGGCTTTTATATAGTGCATTACTGAGCCCTACCTACATTGCTTATCACTGTCATTTCATATCTGGCTTCTGCTTAAACTTTCTGTGAATCAGATTGGTTAGGTCCATACGATTCTACTCATGGCCATCACCAGGGTCAGTGACGCAGCAACTAGAAGAGTGTCTCGCTGGTCTTTGAACTAGTGCAAGGGCTTCCAATTTTCCATAGCATCCCTCCAAACCGGCAAAAATGGGTTATGTACTCCAGCCAGCAGGTGGCATGGAGACCCAGATTCACAGACTTAGAGTACCTATAACTATGCTGTGCAGTCCCCTGAGAGTCAGTAGTTCTCAGTCTCTAGCAGATGGTGGACATGGTAAGATCTACAGTCCTGGTCTGAGATTAGAGTTTTGACGGTTCTTAATTTTGTGTTTGGGGTAGTAGATTGACACAAAAAAAAGAGAACAGGAGCCTGAGTTCTGCCTGTGTTGGTCTGTCAGCTGGATTGGGGCTGTGGTCTGCGGGGGCTTCTTCTGGGCTGGGGCCACACCCCCTCCCCCATCACCATTGAGGATCTTTACTTTTCTGCTTCAGTGCAGACAGTCGGCTTAGAGAGCCATGGGGTCTGCTATTTAAAGCTTTACACACAAACAGAAGAAAAGCTCACTAGGCAAATTGAAGTGTACCTGCCTTTCCCACACAGTGACCAGCTTCGGGTTGCGGCTGTTTGCTCCAGGGCTGTGTGTGTGACAGGGAGCTGGCTCTTGCTGACAGGTGGATGGGCCCTGGTGGGGGCCAATTCCTGAGTAAGCAGCATATGCTCGGCGAATGAACTCAGGCTGAAGGACTGCACAGTTCAGCTAGGAGGTTCATGAGGCTGGCAGCTCAAATATTGTGTACGCTAGAGAATGACATGGGGACAAAGGTTGCCCCCACCCCATCACCATGGGCTCTGTCCTCATCTGCAGAAGCCTTGAACAATTATGATTTTATATTTAAATCTTTTTATTAAAGTATAAAAAGGAACAATATGCTTTGCAACTATTGTGCATAAATTACAAATAGAAAACAATAACAGCTATAATAATCCTCCTCACCACCACCCTCTACCCTTCCAACCCCAACAATATCCGATTTCTACTACCCCAAGGAATCCTAATCCACCCTGTTAAAATGTCCAGGGGTACAAAATACAACCCGTTCTGTATTCCCTAGACGGGAGAAATATGCCCTATGAAACACTTAGATTTTTTAATCTGTGGATGAATAAGAAGTCATCAACAATCTCGGGATTCAGTCTAGCTCTCCTATATTCCACAGTCCTTCCTGCAATAGATGTCTTCTTAGAAGATGTGCCGGATCCCCCGTGCAAATTTTGCTAGTTGTGGCCAGCATGTTTGCTTGTTTTTCCAAAAAAATCTAAATATCGTTTGCATCACTCAAACATAAGTCTATTTCATTAACAGGCTTCAAAGTCGAAAACACGGGGACAATGTTTGTCCCCATCCTCGTGGGCTCTGTCCCCATGTCATTCTCTAGTGCATGCCACAGGAGCTCTGATTCTGTGGTAGCAGTCAACCGGGGTCAGGCCAAGTAGGAGGAAACCCGTGAGGACTCCAGAGAAAATGGTGGGCCTGGTAAGTCTAATGCCGCAGCGGCCCCATCTTTGGCAGGAACCACTGCCATTTTGCTCTACAGTCAGGCAGTGAGTAGCCCCTGTGCCTGGATCTGATGTCTCCCAATTTGGGTCAGGCAGAGTCAGGCTCTCCAGGACCTTCTAAAATTTATTTTCCCCCGATTTTGTGTTGGCCATGTACAAAGCCTTTTGAATGTGCTTAGCCACATGGAAGGTCTCCTCCTCCCAGACACCCAAAAAGGGTCTGGGAGGAGAAGGAGGTGATGGAAGAGATTTCTCCTGTATCTGAGGAAATTCAGGGATGGTCTGATAAGGAACAAGTTGATGCTGGGGAGCTGATGGAAGACTTGCCCCTGGAATTGATACTTCAGTAGTCCAGTGCTTTCATACGGATAAATTGCAACAGCTTATCAGCCAGGTTTCTTTGGTGTTAAAGTTTGGAGCAGGACCCTAAAGCAGCACCGCTTCAGGTGGACCCGTTGATGAAGGGCATTAGGAAGTCCTCCTGGTCTTTTCCTATTCATCAGGGATTTTATCCAGGCCAAATGGAATTCAGCAGATACCCCTTTCAGGGTGACTTGGTCAATGGTGCATCTGTATCCTATCCCAGACCATGACAGGAAGTCTCTCAGGCCTCTGGTGACAGTTACCAAGAAGAATACAGTTCCAGTGAATGGTGGTATGACCGTGAGAGACCCGCAGGATCGTAGGATGGAAGCACTCTTGAAGCAGAATTTTCATGTGGTGGCCCTGGTGATGCAGGCTGCTATATGCAGAGATCTAATAGCACAGGCGTATTTCCGCTAGTGCTTGATTGCTTTGGTGGAACAGGAGGTGGCCAAGCTTGAAATGGGTTCCTCCTTTCTTTGCGATGGTCTGTTTGATGATCTTCAGGCTTCCTCCAAGTTGATGGCATTCAGTGTCGCTGCTAAGCAGTCCTTGTGGTTGCATGGGTTGATCGGCGGATTCAGCCTCTAAATTGAAGCTTGGCAGGGGCTCCCTATTATGCAGGGAGGAGCTTGATTAAATTGGTTAAGAGCTTAGGAGAGACGAATGTGCTCAAGTTGCCTGAGGATAAGCTCAAGGTGTCAGGGTGAGGTTTCTTGGCTAGAGGCGACTTCAGGGATTCCTGGTAGAGGCAGCACAGCTTTGAGTAATAGTTTTTTCAGAGAACACAGTCCTTTCGTGGGGATCAAGATTCAGGTTTTGTTGCTCAGCAGCCCAGTCATTGCTCCCAATAAAGGTATCAGTCCAGCCTCTGGTCCCAACAAGCATGAGATTGAGTGTTTTACCAAAAGTGGACCTAGGTTACAGTGGATCAATGGGTCCTTGAGGTAGTTCAAGATTGTTACACCTTGGAGTTCTCCTGTTCGCTGCTGGATCTCTTTCTAGAGTCTCCCTGTCAAGCCAGGTAGAAAGCAAGAGCAGTCATGGAGACTCTGGACAGATTCTGCTGCCACTTGAGGAAAGGGGCACAGGTTGGTATTCAATTTACATTGTGGTACCCAAGAAAGTAGGGTCTTTCTAGCCCATTCTGGATTTAAAAGGGGTGAATCGTGCTCTCCAGGTTCCCAGTTTTTGTATACTCTGTCATTTTAGCAGTAAGGCCCTGGGAGTTTTTGTCCTCTGTAGATATGACAGGGCCGGTGGACATGCCTGCCCTATCTCCGTTCTGTCTTACTGCATGGCTTTTGAAAAGGGTGTGTTTGGGAAAGCGAGGCTTCTCTTGCAGGGTGATCTCTTCCAAGAATGCAGAAGGGTCGCTACCTTGCGTGTGGTGTATTTTCAAGGGGGGGGGGGGGGGGGTCAGAGAATCAGATTTCCCCACTTCTGTGCCACAGTTGCTTGAGTTCTGGTAGGACAGTCTGGTAAAGGGCCTGGCCTTGGCTTTCCAGAAGGTGCATGTGGCGGATCCTAGTAAAAGGGAAGCCACTGGCATCCTGTCTAGATGTGCGTCCGGGGAGCGCATCTTCTTTGTCCTCCGGTTCAGCCTTCTGTTCCTCCCTCCTTGGAATCTCAATTTAGTTTTGGAGGCACTTTTGTGTAGGGAGCCTTTACTGATTTTTTTTTTTAAGAAGAAAGTGGTCTTGTGGCTGATGCTTTCCTTCCTCCACAATGTGGTCTCCATTTTCTATGTAAATCAGGCAATGGTGTTGCCTGTTTTGGAGGGAGGAGTACCAAAACAGCGGTGTTTAAATTGCCTGGACATTCAGAAGGCACTTCGTCTAATTTGAAGAGAACGCATGATGAGTTTTATAGGTTAGACAGGTTCTTTGTCCTGATTGGGGGGGGGGGGGGGGGAGGGGGGGGATCATCACCATGGGAGGCAGCTGCTAAGGCTACGACTGCCTGATGGATTAAGGAGGCAGTTGCCTTTGCCTACATTCTCAAAGGGCAGTAGGTTCCACTGCAGCATGAGACTCACTCCAGCTGGGGGCAGGCTTCTTGGACAGAGAGCTCTGTGGTTCCCTTCCAGGACATCTGTTAAGCAGCCGTGTGGTCCTCCTTACATTATTTTGCGCAGTGTTACCCTTTGGGACATGCAAGTTCAGTAGGATGTGACATTTGGGGCCAGGGTGTTTGAGATGGGTCTATAAGGGTCCCTAATGGTCACTGTTTTGATACTTCCCATCTGTGCTGGTCTGGAGGGACACTATAGAAGAGGAAATAAGGTTTTACCTGCTAATTTGCTTTCCTTTAGTCCCTTCAGACTGCCACAGGGCTCTCCTTCATTCAATGCCCCATTTTGTCTAATGTTGATGTCAACTAGATGGGTCATGTTTGTTGTAACTGCGACATATTGGTTTTGTTTTTGTGTGAAGTTATTAAAAACAGAAGAGGCCAAGGGATCCAGTTCTGAGGGAACATGGCAGCCTGGTGGTTGGGTTCTGCTTTTGATTACAGACTCTCGGGACTGTACAGCATAGTTATAGGTATGTGAAGAAGTGTGTGGTTCTCAGTTTCCGGGAGGTGGTTGGAGTGCAAAACCCATCTGTGCTGGTCTGGAGGGATTACAGGAAAGCAAATTAGCAGGCAAGACCTAATTTCCATTGCATTTTATGTCCTGTGAAGCTATTCTTTTACAGCCGGAGCAGAATTCTGAAATAAAGTAATATTCCAGGCACTTAACAGTTCCTGTTCCTCAGGAGCTGATGCTCAGAACCTAACGCCAGTGTTAGAGATGATTAACGCTGGACTAAACTGCATGTTAATCTGCGCAGAATGTTTATGGGGCTCTAAGGCAGGAAACAATGTGTGTGCCAAAGATGGCCACAAATTGTATTTAAATGACCTCATTAACATCTGTTTGCGTACATTTGGTATTCCCTCTAAATGCTCAGAACAACGCAGAAACAAATGTGGGCCTTAACACTAGAAACTTACTACCAGTGCAGGGGTGGTGATGAAGGTTTGTGAGAGGATTTCTTCTGAATTCCTCACTTTAAACTGCCAGGTTTTTTGGGGGGGTTTTTTAAAGCGGAAGGAAGCCCATGTACTCTATAAACACTGATAACGAGAAACAAATGTGTGTACGTCTGAGCAAAAAGTGCAAGCACACATCAGTGCTGTTGTTCTGCGCTTAAATATGAGTCTTTAAATAGAAGCAGTTCAAAAGCTTTCACTTGAAAGGCACAGAAGAATGACACCGTGCGTGCAGTTCCAATCTTGCCTAGGCATGCGCACAAGAGTTACGCTTACTGTGAACCTCTTGTGCGCATGCGCCAGGCATGTTTGTCCCTCTTGCTTTTGGTTTCATAGTATGCATATAATTTGAATATCATTTGCTTTGAGCATTGGCGAGCTAACTTTCTGTGCTGTGCTTGTGCTATTGGCTTTAGTGCTGGACCTTTGAGCATTGACCCCCTAGTACTGTGATGGGATGGATCCCTTTCAGCTACAATTTATACACAATCACACAAACTTCACAAAATCCACTGGAGTGCTAATTAGGGAGATGGAAGAATCAAGAGGCTGGAAATGTTTGTCTGACCAAGATGGGATTTATTTTCTACTATTAAATGACATTTTACTACTTATTCTTCGTCTCCTTGGTTTTTTGGAAGCATCCTATTGATCATGCTACTGCTCTGTTTCTATGTTTTTCAACTGACAACTGAAACAGAGAATGCTTATTGCCTGTCTCAGGGCAAGAGCCAGCATTCTAGAGCAAGCACCAGAAAAACAGATCAGAAATCTCCACCCAAGTAGAGTGATGGAGTAGCCTAGTGGCTACAGCAGCAGACTTTGATCCTGGGGAACTGGGTTCAATTCCCACTGCAGCTCCTTGTGACTGTGGGCAAGTCACTTAACCCTCCACTGCCCCAGGTACAAATAAGTATCTCTATATCAGTGGCATAGCTACATGGGGCCTGGGGCTCCCCAAATTTCCTCTGGGCCCTTGGTTTTGATGGCGGAGGTCCCCAATCCCCACCAGCCAAAGCCCTATCCAGCACCAGTCTCTGGCCCTGCTCTGTCTGCCCCTCACGTCCGGCATGCTCAATTACACTAAAAGGAGCGTGCCGGATGTGAGGAGAAGACAGAGCAGGGTAGGCAGTGCCAGAGACTGGCGCTGGACAACGTATTTGCTGCAGCAGTGGGTGGGGAACAGCAGACCAAAATGTGCCCCCCCCCCCCCCCCCCACATTCCCCCTAAATGAGGCAGGAGAGATGCCCACTTCACCTCCGTCACAGTCATCCTCAAAATGGTGGTGCCTTGGGTGGTACATTCTGGGCAGGGCCACGATGCCACTATATACCACAGATTTTTTTTTTTTTTAAGTAAAGGGAGTAAGGGGCGGGGAGGTGCCTTAGCACAATAATTTTAAAGTTGGGAGAGGACTAGTCATGTTAAGGGATTGAAGTAATGCTGACCATTGGCATCTTAAATTTCACCCTTCCTGCCAGAAGCGGCTGACTGAAACTGGCAGTTTTGATTCCAGCTAAAACCAAATTCGCAGCTCAGTTTTGGTTGGAATTGGAATGAAAACTGGCCCTGACCCCTCCTACCACTGTTGAATGGCAGCCTCCATTCCCCCCCCCCCCCCCCCCCGGGTCTATCTTGTAAAGGCCATGGTGGTCTAGTGTCTTTGGGGAAGGAGCATCCCATGTTGCTCCTGTACCGTACAACAGCGGCCACCATTTTGAAATTGGGAATGGTCTGAGCAACAGTGCCTTGCTTCTGCTCCAGTCATTCCCAATTCTAAATTGGCGGCCGCAGTCTTCTGCAGCAGTCTCAGCTGCCGTTTTTATAGCTCAACTGATTAGGCGAGGCTGTTCCTACCCTGAAGGCCCATGGGGGAGGGGAGAAATATGATTTCTGTTGGGAGTAGGAGGAGGCTGGTCTGTAGCAGAGGAGGGGGGGCACAGCTACAGTTTTGGGATTCTGCTGAAAAGTCACGGGTTTTTTCAGCTGAAACACAAACCCAGATGTTTTATTGGTTTCCATGTCAAAACTGAAACAGAAATTTGGTCGACCTCTCAAACTGTTAGTGCCTTTATTAAGATGGACCGAGAAAATCTACTGCTTATTTCTAGGTTAAACAGCATAAAATGTATTGTACTGTTTTGGGATCTTGCCAGGTACTTGTAACCTGGATTGGCCACTGTTGGAAACAGGATCCTGGGATCGATGGACATTCAGTCTGTCCCAGTATGGCAACGCTTATGCTCTTATGGCTCAGGCACTGACAGGAAGGGTGACATTTCACAATAAGCTGTCAACTGCTGTGATTTTAATGCAACAGTAATTTGAATAGTTACTGTATATAGAATGCAGTAGTAAGTTAAGAGAGCTAGGAAATACTTTTTTACAGAAAGGGTGGTGGATGTGTGGAATAGCCTCCCGGTGGAGGTAGACTGTCTGAATTCAAGAAAATGTGGGACAGGCACATGAGATCTCATAGGGAGAGGAGAAGATAGTGGATCGGCAGACTAGATGGGCCAGTTGGCCTTTATCTGCCTTCATGTTTCTATGTTTGGTAATTTCACAGTAGCGATGTGGCTCTACCGCAAAGCTTTCTGCATAAGCCCCAGAAGTACAGTGGTACTGAGTGGTCTTATCGTCATAAGAGTACTTCAACCTACATAGCCCAAACATATGCTGACATAACTGAATGGCTTACCAGCTTGGGATCCTAGGAGGATGGGTCAGCCAGGTTCCCCATTAATAATGCTTCTCAACCTAGTCTTCAGAGCACATCCAATCAGTTACAGTTTCAGGATCTCCACAATGCATATGCATGAGATAGATTACCAAGGAGGCAGTGTATGCAAATCTAGCCTGAAAACACGACTGACTGGATGGACCCTGAGTTCTAGGTTGAGAACCACTGAACTATGCCACAGTTGTAGGGTCCCAACAATAACGTGTATCAGAATGTAGCTGGTTCAGCTCCTCCATATCCTGCTCGGATAGTATAAAGTCTGCGAGCTGGAAATTCTCTGCAATATGAGTTGGATTGGTAGATTTGGGGATCACACCAATGCCCTGCTGCACAGCCCAGCGAAGAAGGACTTGGGCAGGAGTTCGCCCACACCTCTCTGCCACTCGTTTTACCTCCTCTTTCTTAACAAGTGACCCCACCCCCAGTGATGAATATGCCTGCAGATGAATACCTTCCCCCTGGCAAAAGTGTAACAGCTCCTGCTGCACCAGATGTGGGTGATACTCCAGCTGCAGCACTGCAGGACGCACCCGGCACCAAGCCAGCAGCTCCTTCAGATGTTCCAATGTGTAGTTAGAGACACCAATTGCCCGGAATCTGCCAGCCTGATTCAGTTTTTCCAGACTTTCCCAGCTCTGCCGCCTGCTGTCCCTGTTCCGCAGGTCCTCTCTCTGCCAGCCCTGCTTCCCTGGCCAGTGAATTAGGTACAGGTCAACATAACCATAGTCTAAGGCTGCCAGGCTGCACAGGCCTGCTTCTTCTGCCTCTGGGCCATGGTCCCTTGGTGCCAGCTTGCTAGTGATGAAAATGTCCTGCCGGCTGAGACCATGCTTTGGCAACAGGACCTTTAGAGCTTTCCCAATCTCTGCCTCATTGTTGTACACAGTGGCTGTATCGAAAGAGCGGTATCCATGCTGCAGGGCGACATCTAGACACCGATAGACATCATCATAGCCCTGAATCCGGAAAGTGCCAAAGCCCACCAGAGGCATCTGAATCCCATTGTTGAGAGTGAGGTTTTCCATGGTGGAGAGTGATATAAGCTGGGACTAGGTGGAAAAGGAAAAACACGATTTATATACAGTAAAGAGGGAATCTGCATAATGACTCAGTTAAGTCACAGGTCAGAACTACAAGATAATACCTCATCCTCCAAGCTCACATCACAAAATCTGAAAATTCTGCCATGCTAGAAAGCACTGACCATCCTATTCTGCCTCCTGTTTCTCTACCTATGTCATCCAGCTCTCATCAGAAAATTATCTCCTATGCCTCATCAGGGTACCGCTGTGCCTGGCCCCTTTCCCAGGTCTAGGACCATACTCTGAAGGATGCTGCATCTCCAGCTCGCTCTCTCTCTCTCTTTTCATGGGACTTGTGACCCAACTTCAGAGCTTTCACCATGATAGGGAGGTGTCTAGCCTGCTCCACTTATTGCTTGCTTTCCACCCTCAGCATGACACAACCTTTGCTAACAAACAGATCTTGAGCCTATGACAACTCAGAGCTGCCTTTAACCATCAGGAAGACCAGGCTTCATCTAGGGCAGTAGCTGCTGTAAGATAAAGAACAGCCACAGTCAGAACCAGAGAAAAACCCTACGTAGATTGAGGTCCAAAAGGAAAGAAAGTAGGTGAGGATAATGGCAAATCCACAAGGCGCCAAAAGGAAGGTCTAAAACAAGAGGTTTATTGATAAACTACCACAACTGAACAGACTTGACAGGGAGCTGTGTTTCGGTGAAGGTCAAATCAGTGCTGTGCTATTAGCACTGTATTTATAATTCTCCACCACAAAGCTGAAGAGGAAGCTACCTTACTGAAGGCAGGTGGGAAAACAGAAACCAACGAACAGTGGCAGTCAGAAGAACAAATAGTTTCTGCCCACTATACAAACTGGAAGAACCAACCTAAGATTTTAATGGCAGAGAGAGTAGGCACTTTTTAAAGAGAAAAGCATCCATTTACCTATAAATGTCTTTAAGAAACTGTTCTCATATATCTCACATAGAAAACAAAGTTTGGTATTTAAAAGTATGATGTCTTATGCAGTTTTACAGTATCATTAAGGGAGCAGTTAGAGGCCAACCAAATTTCAGGTTTGGTTTCAATTTTGACACCGAAATTGATCCAAAATCCAAGTTTGGGTTTTGGCAAAAAATGCAAGTGCATTTTCAGCTGAAGCCAAAAACTTTCCCTCTCTCCTTCCCCCCACCAGAGCAAGTCCTTCTCCCCCTGCAGAGATGCCCAGAGGCTTGGCTGGTCCCCTGCTCTCTCCTGGAAGACAGCGGGTACCACTGAACCAGCCTGCCCACCCTCCCTTTAACTTCCTTGATGGCCTAGTGGCTTCTTTGGGGCGAGAGCTATCCCAATCTCTCCTCCCACCTCTGTTTCCTCCATCAAAATGGCTGCCAAGAGTTCCCACAGCAGTCTAGCAAGGCTGCTGTGGGAACTCTCGGCCATTTTAATAAAGGAACTGGTGGGGGCTGCAGCCACTGGGATAGCTCCTGCCCCCAAAAGGCCACTTGGCCAGCAGGGAAGTTAAAGATAAGACTTCAGGTGGGCTGAGTCTGGTCTGGTCTCTGTGAGGGTGGGGCACCCCAACGGCAGGGACGTTACCAGCCCCCCCCCCCCCCCCCCAAGCAGCAGCACCCAGTCTCTATGGGGGAGTAGTGCTGGCAGCCCTGGAGAGCCCACAGTTAGCTGGGGGGGGGGGGGGGGGGGGGAGGGGAGAGAAGGAGGTGTAATTTTCAGGTTCGGTATCTGCAGAAACAGAACAGCAAATTTCAGCTGCTGATTCATGTTCGGTTGAACTCTAGGAGGAAGAGTAGTGTCGTTAGGGTTATCCTGATGGTTGAATTTAAATTAGGCCACTAATTAAATCTAAAATCAAAATCATGGGCAGAACAGCCAAAATCATTGAAGAGAAATACAAGGTTACACCACCTTAGTTTTACAAAGGCAGGATAATAAAAAAAAAAATGAAAGTAGAGATGCTGAGTTTATTCAGTTCCAAGCTGGAGTCTTTTTGCCAGTCCTGGTTTTGAATTTACATCCCAAAGCAATGTGGAATTTGTAGTGTCTGCAGGTGGCATAATACACCACAGGGATGGTCAGAAATCCAGGACTGTCCCAAAATCTCCAGCCTAGAACTGAGTAACTTGGCATCAATGTGAAAGGTTCACTTATGGTGTCCAAATACTGGCCCGGTCTGTAGAATTTGCACCGACTAATAACGAGTATAGACATGATAGACTGGATCCTGAGATAAGACACTGGGCGTTTGTTTAGGGACGTGTCCCCAGGACATGTGCCGAGTAGGTAATAGATGTGATCCCGGTACAGGCACTGGGGGCATGCCCTATATATATGTGCAGAGAACGGATCCTAGGCGAGACAGGGTATTTGTGCAAGGATCGAGACGAGTCCCAGGCTGGAACAAACTAAACTCACTCACCTTAAATCAGGAAACTCCTGCAGAATTTCTCAGGCAAACAGGCACTCAGTAGACAGCTAATTATCGCTCGAAGACTTCAGCAATCAGCATCGCCTCACCCTCTGCACGTGATAGGGAACGGGCAAGGAGATTTAATAGACAGGAGAGCAAGTGACGTCAACCAATTAGGTTAATGTCTCCACTCTCCAGCGGAGCCGTCATCTCTAGTACACTCAAAACAAACCTGTGCTGCATCCATGTTGTTCTTTATTGGTAGCATTTTTATTTAATCTCACTTATATTTTCAAATTCGGGCTTGTGCAGCATACAGATGTACACAGAGGAAGTATAATTACGGAATAACTTTTCATAGGTAGAGTAGTAATTTATTATAAATCATAATCAGTGTGTCATTTGGAGGGGCTACTTATAGGGACACCCTAGCAAGTGTTATATTCATGTAGAGATTTTTTTTCTCCTGGTAAAGGGCCACTAAAACAGATATATCATGTTATGAGAATCAGGTGCTCAACATTCGGAGTATCTATCTATTTGTTTATATATTTAATATTGTTTATTAGTACTATTTAAAATAAAGATATTAAATAATGAAGCAAAACATTTTCCAGTTCTGTGATATATATTTATTTCTTCTTCGTCAGTTTTCAACATTTTCACAGTTATTACCCAAATGTGAACACAATTATAATGTTAATTAATAAGTTTTGGGTGTTACTGAATTCTATTATTCTGTCTCACTGTATTTCCAGTTTTGGCACAGTATAAGTCATCACAAGGACAAAATATAAGAAATCCAATGGACTGCATTAGGGGCTTATAGCCCATTTAGTTATGTTTAAACAAATGAGAGATCTGCATGAAAGAAAATATTTATTTTTATTATTTTGACATATGAAAACCACTTGTCCCTGAAACATGCTAACCCCCCCCCCCCCCCCCCAGAATAATCCATTTGTACACAAGAGATGAGGTGAAGATGTGATTCCATGTGCCCCAATAAAAGGAGAGTTAATTTTATTTCCAATCTTTATAACACCAGGCTTCCCAAGGCAGATTACAACAACAGTTAAGATGAACCTATCAGCAAACATGATAAGTTCACTGAAATTTGGCCATGTATTACTGTATTGTATAGAACAATGTAGAAAAATGAGCACAACATACAGCCTTTATTAATGCTGTTTCCACCAGCTACAATAATGTTTGAACCTATTTTAGTGATATTCAATTTTGATTTCATGATATTTTTATCTGCATATGGGAACCTTTCAAATAAATAAAAAAGCCGTCAAAGTAAAAAATAAAATAAAATCTTGGTCCTCCACCTTTTTAAGGCACTGCCTATCCAACTGGAACAGCTTTTGTCTTTTTACAGATACATGCATAGGCAGTCCATTATTGCTAATAATCTTTTACTATTGCTTTCAATAACGTTTGCTATTGTTTTGGGTGTACTTGTGACTCCGCCTACTGGCTTCAACCCATATAATGGGCTAGATAGCCTCGTACCCAAGGAGGTTTAATAGACAGGAGCCAAATGATATGAACACCTCTGTTTCCACTCCCCAGTGCAGCCGTCATCCAATACACTAAAAAAAGCAAGAAGGGTAGATAGTGGGATTCCTCAGGGGTCTGTGCTGGGGCCGCTGCTTTTTAACATATTTATAAATGGCCAAGAGATGGGAGTAACTAGTGAGATAATTAAATTTGCTGGCAACACAAAGTTAGTCAAAGTTGTTAAATCGCAAGAGGATTGTGAAAAATTACAAGAGGACCTTATGAGACTGGAAGACTGGGCGTCTAAATGGCAGATGATGTTTAATGTGAGCAAGTGCAAAAGTGATGCATGTGGGAACGAGGAACCCGAACTATAGCTACGTAATGCAAGGTTCCACGTTAGGAGCCACTGACCAAGAAAGGGATCTCAGCGTCATTGTTGATGATACGTTGAAACCCTCTACTCAGTGTGCTGTGGCGGCCAAGAAAGCAAATAGAATGTTAAGTATTATTAGGAAAGGAATAGAAAACAAAAGTAAGGCCATTATAATGCCTTTGTATTGGTCCATGATGCGACCGCACCTCGAATATTGTGTTCAATTCTGGTCACCGCATCTCAAAAAAGATATAGTGGAATTAGAAAAGGTACAGAGAAAGGTGACTAAAATGATAAAGGGGATGGGACGACTTCCCTATGAGGAAAGGCTGAAGCGTCTAGGTCTCTTCAACTTGGAGAAAAGATGGCTGAGGGGAGATATGATAGATGTTTATAAAATAATGAGTGGAGTGGAACGGGTAGATGTGAATCATTTGTTTACTCTTTCCAAAAATACTAGGACTAGGGGGCATGCAATGAAGCTACAATGTAGTAAATTTAATATGAATCGGAGAAACATTTTCTTCAATCAACGTGTAACATTCATTGCCAAAGAATGTGGTAAAGGTGGTTAGCTTAGCGGGGTTTTAAAAAGATCTGGACTTCTTCCTAAAGGAAAAGTCAATAGATTATTATTAAAATGACTTGGGGAAAATCCACTGCTTATTTCTGGGATAAGCTGCATATAATGTATTGAACTTTTTTGGGATCTTGCCAGGTATTTGTGACCTGCATTGGCCACTGTTGGAAACAGGATGCTGGGCTTGATAGACTGTCCCAGTGTGGCAATACTTATGTACTTATGTAAACCTATGAGCTGCTGCATCCTCATTGTCGTTCTTTATTGTTGGTAGCATTTCCTTCTAAACTGGCCACACGTAGCTGACCACCTTCTAAACTTGGGAATTCGTTGCCAGAGACTGTGGTAAAAGCAGTTAGCTTAGCATGGTTTAAAAAAGGTTTGGGCATCTTCCTAAAAGAAACATCCATAAGCCATTATTAAGATGGACTTTAGGAAAATTCCCTGCTTATTTCTAGGATAAGCAACATAAAATATATTGTACTGTTCTGGGATCTTGCCAGGTACTTTTAACCTGGATTGGCCACTGTTGGAAACAGTATGCTGGGCTTGATGGATCTTTGGTCTTTCCCAGTATAGCAATGCTTATGTTCTTATGTTAGGTGGCACATGCTTTATCTGTGTGGGTTTTGGTTACTGTTAAACAAAATACATATCCTGGTTATGAGTCCTGGCTTGTTTATTACACTGTTAAGATCATGTTCTGTGTGGTAATAAAGTTTTAAAGTTAAAGCAGTTAGCTTAGCAGGGTTTAAAAAAGGTTTGAATAATTTCCTAAAAGAAAAAAAAAGTCCATAAGCCATTATTAAGATGAACTTCAGAAAATCCACTGCATATTCTAGGATAAGCAACATAAAATCTGTTTTTCTTTTCTGGGATCTTGCCAGGTACTTGTGACCTGGATTGGCCACTGTTGGAAACAGGATACTGGGCTTGATGGACCCTATCCCAGTATGGCAATGCTGGAGGAGGAGTAGCCTAGTGGTTAGTGCAGCAGACTTTGATCCTGGGGAACTGGGTTCAGTTCCCACTGCAGCTCCTTGTGACTGTGGGCAAGTCACTTAACCCTCCATTGCCCCAGGTACAAAATAAGTACCTTTATATATGTAAACCACTTTGAATGTAGTTGCAAAATACCACAGAAAGGCAGTATATCAAGTCCCATTTCCCTTTCCCTTATGTTCTTATGTAAGAAACTAGTCTGAGTAGTCTTGTCAAGGGATGAAAGGGAGTGGAGGTTTAGCAGAACATGCTGTGTAGTGCTGAGGGGGTCCCAGCAGTAGCACCATACCAAGGCTGTGTAAGCAGTGTGGCTACCCAGGGCATAAATATAGAGGGCTGCAAAACAATTGCATCCAGTCCACTGTCTCCACTCATTGGTGATAGCAAAACGGGCAATATGGTATCAGTGAGTGAGTCACACATGGCACAGTCATAGTTCACTACAGTCCAATACAGCAGCATAGGCTGTAACCTCTCTGGAAGTCCACGGTCTAAAGAAATATTTAGGAATACTGGCTCCACCTATCTGCAATCTCAGGCAGTGAAAAGAATCCACGCAGAAACAAGGGAAGGTAACTGATTTGCTGCAAATGTGTACCTTTCCCAGCTCAGCTGCACTTTGAATAAAGTCATAAAGCTCTTTCATTGAGACTAGAGAATGACATGGGGACAAAGTTTGACCCGGTCTCCGCCCCATTTCTGTCCCTTCCCCACGGGCTCTGTCCTCATCTGCACAAGCTTCAAACACTTATGATTTTATATTTAAATCTTTTTATTAAAGTGTAGAAAGGAACAATATTCTGTACAATTGTGTTTATAAATCACAAATAGAAATAATAACATTGAGCAATTGAAATACCACCGCCACCCTCTACCCTTCCAACCCCAACAATATCTTACTTCTACTACTCCAAGAAACTTTAATCCACCATGTTAAAATGTCCAAGGGAACAAAATACAACCTGCTGTGTATGCCCTAGTGGGGGAGAAATATACCCTATGAAACACTGCTATGATTTTTTTAAATCAGTGGATGAATAATAAGTCATCAACAATCCCAGGATTCAGTTTTGCTCTCCTGTCTTCC
Source organism: Microcaecilia unicolor (assembly GCF_901765095.1). Classification (NCBI taxonomy): domain Eukaryota; kingdom Metazoa; phylum Chordata; class Amphibia; order Gymnophiona; family Siphonopidae; genus Microcaecilia; species Microcaecilia unicolor. Next base: position 112,621,226 of record NC_044041.1, read on the forward strand.
ACAGTCCGTCTGCAATAGAAAATGTCTTCTCAGAAGATGTGCTGGTAGCAGGAATGCACAGGATCCCCCCCCCCCCCTCCCCAGTTTTGGCCAGCACTTTTGCTTGTTTTTCCAAAAAATCAAAACATCGTCATCTGCATCACTCAAAAACTGCTAACATCCATTTTCATTCTTTTGGAGGGGGGTCTCTTCCACAGATGTGATGTTTTCTGGGAATGTGGATTGTGGAGGATCCTGAGCAGTGGCGTACTGAGGGCGGGGCGGTGGGGGTGGTCCGCTCCTGGTGCATGCTGCAGGGGGGTGCTGGGAGCAGCCACGTGGCTGTCGGCTCTGCCGGTTCACTACTCCCTCTGCCCCGGAGCAGGGAACCAGCGGAGCTGACAGCCACGGGACTGCTCCCTGCACCCCAGCAGGCAAGAAGAATGCACCTGGGGGGGGGGGGTTGGAGGGTGACATGCCAGGGGAGTGTCATTCTGCACCCGGGTGGGGGGAGGATGGACAACGCTGCATCCAGAGGGGGGTGCGCAGCAGCAACCACCCCAGGTGGCAGCCAACCAAGGAACGCCATTGATCCTGAGTTCATGTTGATGGACTCCTCCAGCCTTCCATTTCAATCTGGTTTTGGTGCATCTTCTCAAAGATTCAGTTGCCTGTGTTTTTATTTATCTGGGAAGATAATTGGATTGTCTTTCAGACATGGGTGTAGAAGAGAACAGTTAAATAAGTGTCAAGTGTTGGAAATGCTCCTTGATGCCAGTAACAATGGACGAATCTGTTGCAGTAACAATAAGATGCTTGAGCAACTGAGCATGTGATGGAAGGTCATTGCAGATGGTCCAGGAGTCTGATCAGCAGGCAAGACTCTGTGTTCAGTACTGGTCTCCGTATCTCAAAAAAGATATAGTAGAATTGGAAAAGGTACAGCGAAGGGCGACGAAAATGATAGTGGGGATGGGACGACTTTCCTATGAAGAGAGGCTGAGAAGGCTAGGGCTTTTCAGCTTGGAGAAGAGACGGCTGAGGGGAGATATGATAGAAGTGTATAAAATAATGAGTGGAATGGATCGGGTGGATGTGAAGCGACTGTTCACGCTATCCAAAAATACTAGGACTAGAGGGCATGAGTTGAAGCTACAGTGGGGTAAATTTAAAACGAATCGGAGAAAATTTTTCTTCACCCAACGTGTAATTAGACTCTGGAATTCGTTGCCGGAGAACGTGGTACGGGCGGTTAGCTTGACGGAATTTAAAAAGGGGTTAGATAGATTCCTAAAGGACAAGTCTATAGACCGCTATTAAATGGACTTGGAAAAATTCCGCATTTTTAGGTATAACTTGTCTGGAATGTTTTTACGTTTGGGGAGCGTGCCAGGTGCCCTTGACCTGGATTGGCCACTGTCGGTGACAGGATGCTGGGCTAGATGGACCTTTGGTCTTTCCCAGTATGGCACTACTTATGTACTTATGTACTTATGTACTTGTTGCCACATCAAAGACGGACAAGACACACATGATATCATTTAACAGTGCTTCATTTAAATCCAAAAGCAGCTTCTGCAGTTTTTTTTACACATTGATACTAGCAAACTAAATGTATGTGCTTTGACACATGTATCCAGAGAATATTCCAAAATCAATTATTAATCAAGTTATTTTTGAATTTCCTACAGTTATTAAAATATTGGGGGTGTCCATTGATAATGCTTTAACTTTGGGAAAACAGATTTCTTCTTTAGTGAAGAAATGTTTCTTCCTAATGAAAAAGTTGTGATGAAGGAAGACCAATTCAGAATTTTAGTTACGTGGAGGGACATAATTGAACGAAAACGTCTATCTCCATGGGCGTTTATCTCCGAGAACGGGTCCGTGAAGGGGCGGACCAAACCGTATTTTCGCAAAAAATAGACGTCCATGTTTTATTCAACAATTTGTGAGCTGGGCGTTTTTGCTTTTCAGCGATAATGGAAAATGAAAGCGCCCAGCTCAAAAACGAATAAATTCAAGGCATTTGTTCGTGGGAGGGGCCAGGAGTTGTAGTGCACTGGTCCCCCTCACATGCCAGGACACCAACCGGGCACCCTAGGGGGCACTTTTACAAAAACAATAAAAAAAGGTAAAAGAGCTCCCAGGTGCATAGCACCCTTCCCTTGTGTGTTGAGCCCCCCAAATCCCCCTCAAAACCCACTGCCCACAAGTCTACACCATTACTATAGCCCTAAGGGGTGAAGGGGGGCACCTACATGTGGGTACAGTGGGTTTGGGGGGCGGTTTGGAGGGCTCCCATTTACCAGCACAAGTGTAACAGGTGGGGGGGGGGGGATGGGCGTGGGTCCACCTGCCTGAAGTCCACTGCACCCCCTAATAACTGCTCCAGGGACCTGCATACTGCTGCCAGGGAGGTGGGTATGACATTTGAGGGTGAAAATAAAAAGTTGTGAAACGGCATATTTTGTGGTGGGAGGGGGTTTGTGACCACTGGGGGAGTCAGGGGAGGTCATCCCCGACTCCCTCCAGTGGTCATCTGGTCATTTAGGGCACTTTTTGGGGCCCTATTCGTGGAAAAACAGGGTCCAGGAAAAGTGCCCTAAATTCTCGCTAAAAACGCATGTTTATTTTCCATTATCGGCGAAAGGCGCCTATCTCTGATCACCCGATAATCACGCCCCAGTTCCGCCTTCACCACGCCTTCGACACGCCCCCATCAACTTTGTCCGCATCCGCGACGGAGTGCAGTTGAAAACGTCCAAATTCGGCTTTCGATTATACCGCTTTATTTGTTTTTGTGAGATAAACGTCTATCTCCCGATTTGGGTCGCAATATAGGCGTTTTTCTTTTTCAATTATAAGCTGGAAAGTAACATAGTAGATGATGGCAGAAAAAGACCTGCATGGTCCATCCAGTCTGCCCAAGACAAACTCATACAGTGGGGGAAATAAGTATTTGATCCCTTGCTGATTTTGTAAGTTTGCCCACTGACAAAGACATGAGCAGCCCATAATTGAAGGGTAGGTTATTGGTAACAGTGAGAGATAGCACATCACAAATTAAATCCGGAAAATCACATTGTGGAAAGTATATGAATTTATTTGCATTCTGCAGAGGGAAATAAGTATTTAATCCCTCTGGCAAACAAGACCTAATACTTGGTGGCAAAACCCTTGTTGGCAAGCACAGCGGTCAGACGTCTTCTGTAGTTGATGATGAGGTTTGCACACATGTCAGGAGGAATTTTGGTCCACTCCTCTTTGCAGATCATCTCTAAATCATTAAGAGTTCTGGGCTGTCGCTTGGCAACTCGCAGCTTCAGCTCCCTCCATAAGTTTTCAATGGGATTAGGTCTGGTGACTGGCTAGGCCACTCCATGACCCTAATGTGCTTCTTCCTGAGCCACTCCTTTGTTGCCTTGGCTGTATGTTTTGGGTCATTGTCGTGCTGGAAGACCCAGCCACGACCCATTTTTAAGGCCCTGGCGGAGGGAAGGAGGTTGTCACTCAGAATTGTACGGTACATGGCCCCATCCATTCTCCCATTGATGCGGTGAAGTAGTCCTGTGCCCTTAGCAGAGAAACACCCCCCAAAACATAACATTTTCCACCTCCATGCTTGACAGTGGGGACGGTGTTCTTTGGGTCATAGGCAGCATTTCTCTTCCTCCAAACACGGCGAGTTGAGTTCATGCCAAAGAGCTCAATTTTTGTCTCATCTGACCACAGCACCTTCTCCCAATCACTCTCGGCATCATCCAGGTGTTCACTGGCAAACTTCAGACGGGCCGTCACATGTGCCTTCCGGAGCAGGGGGACCTTGCGGGCACTGCAGGATTGCAATCCGTTATGTCGTAATGTGTTACCAATGGTTTTCGTGGTGACAGTGGTCCCAGCTGCCTTGAGATCATTGACAAGTTCCTCCCTTGTAGTTGTAGGCTGATTTCTAACCTTCCTCATGATCAAGGATACCCCACGAGGTGAGATTTTGCGTGGAGCCCCAGATCTTTGTCGATTGACAGTCATTTTGTACTTCTTCCATTTTCTTACTATGGCACCAACAGTTGTCTCCTTCTCGCCCAGCGTCTTACTGATGGTTTTGTAGCCCATTCCAGCCTTGTGCAGGTGTATGATCTTGTCCCTGACATCCTTAGACAGCTCCTTGCTCTTGGCCATTTTGTAGAGGTTAGAGTCTGACTGATTCACTGAGTCTGTGGACAGGTGTCTTTCATACAGGTGACCATTGCCGACAGCTGTCTGTCATGCAGGTAACGAGTTGATTTGGAGCATCTACCTGGTCTGTAGGGGCCAGATCTCTTACTGGTTGGTGGGGGATCAAATACTTATTTCCCTCTGCAGAATGCAAATAAATTCATATACTTTCCACAATGTGATTTTCCGGATTTAATTTGTGATGTGCTATCTCTCACTGTTACCAATAACCTACCCTTCAATTATGGGCTGCTCATGTCTTTGTCAGTGGGCAAACTTACAAAATCAGCAAGGGATCAAATACTTATTTCCCCCACTGTATGTGTATACCTTACCTTGAATTTGTACCTGTCCTTTTCAGGGCACAGACCATATAAGTCTGCCCAGCAGTATTTCCCGCCTCCCAACCACCAGTCCCGCCTCCCATCACCGGCTCTGGTACAGACCGTACAAGTCTGCCCTCCCCTATCCTCTCCTCCCAATCACCCCCCCTCTTCCCCCACTTGCTCCGCCACCCAATTTTAGTTCAATCACTTTTAATCTCTTAATTGGATTATTGTAACCTTGTGTACTTAGGATGCAGTAGAGGTCTTATAAGGAGATTGCAGACCATTCAGAGTAGGCAGTCCACTTAATTTTTGGACTGTCTAAATCTGATCGTATTTCTTCTAGCTATTACATTGGCTGCCTATTAAAGCCAGAATAAATTTCAAGTCATTTTGTTTTCTTTTTAAACTTCTACATGGTCTGGCACCAGATTATTTATATCCACATTTGATATTTACTATTGCTCTGAGAACAAGACACACTGGTACAGCAGGCTATTCTTTTCCATCGCCTAACGGGAAAAAGAGATTGCAACTATCTGAATTATGTTTGGCCTTTCAAGCGGCAGGGGCGTGGAGTATGATTGCTTCTACTTTTCAATCCTCTCAAACTTATTTTGGGTTTAGGAAAAATATGAAAACTCTTTTGTTCCAGAAATATGTATCTCATTCTGATTGCTAAAACCAGAGCTGCCAAGTTACCCATTCCAGGAGGGAGACTTTTTTTCGCCAGTCCTGGATTTCTGCCAACCTCATCCTGGTGCATTATGGGACCTGCAGGATAGAATCATGGACTACAAATACTACACTGCTTTGGGATCGAAGTTTACAACTAGGACCGGCCAATAAGTCTCCCTCCTAGAATGGGTAACTTGGCAGCTCTATAAAACTACTAATTTACCTTTTTTAATCCCAGTTAAATGAAACTGGTTTCTTATAAATTGTAACCTGCCTAGAACTGTGAGGTAATATCAGGATAGAAGACCGGTTTACCATTACCAATACCATAGATGCTGGTCTATCTAGTTGGAACAGCCTGTTTAAGGCTAGTCACAAGCTTTAAAGAATGACACAGGGGCAAAATTTGTCCCTGTCCCCATCCCCATCCCCGTCCCCGTCCCCATCCCCATGTCATTCTCTAATTCTAACTCAGGAAGCTTTCAGCCTGACAGTTTGTACACAGCTGCCCAAGTAATAGAGAAACTTCAAAAACAAACAGTTGGGTAAAACTGGGGACTGATAATTGGCAGCCCAGCCCCCTCAACAGGAAAACCTTTTACCTGCATTACCACGGGAAGATAGCAATGGCAGACAACGTGGAAGGAGTTTATTTTAAAAGACCTGCACCTGATTAAAGCACCATGAGATGAGGGGGGCTGGAGGATGGACTGTGGTAGAATTTTTCTGAGGAGGTGCTAGTTAGGAATTGAACTGTTTGTGTATTTCGGTACCAAATTGTAAGGGATCTGTGGTTGGGGAGGAATATGATGCTGTAAATTTCTTCAGGTTTTTGGAAGGGAGGCAATTCAGAAATGTGAATGAATGCACTACATAATTTACAATATTGAGTTTACACCTGCATCAAAGGTACCCTTGATGGTGCTGGCTGGTCCTACATTTTTAAAGGGAAACTCTATAGAAAGATTCCCTTCAACTATTTATTTGCAGGCCTGTAGGGATACAGTAATGTGCTCATTAGGAAAACTGCTCCCCAAATTGCTAAAAAATGAAAGAGAAAATCTTATTTTTTAATTTCTCATTCCTTTGTGAGTCTGGCAGTGGAGACAGTTTGTTGCTGTTATTGAGGTTGTTACAAGAAATTATTTATTTTGGGGAAAGAGCTCTAGAGCACTCGCTACTGTTTATAATTTAAGAGCAGGTGCTGTATTTATAAGTTTTAGGATATTAATTTCTCCACCAATCACCAAAGGTGATAATTGCAATAAATTAAGTATATATAAAAGATACCATATACTCAGAACACAAAGAGACTGTATTTTTAGCTTCAAAAAGGTTGATTTAATATACAATTGCACACGAGAGGTAGGTTTTAAGAGATCTTTACAGATAATCTGTGCTTAAGTAAGGCAAGGTAGAGTAGCAGGTCTAGATCAAAAGTGATCACTTACAAAGCAGTCTGTTGCAAAGCATTTTGTGGTCCATTGAAGAGCCATGAGGCAGGTGGACTGCAGATCAGGAGCAAGGCATCTGGATTGGTGCTGAAGAGAGAATCTCCTGGAGGGAGAGTCTTGAAGAGAGAAGAGAGAGTCTGCTTCTTGGGGAAACAGCTTGTCCTTTTATACTCTTATTTTGCAGGGAAGCAGGCCATGTGCATCTGGTTGCTGGCTTCCTGGTTTTTTGCACACGACCCCTGAGTCCTGGTCTCATGTTTGCACATGACCCCTGAGTCTTGGTCTCATGTCTTATGACATCACGAGACTTGCTGTCTGGATTTTGCTGGCAAATGGTCTTTTGATGTACAGGGCTTCCTGCTTGATTCTCTGTGATAGATAAGATTTGTCTGGGGCAGCCAGCAGGTGCCCTTTGTCTTTAAGTTGGATTTCACACCTTTCCCTGCCTGTCTCCTTGCCTCCTCTGGTTAGGTCCAATCTTTGTTGTGTTGATCAGAGGAATAGAGTCAATTTAAAACTTTAAAGCAGTCTTAAGTCTTTTGTTTAAGGAATGAGAAAAGGCAAGGTGAGGTCCCTGCAACTGCAGCAGTACCTTTGTCTTTTAAATATCCCCCAAAGGGAGAGGGAAGAGGGCTTTTGGAATGAAAGCCAGTTCTGCTGCAGTGTCAAATATATAAAAGCTGCACAAATATATTGGTGTATATATAATCCAGCAAAATATCATGCTACATATTTCAGTAATAAACTGAAACCATTACAAGGTGACATCAGAATTTGAATATTCATTTTTATATGTCCTAATTCTGCTCTGGGACAGTTTCTATGCACACTGAGTTTTTCTTATAGAACTGGGTGTGCAGAGTTTCTATCAGAATTCTGTCCCATTCTGTATAGCTTTAAGTTAGTGATAGAGGTCAGACTTCCCTTGTCAAATCATTTTATCAAAGTTTTACTGGTGGATTGTAACTGACCAACGTTTCTGTAAAGCACTGTTGCAGTGTCTTTATAAGAATGGTGGTCACAGCATTAACCCCCCCCCCCCCACCGACCCAGGTACTCCCTCACTTTCCTCTCCCAGCACACTCTTTCTACTACTACTACTACTACTATTTAGCATTTCTATAGCGCTACAAGGCATACGCAGCGCTGCACAAACATAGAAGAAAGACAGTCCCTGCTCAAAGAGCTTACAATCTAATAGACAAAAAATAAATAAAGTAAGCAAATCAAATCAATTAATGTGAACGGGAAGGAAGAGAGGAGGGTAGGTGGAGGCGAGTGGTTACAAGTGGTTACGAGTCAAAAGCAATGTTAAAGAGGTGGGCTTTCAGTCTAGATTTAAAGGTGGCCAAGGATGGGGCAAGACGTAGGGGCTCAGGAAGTTTATTCCAGGCGTAGGGTGCAGTGAGACAGAAGGCGCGAAGTCTGGAGTTGGCAGTAGTGGAGAAGGGAACAGATAAGAAGGATTTATCCATGGAGCGGAGTGCACGGGAAGGGGTGTAGGGAAGGACGAGTGTGGAGAGATACTGGGGAGCAGCAGAGTGAATACATTTATAGGTTAGTAGAAGAAGTTTGAACAGGATGCGAAAACGGATAGGGAGCCAGTGAAGGGTCTTGAGGAGAGGGGTAGTATGAGTAAAGCGACCCTGACGGAAGATGAGACGGGCAGCAGAGTTTTGAATCGACTGGAGAGGGGAGAGGGGAGAGGTGACTAAGTGGGAGGCCAGCAAGAAGCAGATTGCAGTAGTCTAAACGAGAGGTGACAAGGGTGTGGATGAGGGTTTTGGTAGAGTGCTCGGAAAGAAAAGGGCAGATTTTACGGATGTTGTAAAGAAAGAAACGACAGGTCTTGGCAATCTGCTGGATATGAGCAGAGAAGGAGAGAGAAGAGTCAAAGATGACCCCAAGGTTTCGAGCTGAGGAGACAGGGAGAATGAGAGAGCCATCAACAGAAATAGAAAACGGGGGGAGCAGGGAGGTGGGTTTGGGGGGGAAAATGAGAAGCTCGGTTTTGGTCATATTTAATTTCAGGTGGCGTTGAGACATCCAGACAGCAATGTCAGACAAGCACGCTGAAACTTTGGTTTGGATGCAAGGTGAGATATCAGGGGTAGAAAGGTAGATTTGGGAGTCATCAGCATAGAGATGGTAGGAAAAGCCATGGGATGAGATTAATGAACCAAGGGAAGAAGTGTAGATAGAAAAGAGGAGGGGACCAAGAACAGAACCCTGAGGTACACCGACAGGCAGAGGGATAGAAGTAGAAGAGGATCCACCAGAGTGAACACTAAAGGTGCGGAGGGCGAGGTAGGAAGAGAACCAGGAAAGGACAGAGCCCTGGAATCCAAGTGAGGACAGGGTATCGAGAAGTATGCTGTGATCGACAGTGTCAAAAGCAGCGGAAAGATCAAGAAGAATGAGGATGGAATATTGACCTCTGGATTTAGCCAGTAATAGGTCATTGGAGACTTTAGTACGCGCAGTTTCGGTTGAGTGGAGAGGGCGAAAACCAGATTGTAGTGGGTCAAGAATAGCATGTGAGGAGAGAAAATCAAGGCAGCGGCGGTGAACAGCACGCTCAAGTAATTTGGAGAGAAAAGGAAGGAGGGAGATGGGTCGGTAATTAGAGGGACAAGTAGGGTCGAGTGAAGGCTTCTTAAGGAGATGTGTGACCACAGCATGTTTAAAGGCAGCAGGGACAGTCGCAGTGGAAAGTGAGAGGTTGAGAATGTGATAAAAGGAATAAGAGCAGGAGAGATGGCAATAAGAAGGTGGGTGGGAATGGGATCAGAGGAACAGGTGGTACATTTTGAGGAAGAAAGGAGAAGTGTAGTTTCCTCAATAGTAACTTCAGGAAAGGAGGAAAGGGAATGAGGGGAAGGAGAGAGAGGGGAACGGACTAGTGGAGGGAGAGGTGGTGAGGTAGAGAAAGCAAGGTTTATCTTTTGAACCTTGTTGTGAAAGAATTCAGCAAGGGTCTGAGGAGATAATGAAGGGGGAGTTGGGGGAGGGGGCACCTTGAGGAGAGAGTTCAATGTGGTGAAGAGAAGTCGAGGATTAGAGCCAAGAGAGTTGGTCAGTTGGATATAATAATCCTGTTTGGCACGTAAAAGAGCAGATTGGAAGGAGGTCAGCATGAACTTAAAGTGTAAGAAATCAGCAAGGGCCCGAGATTTCCGCCAGAGGCGTTCGGCGGAGCGGGTACAGGAACGCTCTCTGACTTTCCTTTCCCCAGGGAGTATCTCTGTCTTGTCTTTCCTGCCCTCCTCCCTCAGGCAGTCTCTTTTACTGTTTATCCCTTCCTTCCCTCCAAAGACATTCTCTCTTTCTCTCCATTCCCTCCCTTTACCCCTAGGGTGGCAGAATATGGGGGGGGGGGGGGGGGGGTAGTTCATGAAAGCTTTCTCCTGCTTCTCTTGCATCTCTTGGGTCTGCTGTCACCACCAAGGGCTGCAAACACCCTTTAGTTGGAGGGGTCAAACAAACCAATCTTTGACCTCACCCCTAAGCTCTCTAGTTGCTGATACCGTGTTGGGCAAAATATTGGTGGAGCCATGGCCCACCCCATTACACTGTATGGCCGCCACTGCCCCTCTACCTCATCCAATGCCAGCCCCAAGCTTAAACAAGACTGAGTGGTATGTGGGCACTGTAAGCATGCTCAAGCTCTGCTGGGACCCTCCCCTGTGAATAAAACTTCCTGTTGGAGAGGGCTGGACATAGCAGCGCTTGAGTGTGGGCCTGTGTGTACAGGCCACACAACATTCAGTTTACTTTAAACTTTAAGCTTGCTTGGGAGGAGGTAGGACAGTGTTGCAGTAGCTGGGAAGTGGGGGAAGGAAGGGTGTGGGAGATGCTTGACATGGGGTGGGGCAGATAAGAGAATATGAGATGCTAGCTAATTATGGGAATGATGGTGGAAAAGGAAAGATACTAGCCACCTTTTGGGTGGGGGGACAAGGAAAGGAAGGGGAGATGCTAGTCACCTGGGGGATGGTAAAGAGGGGAAGAGAAAATTCTGGCCACCTTGGGGGGTTATAGAGGGGAAGGAAGTGCTGGACTGGTACCATGGGTAGACTAGAGAAGGGAAGGGGAGATGTTGAACACTGACTGATAATGGTTTATGGACTCCAGAAATTTCTCTAAACCCTTTTAAAATCTAGCTATGCTAACTGCTTGATCACATCTTCCAGCAATCAATTGCACAGTATAATTTTGCATTGGGTGAAAAGGTTACCTTCTCTGATTCATTACAAATGATAGAGTGTCATAATCTTAAAACTATCTGAAAGGGTAACCAAGTGTTCCTTAATTAACCATTCCACCTGACTCATGATGTTAAACACCTCTATCATACCTCCCCTTTCAGCCATCTCTTCCTCATGCCTTTCTTCATGGAATGGAGGAGTAGCCTAACTGTCAAGAGCTGCAGGCTGAGAATTAGGGCAAGTTAGTCACTTAACCCTCCATTGCCTATGGTGCACACAGTACTCAGATTATAAGAGAAATACCCATTGTACCTGAATGTATCTTGCCTTCAGCTACAACTGAAACCAGTGGGAGGTGAACCAAAATTCCCCCACCATAAGGGAGCTATTTCTTCCCCTTTATCATTTTGATTGCCCTTCTCTGTACCTTTTCTTATCTTGCTGTATCTTTTTAGAGATGGAGTGACCAGAACTGCACACAGTACTTTGAGACACAGTCTCACCATGGATCCACACAGAGGCAATATGATATTCTCAATTTTATTCTCCATTTCTTTACAAATAATTTCTAATATTAATAGGCATTTTTACAACACCAAGATGAACGGTGTTAAGGTATAGTCTAATATAGGGTTTTTTAACTGGTCAGGGCAGTGCACATACCCTTAGGGGTACCTGTAAGAGAATCCTCTTCTCTTTCTCAAACTGATGCTGTCACAAGGCAATAAGGGAGGAAGGAAGAAGCAGTGGGGAGGATGAGCAAGGCTGGGAAGGGAAGTACTGGGATGAATTGTCTCTTGTAAAATAGCTATACAGCAGGGGTTCTCAATCCAGTCAGGTTTTCAGGATATCCACAATGAATACCTATACAACTGTAGATCATTGCTCTCTGGGTCCCACTGCTCTGTCCATAAACCAATCCACAATCCACTGCTCTTCATACTCCTTCAATGTCCCTGCTCCAACTCCAATGTAGATTACACTCTGTCCAGATAAAGGAGAAGCAAGTCTCAGATTCCTTTTCTCACCCCCCTTTGGAGGTCTTTTAGTCCCCTCTGTACAGTCCCAATTAATCTCCTCTTTACATAGTCAGTTATCCTTTTTTCCTCTCAAGATGTAAGGGTTGAGCAGTCATCCCCATTGTGGAGCTTAATGGGGTGGGGGGGAGTTCTTACCCACCACCCTCTCTATCAGTAGTCAGTGTTCACAGTTCACTTTCCAGTATGCAAATGCGATACAAATCCTTCTCCTCTCCCACCAGTCACAGTTCTTATCTGGGTATTTTCTGTTTGCTCCCAGAATTCAGAGAATCGTACTAATTATGTCTCAGATGGGTGAATCCATAATTTGTGCCTGTCACCCCCCACATCTCCCACTTAGCCTTCCCTGACAGACTACAACCACCCACTGCAGGTCATCAATAGACTCGCCCTAACTATACTAGGAGATCAAGAGGAACCCTTTAAACCTATGATGTGGAATGTGGTATCTATTTTGTTCTTTCCTGGGATGTGCTAGTCATGCCTCCTTATGATGGGGAGTATACATTCTGTCATAACAGTATGTACATATTAATTGTGGATATCCTAAAAACTGATTTACTGTGTGTGTCCTGAGGACTGGGTTGAGAACAGCTGCTATACAGAACTGTGTAGGTTTAATAGTATTATATTCATGTATAGCAGTAATGATGAGAAAATAATTTTGAATTTAGCTCACACCTTTTTCAGTAGTAGCTCAGGCAGTGGCGTTCCTAGCCTGGATGACACCCGGGGCGGATCGCCAATGCGCCCCCCCCCCCCCCCTGCGAAATGACACCTCCCCCCCCTGGTGAAATGACACCCACCCGGGTGCACGCCGCTGGGGGGTGCCGCGGCGTGCACCTGTCGGCTCCGAGTTCGCTAACTTCGCTCGTACGCTGTAGCTCCCTCTGCCCCGGAACAGGAAGTAACCTGTTCCAGGGCAGAGGGAGCTGCAGCGAACGAACGAAGTTAGTGAACTCGGAGCCGACAGGCGCATGCCGCAGCACCCCTCAGCGGCGTGCACCCGGGGCGGACCGCCCCCACCGCCCCCCCTTGGTACGCCACTGAGCTCAGGTACATTAGGTATTTTCCTGTCCCTGGAGAGCTTATAATCTAAGGTTGTACCTGAAGCAATGGGGATTATGTGATTTACTGTCAGGCCTCTCAAAGGGAAACAGGATTTGTGAGCCCTTGGGCCACTGCCGTAGAGCGACAGTGGCAGGCAAAACCCCCAACCAGTACTGGGCAACACACCAACACGGCAGGGAACTGCAGACGTAGATAAGCAGGCAGGGATACATGACTGGAACAGATTTCACGTACACTTGACCACCATTCTCCAGGGGTTGAGCCCCCAGGTGCAGGTGGCCGACAGGACTTACAGGATCCAGGAACACACACAGGGGAAAGGACTTGAGAGCAAGCTTGACTAACAGGGCCAGGAATCAGGACACAGAACTGGGGAAACCTCCCCAGGTAACAGGACTCAGCAACAAGCTTGCACAAACAAGGACTGGAGGGAAAGGCAGAGGGAAACAAGAACACAAAATACACAGACAAGGCTAAACCCAAAGCTGGGCTACAATTACCACCTAAGACCAGAACACAACTGAAGGCTGAACACCAGGCAGCCACCAACACACAGGGAAATAAAACAGAAAGCCCACAGACAGAACACTGAGGCAGAGGGCAGAAGCCCATAAACCAACACACTAAGGCAGTAGGCAAAAGCCCACAAACAGACACACACTAAAGTAGGAGGCAAAAGACCACAGACAGAACACAGAAGCAGAAGGCAAAAGCCCACAGACAGAACACTAAAGCCAAAGGCAAAAGCCCAAAAACAGAACGCAGAAGCACACCAACTGACCTGTAGCGATGCAAAGGCCAAGCCTGAAAGTTCCCAGGTGCTTAATAAAGGCACTACAGGTGAGGTCACCAGCAGGATGGGGCTCAGCAACACAAGAGCAGATCCCGGAATGGACTAGCCTGGACTGGAACGGATTTCAGGATTTCCACCCAGGCTTCAGGATTTACACGCCGACTTAGCTTGGCTGGAGGAACCCAAAGCAAGTCCGACAGGAAATATAGTCACAATCGTGACATTTACCAAGAACACAAGGGGCAGCAGTGGGATTTGAATCCTAGGCTTCTCTGGTTCTTAGCCTACTTCTCTAACCATTAGGTTACTCCTGGTGGATGATGGGGTGGGGTGGGGGTTGAAAGCAGTTGAACCTCAGAGGGAAGTACTGGAGGGATTAATAAGTTTCAGGGGATAGAAGCATTTAGCAGGATGAGCAAGGCTGGAAAGAGAAGCACTGGGGAGTTTTAGGGGAAGAAGCCAGTGATGGTTCCTTAAGGGCTGATATTCAGCCAGTGGGAGGCAGCCCGCAGAAGTGCCATATTTGGTGCTGACCCTGGGTATTCAATGCCAGGTGTTTCCAGTGACCAGCATTGAATATTTGGGGGGTTTTGGCCAGCGCTAACTTAACTGCTAAGTTAATAACAGGCAAAAGTAGGACTGCTATTTATGCAGTCTAATTTGCCTGTTAAACTTAGCTGGTCAGCGCTGAATATTGCCAGTTATTGTGTGATATAGCTGATTAAATAGTGTTTTGGTGTTGACCATGAATATTCAGCAGGGCTGCCGAGAGACTAGGCCGGGCCCGGGGCTAGGCCGCCCAGCCTCCACCCCCCCGTCGCTGCCGCCCCCTGTTGCTGCCACCCCCCATCGCTCCCCCCGCCACTGCAGTCCCTGGTCTCACCTGCCTGCCTCCAAGGCTCCGGACCAGTGTTGCCAGGTGGAAAATTTTTTTCCCACCCAATCCAGCACAAAACCCGCCCAAAACCCGCCCAAACTCAACCCCGCCCCTGACACCCCCACCCCCGCGTCATCACCCCGCCCCCGCCGTCATTAACCCCGCCCCTGCCGTCACCGGCCCCGCCTCTCACGTCATCGGCCCCGCCTCTCACGTCATCGGCCCCGCCTCCCACGTCATCGGCCCCGCCTCCTACGTCACTAACCCCGCCCAAAAACGTCACTAACCCCGCCCCCTGTGGCCGAAAAAGCCGCACAAAAAACCGCCCGAAAGCCCAAAAAACAGCCCAAAAAACCGCAACCCGCCGCGGGCAAAAATTTCCCGCAGCGGGTCGCGGAAAATCGCCCAATTGGGCGGTAAAACCGCCCACCTGGCAACACTGCTCCGGACCCTCTGCATTCAAAGTGGCAGTCGCAGATCGCCTCTCTTTGGGCCTTCCCTCCCTGTGTCCCGCCCTCGTCTGATTTAACTTCCGGTTTCCGTGAGGGCGGGACACAGGGAGGGAAGGCCCGAAGGGAAGCAATCTGCGACTGCCGCTTCGAATGCAGGGGGCCCAGAGCCGAGGAGGCAGGCAGGTGAGACCAGGGACTGCAGCGCCGGCGGCCTGACCCCAGCGCGGGGCCCCTCTTGGAGGCCCAGGGAATTTTGTCCCCTCTGCCCCCCCTCTCTGCGGCCCTGATATTCAGCATGAGATAACTGTTATCTCATGCTGAATATTTGCAGTTAGATGCCAAAACACTATTTAACCAGTCAGCAGCTGTTTCTGGCTGGTTAAATACTGGAACTGGCGAACGCCGTTACGGTACTATGTAAGCCACATTAAGCCTGCAAATAGGTGGGAAAATATGGAATACAAATGTAATGAATAAATAAATAAAGCTGAAGGATATACTGCCTGCTTCTTGGCTTTAGGGCCCCTCCCAAATTTTTGCCTTGGGTCCCAGCATATTTAATACCAGCCCTGGGAGGTGGGCAGTTAGTTGTTCTACCTATACGCCTAAGGGCAGCTGGAGGTACAAATCCCCCACTGGTTCCAAAGCATAGACACCACAATTCAGCAAAGGAAACACCAGGCGGCGCTGCTAAACCATTCATCGGGCTTGAAGCACATTATATTTAATGACGTATCCTATAAAATATATTTTGTTCTTAGCATGAACTAGAAAATACTTAGGCAGACTCCTTTAAAAAAAAAAAAGAAAAACAACTTCCAGGAACTTGTTAGTTTTCTTTTGTTTTTTTAATTAAATGTGTCAATTTTTTCCCACACAACATCTTTTTACTCCCATGCTGGCTAAATCCTCTCCCATGGACCCCCCCAGTTTCTCTATATACTACTATTACTACTTATCATTTCTATAGCGCTACTAGACATACGCAACACTGTACACTTGAACATGAAGAGACAGTCCCTGCTCGACAGAGCTTACAATCTAATTAGGACAGACAAACAGGACAAATAAGAGATAAGGGAATTACTAAGGTGGGAATGATAAAATAAGGGTACTGAACAAGTGAGTAAGGGTTATGAGTTAAAAGCAGAAACAAAAAGGTGGGCTTTTAGCCTAGGTTTGAAGACGGCCAGAGATCTTTCTTGCTCCTCCTTTTCCCCCAGTACTGGAAAATATTCATATTCTGGACAGTGGAAGATTATTTTTAGTGACAGGGATCTAAGGGCTAGCTTCAAGTTTTTTTGGTAGGGGGAAGAGGTGGAAAGAAGAGAAAACGACAGCCAGCATGGTTAAAAGGTGACACGAAAGAGGCTATTATAGCCAAAAAAAATGTCCTTCAAAGAATGGAAAAAGGACCCAAATGAAGAAAATAAGACGCAACATAAGCACTGGCAAGTTAGTCGCAAAGCAGTGATAAAAAGGCTAAAAGAGAATATGAAGAGAAACTTGCTGCAGAGGCAAAAACTCATAGTATCAACTTCTTCAAATATATCAGAAGCAGAATGCCTGTGAGGGAATCCGTGGGACTGTTAGATCATGAAGGAGTAAAAGGGGCACTCAGGAAGGACAAGGCCATAATGGAGAAATCAATGAATTCTTTGCTTCGGTCTTTACAGAACAAGATTTAAGAGATCTACCTATAAATGATTTTCAAGGGTGAAGATGTGAAGAAACTGAAAGAAATCTTAGTGAACCTGGAAAACGTACTGAGCCAAATTAACAAATTAAAGAGTAGTAAATCACCTGGATCGGATGGCATGCATCCAAGGGTACAGAAAGAATTCAAACATGAAATTTCTGATCTGTTGTTAGTTAACTGTAACCTGTCATTAAAGTCATCCATAGTGCCTGAAAATTGGAGGGTGGTCAATGTGATGCTCATTTTTTAAAATGGTTCTGGGGTGATCTGTGAAATTACAGACCAGTAAGCCTGTTGCCAGGTAAAATAGTGGAAACTATTATAAAAAAAAATAAAATTACAGAACACATGAATAAACATGGTTTAATGGCTCAGAGTCGGCATGGTTTCAGCCAAGGGAAGTGTTGCCTCACCAATTTGCTTCATTTCTTTGAAGGTGTGGATAAAGGTGAGCCAGTTGATGTAGTGTATATAGATTTTCAGAAAACTTTTGACAAAGTTCCTCATGAGAGACTCCTGAGAAAATTAAAGAGTCATGGGATAGGAAGCAATGTTCTATTGTGGATTAGGAGTTGGCTATTGGACAGAAAACAGAGGATAGGGTTAAATAGCCATTTTTCTCAGTGGAGGAGGGTGAATAGTTGAGTGCTGCATGGATCTGCACTGGGGTCAGTGCTATTTAACATATTTATAGATGATCTGGAAATCAGAACAAGTGAGGTGATTAAATTTGAAGATGACTGTCACGACCACAGGATGGTGAGCCCTTGAATCACAGTCAGAGCTGAGGCAGACATATCCCCTGGGCTGGCACAAGGCAGGAACTGAGGCAAGACTAGAACAAGGGCAGACAGGACTAGGCAGGATACAGCAAGGCAAGAAGGCACAAAGACCGGACTAGGCATTGCTATACAGGACAGGGCTAGACTGAGCAAGGCAAGACTAAATGAAGCAGGACAAGGCAAGGAAGGACTAGACAAGGCTATGCTAGGCACAGCTAGACAAAGCATGACAGACAAGACTGGAAACAGATCCAGATGAGGCAAGGTAAGCAAGGCATCAGGACTAGAACTGAACCTAGACAGGAGCAAGGCAAGACAAAGAAACAAGGCTAGAACTGGGTTCAGACAAAGCAAGGCAAGGCAAGAACTGGATCTGGACACAACAGGGAACAACACAAGACAGGGCAAGGCATAGACAGGACAAGGACTGGATCCAGACAGGGCTAGGAAAAAAAGGCAGCGGGGCAAGAACTGAAACCCAGACAGGACAAGGCAAAACAAAACAAGGAACTAGGCTAAATCTGGGTCCAGACAGGCACAACAAGAACATAAGAGACTCCTGAGAAAATGAAAGAGTCATGTGTTAGGAGGCAATGTTCTGGTGTAGATTAGGAATTGGTTATTAGACAGAAAACAGAGGGTAGGGTTAAATGGACATTTCTCACAACAGAGGAGGGTGAACAGTGGAGTGTCACAGGGATCAGTACTGGGACCAGTGCTATTTAACATATTTATAAATGATATGGAAATCAGAACCATGAGTGAGGTGATTAAATTTGCAGATGATACAAAACTGTTCAAGGTTGTTAACACACATGCGGACTGTGAAAACCTGGAGGAAGATTTTAGGAAATTGGAAGACTGGGCATCCAAATGGCAGATGAAATTTAATGTGTAGAAATGCAAAATGATGCATGTTGGAAAGAATAATCCAAATCATAGTTACCTGATGCTAGGATCCACCTTGGAGGGTCAGCACCCAAGAAAAGATCCAGGTGTCGATGTAGATAATACGTTGTAGATAATCTTCTGCTCAGTGTGTGGTGGCAGCCAAAAAAGCAAACAGAATACTAGGAATTATTAAGAAAGGGGTGGTAAATAAGACCGAGAATACTATAATGCCTCTTTATCGCTCTATGGTGTGACTTCATCTTGAGTATTGCGTTCAGTTCTGGTTGCCATATTTCAAAAAAGATATAGCGGAATTAGAAAAGGTTCAAAGAAAAGCAACCAAAATGACAAAGCGGAAGGAACTCCTCTCTTATGAGGAATGGTTAAAGAGATTAGGGCTCTTCAGCTTGGAAAAGAGACGGATGAGGAGAGATATGATTGAGGTCTACAAAATCCTGAGTGGTGTAGAACGAGTAGAAGTGAATCGAGTTTTTACTCATTACAAAATACAAAGACTAGAGGACACTCAAGGAAGTCCATAGGAGGAAATCTTTTTTCACTGAACGAATAGTTAAGTTCTGGAACTCTTAGACGGAGGATTTAGTATCAGCAGTTAGCGTATCTGGGTTTATAAAAAGTTTGGACACGTCCTGGAGGGAAAGTCCATAGTCTGTTATTGAGATAGGCCTGGGGAAGCTACTGCTTGCCCTGGGATTGATAGCATGGACTGTTGCCACTATTTGGGTTTCTTTCAGGTACTTGTGACTATTGGAAACAGGATACTGGGCTAGATGGACATTTTGGTCTGATCCAATATGGCTATTCTTATGTTCTTATGACATGGACAAGGTAAGAACTGGATCCAGACTAGACTGAACCAAGGCACTAAGAACAAAGCAAGGCCAGAAGGAAACAAGAGCTAGGCAAGACAGGGCTGGAGCTAGGCAGGAACTCGGAGACAAGGCAGGACTTGGAGCTTGGCAGGAATTTGGAGTCAAGGCAGGGCTAGAGCTAGGCAGGAACTTGGAGACAAGGCAGGGTTAGGAGCTTTGCAGGAACTCAGAAACAAGGCAGGGCTTGGAGCTTGGCAGGAACTTGGAGACAAGGCAGGGCTTGGAGCTTGGCAGGAACTCAGAGACAAGGCAGGGCTGGAGCTAGGCAGGAACTCGGAGACAAGGCAGGGCTAGGAGCTTGGCAGGAACTGGGAGACAAGGCAGGACTAGGGGCTTGGCAGGAACTCAGAGACAAGTCAGGACTTGGAGCTTGGCAGGAACTCAGAGACAAGGCAGGGCTTGGAGCTTGGCGGGAACTCAAAGATAAGGCAAGGCTGGAACTTGGTAGGAACTCGGAGACAAGGAAGGGCTGGAACTTGGCAGGAACAGGAACTGGAGCAGGATCAGGAACAGAAACAAGGCAGAAGCAGGACCACTGCAGGAACATGAAGATACACAACAGGATGACCTTATTGCAAAGGCATCTGTGGGAAGCAGGAACCGCCCTCAAAACACCCCAGAGGGCAGAAGTGGATCTCAGCAGGCGTCCCTGTAACCCCCATGTGCTGCCCCTTCAAGGACAGGTCTTCAGCATGCGTACGTGCCCTAGGAAAGCTGAGTCTTCTGACTTGGAATCAAGCAGGAGTATCCTAGAGCAAGAGATGCTGCAGGGTGGGGGCGCAGCACCACTAGAACACCATGGGACCCAAGACAGGAGCAATTGAAGACCCAGCCCGATGCCCCCACAGCATCGGAAAGTGAGCTGGGGCATGAGTCACGGTGGGAGCCATGATATGACACAAAAACTATTCAAGGTTGTTAAAACACATGCAGACTGTGAAAAATTGCAGGAAGACCTTAGGAAATTGGAAGACTGGGCATCCAAATGGCAGGTGAAATTTAATGTGGACAAATGCAGAGTGATGCACATTAGGAAGCATAATCTGAATCATTCTTACTTGATGCTAGGATCTACCTTGGGGATCAACAACCAAGAAAAGATCTAAGTATCATTGTAGGCAATGCCTAATGTGCAGTGGTGGCCAAAAAAGTAAACAGGATGCTAGGAATTATCAGGAAAGGGATGGAAAATAAGACCGAGAATACTATAATGCCTCTGTATTACTCTATGGTGAGACCTCACATTGAGTATTGCGTTCAGTTCTGATCACTGTATTTCAAAAAAGATATAGCAGAATTAGAAAAGGTTCAAGGAAGAGCAACCAAAATGATAAAAGGGATGGAACTCCTCTCATATGAGAAAATGCTAAAGAGGTTAAGACTCTTCAGCTTGGAAAAGAGAAAGCTGAGGTGAGATATGATTGAGGTCTACAAAATCCTGAGTGGTGTAAAAAGAGTAGAAGTTAATTGATTTTTTTTACTCTTTCCAAAAGTACAAAGACTAGGGGACGCTCAATGAAGTTACACAGAAGTACTTTTAATACAAATAGGAGGAAATACTTTTTCACTCAATGGATAGTTAAGCTCTGGAACTCTTTGCCGGAGGCCATAGCAAAGCAATTACTACTACTACTACTACTTAACATTTCTATAGCGCTGCTAGGGTTACGCAGTGCTGTACAGTTTAACATAAAAGGTTAGGCCCTGCTCAAAGAGCTTACAATCTAAAGGACAAGTGAGTAGACGATACGATGAGGGCAGTCAATTTGGGGCAGTCCAGATATCCTGAAGGTAAGAGTTAGGTGCCGAAGGCAGCATTGAAGAGGTGGGTTTAGCGTATCTGGGTTTAAAAAAGGTTTTGACAAGTTCTTGGAGGAAAAGCCCATAGTCTGCTACTGTAATAGACATGGGGAAGCCACTGCTGACCCTGGGATTGGTAGCATGGAATGTTGCTACTCCTTGGGATTCTGGAATCTTGCTACTCCTTGGGGGTTCTGGAATCTTGCTACTCCTTGGGATTCTGGAATCTTACTACTCTTTGGTGGTTCTGGAATGTTGCTACTATTTGGGTTTCTGCCGGGTACTTGTGACCTGAATTGGCCACTGTTGGGAAACAGGATAACTGGGCTAGATGGACCATTGTTCTGACCCAGTATTTCTATTCATATGCTATATTCTTCCAGCCCACAGTAATCTCTGATTTCTGGCTAGGAAAGGAATTCTTTTTCGTCTTGCAACTTGCACCAAAATAGATTATTTCTGTTCCATTTAAAATATTAGGTTTCCATAACTACCCAATAAAGCTGCAAAGATTATACAGAAAACAAACCATAATGTTATTCAGAACATCCACAAGGCATATGTTAGTCTATCAGTATATTTAGCAAATATGATCTTCACATGCCCCCATAGCTTTAGCAGGCATCTTTCCTTGCTGCTCTGTTAAAAAATAATAATTAAATACACACACACAGAAATTTGACTGTTGCAGCTTAGTCATGGGCTAGGTTTCCTCAGATAGAATAACCAGTTGTAAATGCCTAACAGAAAATGACAGCAGATGAAGTCTGCTCATCCATATCAACTACTAATCTTTGATAAACATCAATCTTTTATTCCCCAAAGGCTCTGTATAAAATGCAGGGAGAGAAGTCTCCTATTTTGGAAAGGTAGCCCCATTCCTATAGCTCGACTTATCTTCAAGGCAAAGACAGTTTCACTAATTAGCAAAGATGTCAAAAGAAAAAAAGGTGAGGGGAGTGTGAAAAAACCCTCCAAATCTTTGGCTTTTATGTGAGAAATTTACCACGCCACCCTGTGAAAGTCACTTTTCTAAAATTATAATTGCAAGGGAAAAGATATTTGAATAAGCACTGCAGCCCGGTCGTAAACGTCAGGCAGCTCTTGGATAGAAGTGCTGAACACATCAGCTCGCCTTGGGCTGTTATGAACAGGAAGAAGATCCAGGCTGGGCTCTTAGTTGTATCATATGTTGTCTGTCTCTCACCACCGCAGATTCAAGAAACTTTCTTGACCTGACACTGACAGGTGTTGCCAAAGTAATCGAGAAAACCTTTCTATTTTTCTGTACTCCTTGAATGTCCGTTCTCTCTTTCTCTTTCTTATTCACTTCTTATCCTGAAACCTTGCAGATCCTCAGCCCTGGCCATCACTTGCCTCTTCCTACGGTGTATTATGCAGTTGGGCTGTCATTAAACCACCCCCTCCCCCGCTCCTGGATGGGTTGTGCATGCTGGGAGGATCCTGCCTCCTCCTTTGCAGACTTGTCTTTCCAGGTTCCATCCAGACTCTAATCCCCTCACATATTCTGCAGTGCTGATGCCACTGATTCTCCCTCATCCGTAGGTAGAGATTTCCTCAGTCTAGGTTTCTGCACCTAAATATACTCCTGAAGCAGAGCCAAAGAGACACAGAGACTGTCTCCTGACCACCTCTCTATCTCTATCATGTGTTAATGTAGAAATATATCTTTCTGTCGTCTCATCTCTTTCCCTTTCTCAGCGAGCAAATCATGTCCCTGCACATGTGGTATGGCTCTTAGTGAACGTGTTTGTGTAGAGCTAGACACCTCATAAAGGGTCTCCTCCTCCTCCATCTCCCCCTTGTCTCTTTCCTCTCTTCTCTGTTTCCCCCTTCCCCTCCAGTGTTTCCCTCTCTCTTCTTCCCCTCTCTATCGTCCCTCTTCTCCGTGCCTCTTCCCCTGTGGTCTCTCCTCTCCCCTTTCCCCCTCTCTCCTCCTCCATATTCATCTTCTCTCACCTCCTCTCTATCTCCCCCCCCCCCCCCCGGTCTCTCCCCGCCCCTCCCTGTGTCTCCAGCAGTCTGCCTCTGATATTGGCTGCTCAGACTCCAGGGTGGAGCGAGCTGATTGCAGCAGTGGTGACAGTGGGTTGTTATTCTGCTTTTTACTATTATCTATGCCTTGACCACCCCTTCCTCTGGCGCTGGGGCCAGCCTGTACCCCCTTCCCCCAGGCTGATCCAGGCCAGGGCTTTTCCTCCCTTGCCCAGTGATGGTCTCTCTAGCTTTGGTCAGGTAAGGGGCGAAAAAGAGAGATCCGAAGCCATCCTGCGGCAGCCAGGAAAGGAAAGAGGGAGTCCGGGCTGCAGATGAGCCAGGGAGCTCCCGGAGGGGGGGTGGGGAGAATGGGCAAACGTCCGGGCTGCTGTGAGGACAGAGGGGGAGGCATCCATAGGAGCCACTGATCATGGGGAGCAGGGTTGTAAGGGAGCAGCTGCAGGGTAACTAAAAGATGCAGGGCACTGCAATCAGATGCAGAGGTGAGAGAAAGATTTGACTGGCATGGCTAGATAGACCTGGGGTATACGAGATATCTGTTTATTAAGGACACTGACCAGGGGCAGAGTGGGTGATTAACCCAGGGGCAAATTAGGTACTGGGAGCATGCCGAGAGTAGAGGAGTAACTGGCCAGGGTTTAAGAAGGAAACTGACAGTTTATTAAGGGCAAATGATCTGGGGTAGAGTGTGCAAAAAACTCATCCCTCAATTGCTGGGATTAGACAGGAATCTAGCAGTCTGACTGACACCCAACGACCCCTTCCGGACAGGCTGCTTTTGGTATCCCTCCCTTTGGCTTTCAGTCCTCGAGGCTCCCCCTTTCCCTGCTGTCGCCTGGGCCCCCTCACCCCCTTCCTATCGGCAAGACGGACAGACTGATCACCACCTCCAGAGCATCCACCTGGGACTCACAGGTAAGGTATAACTGCGTGAAGAAGATCACCTCAGCTGTCTAAATCCCTCTCTGTCTCGGGCTCTCATAAGAATATTATTTTATTATATTTATTTGGATTCAGCTCATGCCTTTCTCATCAGTATCTCCAAGCCAGTCACATTCAGGTACTGTAGGTAATTCCCCAGAGGGCTTACAATCTAAGTTCCATCTGAGGCAATGATGGGTTAAGTGACTTGGTCAAGGTCATTAGGCTGGTCAGTGGGAAAAGAAGGATTTGGGCTCTGGCTTTCATACATATTAAGCTTGTAATAGATTTTTAAATAGAATGACGACCCTCCCCTCCACTCCCGATGCTTAGGGTATCGTGGCAAGGGCATGCTTGGGGGTCTAGGGCAGTTAATGCACGTGGGTGAAAGGGATCTCTTTATGGAGCTTTATATGCCCACAGGGCACGAGTGCAGGGTTGGAGCAGGGTGGTTAATGCAGGGGAGGTATTACATACACCATCTGGATGATTTTACTGTATGCATTGCAGATCAGCCAAAACGTACTTCTGGATTTCTTGTACTGAGGAAGTGGGGGCCCTTGGGGGGGGGGGCATCACATCACTTTAGATGTCCCAAAGAATTTTCTCCCCCTCCCCCCTGGGATTGATGTTTAGAATGCTGAATGGACCATACCTCTGTCTTAAAGTAAAACTCTGTCTCCTTATCTGTGGAGATGTCTCTCTCCTGGGAAAATGGGATGCAGGCCCAATCTAAAACAAAAAATGTAATACTAGTGTCTGGAAGCAGGCTGCCTCTGAGGGTGTCTCTTGGCATTTGGTAGCATCTTGAGTGAATATATTTCTCTGTGTCCAGCGGTGTCTCTTTTTTTGTGATGGTGGGATACTAGCAGGTGTCTCTAGGAATACTGTTGTTTGAATGCAGGCTGGCTCTTTGGAAATGTCTCCCTCTTGGTGCAGTGGGATAGTGGGATAGCAGTGTCTCTTGGTATTTAGAGGTAATTTTTTGGAACCACGGGCTGCCGGCTGTCTCTAAAAATGTATTACTGCTGTCTGCATCAAGATTCTTTCTGGAACATATCTCTGTCTGGATGTCTCTTTTCTGTGGCGGAAGGATGCAGGTGCTCTCTAGGAATCCCGCTGCCTAAATGCCCTGTGTTCAGACTTTGCTCCATCATCTCTGGAACACTTTAGCTCCGCATCCGGGAGCCTCCCAAGGGTTACCCACGAGGAAAAGAGAGCGCCCTGGTCTAATGCAGGAGGGCGGGAAAGATTCGGGGGGGGGGGGGGGGGTCTGAATATATCATCACCTTCTCTGGGGCTGAAGGGAGCATCCAGGAACGGAAGCAGGGATTTAATTGAATTTGGGAATTTACAATCCGTCTTTGATATCTCCCAGATCAGAGGGGTTCTGTTTTAAGGAAGATCTGGGAGTGGGCATCTACTGTTTGGAGAGGCAGTTTTAGGTCTCTCTTGGGGCCTTAGGGGCCACGTCAGTCTAATGCTAAAAATGTAGGTAGTCACAGGAGCTCAATACCAATCACTGTCAGGGAAGGTTAGCTCCCGGCTCAGACTGTAGGGGCCACAGGTTTAGGTATAAAGGGGGGTAGGGGGTGAGGATAGGGTTGGTGCTTTAGTTACGAAAGAGGAGGAATTAGGGGATAAAACTTACCATCATATATAGGGGAGAGGATGGAACGATTCTGAAGGAGGTAGGGGATAGGGTTTGGTTTGGGTTGGTTATGGGATGAGGGGGATGGGTAGGATTTGGTTTATCCAGGGTACAGAGAAGAGCTAGGGGGTTGGTTATGATGGGGGAAGGGGATGAAGTTGGAGGTTTGGTTATGAAGGAGGTAGAGGATGGGACCGGGGATTGCTTGGATGGGCTGGTAGTGAAGGGTATGTGGGTCTGGGTCAAGGTTTGGGTATGAAGGGGGGAGGGCTTGATACTTTGGTTAAGTGAGTAGAGGATGGAGTCGGGGGTTGGTAGTGAAGAGATTATGGGAATACCTTGGGGTCTGGCTATGAAAGGGATAAGGGCAGAGGTCCGGGGCTTGGTGACAAGTGGGTAGGGGAAGGAGTTGGGTGTTTGGTAGTGATAGAAGTAGGGTCGGGGGTTGACAGAAGGCGGTAGGAATGGGATCTGGGATTTGGTAGTGAAAAGGTTATAGGAATACCTTGGGGTTTGGCTATGAAGGGGATAGAGGTCCAGGGCTTGGTGACAAGTGAGTAGGAGAAGGAGTTGGATGGTGAAGGGACAGAGGGTCGGGGCTTTAGTGATGAAGTGGATAAGGAGGTAGGGTCGGGGTTTTGGAGTAGGAATGGGGTTGGGGTTTGTTTATGACGATTTTTTCTCTCCCGCCCCTGTGGCGCAGGATTACAAGCAATTATTTATTCTGTCCTCCAAATACACCTAGATAAAGCCAACCATCAAATCTAGGGGAAAGGATGGAAGATATTCGTAGAGTCTATTAAGCCTTGGATCCTCGGGACCGGGAGGTGGGGCCCTTGAGCTGGAGCGGTCCGAGGAGTCCCGGCGGAGAAGCGGGAAAGGGAGAGATTAATGCGGTTTACAAAGGGAGAGAGAACCCGATCTCGGAGTAGCGCTATGAACGAGGCGGACCGTCGCACTACGAAGCCCACGAAGCTAGGGAAGAGGAAGAAAGAATCCCTGACCCTAGAGGACCAAAAACCAAAGCCGATATCCAGACCAGAGGAGCTCCTGAACCGTTCTCCCTTTCTGTCTATATGGGGAAAGAGGAAATCGGAGTGAATCTGGATCCACAGATCCAACAGTAGGATATCTGGTCAGGGCTTTTCTCTTTGGCTCTCCTTTTAGCCAAGATGGCAAGCAGCCTCGTGGGAGCCTGAGCCTGCTGGATTGAAATGGCCCGCATGTGGCCACTTTCTTACTAGGAAGTGGCCAGATCCCACCTGCACATCTGATCGACAAGAAGTGCAATGTCCCCACTAGCACAATCCCCTAGTACAAATGGAGTTCGCCCATGCCATTCGATTTCTTTTCTTTTTTTGTTCAAACATTGTATTGCATTTTTATAACAAACAAAATACAGCAGAGGAGAACTATATAAAACATAAAATATAAGAAAAAAAAATATATATATATCATTGCCATTGTCAGATGGGAAGAAGTATTACAATCACAATCAGTTTATAATTAACAGAAAAACAATCATAATACCCATTGATGAGACAGTATATGCAATCTGTGAAAGATACAGTTCAAGAGATTTCCAAGTCTTATGTCTATTGTTCTTTTCCTGCTGCATTGAGTTTGTATTTATAGGTAAAGATAGACTGTTTGCCACCAAAAGATATTCTTCAGAGTTGTGGCAGTCTTCCAACAACCAAGAATCATTTGGATCGCAAGCGCAATTAATATGTCAAATAAAAGGGTCCTTTTACTAAGCATACTAATGATTAATGTGAACTAAACTACACTAGCAACGGGGCTGTTTTTGCCGCACGCTGAGACCCTTTTTACCGCGCTGCGTAACCCTAGTAGCGCTTTAGAAATGTCAAATAGTAGTAGTAGTAGTACATTGCACATGTCCGATTAACCCTGGGGTCTAACTGTTGGCATTTCAAGCATTTCTCTTTGGTAACCCGTTGCCACTTAGGTTGCGTTGGTATTGCAGAGATGTTTTTTGATGAAAATTGTTGATGGCCCTCAGAGTTCGTCACTGAGAAGCTTTCCTGTGCTTCCTTAATATTGCGGATTTTATACAGTTTGCTGTCTTTGTAAAAAAAAAAAAAAAAACTAGTGCAAATGCATATTTTGGTCAAAAGAACTTGGTAATTTACTTTCCTCTAATCCGTCTATTAATTTCTTCCAACAATGGAATGACATTTGCAAAACTGCATCAATTACAAACAAATCCCAACCAAAAAAGAAGTTATCTCTGTGGTTTAATGAAGACCTTCCTACAAATGAAATGTAAATGTAAAAGACAAGAAAGAATTTGGATCAAAAATAAATTCAATAAACAATGGACTAATTGAAAAAAAAACCCTCCTAAAATCATACAAGATTGTGATTATCAAGGCAAAATCCACTTACTGTTCAAAACTTATAGGTAAAAAAAACCAGTTAATCCACTGTTCCAATAAGAAACACAAGCAAATCAGCAAGATCATATCTCACCCTCCACTTCCCTTCATTTAAAGAAATCAATTACAAATCGACTCTAGCAGATAGTTTCTCTTTTCTAAGTACCAAATTCTGGAACACGCTGCCAAAGGACTTAAAACTGAAAGACAACTACCTAGCCTTCCAAAAACACCTAAAGGCCTATCCAAAAAACATATCCTCACAGAATTAACCTAACTGATCAAATGAATTATCAAAACCACCCATAAACTTGATAAACGAAACAAAAAACGCACAAGCTCAGAACAAGTGGACCCAATCACTTGCCATAACTCGTCATAGTAACATAGTAGATGACGGCAGAAAAAGACCTGCACGGTCCATCCAGCCTGCCCAAGAAGATAAATTCATATGTGCTACTTTTTTATTTGTACTGTCCTCTTCAGGGTACAGACCGTATAAGTCTGGCCAGCCCTATCCCCGCCTCCCAACCACCAATCCCGCCTCCCACCACCAGCTCTGGCACAGACCATATAAGTCTGCCCAGCACTAGTCCCACCTCCCAACCACCAGCCCCAGCACAGACCGCATAAGTCTGCCCAGCACTAGCCCCGCCTCCCAACCACCAGCTCTGCCACCCATTCTAGGCTAAGCTCCTGAGGATCCCTTCCTTCTGCACAGGATTCCTTTATGTTTATGTTTGAATTCCGTTACCGTTTTCATCTCCACCACCTCCCGCAGGAGGGCATTCCAAGCATCCACCACCCTCTCCGTGAAAAAATACTTCCTGACATTCTTCTTGAGTCTGCCCCCCCTTCAATCTCATTTCATGCCCTCTCGTTCTACCGCCTTTACACCCCATCTTTACACCCCAATTCATTACTACAGTCAGACCATCAAGTCAACACCACAAGTATCAGACCTACTACCTATGCGAGAGTCCTCTTTGAAACCCTCCCTACATCTTCGAATTTTAACCACTGGCGATAATTGTTATCCCACTTGTTACCGAAACCGTCCCCATTGTAACTGTTCTCTTTGTTCCATGTAAGCCACATTGAACCTACCAATAGGTGGGAAAATGCGAGATACAAATGTAATAATTAATAAATAAATAAATAAATAAATAAATAGCGGTTAGTGTATCTGGGTTTAAAAATCTTTTCTGAAGGAAAAGTCCATGGGAAGCTGGTAGAACTAGAGGACATGAAATGAGGTTAAAGGGGGGCAGACTCAAGAAAAATGTCAGGAAGTAATTTTTCATGGAGAGAGTGGTGGATGCTTGGAATGCCCTCCCGCGGGAGGTGGTGGAGATGAAAACGGTAACGGAATTCAAAAATGCATGGGATAAACATAAAGGAATCCTGTTCAGAAGGAACGGATCCTCAGAAGCTTAGTCAAGATCAGGAGGCAGGGCTGGTGGTTGGGAGGCAGGGATAGTGCTGGGCAGACTTATACGGTCTGTGTCAGAGCTGGTGGTTGGGAGGCGGGGCTGGTGGTTGGGAGGCGGGGATAGTGCTGGGCAGACTTATACGGTCTGTGTCAGAGCCGGTGGTTGGGAGGTGGGGCTGGTGGTTGGGAGGCGGGGATAGTGCTGGGCAGACTTATACGGTCTGTGTCAGAGCCGGTGGTTGGGAGGCGGGGCTGGTGGTTGGGAGGCGGGGATAGTGCTGGGCAGACTTATACGGTCTGTGTCAGAGCCGGTGGTTGGGAGGTGGGGCTGGTGGTTGGGAGGCGGGGATAGTGCTGGGCAGACTTATACGGTCTGTGCCTTGAAGAGCACAGGTACAAAGCAAAGTAGGGTATACACAAAAAGTAGCACATATGAGTTATCTTGTTGGGCAGACTGGATGGACCGTGCAGGTCTTTTTCTGCCGTCATCTACTATGTTACTATGTTAAGGCTGAAAAAAAGAAATGGCCATGCGTTAAGATTTCACTTACCCTATGGCCATGCTGGGGTGGGAACCAACGAAGCAGATCAGTAGTAAATTCAAACAAGGTTTATTAATAAAATAACATATACTACCGTGTTTCGCCCAGCAGGGCTGCATCAAGGGCTATTTATTGATCTTTACTATAAACAAATCCTGAGAAAAGTGTGTTCCGGTAATATTTAAACTTAGATGTCAAAAAACCAGCAAAAATCATGTAGTAGCATATAGAAGCTGTCATGCATTCTTGCCTCTTAATAATGCTACTACATGATTTTTGCTGTTTTTTTGACATCTACAGTGGTGGAAATAAGTATTTGATCCCTTGCTGATTTTGTAAGTTTGCCCACTGACAAAGACATGAGCAGCCCATAATTGAAGGGTAGGTTATTGGTAACAGTGAGAGATAGCACATCACAAATTAAATCCGGAAAATCACATTGTGGAAAGTATATGAATTTATTTGCATTCTGCAGAGGGAAATAAGTATTTGATCCCCCACCAACCAGTAAGAGATCTGGCCCCTACAGACCAGGTAGATGCTCCAAATCAACTCGTTACCTGCATGACAGACAGCTGTCGGCAATGGTCACCTGTATGAAAGACACCTGTCCACAGACTCAGTGAATCAGTCAGACTCTAACCTCTACAAAATGGCCAAGAGCAAGGAGCTGTCTAAGGATGTCAGGGACAAGATCATACACCTGCACAAGGCTGGAATGGGCTACAAAACCATCAGTAAGACGCTGGGCGAGAAGGAGACAACTGTTGGTGCCATAGTAAGAAAATGGAAGAAGTACAAAATGACTGTCAATCGACAAAGATCTGGGGCTCCACGCAAAATCTCACCTCGTGGGGTATCCTTGATCATGAGGAAGGTTAGAAATCAGCCTACAACTACAAGGGGGGAACTTGTCAATGATCTCAAGGCAGCTGGGACCACTGTCACCACGAAAACCATTGGTAACACATTACGACATAACGGATTGCAATCCTGCAGTGCCCGCAAGGTCCCCCTGCTCCGGAAGGCACATGTGACGGCCCGTCTGAAGTTTGCCAGTGAACACCTGGATGATGCCGAGAGTGATTGGGAGAAGGTGCTGTGGTCAGATGAGACAAAAATTGAGCTCTTTGGCATGAACTCAACTCGCCGTGTTTGGAGGAAGAGAAATGCTGCCTATGACCCAAAGAACACCGTCCCCACTGTCAAGCATGGAGGTGGAAATGTTATGTTTTGGGGGTGTTTCTCTGCTAAGGGCACAGGACTACTTCACCGCATCAATGGGAGAATGGATGGGGCCATGTACCGTACAATTCTGAGTGACAACCTCCTTCCCTCCGCCAGGGCCTTAAAAATGGGTCGTGGCTGGGTCTTCCAGCACGACAATGACCCAAAACATACAGCCAAGGCAACAAAGGAGTGGCTCAGGAAGAAGCACATTAGGGTCATGGAGTGGCCTAGCCAGTCACCAGACCTTAATCCCATTGAAAACTTATGGAGGGAGCTGAAGCTGCGAGTTGCCAAGCGACAGCCCAGAACTCTTAATGATTTAGAGATGATCTGCAAAGAGGAGTGGACCAAAATTCCTCCTGACATGTGTGCAAACCTCATCATCAACTACAGAAGACGTCTGACCGCTGTGCTTGCCAACAAGGGTTTTGCCACCAAGTATTAGGTCTTGTTTGCCAGAGGGATTAAATACTTATTTCCCTCTGCAGAATGCAAATAAATTCATATACTTTCCACAATGTGATTTTCCGGATTTAATTTGTGATGTGCTATCTCTCACTGTTACCAATAACCTACCCTTCAATTATGGGCTGCTCATGTCTTTGTCAGTGGGCAAACTTACAAAATCAGCAAGGGATCAAATACTTATTTCCACCACTGTAACTTTAGATATTACTGGAACACACTTTTCTCAGGATTTGTTTATAGTAAAGATCAATAAATAGTTCCTGATGCCAGGGGTGTAGCCAGACTTCAACGGGAGGGGGGGGGGTCCAGAGCCCGAGCTGAGGGGGCACATTTTAGCCCCCCCTGGCACCGCAGCCCCTCCCCTGTCCCTTTCAACTCCCCCTTCCCGCTGCCACCGCCAGGTACCTTTGCTGGCGGGGGTCCCCAACCTCCACCAGCCAAAGTCCCCATCAGCGCCGGTCTCCAAGTCTGGCACGTTCACTGATCTGGATTCTGTTTGTCCTGACGTCCTGCACGTAGGAACGTGCAGGACCCACAGAAACAGAATCCAGATCAGCAACATGCCGGAGACTGGCACTGAAGAGGACTTTGGCTGGCGGGGGTTGGGGACCCCCACCAACGAAGGTACCTGACGGCAGCGGTGGGGGAGGGTTGGCGGCGGCAGGAGGGGGGTCAAATGTGGCAGGGGAGGGTCGGCGGTGGGGGGGGGTAAAAGCAGGGGGGCCAGGGCCAAATCTGCAGGGGCCCATGCCCCTGTGGCCCTAACTAGCTACGCCCCTGGTTCCGGTAATATTTAAAGTCATGTCAAAAAAACAGCAAAAATCATGTAGTAGCATTATTAAGAGGCGAGGATACATGACAGCTTCTATATGCTACTACATGATTTTTGCTGGTTTTTTGACATCTAAGTTTAAATATTACTGGAACACACTTTTCTCAGGATTTGTTTATAGTAAAGATCAATAAATAGCCCCTGACGCAGCCCTGCTGGGCGAAACACGGCCTGTGGCAGGCAATATATTCTATATGTTATTTTATTAATATACCTTGTTTGCATTTACTACTGATCTGCTTCGTTGGTTTCCATCTTGGAGTTTGCGGATCGTCTGTCTTGCTGTTTTCTTGGACCCATGCTGGGGTGGGGGCAGCACTTACCACCACCCATTGAGGTGGCGGTAAGGGCTCCCGCACTAACCTGGCGGTGACCGGGTAGAACGTAGCACTGCCTGATCACCGCCGGGTTAGCGCCTGCGGAAATATTTTTTGAATATTTCCGCTAGTGCCAGGAATGCAGTGCGCTGGGGGTGGAGCTTCTGCTGTTGTCTGCGTTGGGCCAGCGGTAGCTCCAGATTGGCGCAGGGTAAGCCCGCACTGGGCGGCTTACTGCTGCTTTGTAAAAGGGCCCCTAAATGCTATGCAGCCCATAAGGATATATTGGGCTGCATGGCATTTAGCATACATTAATCATCAGTGCATGCTATCGGCCAGATTCTATATAAGGCGCCTAAAAAATCCACACGATAAACATTGCCGCCTAAGCGTATTCTATAAGCAGTACCTAGATTTAGACACGGTATATAGAATAGACTTAGTTGATATCCCAGCGCCTAAAACTACACACCTCCATTTACACCAGTGAAAACATGGCGTAATTCCCTGTGCATGGACTTACTTGCACTGCGCCATATTCTATAACTATTCGCATACATTTTGGAACGTCCACAAAACACCCATTTCTCTGCCTATAGCCATGCCCCTTTTGAACTGCATGCATTAGAATTTAGATGCAATTCATTACAGAATACGCTTAGCAAGTTGTGCTTGTAAATTCTAATTATTACCAATTAGTGCTTATTATTGTTTATTAAGTGCCGTTATCAACGCTGATTAGCTTGTTAAGCCATTAAGTTATGCACATTGTTATAGAATTATGCCTAGAGTTTGGCACAGATCTCTAGGCTCGCTATATAGAATCCGGGGGTAAATCCCTTAGCACACCATAACAAAAGGTCACCAAAGATTGTTGTGTATCATCTAGTTGTAAAGAAGGAAAGGAAATGGGACTTATATGCTGCCTTTCTGTGGTTTTTCCAACTACATTCAAAGTGGTTTATATATAGTTACTTATTTGTACCTGGGACGATGGAGGGTTAAGTGACTTGCCCAGAGTCACAAGGAGCTGCAGTGGGAATCAAACTGAGTTCCCCAGGATCAAAGCCTGCTGCACTAACCACTAGGCTACTCGTCCACTAGCAACATTCCATGTAGAATCCTGCCCTTGCAGATCAGCAATGCGGCCACGCAGGCTTCTGTTTCTGTGAGTCTGATGTCCTGCAGGACGTCAGACTCACAGAAACAGAAGCCTGCGCGGCTGCGTTGCTGATCTGCAAGGGCAGGCTTCTACAGGGAATGTTGCTAGTGGAATAGCAACATTAACATTCCATGTAGGGACTGTCCTTCTATGTTAAACTGTACAGCGCTGCGTAACCCTAGTAGCGCTTTAGTAGTAATGTAGAATCTCAAATAGTAGCAACAGAGTCTCCAATAGTAGCAACATTCCATGTAGAATCTCAAATAGGGAAAAGGAAATGGGACTTGATATACAGCCTTTCTGAGGTTTTTGCAACTACACTCAAAGCAGTTTACATCTGTTCAGGTACTTATTTTGTTCCAGGGGCAATGGAGGGTTAAGTGACTTGCCCAGAGTCAAAAGGAGCTGCCATGGGAATTGAACTCAGTTCTCCAGGATCAAGGCCCATTGCACTAACCACTAGGCTACTGCTCCACTAGCAACATGCTATGTAGAAGCCTGCCCTTGCAGATCAGCAAGGCCGCGCAGGCTTCTGTTTCTGTGAGTCTGACGTCCTGCACATTTTGATCTAGACCTGTTTGAATCACAACTAAAAGGAAAAGGAGAAGAGTATGACTTCTCATGGGACATTGTTGTTCTTTCCAATTCCAAGGGTTTTTTTTTTTTTTTCGTCAATCACAACTAAAGTCACAAAAAGATGTTCTAAATCAGTGTTTCCCAAGTCCGGTCCTGGAGTACCGCTTGCCAGTCAGGTTTTCAGGATATCCACAATGAATATGCATGAACTTGAGTTGCATACACTGCCTCCACTATATGCAGATCACTTTCATGCATATTCATTGTGGATATCCTGAAAACCTGGGTATTGCCGGATGGCCGTTTGGGTGCCGTTTGGCCGGCCAGGTGCCATTCCTAGCCGGTTGAATGGTTATGAATATCTGGGTGTAAGAATTTTGTAGATGAGTGAGACAAACTTGCCTTCCACTAATAACTTTTTACTTAGATCATAAATAAAGGAGGTTTCTTATAAGATTTTAAAATTTATGGAGCTTTTTCTATTGTTTGTATAAGGCGTAGCTGATTAATGCATTGAGTTTTAGTTAAGTTATACTTTTGTGGAAGTCCTTCAAAAGAGTAGAAGATATGGTTAGAGCAAAGTAGTTTCAAAGACCAAATACCAAGAGAATGTCAAAGCGCCAAAATATAATTGCGCGATCAATTTTAAATTTGGGATTATAGTTCCAACAGCCAATTTTTAGACATTTGTCTAATAGTAAGGCTTTAGGAGTGTCTAATAATAGTTTAAAGTCTATGACCTTGGAAGGTATTATACAAGTTAAGAATAAATATAAAGTAAGTAGAGACAATTGTGCTCATTTTCAAAAGAGAAGGATGTCCATCTTTCGACATAAATCGGAAGATGGAAGTCCTTCTCCCAGGGACGTCCAAATCGGTATAATCGAAACCCGATTTAGGACATCTTCAACTGCACTCCGTCACAAGGACTGCCAAAGTTCAAGGGGGCGTGTTGGAGGCATAGCGAAGGTGGGACTTGGGCATGGCTAACACTTGGATGTCCTTGACCCATAATCGAAAAAAACGAGGAAGTCCCTGACGAACACTCGGACATTTTCACCTGGACGTGTTTTTATTATGAATAAGGCAAAAAAAGGTGCCCGAAATGACCAGATGACCACCGGAGAGAATTGGGGATGACCTCCTGTTACTCCCCCAGTGGTCACTAATCCCCTCCCACCCTCAAAAAACATCTTTAAAAATATGTCATGCCAGCCTCTATGCCAGCCTCAGATGTCATATTCAGGTCCGTGACAGCGCATGCAGGTCCCAGGAGCAGTTTTAGTTGGTACTGCAGTGCACTTCAGACAGGTGGACCCAGGCCCATACCCCCCCCCCTACCTGTTACATTTGTGGAGGAAACAGTGAGCCCTCCAAAACCCACCAGAAACCCACTGTACCCACATATAGGTGCCCCCTTCACCCGTAAGGGCTATATGGTAGTGGTGTACAATTGTGGGTAGTGGGTTTTGGGGGGGGGGTTGGGGGGCTCAGCACACAAGGTAAGGGAGCTGTGTACCTGGGAGTAATTTATGAAATCCACTGCAGTGCCCCATTTTTGACATGGACGTCTTTGGTTTCAAAAATCGCCAAAAGTCAGATACGTCCATGTCTAGGGATGTCCAAATCTAGGGACGTCCAAATTTAAGGATTTGGACATCTCTGATGATATTTTCGAAACGAAAGATGGACGTCCATCTTGTTTTGAAAATACGGGTCTCCCCCACCCCTGGATTTCACCATTTTGCAAGGACGTCTAAATTGCAACTTGGACGTCCCTTTCAAAAATGCCCCTCCATGTTTCCCATTCAGTTGCAACCATATAAATTCTTGTTCTTGTGATGCATCTGATGTTAACCAATAGATGCCATATCGAAGCAGAGAAGCAGTGTGATAAGAATAGAAATCAGGAAAGTTAATACCACCTTTATCCTTAGTAGCTTTAAAGGGCTGATATTCAGACCGTGAGAGTTAGCCCGGCTAACTCCCATGGTCAGCGCTAAACATGTATACTCGATGCCGGGCCATTTCTGGTGACTGGCATTGAATATCCGGTTAATTTTTGGATGGTTTGAATATGGCAGGCTAGGTCGATGTTTGAACTTGGCCGGTTGTGTTCAGTCTGGCCAGGGATGTACTATGTATTCACATGTTCAAAAAGCTGCTAAGGTGGGGCTGAAAGTTGACAGATATCCCGTTGTATCGCCCAATGTGGCCGGCTAGCCACTAGCCGCTGTCTGGTGATATTCAGCGAGAGATAGCTGGCTGTCACCCACTGAATGTCACTGGATAGCCGGTTATAACGCATTTAACCAGCCGGGTGCTGATCCTGGTTTGGTGGGTGTTATTGAATATCAGGTGGGGGGGGGGGGGATAAGTATTTTCATGGCTATCCTTGGAGATCTGTTTTGAATCAGTATATTTGTAAAACTCTTCAGAGCAGTGTTTAGGTAGCCGTTCCATGCGCAGGCAGAACTCTGACATCTCAATGTGTGGTTGAAACAATGGTGCAGGGATGAGGGATTTAGATTTGTTAGGAACTGGGCAACATTCTGGGGTAGGGGGAGCCTGTTCTGAAAGGATGGGCCACCTTAACCGGGATGGAACCAGACTGCTGGCATCAACATTTAAAAAGGAGATAGAGCAGCTTTTAAACTAGAAATTGGGGGAAGACCAACAGTCACTCAAAAGTGCATGGTTTGGAACAGGGTATCTTTAAAAGATATCACCAAAACAGGGAAGGTAGGGCATCCCGATAGCAAGGGTGCAATTGAAACCATAGTAGATCAAGTGTCTTTAAATAAAGAGCAGACAGATTTTCAAGACTGCAAATTAATACTGTCAACTTCTGAGCGAGTTGTGAATGGGAACAACAAACATTGTTTGAAATGTTTATATGCAAATGCCAGAAGCCTAAGAAATAAGATGAGAGAGTTAGAATATATTGCACTAAATGAAAAGATAGATATAATAGGCATCTCTGAGACCTGGTGGAACGAAGAAAACCAGTGGGACAAATTTTATTGCAGTGATAGGGTGGATCAAATTGGTGGAGGGGTAGCATTATACGTTAAGGAGGGTCTTGAATCAAATAGACTAAAAATTCTGCAGGACCCGAAACACATCTTAGAATCCCTATGGATAGAAATTCCATGTGTAAAGGGGAAAAAGGATAGTGATAGGAGTGTACTACCATCCACCTGGCCAGGATGAACTGACAGATATAGAAATGTTATCAGAAATTGGAGAGGCTAACAAACTGGAGAACACAATAATAACGGGTGATTTCAATTACCCCGGTATTGACTGGGTAAATGTGACATCAGGGCATGCTAGGGAAGTAAAATTCCTTGATGAAATCAAGGACTGCTTTATGGAGCAGCTGGTTCAGGAACCAACAAGAGGGGGAACAATTCTAGACCTAGTCCTTAGTGGAGCGCATGATCTGGTGCAGGAGGTAATGGTCCTGGGGCCACTTGTTAACAGTGATCCTAATATGATCAGATTTGTTATCAGCTCTGGAGTCAGTACACACAGGAAATCCAATATCATTAGCATTTACCTTTCAGAAAGAAGACTATGATAAAATGAGAAGAACACTGAAAAACAAAAAACCTGAGGAGCAGCTGCAAAGGTCAAAACTTTACACCAGCAATGGATGCTGTTCAAAAATACCATCCTGGAAGCCCAGACCAGATATATTCCATGTATTAAAAAAGGAGACAGGAAGGGCAAACGACAGCCGGCATGGTTAAAAAGTGAGGTAAAGGAAGCTATTACAGCTAAAAGAAAATCCTTCAGAAAATGGAAGAAGGTTCCAACTGAAAGTGAAAGGAAACAGCAAGTCAAATGCAAAGTGTTGATAAGGAAAGGAAATGGGACTTGATATACTGCCTTTCGGTGTTTTTTTTGTAATTACATTCAAAGTGGTTTACATAGTGTACACAGGTACTTATTTGTACCTGGGGCAATGGAGGGTTAAGTGGCTTGCCCAGAATCAGAAGGAACTGCAGTGGGAATTAAACCCAGTTCCCCAGGATCAAAGTCTGCTGTGCTAACAGCTACGCTATTGAATGGAGACAAAAACACAGAATAATAACCTTTTAATGTATATTAGAATAAAGAAGCTGGCTAAAGAATAAGTTGGACCGCTAGATGACCGAGGGATAAAAGGGGCAATCAGGGAAGACAAAGCCATAGTGGAGTGATTAAATTAATTCTTTGCGTCAGTCTTCATCGAGGAAGATTTGGGAGAGATACCAGTGCCAGAAAGGGTATTCAATACTGACGAATCAGAGAAACTGAAACAAATCTCTGTAAACGTGGAAGATATAATGGAGCAATTTGACAAATTGAAGAGTAGCAAATCACCTGGACTGGATGGTATACATTCCAGAGTACAGACAGAATTGAAAAACTTGCAGAGCTATTCCTAGTAATATGTAATTTATCTTTAAAATCAAGCATGGTACTGGAAGATTGGAGGGTGGCCAATGTAATGCCAATTTTATTTTTAAAAGAGGTTTCAGAGGTGATCTGGGAAATTATAGACTACTGAGCCTGACGTCGGTGCCAGGCAAAATGGTAGAGACCATTATAAAGAACAAAATTACAGAGCATATACAGAAGCATGGATTAATGAAACAAAGCCAACACGGATTTAGTCAGGGCAGGGGAAATCTTGCCTCACCAATCTGCTACATTTCTTTGAAGGGGTTTAATAAGCATGTGAATAAAGGTGAGCCAGCCGATATCGTGTATCTGAATTTTCAAAAGGCATTTGACAAAGTACCTCATGAAAGACTCCTGAGGAAATTTGAAAGTCGTGGGATAGGAGGCAATGTCCTACTATTGTGGATTAAAAACTGGTTAAAAGAAAACAGGTAGTAGGGTTAAATGGTCAGTATTCTCAATGGAGAAGGGTAGATCGTGGTGTTCCCCAGGGGTCTATGCTGGGACTGCTGCTTTTTAACATTTTTATAAATGATCTAGAGATGGGAATAACTAGTGAGGTAATTAATTTTGCTGACGACACAAAGTTATTCAAAGTTGTTAAATTGCAAGAGGATTGTGAAAAATTGCAAGAGAACCTTTTGAGAGTGGGAGACTGGGCATCTAAGTGGCAGGTGACATTTAATGTGAGCAAGTACAAAGTGATGCATGTGGGAAAGAGGAACCTAAACCATAGTTAGGTGATGCAAGGTTCCACATTAGGAGTCACCACCCAAGAAAAGGATCTGGATGTCATTGTTGATGATCTCTGCTCAATGTGCAGCAGTGTCTAATAATGGAAATGGGACTTGATAAACCACCTTTCTGTGGTTTTTGCAACTACAGTCAAAGAGGTTTACATAGTATATACTGGTACTTATTTTGTACCTGGGGCCATGGAGGGTTAAGTGAGTTGCCCAGAGTCACAAGGAGCTGCAGTGAAAATTGAACTCAGTTCCCCAGGATCAATGTCCACTGCACTAATCACTAGGCTACTCCTCCACTCCAAAATGATGTTAGGAAGTATTAGAAGGAATGGAAAACAAAACTGAGAATGTTATAATGCTTTGTATTGCTCCATTGTGCAACCGCACCTCGGATACTGTGTGCAATTTTGGTCACCACATCTCAAAAAAGATAGGTACTTACAGCCTGAATTGGAAACTGGACATTGGGCTAGATGGACCTTTGCTCTGACGTCAAATACTGTGTGCAGTTCAGGTCACCATATCTCAAAAAAGATATAGTGGAATTAGAAAAGGTACAGAGAAGGGCAATGAAAATGCTAAAGCGGATGGGATGACTTTCCTATGAGGAAAGGCTAAAGCAGCTAGGACTCTTCAGCTTGGAGAAGATATGATAGAAGTTTATAAAATACTGAGTGGAGTGGAACAGGTGAATCTCTTGTTTAATCTTTCCAAAAATACTAGGACTAGGGGGCACGCAAAGAAGCTACTAAGTAGTAAATTTAAAACGAATGAGAGAAAATATTTCTTCACTCAACGAGTAACTAAATTCTGGAATTCGTTGCCAGAGAATGTGGTAAAAGCAGTTAGCTTAGCAGGGTTTAAAAAAGGTTTGGACCATTTCCTAAAAGTCTATGTCATTATTTATTTGTTGCATTTGTATCCAACATTTTCCCACCTATTTGCAGGCTCAATGTGGCTTACATAGTACCATAATGGCGTTCGCCAGTCCCGGTTTGAACAAATACAAGGTGTTATTATGGTAGAATAGATAGAATAGGGTTATGAATGGTAGGTATATAGGGAATTTAAGAGGGAAGCGGGAAGTTGGGATATGTCCATAACGATCTTTGGTTTTGTTGTGTCGTGGGGAGGCGGGGATAGTGCTGGGCAGACTTATACGGTCTGTGCCTTGAAGAGCACAGGTACAAATCAAAGTAGGGTATACACAAAAAGTAGCACATATGAGTTGTCTTGTTGGGCAGACTGGATAGACCATGCAGGTCTTTTTCTGCTGTCATCTACTATGTTACTATGTAGTCAGTCTTTTATGTTGGGTCAGTGGGATTGGGTACCCTGGTTGGGTTGGGATAATCCACTGCATATTCTAGGATAAGCAGCATAAAATCTGTTTTGCTGTTCGGGGATCTTGCCAGGTACTTGTGACCTGGATTGGTTACTGTTGAAAACAGGATACTGGGCTTGATGGACCTTTTGTCTGTCCCAATATGACAATGCTTATGTTCTGATTGGCAAGGGTTACTCCAGTACCAGACTTAGGAAACACTGCTCTAAATGACCCCCACCACCACCATCACTCACCCCCCCAAGGATGTGAAAGAGTACATACTAGCTTCTATGACAGCTTCAGATGCTCAGTCCTATTAGGAGGGAAATGGAAAGGGAAAAGGATCTTGATATACTGCCCTTCTGTGGTTTTTGCAACTATATTCAAAGCAGTTTACATAGTATATACAGGTACTTATTTGTACCTGGGGCTGCAGTGGGAATTGAGCCCAGTTCCCCAGGATCAAATTCTGCTGCACTAATCATTAGGCTACTCCTCTACTCCGCAAGCAGGTCCCTGGAATAGTCTAGTGGTCAAGTCAATGCACTGTAGAGATGGGGACCAAGGCTCATATCCCACCCCTAGGGTGCCCCACTGCTCTGCTGGGATGCCTATGTGGCCAGTCTACTAAAAATGCTGCCCCACCCCCAATACATCCCAATGGCTTGTTTTTGTGTATTTTCCCCTTGGACATTTTTTTATGGTCCAAAAAGATAGATGCACTGAGCACAAAAACATCTAGCAAATGGCTATTTTCAAATCAAAAAGTTGGATGTTTTTCTGTTTTGAAAATGGCCGTGTTTGCTACTGGATTTTGGGATGTTTTCTGCAACATGTCCAAAACCAGATTTAGACGTCATATTGAAAATGCCCCTCCACATCTTTTGCCAGACAGTATTAATACATGAGCAGTCGAAGATCATACGAGCTAAGGGGCAGGGGCAGACTGACCACTGGGACAATAGGGCAGTGCCCGAGGGTCCACAGCAGTAGGGGGGGTCCTCTCTCCTTTAGCCTCCATCTCATTTAGGGGCCCTTTTACTAAGCCACATAAGCGTCTACGCTCACCCAACGCGCGCCAAAATGGAGTTACCACCCAGCTACCATGTGGCTCTTGCAGTAATTTCATTTTTGGCGAGCGTCTGAAAAATCATTTTCAGATGCATGCCAAGTGGCATTTGACACACGTAGGTCATTACCGTCCGGTTACTGCATGAGACTTTACTGCTAGGTCAATGGCTCAGACCCAAAATGGATGCGCGGCAATTTTCATTTTCCTGCACGGCCATTTTCGGCAAAAATCTTAAAAAGGCATTTTTTTACAGGTGTGCTGAAAAATGATTCTGCGCGCACCCAAACCACGCGTCTACACTACCATAGGCCATTTTCCAGCGTGCCTTTGTTAAAGGGCCCCGTAATCACTTTTGATAGGTAGTTTGGGGCCCTTGACCGTTATTGCCCAGGGTCCCAGAAAATTGTCAGTCAACACCTGCTAATGTGCCATCAGTTTGTTTACAATGCCAGCAAAGTTTGGTATTGGCAATGTTCGCCCTCCATTTTCTAACCAGAGGCCATATTGCCCTATGGGCTAGAAAATATAGAAACTGGATAAGCTAACTGATTGTGTAGGTCTGTTGACCTTATATGAAAAGTATTTCCAGTTTACGATCAGTAATTTCCAGATCTTGTTCCCAGACGTTTGTAAGTCCAAGATGCGCATGTGACGAAGGGTGCTATATTGGAGAAACAAGCCAGATGCTAAAAACAAGATTTAATTTACATAGACATCATATGAAAATTGCCAGTGTCAGCCAGGATGTCATGCCTGTGGGGCGGCACTTTACAAAACCAGAACACTGTACCAGTGATTTCATAGTAAGAATCCTGAAAGGTAACTTTAAAACAATACAGGAATGTACAGGAATCTGACCTTTGAAGTCAGAATGATTAAATACTTTGACACCCACCAGACAGGACTTAACAAAGATTTGGGTTTTCTAGCCCATTATAAACCATAAAAATGTACTGCTTTGTTTGTCACCCTCCTGTCTCCATGCATATCTCCCTGTCTCTCACCTATCCACCCCCATCCTGTTAGACTGTCACTGAAATGCTTTGATGTTTCATTTATATATACTGTCATCTACCAACATTTGCTTATTTATGATCTGACGAAGAAGGGCAACCTTTGAAAGCTAATCAAGAAAAGTATTAAGTTATGGCCAATAAAAAAGGTATCATCTTATTTTCTTTTCCGTGTTTTATTTTGTTTTATTTCTATTGATTACTTTTAAAAGTGGACTAACACGGCTACCACACCTCACTGCATGAAAAGAGAAATTATTAAGAATTTTGTAGATGGGTGAGACAAACTTGCCTTCCACTAATAATTTTTACTTAGAACATAAATAGAAGAGGTTTCTTGTAAGTTTTCAAAATTTATGGAGCTCTTTTTTATTGTTTGTATAAGGCGTAGCCAATTAAAGTATTGATTTTTAGTTAAGGTATATTTTTTGCAAAAGTTCTTCAAAAGATTAAATGACATGGTTAGAGCAAAGTTATTTCAAAGACCAAAGGGACCAAAATATAATTCAGTGATCAATTTTAAATTTGGATTATACCAAGGTAACATATTAAGGGAGTTCTAATAGCCAATTTTTAGACATTTGTCTAATACTAGCAAGGTTTTATGAGTGTCTAATAATAGTTTACAATCTATGATCTTGGGAGGTATTATACATGTTGAGAATAAATGTAAAGTAAGTGGAGACAACATTTCCTGTTCAAGTTGCAACCATATGAATTCTTGTTCTTGTGAACGATACCATTTCTCGCTTACAAATGGGACAAGTACTACTACTACAGGTGTGAGGATGTTATAATGCCGTTGTATCGCTCCATGGTGCGACCGCACCTTGAGTACTATGTTCAATTCTGGTTGCTGCATCTCAAGAAAGATATAGTGGAACTGGAAAAGGTGCAGCGAAGGGCGACGAAAATGATAGCGGGGATGGG
Source organism: Microcaecilia unicolor (assembly GCF_901765095.1). Taxonomy (NCBI): domain Eukaryota; kingdom Metazoa; phylum Chordata; class Amphibia; order Gymnophiona; family Siphonopidae; genus Microcaecilia; species Microcaecilia unicolor. The sequence continues at coordinate 112,665,476 of NC_044041.1, forward strand.
ACGACTTCCCTATGAAGAAAGACTAAGGAGGCTAGGGCTTTTCAGCTTGCAGAAGAGACGGCTGAGGGGAGACATGATAGAGGTGTATAAGATAATGAGTGGAGTGGAACAGGTAGATGGGAAGCGTCTGTTCACGCTTTCCAAAAATACTAGGACTAGAGGGCATGCGATGAAACTACAGTGTAGTAAATTTAAAACAAATCGGAGAAATATTTTCTTCACCCAACACGTAATTAAACTCTGGAATTCATTGCCGGAGAACATGGTGAAGGCGGTTAGCTTGGCAGAGTTTAAAAAGAGGTTAGACGGTTTCCTAAAGGACAAGTCCATAAACCGCTACTAAATGGACTTGGGAAAAATCCACAATTCCAGGAATAACGTATAGAATGTTTGTACGTTTGGGAAGCTTGCCAGGTGCCCTTGGCCTAGATTGGCCGCTGTCGTGAATAGGATGCTGGGCTCGATGGACCCTTGGTCTTTTCCCAGTGTGGCATTACTTATGTACTACAAGGCATACGCAGCACTGTACACCATACACAAAAGACAGTCCCTGCTCAAAGAGCTTACAATCTAAGTAAGCTTACAATCTAAGTAGCACTTTCATCTCACTCACAGAGTGAGGGTGCTAGCACATTTATGATAAATTTGGGTTTCAGTTCAGACTGGACTGCCTCCTGAATTGAAGCACTATATCAAATCTGAATTTTCTTATCTAGCGTGAACCCCAGTGACTCTCTGCTAAAGGAAGGCCAAGGGAGAATGGGGAGGAGGGGAATATCTGGCTTCTTAATGACTATTTGAGGAAATAACTCAGGAGCCGAACGTTTGTGTTTTTTTTATGTTTTAACGGTTTTTATTGATGAATCAAAAATTACAAATCCACCTCAGCACAACGATTTCAGTACAATATTGCAACACTCACGGTAGTAACACAGCAAATATACACCACTGCTTACAGTCATCAAACTTTTGAACATTTTTACCCCCCCCCCCCAACTATGCTTTATATTCATGTTTCAACAGCTCTTATTAATGATATTATACAGATAACAATTATCATCGATGTTTTAGTATAACACCCCCCTCCCCCCCTACCAGCATTCTAAAACAGTCTACTTTGAACTCATATGTTCCCCAAACCCATATCAAACTTCCACCACTCTCAAACTTTAGTAAGGAACAGAGTGTTACCAAAAATTAGAACAGTAAACCAAACAGTGAAATCCTTCCCTCCCCCCCACCTACCCCCCTCCCCTTGTTGAGAGATATCCATACTTCCAACTTCTTACCACAAAGGATGGTCTGACTTCAATATATATTTAAAGCGAGTTCACCACTAAACTCCGCCCCTTAGGAGACAGGCTATGAATATATGGTCCCCAAACATCCAAGAACCGCCTCCGCCGCCCAGGGGAGCTGCCCACACCTCTCCTCTCAAACAACATAAACTCATGTAGCTTGTTGCGCCAATGCCAGAAGTCCGGAGGGGTCTCCGCCACCCACTGGCTCATTATTAGCCTCTTACCAATCAAAAAGGCCTTCCGAACCAATTGACGGGCCGAGCCCCCCTGTAAAAGAAAAGCTTCATATTTGTCTAACAAAATTCCCATCGGAGAGCACATGATTCTCGAGTCCAAAACGTTTGTGTTTTAGTCTTAAATTTGTTAAGGGACTTGTTTGAAAAAAAAAATTGTAATTAAAATAGCTAGCAAGAATCTTATTTTAAATTTTAAAAGTTATTTATTTCAATAACTAGAATACAGTTTGAAGGAACATTTACTCCCACAGGAGGGAGCTGAAAAGTATTAGCAGACCTGCCAAGTTATCCAAATCAAAGAGGAGATTTTAAGCCAGTGCTGGGTTTTTGACAATCCATCCTATTGCATTATGGGTCCTACAGCACTGATTTCAATGGGTAGAGTCAAGGACTACAAATTCCATACTGCTTCAGGAGGTACATTCAAAATGAGGCCTGGCCAAAAAGACTCCCTACTGGAACTGGGTAACTTGGCAGCTCTGAATTATTACTTTAAATCAGATATGCATGAGAGAGATTTGCATGTAGTGGCTCCATTGTATGCAAATCTCTCTCGTGTATTCATTGTGGATATCCTGAAATCCTGACTGGCTTGGTGTGTCCCGTGGACTGGGTTGAGAACCCCTGGTTTAAATGAAAATTGTATTAGGTGTCCAACGAAGAGCAAAAATATTTCAGATTTTGAAGAGAGAGAGAGAGAAGGGCAATATCATTTATTTATAGGAACATACAGGAAATGGGCACAAGAAGAAGAGCTGCCAAGTTACCCAGTTCCAGGAGGGAGATTTTCTAAGCCAGTTCACAATTTCTAACAAATTCACTCTGGTGCATTATGAGACCTGCAATTTGGAATCAGGCCTATCCAGTTAGTGGCAGTGACCCAGGCTAATAACAGAACTGGAGGCGCTGACCCATATTAACCTTGGGCCCCACCAAAAGATCAGTTCTGCCTATGCCACTACATGTGGCAAAAGAAAGCACCAGGAGCCTTCAAAATCGGGACAGAGTTCCTTTAATCACACAGCTTGGACAACAATCTTCCAGAAATGACCCGACACGGGCCGTGTTTCGGCATACAGCACCTGCATCAGGGGTCTTAAAGGTTGTAGTGTCTAAATGTGCAGTAGCGAGACTTGCTCCTCCGCACACGTATTAGAATGAAAACGCTGTCCCTTAATGCTTAAGTCTGTCCCAATTTTGAAGGCTCCTGGTGCTTTCTTTTGCCATTTGGACTTTGTTCTGCACTTTGAACCCTCTCTGTGCTGTGCTATGCCACTGCCTGTATCATACAGCAAATAGCTCAGCGAGCCTGCCAGGCAAGTGCTTGACTGGGCTGAGGAGACCAGGTTCGCTGTTCATTTGGGAAGTTTATATAGCTGGAGTTACATCAGATCAGGCCAATCCTGACACAAAGATATTAAACCAAAGAAAAAGTAATGGAACTTATAAGTGTTTGCTGTTGACTAAGGTCTGTTTCAAGGAACAGGTTACCAAAGAAACTGGGGTGGGGGGGGGGGGAACCCTCATTTGCATGCACAGTGCAATTATTTGTTTTATGTGATTGTTTTATTTTACATTATGATGTGGTGTTTATTGTTTTATGGTTTGTTTGATGCATTTTCATTTTATAACTCTTTTATTATGTGAGTTGTTACAAACAGTGCAAGCTATACATTTTTTAAATAAATACAATAAACAAGACTGTTGTAAAGGGTAGAATAATACCATATATCCAGAAAAGAGAGTTAATAAATAAAGTGGAAATAACTGGACCCTTAAAAGAAAGGAGAGACACAAAACCTAACATTTTACACACTAATAAGAGTGAAAAGTCTGAGAGAGATCCTGCAAGGTTTAACAGCAATAACAGAATCCTTAACAGTTTCTAGGCATGGTTTTATTGGACCAATCTGTTTTCTTTCAGGCTCTGAAACTAATTAAAGTTAATTATAAGAAGAATATCCAAGCTTCTATGACAAGAACACAATTAATTGATATGTTAAACTTGCAAATCTGTGCAGTTCTGGTCGCTGTTGCTCCATCTCCAAAAAAGATATAGTGGAACTAGAAAACATTCAGAGAAGGGCACCAAAATGATAAAGGGGATGGGACGCCTTCCCTATAAAGAAAAACAAATGAGATTAGGGCTCTTCAGCTGGAGAAGAAATGGCTATGAAGTTTATAAAACCATGAGGGGTGGAACAGGAAAACAGGGAATGGTTATTTAAGGGCCCCTACACTAAGCCGTAGCAGGCACTAGCGTGGGACTACCATGCATCAAAAATCAGTACCGCGTGATGCACTCAGGCATCCAGTGGTAGTGTGCCAATCCCTCTCTAAAAATCGTTTGTATTTCTTGGTGTGGGAGACATATCTATGGGTGAAGAGTAGGCATGTGAGAAAAGGGGGAGTAGGAGGAGTAGGCTCTTGAACAACAGTAGTAGGCAACGTAGATTAGGAACAATCTCTTTATTTAAATATACACTCGACTCAACACAGCCGTGTTTCGGCGCTACAGATGCCTTCTTCAGGAGTCTTGTGATATATAAATATACGAATATTAAGCTCAAAGAGAATGAAAGCAAGGCTTCTGCTACAATTGTAATCCACTGCCGATGCAGGAAAAAAAGCTCAGCGTATTCAATTGCACTTCTGTGAAGTCAAAAAAAAAAAAGTGCAGAAGTGCAATTGAATACGCTGAGCTTTTTTTCCTGCATCGGCAGTGGATTACAATTGTAGCAGAAGCCTTGCTTTCATTCTCTTTGAGCTTAATATTCGTATATTTATATATCACAAGACTCCTGAAGAAGGCGTCTGTAGCGCCAAAACACGGCTGTGTTGAGTCGAGTGTATATTTAAATAAAGAGATTGTTCCTAATCTAGGTCGCCTACTAGTGTTGTTCAAGAGCCTACTCCTCCTTTCCTCAGATTCTACTTTTTGTAAGAATTTGTGTACCTCCACCCTTGTGGTGGTTTGGCTTGCTGAAGAGTAGGCATGCCCTTCACTAATTGGGTAGCATAGGTACATTATTTATTTATTTAGATTTTGCTTACACGTTTTTCAGTAGTAGCTCAAGGTGAGTTACATTCAGGTACTCGGGATATTTCTCTGTCCCAGGAGGGCTCACAATCTAAGTTTGTACCTGAGGCAATGGAGGGTTAAGTGACTTGCGCAAGATCACAAGGAGCAGCAGTGGGATTTGAATTGTAAGATCACCTCTGAATTGTAAGATCAGTGCTCTAACCACTAGACCACTCCTCTGCACTGCCCAATTAGCACAGGAGTAGCCTATTAAATAGGTGGCAGTAAGGGCTCCTGTGGTAATGGCCATGCGCTAATTGGGAAATTAGCATGTGGCCATTACAGGAACATATACAAATGCAGCCATTTTACCGCTGCGCTAAAAGTGGCAGCAACGCATGGGAAACCCACACGCAACAAACAGCGCTGGCCACTTTTGAGCATGGCTTAGTAAAAGGGCCCCTTAGCCTTTTAAAGAGTGTGGGGACTAGGGGCGCTCCGTGGAACTAACACATATCACTTTTAGAGAATGGCATGGGGACAATGTTTGTCCCCGTCCCGTCCCCGCCCCATCTCTGCAGGTTCTGTCTCTGTCCCCGCCCTGTCCCCACAGGCCCTGTCTCCTTCCCCATGGGCTCTGTCCTCATCTGCAGAAGCCTCGAACAATTATGATTTTATATTTAAATCTTTTTATTAAAGTATAAAAAAGAACAATATGCTGTGCAACTATTTTATATAAATTACAAATAGAAAACAATAGTAACAGTGAGCAGCTATAATAACCCTCCTCACCACCACCTTCTACCTATCCAACCCCAACAATTGTTGACTTCTACTACCCCAAGGAACCCTAATCCATCCTGTTAAAATGTCCAGGGGTACAAAATACAACCCATTCTGTATGTCTTAGAGGGGAGAAATATGCCCTATGAAGCACTGTCTAGCTCTCCTGTCTTCCACAATCCTTCCTTCAATAGAAGATGACTTCTTAGAAGATGTGCTGGTAGCAGCATGTACAGGATCCCCCACACAAATTTTGCTAGTTGTGGCCAGCATGTTTGCTTGTTTTTCCAAAACATCAAAATATCATTGTCTGCATCACTCAAACATAAATAACAGTCTATTTCATTAACAGACTTTAAAGTAGAAAATGACATAGGGACGAAGTTTGTCCCCATCCTTGTGGGCTCTGTCCCCATCCCTGCCCCATCCCCACAAGCTCTGTCCCCATCCCCGCCCCGTCCCCACAAGCTCTGTCCCCATCCCAGCAGTTACTGCGGGTCCCTGTCCCTGTGTTATTCTCTATCACTTATAAAACAAAGAACAGATATTGTTTCACTTGATGCTCAATTAAACTGTGAACTTTGTTGCCAGAGCAAGTGGTCACTGTGGACTTTATTCCCAAGTGTATATGTCTGATAATGGGTTCTGGAATTTGGTTCTGGAAACTTGTCTGAACCCTTTTAGAGCCCAGCTAGGGTTAGCCAGGATAGCTGGATTCAAAAAAAAGTTTTGACATGTTTCCAGTGCAAAATTCCAGAAGCCATTATTAACCATACACATTTGGGAAAACCACTATTTATCTTTGAGCATAAGAAGAAGGATTAAATCTGCTCTTTGGGATTCTTCCAGATATTTATGACTTGGTTCGGAGGTTTGATGGACATTTGGTCTGACCCAGTTTGGCATTTTTTATGTTCTCCCCGAGAGATGCAAAAAAAAAAAAGAATTATTTTGTGATCTGGAGAAATTTTAGATTACAAAACCTATACAGATAAATTAGAATCTTTGTTTCTGGGTCAACTGAAGTCCAACATCATCAGCTGGGGCTTCACACATTTGGCTATCAAATTTATGAATAAATATAAGGATTTGTATAAAAGCCTTTGCTTGATAAATTAAAAGAAAAACATATTAGTGATGGACTGGTTTGAAGGCGTTTGAATGGGAGATGACAAAGGGAAGTAGTAAATGAATTTCACTCTGAGGACAGATGGTGTGCCACAGGGATCAGTCTTCGGTTCGCTTCTTTTCAGTATTTTTGTATCAGGAATGGTCTTTTTAAAGACCTTTTAGCCATTTAGATATTGAACCTTTTCGTGTACTGCACTTTTCTATACAACATTTTTAAAAGACTCCCAACAAGGTGCCGTGTCGAGTCGTCATTAAGAATTATCGATAAAAGTTTTATCTTCACTATTGAGTGTTCCCTGGTCTGCGTTTGGAGTTCCAGGATCCATCTCCCACTCTAGTATTTTGCCGCATTTAGTTCGTTCCACACCTGTGGTTGGTTTAAACCAAAATATGTAACAGAGCAGAGCTTCTGGACGGAACGGAAAACATAAGGAGGGATCTAGCAAAGTGTGAGCAATGGTCTAGAGTTTGGCAGCTAAGGTCTAATGCTTAAAAAAATGCAGGGTTAAGTATTTCTGCTGCAAAAACCCAAGCAAGCAGTACAGTATAGGAGGTGAAGTTCATCTGTGCGTGAAAGAAGAGCGGGACTTAAAGGCGATCATATCTGATGATCTTAAGATGGCCAAATTGATAAGGAAAAGCCAGAAGGTTACTTGGTGGCATCAGAGGAGGAATGGTCAATAGGAATTAAGAGGTGATAGTGTCTCTTTTTAAGTCTCTGGTGAGACCTCATCTGGAGTACTGTGTGCAGTTTTGGAGATTGAACCTTCGTAAGGGTATAAATTGAATGGATTTGATCGCGTGGCGGTTATTAGATTGCTCAACAGTCTTAATCATTAAAGCAAATGGAGACATGGATACCCCGGAGGACAGGCAGGTGGTGTAAATGCATTGAAGGTGGGCCTCTTTCAATGGAAAAGAAGCTCTGGAATGATGGGTTATAGGAAGAGAGTGAAAGGGGGCATATTCAGAAGTAATCTCCGGAAATATTTCTTTACAGAGAGGGTAATGGATGTGTGGAACAATCTCCCAGTGAAGGTGATGGAGATGAGGACAGTACCAAAATTCAAGAAAGCATGGGACAAGCACTGAGGGAGAGGAATGGATTGTGGAGACTTAGTTGAGATGTATCATCTCACAGAAAGACAGAATAGAATCCATTGGAATGAATGTTTGACCAAGGTTTGCCACTTGTTTCATAAGTTACCACTTAGAATTCCAATTAAATATTTCCTATAGAAATCAATAAATTGTACAACAAATTTGAGAAGCCTGGGTTCTCTGTACTCCAAATTATGCCCAGCAGGTTAATGTGTGCTAGTTACATGTATCACGTCAGTGGAATACAAAGTCTAAATAAACTTGAACTTTCTATGACAGGAAGAGAAATAAAAAATATTCATACTTGTCACACATTGCCCAGGGTCAAGAGGTGCCCACCCTTAGCTTAAACAGATGACGATAACATCCCTGCTGCAGCAACATTGGCTCCCCATTAAATTCCAGATTAAATTCAAAATTTTAACAATGACCTACAAAATCATGCAGACCATTGGAGCCGACTCTTTGGGTGCTGTGGGTGCTTGAGCACTCCCAATATTGAGAAAATTCCTTGTATCTGGCCAGGGAAGGGTTATATCCATTGGGATTAGCACCCCCATTAATTTTGAAAAGTTGGCTTCTATGATGCATTTGACTCCTATGATGTAGACTACCACTGCGAATCATATTGTCCCTCATACACCACTTCGCAAACTCCGCTCCTTAACAGATTAGTTCTCCCACTTCCCGCCAGAGCCCGTTGGGAATCCACACAATCTGCTGCTTTTTTCTTTTTGGCCCCGGCTCTTTGGAACTCACTTCCCAAGTATCTGTGACTAGCAGATATACCTATAAGTCATTCAGAGTACTTTTGAAAACCAGTTTTTTTATTTGGATTTTGGACATTAAGTATTTCCAATTTAGTTTCGGAAATGTTGGATTACTTGACAGGTGTTCTGCAATGAGAAAAGATAACTGTGATTTCTAATTGCAAATTAATTTATACAGACGACATTTTGATTTTTAATAATAGTAATTGATATGCATGTAGGCTATGCCTATGTGATTGTCTGGTCTTGGATGTATGAGCTTTCCTATCAAACAATGGAGTTCTATGTTTTATTTTATATTTTTGTGTTTTTAACGTATTGTAAACGGGCCCACTGTTCCAGTATGTGGGGGGAGGAAGCCACCTCCCACGAATAGACAGATCTCCACAAATTGCCACCAGTGGATACTTTAAAATATTCTTTTATTTTTCAAGTTAATGACAAACACTTCAGTCCAGAGCCCTGGGTTAGGGCTTCCCAGGCAGGGCTGTTCTGCCTCTCTTAGTGTACAAGCCAGCAACACAAAGTCTCTGCCCCTTTCTTGAAGGGCTGCAATAGTCCTTTGAAAATCCCTCCTATTCAAAGTCAGTAGCAAAATCAGTACTTGCCTCCAAGCAGGGTTTCCCCCTCCTGCCCAAACAAGTCTTTCAGATTCCACATAGTCCTTCCAAAATAATCAGGGTGCAGCTTGGGGGTAACCAGGCTTGTAACTCTTCCAGCAACCTCCCCCAACAGTCAGGGTTTCCCCCCAGCAAACAGGTCTAACCCAAAAGAAAACAGGCTTCTCTCTTTAAGCAGGTTTCAATCAAAATAACTTTCAAAACAATATGGATTTTCAAACCTTCAGGTGCTGCTCTCCCCAGGCTCTCAAGCTTCCATTCCATTCTGGTTTCTTCTCCCTGCTCAGCCTGATTAACTCCCCTCTTCCATCCAATTCTTCCAATCCTCTTCCTGCTTCTCACCCCACCCCTCCCTATTACAGATGGGCAGCATGATATACTGATTGCGGGTCCAGAGACGGTATATGGCCAGCTTGCCTATCCCCTGGGCTCTCACTGCTGGGACTGGAAATGCATTCTGGGAGATGTAGTTTAGTGTTTTGCTGCTTCATTTTATACATCTGGGATGTAGCCTTGTCACAGTATTATACATTGTTTGCATTATTTGTTTAATTGCATATTGTAAACCATTTTGGTTGGACTACAAGTAAAACGGTATATCAAATGGAATAAACAATAGAAGCCATGAACCTCTTAATTTATAACATTAACTTTTGTGGTCTAAGTACAAATGAGTGGACTAGTGGTTAGAGCAACTGGCTGAGAACCAGGGGAATCCGGTTCAAATCCTACAGTAGCTCCTTGTGATCTTGGACAAGTCACTTAACCCTCCATGGCCTCAGGTACAAGCTTGGACTGTAAGCCCTGCAGGAACAAGAAAATATATAGTATGCCTGTAGGTAACTCACCTTGAGCTACTATTGAAAAAGGCATCAGCTAAAACTAGATAAATAAATAAAAGAGGAGATGATACATGAGGGATAGAGGTACAGGAGGCCCATGGCCCCATCACCTTGGACTTGGGCCAAACCAGTTGGTGGTAGTGATTATACACTGAAATCTTCTGCTTAGTGTGTGGCGGCGGCGGCGGCCAAAAAAAGCAAACAGGATGATTGGAATTATTAGGAAAGGGATGGTGAATAAGACCAAGAATACTATAATGCCTCTGTATTGCTCCATGGTGGGACCGCGCCTTCAGGATTGCGTTCAATTCTGATCACTGTATTTCAAAAAAGATATAGCAGAATTAGAAAAGGTTCAAGGAAGAGCAGACAAAATGATAAAGGGGATACAACTCCTCTTGTATGAGGAAAGGCTAAAGAGGGTAAGGCTCCAGCTTGGAAAAGAGATGGATGGGGAGATATGATTGAGGTCTACAAAATCCTGAGTGGTGTAGAATGAGTAGAACTGAATCGATTTTTTACTCGTTCCAAAAGTACAAAGACTAGGGAACACTCAAGAAAGTTACATGGAAATACTTTTAAAACAAATAGGAGGAAATATTTTTTTCACTCAACAAATAGTTAAGCTCTGGAGCTGTTTGCAGGAGGATGTAGTAACAGCAGCTAGCGTGTCTGTGTTTAAAAAAGGTTTGGACAAGTTCCTGGAGGAAAAGTCCATAGTCTGCTACTGAGACAGACATGGGGAAGGCACTGCTTGCCCTGAGATTGGTAGCATGGAATGTTGCCAAGATTTGGGTTTCTGCGGTACTTGTGACCTGGCTTGGCCACTGTTGGAAGCAGGATACTGGGCTAGATGGACCATTGGTCTGACCCAGTATGGCTACTCTTATGTTCTTATGAGAACTGGAGGTAGTGTCAACATCCACACTGCATGGTGCCCGTCCATGTTAAAATGAGACCCTACCAAAAAAAAAAAAAAAAAGAAAATCAATCAGTCCTAACTACATTACTGTAACCACTATGCAACAATGAGCATTAGCAATAAATCTGAGATCATCAGCAAAATGAATCTGTTTGGAGACATTACTCCGAGTGAAGATTTTCCAAGCATATTGAGAGAGGAAGTGAGGTCTGGGATTGGGTGGTTCCAAGTTTCTAAGTTTATTTCGCATTTGCTATACCACAAATCGTAAAAAATATCTGCGCGGTTTACAATCCTAATGCAAGAGGAATAGTGAGAGAAAAGGAAAGGTTTTGAGGGGGGGGGGGGGGGGTGGTAAGCAGTAAAGGAAGAGAGGAAAATGGAACTACAATAATTAAAGGAAAGGTGAGCTCTGAAAGCAAATTTTAATCTTGGGGGAGTAATTATGGGGATCTGGGTGTCCATTTTATCTGTAATGCCAGAAGGCCTCATCAGCGTTAGATCTTCCTACTTGGGACTTTGTCTGTGCCTTCTGAGCTATAAGCCCTGCCTTAGGAGGGATACATTAACCCTCACTGTTATGAATGCTGGATAGTACATTCATCACTTATATCCAATGATAGCATCATAACATTTTTCATTAAATCACCCTCATTTGCACACACACTGGCATTATCAGTGAGAAATGCGTGTGCTAAGCTTCCCGGTGGTGGAAAGCGGGACTGGTGGTTGGGAGGCGGGGATAGTGCTGGGCAGACTTGTATGGTCTGTGTCAGAGCCGGTGGTTGGAAGGCAGGGCTGGTGGTTGGGAGGCGAGGATAGTGCTGGGCAGACTTATACGGTCTGTGCCAGAGCCGGTGGTTGGGAGGAGGGGATGGTGGTTGGGAGGCGAGGATAGTGCTGGGCAGACTTATACGGTCTGTGTCAGAGCCGGTGGTTGGGAGGCGGGGCTGGTGGTTGGGAGGTGGGGATAGTGCTGGGCAGACTTATACGGTCTGTGCCCTGAAGAGCACAGGTACAAATCAAAGTAGGGTATACACAAAAAGTAGCAAATATGAGTTATCTTGTTGGGCAGACTGGATGGACCGTGCAGGTCTTTTTCTGCCATCATCTACTATGTTACAGACATGGCCAATATCTAACATCCTTATGAATGCATGTTTAATGTAGATGTTAACTCTAACTCCTGATAATCAGCCTCTAGGATTAAATATAAGATATTACAAGTAGACAAAGAGAAGGGTGATTGGTTTCTTTTTAAGGAATTTCAGGTTTATAAACTAAAAAAACAATGTCTTGGGACAAGACAACAGAAAAATAAACAGAAATTAACCTAAAACCAGGGTTGGGGTTATCTAGTCTCAGAAGATATTACAGGAGCTCAGTTAGGGCCCCTTTGATTAACATTTAGCACATACTCACCAGTATTAGCATCAGCCAGGTCCATAAGAATATAATAAGCTGTGGTGACAGATAGTGCATACTAATTCAGGGTTGGCCCTATCATTAGACAGGCCTAGGCAGTAGCTTCTGAGGAGAGTGTCAAAGAGCAGCAATAGTCAAAGAACAACAATAGGTCCATCCTAACAACCACACAAAGAAACAACATGAGATACTGTTACCCATATTTATTCTGGAAAGAGTGGTGTTGGGAGGAGGTCCTGAGGGCCTAAATGTTAAGGCTAAAGGTTTGCCTACATCACTTTATATCTTTGCACCAACCCTGTGCTAACTTCATCACTGCATGCTGTGTGTTAGGAAAAGGAGTCTTTAGTGTCTCTGAGGCCCTTTTACCAAGCTGCGGTAAAAGGGGCTCAGTGCTAGCGGCAATGCGTGTTTTTATTGTGCGCCAAGGCCCCTTTTACTGCAGAGGGTACAAAGGCCAAAAACAAAATGGCTGTGTGTTCTGCCTAGTTTTACAGCCTGCCTCACTGACACAGACTACTCAGTAATAACTGTGGATGGATTCGTATTAGGTAAATGAGACTTTTATTAGAGATTCTAAGATCTAAGATACGTGATAGTTATATATATATATATACTTTCCAAAACAACCGTTATTTATTTATTAATAAATAAATAACGGTTATTTTGGAAAGTGTATGCACATTTATTACAACCAATTGTAATTGTTTTGACCTATTTTTGGAATATTATATATATACTAGTAAAAAAGGCCCGTTTCTGTTAGAAATGAAATGGGCGCTAGCAAGGTTTTCCTTGGAGAGTATGTTTCAGAAAGAGCGTGTGTGAGAGATGGCGCGTGTGTGTCAGAGAGAGAATGTGAGAGAGAGAGACAGAGTGTATGTGTTTGTGCGAGAGAGTGTGAGAGACAGTGTTTGTGTTTCTGTGTGACACTGTGTGAGAGAAAGGGACAAAGACAGTGAGTGTGTGAGTGAGAGTGTACAGTGGTGGAAATAAGTATTTGATCCCTTGCTGATTTTGTAAGTTTGCCCACTGACAAAGACATGAGCAGCCCATAATTGAAGGGTAGGTTATTGGTAACAGTGAGAGATAGCACATCACAAATTAAATCCGGAAAATCACATTGTGGAAAGTATATGAATTTATTTGCATTCTGCAGAGGGAAATAAGTATTTAATCCCTCTGGCAAACAAGACCTAATACTTGGTGGCAAAACCCTTGTTGGCAAGCACAGCGGTCAGACGTCTTCTGTAGTTGATGATGAGGTTTGCACACATGTCAGGAGGAATTTTGGTCCACTCCTCTTTGCAGATCATCTCTAAATCATTAAGAGTTCTGGGCTGTCGCTTGGCAACTCGCAGCTTCAGCTCCCTCCATAAGTTTTCAATGGGATTAAGGTCTGGTGACTGGCTAGGCCACTCCATGACCCTAATGTGCTTCTTCCTGAGCCACTCCTTTGTTGCCTTGGCTGTATGTTTTGGGTCATTGTCGTGCTGGAAGACCCAGCCACGACCCATTTTTAAGGCCCTGGCGGAGGGAAGGAGGTTGTCACTCAGAATTGTACGGTACATGGCCCCATCCATTCTCCCATTGATGCGGTGAAGTAGTCCTGTGCCCTTAGCAGAGAAACACCCCCAAAACATAACATTTCCACCTCCATGCTTGACAGTGGGGACGGTGTTCTTTGGGTCATAGGCAGCATTTCTCTTCCTCCAAACACGGCGAGTTGAGTTCATGCCAAAGAGCTCAATTTTTGTCTCATCTGACCACAGCACCTTCTCCCAATCACTCTCGGCATCATCCAGGTGCTCACTGGCAAACTTCAGACGGGCCGTCACATGTGCCTTCCGGAGCAGGGGGACCTTGCGGGCACTGCAGGATTGCAATCTGTTATGTCGTAATGTGTTACCAATGGTTTTCGTGGTGACAGTGGTCCCAGCTGCCTTGAGATCATTGACAAGTTCCCCCCTTGTAGTTGTAGGCTGATTTCTAACCTTCCTCATGATCAAGGATACCCCACGAGGTGAGATTTTGCGTGGAGCCCCAGATCTTTGTCGATTGACAGTCATTTTGTACTTCTTCCATTTTCTTACTATGGCACCAACAGTTGTCTCCTTCTTGCCCAGCGTCTTACTGATGGTTTTGTAGCCCATTCCAGCCTTGTGCAGGTGTATGATCTTGTCCCTGACATCCTTAGACAGCTCCTTGCTCTTGGCCATTTTGTAGAGGTTAGAGTCTGACTGATTCACTGAGTCTGTGGACAGGTGTCTTTCATACAGGTGACCATTGCCGACAGCTGTCTGTCATGCAGGTAACGAGTTGATTTGGAGCATCTACCTGGTCTGTAGGGGCCAGATCTCTTACTGGTTGGTGGGGGATCAAATACTTATTTCCCTCTGCAGAATGCAAATAAATTCATATACTTTCCACAATGTGATTTTCCGGATTTAATTTGTGATGTGCTATCTCTCACTGTTACCAATAACCTACCCTTCAATTATGGGCTGCTCATGTCTTTGTCAGTGGGCAAACTTACAAAATCAGCAAGGGATCAAATACTTATTTCCACCACTGTATGTGACAGACAGAGAATGAGTGACTGTGTGTGTGGTGTGAGGAACCCCCTCACCCCGTCCCTCTCCCCTGCCCCCTTGCAGCCAGGTATGTGCAGTGATCCTCCTCTCCCCGTGTTCCCCCTGCAGCCACCCATGCCCATCAACCCTCCTCTCCCCCTGCTGCGTCCTTCCTGTCTCCACTGCTCCCCCTGCAGCCACCCATGTGGTCTCAGGCTCCCCCCCCCCCCTCAGCATCCCTCCTCTCTCCCCTGTCCCCCCTGCAGCCAGCCATGTCCACCGACCCTTCTGTCCCCCTGCCCCCCCCTGCAGCTACCCATGTCCAGCAACCCTCCTCTCCTGTGCAGCCACCCATGTCTGAGGACGCTCCTCTCCTTTTTCCCTGTTCCCCCCCCTGTGGCCAGCCATGTCCATCGACCCACCTGTCCCCCCTGATAACCACCAACCCTTCTGTCCCCCTGCCTGCCCTGCAGTGTCCATCCTGTATCCCCTGTCCCCCTTGCAGGCACCCACCCATGTGGTGTGTGGAGCCCCATCCCCATCTCCCTGTTCCCTGCCCCCCCTGCAGCCACCCATGTGCAGCGACCCTCCCCTCCCCTCCCCCTGCTTCCTTCCAGCAACCCATGTCCAGCGAGACTCCCCCTTCCCCCCCAGCCGGCGCAGCACCCAAAGAAAGCCCCTTGTCCCCCCCTTCACACATCACCCGACCCCCCCACCGTGGCACATCACCAAGCCCCTCCCCCCTCATTAACCCCCTCGCCACCCGCAACCGCTAATACAAACTGTGTCCGGTGGCTGCTGCTTCTGTTATTCAGCAGCAGCAGCCCGTACATAAAGAAAACAAACAAAAAAAATCCTCCTAAAACGCACCTCCGTTGAGAAGTATCTCACATTGGCTGAAGTCTCAGCATGCGCTCCTCTTCTCCCCTCTGACGTCTCGGTCTTCTCCGGGGTCTTCTGGCAGGGGCACTGACGTTGATGGGAGAGGAGGAACGGCTGCAGAGATGTCAGCCAATGTGAGATGGTGCTCCACGGAGGTGCGTTTTAGGAGGTTGTTTTTTTGTTTGTTTGTTTTCTTTATGTACGGGCTGCTGCTGCTGAATAGAAGCAGCAGCAGCCGCCGGACAGAGTTTGTATTAGCGGTCGCGGGTGGCGAGGCAGTCGATGCGTGGGGGGGAGAGGGGCTTGGTGAAGCGGCGGGGGAGGGGTTGGGTGATGCGGCGAGAAAGGAAGGGGGTAGGGGCTTTCTGATGCCCCGTTGCACGGGTTGTTGTGGCAATGCAGAGGGAGGGGGCACTTAGAGGTGCACCGTCGAGGCTGTTTGTGTGTGTGTGTTTGTGTGTGTGTGTGTTTGTTTGTCTGTGTGTGTGTATTTGTTTGTGTGTGTGTTTGTGTGTTTGTGTGTGCTTGTGTTTGTTTGTGTGTGTGTTTGTATGTGTGTGTTTGTGTGTGTTTGTGTGTGTATGTTTGTTTGTTTGTGCTTGTGTGTGTGTTTGTATGTATGTGTGTTTGTGCTTGTGTGTGTGTGTTTGTGTGTGTGTGTTTGTGTGTTTGTGTGTGTGCGTTTGTATGTGTGTGTGTGTGTGTGTGTTTGTATGTATGTGTTTGTGTATTTGCGTTTGTGTGTGTGCTTGTATGTGTGTGTTTGTGTGTGTGTGTGTTTCTGTGTGTTTGTATGTGTGTGTGTGTATGTTTGTGTTTGCATTTGTGTGTTTGCGTTTGTGTGTGTGTTTGCGTGTGTGTGTGTTTGCGTTTGTGTGTGTTGCGTTTGTGTGTGTGTGTGTGTTTCTGTGTGTGTTTCTGTGTGTGTGTTTCTGTGTGCTTGTGTGTGTGTGTATGTTTGTGTGTTTGCATTTGTGTGTTTGTTTGTATGTATGTGTGTGTGTTTGTGTGTTTGTATGTATGTGTGTGTGTTTGTATGTGTTTGTGTGTGTGTTTGTATATGTGTGTTTGCGTTTGTGTGTGTGTTTGTTTGTGTTTGTGTGTGTTTGTGTGTGTGTGTTTGCGTGTGTGTTTGTGTGTTTATGTGTGTGTGTGTTTTTGTTTGTGTGTGTGTGTGTGTTTGTGTGTGTGTGTGGGGGGGGGGGGTTGCGGGTGGCTTTTGTGGTCGTGTGGTTGGGGAGTTTGCCAGCAGTCTGTAGCAATTCCTAGGCAGGGGGAGGAGTACGGAAACACTCCCCCTGCCTGGGTCGTTGTTTGTTGGAGGGGGTTGCCAGTTGGTAGGGGTGCCTTTACGGATCCCTTTACTCTCTGTGTTCCGCCCTCGAGGGCGGGGCAGAGAGACATGGTGAGTTGGATGGCTTCACCACCATGAACTTACGAACTGTTTAGGGATTTTGCAGATGGCTTCAGCAGGTTGTCTTCAGAATGTTGAGGTAGCGTTTTATGTACAGATGGGGCGTGGCTGAGGGCGGGTCTATGAGTGAGGGTGACTGGTCCTAGCCTATGAAGACTACAGGATTTTTGTGCTTCTCTGCCTTGGAGTGAGCTTCTCTGCCTTGGAGTGAGCTTCAGAACGTTCAAGGTGGGATTTATTTATATATATATATATATATATATATATATATATATATATATATATATATATATATATATATATATATATATATATATATATATATATATATATCATTGTGTATCTTAGATCTTAGAACCTCTAAATATATACCCTATATAATAAAACACACCTCCAACATTCTGAAGCCGAGAAAGTGAAGCCTTCAAGCCTTGAAGCATTCCTGCAATGCCGGAACTACGTGTCGTCAATTGAGGAGATGGAGCCTTACAGAGTGCATGAATGTTTCAAGGCTTGAAGGCTTCACTTTCTCACACACACACACTCACTCTCTGTCTCTCACATACACTCTCACACACTCTCTCTCACACACAAACTCACACACACACACTCTGTCTCTCACACACTCACTCTCTCTCTCTCTCTCTCTGACACAAACACACACACACACTCTGTCTGTCTGTCTGTCTGTCTCTCACTCATTCTCTCTCACATACTCCATCTCTCACCCACACACTCTCTCTCTCAAACATACACACTCCAAGGAAAGGGGGGCATGGAACACACTGGGGAGGAGAGGGAGGGGGCATGGAACTTGGAGGAGAGGAAAGAGAAGGAGGGAGGAGAGGAGAGAGAGGGAGAAGAGAGGAGAGGGAGGGAGGGGTGCCTGCACCTTGGACGGAAGGGGAGCCTGGAACTCGGAGGGGAGGAGAGGGAGGGAGGGAAGGAGGGGGGGGCATGGAACTTGGAGGAGAGGAAAGAGAAGGAGGGAGGAGAGGAGAGAGAGGGAGAAGAGAGGAGAGGGAGGGAGGGGTGCCTGCACCTTGGACGGAAGGGGAGCCTGGAACTCGGAGGGGAGGAGAGGGAGGGAGGGAAGGAGGGGGTCATGGAACTTGGAGCCCCACACACACACACTCACTCTGTCTCTCACATACACTCTATCTCTCTGTCATACACACTCTATCTCTCTCTCGCACACACTCACTCTCACACACTCTTTTTCTCTCTGACACACACACACACATACTCTGTCTGTCTGTCTCTCACTCATTCTCTCTCTCACACACACTCCATCTCTCACACACACACTCTCTCCCTCTCTCAAACATACACACTCCGAGGAAAACCTTGCTAGCGCCCGTTTCATTTGTGTCAGAAACGGGCCTGTTTTACTAGTATATACAGTATATATATATATATAAGATTTAGGTGGGATACCAAATGGTATTCGAAGCTGACGAGTCGGAGAAACTTAATGAATTCTCTGAGGATGTAATGGGGCAGTTCTACAAACTGAAGAGTAGCAAATCTCCTGGACTGGATGGTATTCATCCCAGAATACTGATAGAACTGAAAAATGAGCTTGCAGAACTACTGTTAGAAATATGTAATTTATCCTTAAAATTGAGCGTGGTACCGGAAGATTGGAGGGTGGCCAATGTAACGCCGATTTTTAAAAAAGGTTCCAGAGGAGGTCTGGGAAATTATAGACCGTTGAGTCTGACGTTGGTGCTGGGCAAAATGGTAGAGACTATTATTAAGAACAAAATTACAGAGCATATTCAAAAGCATGGATTAATGAGATAAAGTCAGCATGGATTTAGTGAAGGGAAATCTTGCCTCACCAATCTACTACATTTCTTTGAAGGGGTGAACAACCATGTGTATCTGGATTTTCAGAAGGCGTTTGACAAAGTACCTCATGAAAGACTCCAGAGGGAAATTGGAGAGTCATGGGATAGGAGGTAGTTTTCTATTGTGGATTAAAAACTGGATAAAAGATAGAAAGCAGAGATTAGGGTTAAATGGTCAATATTCTCAATGGAGAAGGGTAGTTAGTGGGGTTCCTCAGGGCTCTGTGCTGGGACCGCTGCTTTTTAACATATTTATAAATGACCTAGAGATTGGATTAACTAGTGAGGTAATTAAATTTCCTGATGACACAAAGTTATTCAAAGTCGTTAAATCGCGGGAGGATAGTGAAACATTACAAGCGGACCTTACGAGACTGGGAGACTGGGCGTCTAAATGGCAGATGACGTTTAATGTGAGCAAGTGCAAAGTGATGCATGTGGGAAAGAGGAACCCGAATTATAGCTATGTCATGCAAGGTTCCACGTTAGGAGTCACGGACCAAGAAAGGGATCTAGGTGTCGTCGTTGATGATACGTTGAAACCTTTCTGCTCAGTGTGCTGCTGCGGCTACGAAAGCAAATAGAATGTTAGGTATTATTAGGAAAGGAATGGACAACAAAAATGAGGATGTTATAATGCCTTTGTATCGATCCATGGTGCGACTGCACCTCGAATATTGTGTTCAATTTTGGTCGCTGCATCTCAAAAAAGATATCGTGGAATTAGAAAAGGTGCAGAAAAGGGCGACGAAAATGATAAAGGGGATGGGACAACTTCCCTATGAGGAAAGGCTAAAGCGGCTAGGGCTCTTCAGCTCGGAGAAAAGGCGGCTGAGGGGAGATAGAGGTCTATAAAATAATGAGTGGAGTTGAACGGGTAGATGTGAAGCGTCTGTTCACACTGTCCAAAAATACTAGGACTAGGGGGCATGCGATGAAGCTACAATGTAGTAAATTTAAAATGAATCAGAGAAAATGTTTCTTCACTCAACGTGTAATTAAACTCTGGAATTCGATGCCAGAGAATGTGGTAAAGGCGGTTAGCTTAGCGGAGTTTTAAAAAGGCTTGGATGGCTTCCAAAAGGAAAAGTCCATAGACCGTTATTAAATGGACTTGGGGAAAATCCACTATTTCTGGGATAAGCAGTATAAATGTTTTGTACATTTGTGGGATCTTGCCGGGTATTTGTGACCTGGATTGGCCACTGTTGGAAACAGGATGCTGGGCTCGATGGACCTTTGGTCTTTCCCAGTATGGCAATACTTATGTATTTATGTACTTATATATATATATATATATATACACTAGGAAAAAAGGCCTGTTTCTGAAACCAATGAAACGGGCGCTTGCTTGCAAGGTATTGGCTTTCTGCAATTAATGTTTTGAAAGGGATTGTTAGGATAAATGTGTTGTCATGCTAATGAATAATTTACATTGTTGTATTATGTCTAATATCATGTGGTTTTT
This sequence comes from Microcaecilia unicolor, assembly GCF_901765095.1. Lineage (NCBI taxonomy): Eukaryota > Metazoa > Chordata > Amphibia > Gymnophiona > Siphonopidae > Microcaecilia > Microcaecilia unicolor. The sequence goes on from NC_044041.1 coordinate 112,685,819, forward strand.
TTTTTGTTTGTTTTGTTGGTTGTTATTTAATTGTATTTATACGATTAGTAAAAGGTAGTGACAAAGCAGTTTTTCCAACAGTTGTATTCTGAATATAATTGTTGTTTACATTTGTAATATTTCTTTATAAACAATATTTTTTGTGTAAACTTTGTTAGAATGTAGTATAATTTTCTCTGTTCTGATCCTGTTTGCTATCTGTGTGTCCAGTGTTCTGAAACAAATGAAACAGGGAATATGTAAGTTATCATGTGATGGCAATTATGTATTAAAGTGTACTGTTAGGACACAGTATGTATGTGTGAGACAGTGAGTGAGTATGTGTGTGAGAGAGAGAGAGAGAGAGAGATAGAGAGTATGTGTGACAGAGATAGTCAGTAAGTGTGAGAGACAGAGACAGAGTATGTGAGATAGAGAGAGAGACAGTGTGTGTGAGAGATAGTGTAAGAGATGTTTTTTTAGAGCATCCATCGTTTTTTCAAAATCGGTAAGTCTACTATGTGACTTTTACGTTTTTGGTTCTTTTACGTTTTGTTGATGCATCTGGCCCTCAGAGTGTGTGTTTCTGTGTGTCTCAGTGAGAGACAGAGATTTTCAATTTGCAGGTCACAGTTTGTGTGATTAGTTTTCTTTCCCCCAAAGCATCTGTGTGCATCAATGTTTGTCTCCCTTTCTGTCCCCTCCACTTCCCAACACAAAGCTCCATACCTGGTAGTAGAGTGTGTGAGGCCGGTTGATCTCAGTGTAGTCAGTTGTGTTGCGCGTTTCCTGTTACCTTGCACATTTGGTGCCACCCTGTTTTTTTTTCTCTGTGTCCACTGTTGTGGAAAAAATGAAGCAGGCAGTATTAAAGTTATCATGTAATGAGAATTATAAACGGAAAGGTAATGAAACAGTAACTGACAGAAAGTGAAACAGAGAGTATCTGTGAGACAGAGAGTCAGTATGTGAACTGTGGGCCTGCTTCACTGTGTGTGTGGCACAGAGAGTGTCTGTGTGTGTGTCACAGAGAGAGATGGTGTGTGTGTGTGTGTGTGTGTGTGTGTGTGTGTGTGTGTGTGTGTGTGTGTGTGTGTGTGTGTGTGAAAGTGAGAGACGGTGGGGCTAACTCGGAGGGTGGAGGGGAGTGTCTTTGTGTGTGTGATATAGATTGTGTGTGTGTGTCAGAATGTCAGAGGGGGTGGGGTGGGGGCCGGGGTGGTGAACTGTGATGGGGTGGTGGGGGGCTTGGAGGGGGGTCAGCATTGCTGTGGGGTGTCAGTGATTGAGTGTGTGACACAGAGAGAGAGAGTGAGTGTCCATGTATCCATGTCCTACATCAGTGTGTGTGTGTGTGACATTGACGGGGGGGGGGGGTGGCAACTGGGATCCTGCATCAGTGTGTGTGTGTGTGTGACACAGAGAGTGTGACAGGGTTGATGCTTCTTTAATGGGAAGGGGTGGCGGGGGGGCTTGCAGGAGGGTCAACGTTGCTGTGGGGGTGGGGTGTCAGTGATTGAGAGAGAGAGAGAGTGTGCGAGACAGAGACACATTGTGTGTGTGTGTGAGAGAGACAGTGTCTCTGTGTGTGACAGAAAGAGTGTGTGTGTGTGACACTGAGACAGAGAGTGTGTGTGTATGAGAGAGAGAAACAGAGTGTGTGTCAGAGAGAGAGAGTGTGTGTCTGTGTGTGACAGAGAGAGAAACAGAGTGTGTGTCAGAGAGAGAGAGTGTGTGTTTGTGACAGAGACAAAGTGTGTGTCTGTGTGTGAGAGAAAGAGAGTGAGTGTGACACTGAGTTCAGTGTCTGTGCGGTGTATCTTTGTTTGTTTTGTTTCTGTGGTTCACCTGTTGGTGCCCGCTGCCGGTCAGCTGTCAGTGGCGGTCAAGGGGCTCCCGCGGTTCATGTGAGGTAACGTCTGAAGCGTCTTGCGCGCTTCCTCTTTGCCGTTGAGCTGTCAGTGAGGAGGAAGGGCTATAGTGTCTCGCGCGGTTCGAGTGTGCGGCCAGCTGTCCTGTCAGATAAGCGTTCCCTTCCCTCAACGTAATCACGTCCGTTCCCTCATTCTGCCCTCGACGTCATCACGTTTTAATGCGAGGGCGGGACAGAGAGAGCTGTGACAGACTTACGAACCTTACGAATGCTTCACTTTTAGTCTGCCATGGAGTCAGCTTCAGAATGTTGGAGGTGCGTTTTATTATAGTAGATATACACAATGATTAAGCTATACAACTGAAAAGAAACAATACCTATAAACAATCACTACATCACTGGTCCCCACATCCAAACACTGCTAGGAGTTTCTAGACCAGGAAAAGAACTAATAATACACTATAATATACATACGTCCATCACTGATCATTCCATTATCCAGGCTTTTTACACCAGCTGAGAGAAGCCCCTTTTTTTAGCAAAGCCGGAGTCTCATGACCAGGAGCTTGGTTCTATGCAATGTGTCCGTTCATCCATAGATTAGCATCTGGTTTCACTGTAAGGGGAGCCTTTTTTATTAGGCTTAGAACACATGTTCAGAGCTAAGGAAAATTACAGAATGCTTGAGAATTTCTCTGTTGGGAAGGTGGTCACATGTTTCTTAGTCCAGGTGGCCAGTCTGAACTCGAAACAGGCTCCACCTCTCCCTTCACATACCAAATTAATTAGAGCTGTGTCTTATCTTCTACATTACTACTACTACTACTACTACTACTTATCATTTCTATAGCGCTACTAGACGTACGCAGCGCTGTACACTTGAACATGAAGAGACAGTCCCTGCTCGACAGAGCTTACAATCTAATTAAACTCAGAAAACAGGCACCAATGTGTGCTTTCATTTTCGAGTTGCCCGGAGTTGCACACTTTTCTTTCTCAGTACCGGCGCTCACAGGCTTGCATGGGCTTCCAGATTTTAAATTGGAAATCAAAAGAAATCCTCTCTTCCAGTGGCGTAGCCAGAAGTCAATTTTTGGGTGGGCCAACAGGTTGGATGGGTGGGCACTAGACAGTGGTGTGCTGGTAAATGTTTAACATCAGGCTCTCTCCCCGGTCCACCTCTGCGCCCGTCCACCTCCCCCCCCCCCCCCCCCCCCGTCCACCTCCCCTCAAAATTGCAGAGCTGGCTATAGCCGGGGAGAGAGCCTGGGTGGGGGGGGAAGGGGGGCAATGCATTACTGTCTCCAGGAAAAAAAAATTAAATGATCCCAGGTTCCAATTTAATTCATGTTTAATGTGGGATAAAATGCCATAAATAAGTAAATAAATATAAACTTTTAATGCTGAGCACCTGATTCTCAAAGTGGACATATTCCAAACACTATAATGAAAATAAAATTATTTTCTTCTACCTTTGTTGTCTGGTGACTGTTTTTCTGATCATGCTGGCCCAGTATCCGATTCTGCTGCTATCTGTCCTCTTAACTCCGTTTCCAGGGCTTCCTTTCCATTTATTTCATTACTTTCCTCCTTTCTTCTTCATTTCTTGCTCTATATCCATAAGTAAAAGCTGGGTCCTCTGCAGACTTGACTGTCTAGTGGATCCAGCTTCTGCCTATTTTCTTCATCCATGTGCAGTTTTTCTCCTCTCTTCCTTTTCCCTCATCTCATCTCCTTCCTCATTCTTCCATCCCCTCCATCCATGTCCAGCATTTCTTCTCTCTCCCTTCCCTCTCTTCCATCCATGTCCAGCAACCCTCCTCTCCCCTTCCCTCCATCCAGCAACCCTCCTCTCCCCTGCCCTCTCCTCTCCCCTACTACTCCCCTACTACTCCCCTACTACTACTACTACTACTTAACATTTCTAGAGTGCTACTAGGGTTACTATTTTCACACAATCAAAGTTAAACAATCATTTGTAAACAGAATTACTTCTAATCAAAAATACAGACCCCGAGTGCACTTGTCGGTCAAGGCAGAGTTGAAAAACAATCTTTAAAATTCACTTCTATTACACCATGCGGTAAGTTCGCACTTGCCGTGCAGCCATTTCAGGGGGAAGCACTTAACCACCACTCATTGAGGTAGTGGTAAGGGCTCTCGTGCTAACCCGGCGGTAAAAATAAGTAAATAAATTTCTGTTACACCAGAAATGGCACATGCAGGGGGGCAAAATTTCCGTTGGGCTGCTGCAGTAGCCCTGGATTGGCACACATCAAGCCTATTGCTGCACAAAAACCCTTTAGTAAAAGGACCCCCCAAATCATTCTGGTTGTAACAAAGGGGCCCTTTTACTAAAGGGTTGTCGCATAGCAACCTGGAACTATTGCTGGCCCAACGTGGGTGACGGCCATAGTTTCACCCCCAGCGTGTGCCATTTCCGGCGCTAGCGGAAATAATGAAGAAATATTTCTGCAGAGGGTTATCCGGCGGTAATCGGGCATCGTCGAATGCTGCCCAGTTACCACCAGGTTAGCGTGGGAGCCCTTACTGCCACCTCAGTGGGTGGCAGTAACTGCTCCCCCCGAAGTGGCCATGCAGCAAGTACGAACTTACTGCACAGCCGTTTAATTTTTGGTTATTTTCACCTGCTGCGGTAAAAGGGGCCCTGGTGCATGGCAAAAACAGCCACCACCGCTAGCGCAGGGTCCCTTTTTCCGCAGCTTACTAAAAGGGTCCCTTGGTTTGGATCAAAATGGAGCAATTAGGATTCCAGTTTACCTGTCAGTAATTTGTTGTTTTTGGTAGAAACGTTTGGTGAATGTTCATGTGTTATACTCGCAGACAAATCAGACAGTACAGATTTTGAATTATTACTATATTAATCTATTTCATTGCACAGGCATCAACTTTCTATTGGACTAGCTTAATACATTTCTTGACTAGTTTTGAGATGAGAGGAAGCGAGTGATCACGAAAGATTGTCAAGAAGTATATTGTCCAACAAGAAAGCATCATGTTTTTGTTCGCTAACCTTTATTTCCCTTAATTTTGAAGAAATATTTTAAAGCAGAGATTCTAACCACCATTCGGTGATTCCAAACCATTTTTGAGTCATGCTTCACCCAGTGTAGCATCACCTTCACTTACTCCTCCCCACCTCTCCTGGCATCAGTGCCTTCACTTCTCTCTCATCCCTCTGGCATTACCGTTTTCATTGCCCTCCCCACTCCCAGCTTTACCACCTTCACTTCTCCCCAATCCTTCTGGCATAACCACCTCCCTGTCCTTCCCATTCCTTTGGCACAACTCCCCCCCCCCCCACCCCAACATCACCAACTTCATTTCTCCTCCCTCCCCCTCCCCTACAGCATCACCACCTTCTGTTTTTCTCTCCCATCCCATCCCTCTGAAGGTGCAACCTAATTGTTAGAGAGCAGAGGGCTGAGAAATAGGGCAGCTGGGGTTCAAATCCCACTGGGGGTCCTTGTGATCTTGGGCGAATCACTTACCCCACCATTGCCTTAGGTATAATCTTAGATTGTATGTCTTCCAGGGAGAAGAAAAATGCCTACTGTAATGTAAATCACTTTGAGCTACTACTGAAAAGGGTGTAAGATAAAATCCCTTTCCCTATTGCATCACCACCTTCCTTTTCCTCCCATACTTCTCTGGTATCATCAGTCACCTCTTGGCACCACTATCTCCTCTCCTTTTATTAATCTGCTGGCATCACATTTTCCATTCTTTCCCATTGCTTCCTGATATTCCCTTCTTGATCCCCTCCCCCAGCACACCACCTTAAGCCAGCAAGAGAAAGAGGAGCTAGCAGCATAGCAACACTCCTTGTCGCTGCCAGGGGCATAGTCAGACACCCAATTTTGGGTGGGCCAGGGCCTAAGATGGGTGGGCAGAAGAACTCCACCCTGTCCCACAAGTGATTTTGTCTCTCCCTCTCTCGCCTGCATGCCATATGGTGTCTCAAACATCCCCCCCCCCCCCCCCCCGCATACCTTTTAAATAGCAGATTTTCACCGGCAGCGAGCAGCAACTAATACACACAGCTCATGTTGGTCCCACAGCCTTCCTTCTGATGCAACGTCCTGTTTCCGCATAGGCGGGAATACATCAGAGGGAAGGCTGTGGGGTTGGTGCGAACAGTACGTATCAGTCATTGCTTGCTGCAGGTGAAGATCTGCTATTTACAAGGTATGCAGGAGGGGCAGTTGTTGGAAGTTCTTGGCTGGTGGGGCTTGGGGATCCCTGCCAGCCACTTCATAGGTGTGCTGCTACTGGGTGGGCCTGAGCCCAAAGTGGTGGGCCTGGGCCCACCCGGGCCCACCCTTTGCTACGCCACTGGTCGCTGCTGCCTCCTCTGTTGCTGACTTCATGACATCTGCCAAGCCCCCACTTTAGAGGTGCAGGAAGAGCAACAGTGGGAAAGATGTGTTGTGCCTGCTCACTGGCTCCCCCTGCCAGTTGAAAGGAACAGTACAGGGAAAGGGGGAAGAGAAAGAAGGCAGAATTTCACCTCTCTGAGATGTGTGCAGGGCCAGTGGTATTGTGAGATTATGGGGATTCCCATGGGTCCAAGTTCAGAAAAAAGGCATCAGGGCAGGAGACAGAAGTTAGGAAGATTTGCCACTAGTCCTGATTTCTCTCGCTGGCTTAAGGCAATTCCTAGTGGAGAGGGAAAAGAAGGTGGTGATGCCAGGAAGAGACAAGGTGATGATGTTCCATGATAAAGTGAACCTAGTGCTGTGTGTTCTGTGACCCAAAAAAGGTTGGGAACCACTGAGATAAGGGATAGGAATAGGGTTCGGCTGTGAATGGAGTGGTGATAGGGCTGGGGGGAGGGGAGTCTGTGAAAGATAGTGAATAGGGTTAGGAGTTGGCTCTGAATGGAGTAGTGGATAGGATTAGGGGTTGGTTCTCAGTGGTCTAAGGTTAGGGCTTGGCTATGAATGGAGTGGGAACAGGACTGGGGGCTCTGAGTGAAAGTGATAAGGTTAGTGGTTAACTATGGATGGGGTAAGGAATAGGGTTGGAGACTGGCTCTGAATAGAGTGGGATCAAGGATAACGTTAAAGGATGAGTATAAGTGGGATAGAGGATATGGTTAGGGGTTAGTTTGGAATGGAGTGGGAATAGGATTACAGGTTGGCTTTCAGTGGTCTAGGGGTTAGGGATTGGCAATAGGATTGTGGATAAGATTAAGAGATGACTATAAATGGGGATAAGGTTTGGCATTTGTTCTGAATGCAGCGGTGAAAGGGTTAGGGGTTGGCTATGTGTGGTGTAGGGGATAGGATTGGGGAGTGACTGAATGGAGTGAGAACAAGGATAAGGTTAAAGGATGACAGTACGTGGGAGAGGATAGAATTAGTGGTTGGTTTTGAATGGAGCAGGGACAGGTTTAGGGATTACTATGAATGGAGCAGAAATAGGGTTACAGGTTAGCTATGAATGAGCTCCCTCTCATCTCTCCCTTCTTTTGTTGCCTCATATGCTTTGACTGTGTTTAAAAATAATCCCCTGGCAGTGGAAGCTGCACATCCCACGCACTCACGTTCAGCTATTCTCAGATCAGATTGGCAGGAGGCTTAGTTAACACCCACCGTGCCACAGATAAAGGCTGAATGATACAGAGTTAATAGGCACTAGCGATGTTTCTTACAGCCCATAATAGAAGTTAATAGGCCCTGCAGGTGTACAATGGAAGTCGATAGACACTGCCAGTGTTGCCTCTTACAGTGTAGAATTGAAACAATATTGGAGAGTACTAGGGATTAGGAGATGTGTTAACTAAGGAAGACTTTTCTGATGCTATGGTGTCTTTAATGAGCTTGTGACTTTGCTCAAGTAGTTGAACATAATCAGTGTCTTATTAGTTTTCTTCTGCTTCCCTTCTAGATAAAAGTCCAGAATGTCCTTTCCTAGGCATCCCACATGCTGGCAGATGACCCTACTGGTCCTCACCCTCCTCTTTCATGTCCACTTGGCTGAGATGGAAGTCAGCATTGAGGCAGACACACAGAATGCGAGCACTTCCTGTCACAGTATCACAGACTGTCAGGAGGGAGTTATTTTGCCAGTCTGGCTCCCACAGAACCCTTCTGCAGGAGACAAGGTTGCACGGGCTATTGTATATTTTGTGGCACTGATCTACATGTTTCTGGGTATGTCCATCATCGCTGACCGCTTCATGGCATCCATTGAGGTCATCACCTCCCAGGAAAAGGAAATCACTGTCAAGAGGCCCAACGGGGAGACCAGCACCACCACCATACGCATCTGGAATGAGACGGTTTCCAATCTCACGCTCATGGCTCTAGGCTCCTCAGCACCTGAAATCCTCCTCTCCATCATTGAAATTGTTGGGCACAACTTTCATGCAGGGGACATGGGTCCTAGCACCATCGTGGGTAGTGCCGCTTTCAACATGTTTGTCATCATTGCCATCTGCATCTATGTGGTCCCTGATGGTGAGACACGTAAGATTAAACACTTGCGGGTCTTCTTCGTAACAGCAACCTGGAGTATCTTTGCCTACATCTGGCTGTACTTGATCCTAGCGTGGTTCTCCCCTGGTGTGGTGGAGGTATGGGAGGGGCTCCTGACATTCCTCTTTTTCCCTATCTGTGTTGTCCAGGCCTGGCTTGCTGATCGGAGGCTTCTGTTTTACAAGTATGTCCAAAAGAAATATTGGGCTGATAAGAACCGGGGGCTTATCATTGAAACAGAAGGAGAAGAACACTTCCCCAAACTGGACATTGAAATGGACAGTTCTCACAAGGAGGCCATGGATGGGATTCTGGTCACCTCAGAAGACAAGGACCAGGAAGATGAGGCCAGGAGAGATATGGCTCGCACTTTTAAGGACATGAAGCAGAAGTACCCAGAGAAGGATATGGAGCAACTCATTGAGATGGCCAATTACCAAGTCCTAGTTCAGCAGCAGAAAAGCCGAGCCTTCTACCGTATCCAGGCTACACGTATGATGATTGGTGCTGGCAACATCCTTAAGAAACATGCAGCCGACCAGGCACGGAAAGCCATCAGTATGCAGGAGGTCCGTCCAGAGGAGGATGACCGAGTGACCAAAGTCTTATTTGAACCGTCTCACTACCAGTGCTTTGAGAACTGTGGCTCCCTAGTACTCACTGTCATCCGCAAAGGTGGTGACCTCAACCATACTGTCAAGGTGGATTTCAAAACGGAAGACGGCACTGCCAATGCTGGATCAGACTATGAGTTTGCTGAGGGTACCCTGGTCTTCAAAGCTGGAGAGAGCCAAAAGGAGATCACAGTTGGCATTATTGATGATGACATATTTGAAGAGGATGAGTATTTCTATGTTCACCTGAGCAATGTTCGGATTCTGTGGATGGATGGGGGGGTAGAGTCTAATGAGGCACCTCCAAAGGCCTGTTTGGGTGCTGCCAAGACAGCTACTGTCACCATATTTGACGATGACCATGCCGGTATCTTTACTTTTGAAAGCGATAATACCCGGGTGAGCGAGAGCATTGGGGTTATGCGGGTGAAGGTCATGAGGACCTCTGGTGCACGAGGGAAAGTGATCATTCCCTTCAAGACCATTGAGGGCACCGCCAAGGCTGGGGAGGACTACGAGGACATGATGGGCAAGGTGGAGTTTCAGAACGATGAGACTGTGTGAGTATGTGGCCCTCCTTTCCTGCAGGCCTTACTAACCCCTGTGCAGTACTCAGGGTGGGTATCTGTCCACTTTCCAGAATACACATGGTCCTAGGAGGATGGTGGAGGGGGTATTAACATATGGATTGAAATAGAAAGTCTTTAAAAGAGTCCAAATGAGACAAGTCATTTCTGGTTTTTCCCCTTTCCATGTGTAGATTTATGATCCTGTTTTTAAAATAAACCAATAGAAATCAAACAAAATAAAACATGGAAAAGAAAATAAGATGATACCTTTTTTATTAGACATAATACATTTCTTGATTAGCTTTCGAAGGTTGCCCTTCTTCGTCTTATCGGAAATAAGCAAATGTGCTAGCTGACAGTGTATATAAGTGAAAACATTCAAGCATTACTATGACAGTCTGACAGGGTGGGAGGATGGGGGTGGGTAGGAGGTATGCATGGGGACATCAAAGCATATCATTGATATTCTAACAGGATGGGTGTGGATAGGTGAGGGGTGGGGTGATCAACAGAGACATACAGCTTTATGGTTTATAATGGGCTAGGAACCCTAGATCCTTGTTAAGTCCTTTCTGTTGGGTGTTAAAATATTCAATCATTCTGACTTCAAAGGTCTTACGTTCTTGTATGGTTTTAAAGTTACCTTTCAGGATTCTCACTGTGAAGTCACTGGTACAGTGTCCTGGTCCTGTAAAATGCTGACCAACAGGCGTGGGAGCCCTACTGGCACCAGTATTGTTCATGTGGTGTCTATGTAAATTGAATCTTGTCTTAAGCATCTGGCCTGTTTCTCCAATATAGCATCCTTCGTTACATTTTTTACACTGAATGATATATACCACATTGGAAGATGAGCAAGTGAAAGATCCCTTTATGTTGAATATCTTTCCTTTGTGGATGACTGTGGGGTCCTGTGAAATATTTTGGCATAGTTTGCAACTGGATAAATTACAGGGAAGGACTTAACAAGGATCTGGGGTTTCTAGCCCATTATAAACCATAAAGCTGTATGTCTCTGTTGATCACCCCACCCCTCACCTATCCACACCCATCCTGTTAGAATATCAATGATATGCTTTGATGTCCCCATGCATACCTCCTACCCACCCCCATCCTCCCACCCTGTCAGACTGTCATAGTAATGCTTGAATGTTTTCACTTATATACACTGTCAGCTAGCACATTTGCTTATTTCCGATCTGACGAAGAAGGGCAACCTTCAAAAGCTAATCAAGAAATGTATTAAGTTATGTCCAATAAAAAAGGTATCATCTTATTTTCTTTTCCATGTTTTATTTTGTTTGATTTCTATTGATAACCTTAAAAGTGGACTAACACGGCTACCACACTCTTCTACTTAAAATAAACCAAAGTTCACTTTCCCCTCCCTGTACAATAGTCAGATAAGACTTTGAGCTAATTACCTTAAATTTGAGTCAGAATCACTCTGTATAGTCAATATGCTAATACCCAGTTTCCAGCTGGAGATGGGAGAGAGAGAGAGAGACAGAGAGAGAGAGAGAGACTAACAGAAATTTAGAGGGGTGGGGGGAAGAAAAAAGCAATGAGAGTTTATCAGGCGCGATAGACAAGGAAAGGCAGAAAAGTAGAATATTGATGAGGGGAGAGAGAGAGACAAGAAATAGCTGGCTGACTGGGACAGTGAGACACTGACCCTCTGCTTTCAAGGTAGCACCAGGGTAGGTAGAGGGAACAATGCCTCAGAGCAATGGACACAGGTTTTCTGGATCCTGCCCAAGGGACTGCTGTTAGGAAACAGGTCACGTCCACTCAGGATAAACCCTCCTCATTGGTATTCTGTGAGTACAGCCTCTCGCAGACCTGAGGAAATCGGTGAGAAAACAAAGCTTTCACAGTCCACTGAGCAGCCATGGTAGTGTTAGTGGGGCAGGGGGAGGAAACCTGGCAGACGCTGGCACAGGCCTGGTGACATGAAAAGCAGCAGGGACATACCATGCCCAGAGCAGCAAAGGATTCTAGGAAGTGGAGCGACCAGATGGTCCTATGTTATAATGGACAGGCTGAGAAGGCTGTACCTTTACTTCTGTTGCATGATGGGACCTGTAGTTCTGCTTCTCTTAGAGAAATCTGAAATACAAGTCTATGTCTGCATAGGTTGATGCAAAAAGCCACGAAGTAAAGCCACACACTGATGGCTGAAGCTTCTAATGCAAAATTAGCGAGAAATTAAACTGCAGGCATGCAGTATGCTAATGAGACGTTAATTCATAGTTCATTAGGATTAAGGATGCCTTGGGTTTCAGGTCTTCAGGTCATGGAGCCCCCTCCTCCCACTCCCACTCCCACTACCTTTCACCCTTGCTCTTAATTAAAATTTAAAATGGTACTTAGAACCTGATTCAGCTATTAAGATTCAAAGCAAGTTATAATAGTAAAAGGACTTATAACAAACAGTAGCAGTTTCTGCAGGTTGTTTACCTAAATAGTAGGGCTGTACTGAATACTCCTATTAGATTCAATTCTGTCCCAAATACATTATTCGTATTCGGCTGAACAGTGATTTAAATTCGAATACGAATAATCTGGGGCTAAATCCTACTGAAATAAATACTTGATCTCTGATTTCACATAGCTTCTTTTATTATTTTTATGCTAAAGCTCGATGCTCATTATTCGTATTCGGTATTCGTATTTGGCAGAATAATAGTTTTCATTATTTGTATTCGGCCAAATAGTAAAATATGCTATTCAGTACAGCTCTATTAAATAGATCCACAATCTTGTAACTGCAGAACTGCCAAGTCTCCCACATTCAGCGGGAGACTTCCGCTTTTGCGGGTCATCTCCTGCACTCCTACTGGAGAGGGAAAATCTCCCGCTGAGTCAGGGGCTGCCCTCTGCTCTTCTTCTTCAGGTATTGAATACCACTCCCTGCCTGCCACGCTGCAGCCCTCCCAAAGCAGCAGTGGTGGCTGGCCAGCCAGACAGTGCAGTAAACAGGCTGCCTTTGGGCGGTTTCTTCTTCTGCATCCGCCTCCTGTGATGTCACTTCCTGTAAGCAGACATGGCGCAACAGAGGAAATTCCTTGGCAGGGCTGGCTAAAGGCCAGGTGCCACCGCTGCTTTGGGAGGGTAGCAGGGAGGAAGAAAGGGGAGGAGGAGGGGGGTCACAGATGCTTGACCCGCAAGGGGGTGGGGTGAGAGGAGGGAGAGGAAGAGGAATGCTGGACTGACCCAGGTGGAAAGGGGGGAGAGATTCTTGGCCAATGGAGAGAGAGAGGGATAGACTCCAAACAACAGGGGGCTGGGAGGGGATTAAGGGTGCAAGAAGGAGAGATGCTGGCCCTGTGGTGGGTGGGTGGGTAGGTAGGTAGGTGGGGAGCAGGTGTAGCAGCAGAAAGGGAGGGAAAATACTGGCCCCATGGTTGAGGGAGTTGCAGGACAGAGAGGAGGAGAAATTATGATGCCAGGTAGGGGGTGCAGGAGGAAAGGAAAAGAAGGAAAGAGCTGGATATGGGTGAGGACAGGGACAGAGACATACAGAATAGATGCTGGGTATGGAAGGAGCACAGAGGCAATGCTGGACACAGGAGGAGAGTAGGGAGAGGGACACAGAGGGGAGATGCTGGATAGGATGGATAAGGGACGCAGAGGATAGATGGATGGTGGGCATAGAGAAAAAAAATGTGAAAAGGTCAGAGATCTTGGAAAGAGAGTTAAGAAAAAATAGAAAAGCAGAAAAGAGACACTTGGACCAAGGCATTGCTGGGACAACAAAGGTTGAAAAATTATTATTTTTTCTAAATATACTAATTGTAAGATGTCAGATTTGACAAATGTGCATATCTGATATCTTTCATGTCAGTTTGTATTTCTATTGTTATGATAGATTTACTGTATAGGTCATGGAATATGTTTGCTTTTGGCAGGGTTGCTTATTGGAGCTCTGAAAGGGTTCCCCCGCCCCCCCCCCCCCATCCCTAGTATCTTGGGAAAAATGGAGTTAAAGGGGACCCCTTTTAATTTCTCCCCCCCTCGCTTTCATCATTTCCTGTCTGGTGGGACCTGGCCAATGAAAAGCTTCAGGGCCGGCGCAGGCAGCAATAATTGAATCACTACAGTTGCCGTGGACGCCTGTAAGGTATACCGGGGAAGGATGGGGTTCAGCGACAGATGGGCAGATGCTGGGACACCGCGGAGGAGGAGAGATGTTGTTGTGGGGGTAGGTGAAAAAATCTATAATTTTTAAAATATCTCCGGGGGGGGGGGGGGGGGAGCTGTGGAGTGCCGTGGAAGAGCCCATTTAAGTTAGCTCTGGGCCCATCCAAAATACTGGGTCTGGCTATGCCAATGGTCTTACAGCTGCACACGTAAGTTACAGGATATTATGACTTATGCACTCAACTGCCAGCTTTAGGCACCAGCATTTATGCCAGCCTTTAACATAGCATCAGTGTTTGCGCCTAAAGTTAGTTGAGCACTTGCCGGCTTATACCCTATTCCAGAACTGCAATTTAATGGACAACTGCCATTACAGAATTTATTTATTTATTTACTAGTAAAACAGGCCCGTTTCTGACACAAATGAAACGGGCGCTAGCAAGGTTTTCCTCGGAGTGTGTATGTTTGAGAGAGAGAGAGAGAGTGTGTGTGTGTGAGAGAGAAAGTGTGTGTGAGAGATGGAGTGTGTGTGTGAGTGAGAAAGAGAATGAGTGAGAGACAGACAGAGTGTGTGTGTGTTTGTGTGAGAGAGAGAGAGAGTGTGTGTGAGAGTGAGTGTGTGAGAGAGAGTGTATGTGAGAGACAGAGAGTGAGTGTGTGCGTGTGGGGCTCTGAGTTCCATGACCCCCTCCTTCCCTCTCCTCCCCTCCGAGTTCCAGGCCCCCCTTCCGTCTAAGGTGCAGGCCCCCTCTCCTCTCCCTCTCTCTCCTCTCCTCCTCTCCCTCTCTCTCCTCTCCTCCCTCCCTCTCTCTCCTCTCCTCCCTCCCTCTCTCTCTTCCCCTCCAAGTTCTTGGCCCCCCCTTCCCTCCGAGTTCCATGCCCCCCTCCCTCTCCTCCCCTGCATGTTCCATGCACCCCTTTCCTCGGAGTATGTATGTTTGAGAGAGAGTGTGTGGGTGAGAGATGAAGTGTGTATGTGAGAGAGAATGAGTGAGAGAGAGACAGAGTGTGTGTGTGTGTGTGTGTGTTTGTGTCAGAGAGAGAGCGTATGTGAGAGAGTGTGTGTGTGTGAGTCTGTGTGTGAGAAAGAGTGTGTGAGAGAGTGTGTGCTCGCCCTAACAAAAACCTGGCTCTGCCCTGATGACTCTGCTTCAGTCGCAGCCCTGTGCCATGGCGGTTATCTATTTTCACATACTCCTCGCCCTGCTGGCCGTGGGGGTGGTGTTGGACTATTTCTCTCTCCCTCCTCCAGATTTCAACCCCTTCTTCCACCTCAATCTCACTGTTTTTCCTCCTTTGAAGTTCACTCTATCCGCCTTTTCTCTCCTCTACCTCTTCGAATAGCGGTCATTTATCGTCCCCCTGATAAGTCCCTTTCATCCTTTCTCAGTGACTTTGACGCCTGGCTTGCCTTCTTCCATGATCCTTCCTCCCCCTCTCTCATCCTTGGTGACTTTAATATTCCTGCTAATGATCCTTCCAACTCTTATATTTCCAAGTTACTCGCTTTAACGTCCTCCTTTAATCTCCAACTATGCTCCACCTCCCCCACTCATCAAAATGGTCACTGTCTTGATCTCATCTTCTCCGCCAACTGTTCACCTTCTAGTTTCCTTGCCTCTGATCTTCCCTCCTCTGATCACCATCTTATAACTTTCACACTTAAATCTCCTCCCTCCCAGTCCCATCCTATCTTATCTAATTTATCTAGGAATCTTCACGATATTGACCCTTCATCTCTATCCTCCCATGTTTCAAACCTCCTCTCTACTGTGGCACCATCCATGTCTGTCAACGAGGCTGTTTCTTCTTACAACAATACTCTATCCTCTGCCTTAGACACTCTTGCACCTTTGATGACCCGCCCTGTAAGGCGTACAAAACCCCAACCTTGGCTGACTTCTAATATCCGCTACCTAAGTTCCTGTACCCGCTCCGCCGAACGCCTCTGGCGGAAATCTCGGGCCCTTGCTGATTTCTTACACTTTAAGTTCATGCTGACCTCCTTCCAATCTGCTCTTTTACGTGCCAAACAGGATTATTATATCCAACTGACCAACTCTCTTGGCTCTAATCCTCGACTTCTCTTCACCACATTGAACTCTCTCCTCAAGGTGCCCCCTCCCCCAACTCCCCCTTCATTATCTCCTCAGACCCTTGCTGAATTCTTTCACAACAAGGTTCAAAAGATAAACCTTGCTTTCTCTACCTCACCACCTCTCCCTCCACTAGTCCGTTCCCCTCTCTCTCCTTCCCCTCATTCCCTTTCCTCCTTTCCTGAAGTTACTATTGAGGAAACTACACTTCTCCTTTCTTCCTCAAAATGTACCACCTGTTCCTCTGATCCCATTCCTACCCACCTTCTTAATGCCATCTCTCCTGCTCTTATTCCTTTTATCTGTCATATTCTCAACCTCTCACTTTCCACTGCGACTGTCCCTGCTGCCTTTAAACATGCTGTGGTCACACCTCTCCTTAAGAAGCCTTCACTCGACCCTACTTGTCCCTCTAATTACCGACCCATCTCCCTCCTTCCTTTTCTCTTCAAATTACTTGAGCGTGCTGTTCACCGCCGCTGCCTTGATTTTCTCTCCTCACATGCTATTCTTGACCCACTACAATCTGGTTTTCGCCCTCTCCACTCAACCGAAACTGTGCTTACTAAAGTCTCCAATGACCTATTACTGGCTAAATCCAGAGGTCAATATTCCATCCTCATTCTTCTTGATCTTTCCGCTGCTTTTGACACTGTCGATCACAGCATACTTCTCGATACCCTGTCCTCACTTGGATTCCAGGGCTCTGTCCTTTCCTGGTTCTCTTCCTACCTCTCCCTCCGCACCTTTAGTGTTCACTCTGGTGGATCCTCTTCTACTTCTATCCCTCTGCCTGTCGGCGTACCTCAGGGTTCTGTTCTTGGTCCCCTCCTCTTTTCTATCTACACTTCTTCCCTTGGTTCATTAATCTCATCCCATGGCTTTTCCTACCATCTCTATGCTGATGACTCCCAAATCTACCTTTCTACCCCTGATATCTCACCTTGCATCCAAACCAAAGTTTCAGCGTGCTTGTCTGACATTGCTGTCTGGATGTCTCAACGCCACCTGAAATTAAATATGACCAAAACCGAGCTTCTCATTTTCCCCCCCAAACCCACCTCCCCACTCCCCCCGTTTTCTATTTCTGTTGATGGCTCTCTCATTCTCCCTGTCTCCTCAGCTCGAAACCTTGGGGTCATCTTTGACTCTTCTCTCTCCTTCTCTGCTCATATCCAGCAGATCGCCAAGACCTGTCGTTTCTTTCTTTACAACATCCGTAAAATCCGCCCCTTTCTTTCCGAGCACTCTACCAAAACCCTCATCCACACCCTTGTCACCTCTTGTTTAGACTACTGCAATCTGCTTCTTGCTGGCCTCCCACTTAGTCACCTCTCCCCTCTCCAGTCGGTTCAAAACTCTGCTGCCCGTCTCATCTTCCGCCAGGGTCGCTTTACTCATACTACTCCTCTCCTCAAGACCCTTCACTGGCTCCCTATCCGTTTTCGCATCCTGTTCAAACTTCTTCTACTAACCTATAAATGTACTCACTCTGCTGCTCCCCAGTATCTCTCCACACTCGTCCTTCCCTACACCCCTTCCCGTGCACTCCGCTCCATGGATAAATCCTTCTTATCTGTTCCCTTCTCCACTACTGCCAACTCCAGACTTCGCGCCTTCTGTCTCGCTGCACCCTACGCCTGGAATAAACTTCCTGAGCCCCTACGTCTTGCCCCATCCTTGGCCACCTTTAAATCTAGACTGAAAGCCCACCTCTTTAACATTGCTTTTGACTCGTAACCACTTGCCTCCACCTACCCTCCTCTCTTCCTTCCCGTTCACATTAATTGATTTGATTTGCTTACTTTATTTATTTTTTGTCTATTAGATTGTAAGCTCTTTGAGCAGGGACTGTCTTTCTTCTATGTTTGTGCAGCGCTGCGTATGCCTTGTAGCGCTATAGAAATGCTAAGTAGTAGTAGTAGTAGTAGTAGTGTATGTGAGAGACAGAGAGTGAGTGTGTGTGTGTGAGAGAAAGTGAAGCCTTCAAGCCTTGAAGCATTCGTGCGCTCTGTAAGGCTCCATCTCCTCAATTGACGACACGTAGTTCCGGAACGTTGCAGGAGGCTTCAAGGCTTGAAGGCTTCACTTTCACGGCTTCAGAATGTTGGACGTGCGTTTTATTATATAGGATTAGGATTTATTTACCACCTTTTTGAAGGAATTCACTCAAGGCAGTGTACAGTAAAAATAGATCAAACATGAGCAGGAGGCAATTAGAGCTGTAAAAATATTCAAACAACAATACAAAGTATGGCATGGTATACTCCTTGCAATGACAACACAATATGTACTAGAACATTATAATTGGTAGTGAGGGGTAAGGCAAAGTTGTAACATATAGATGAGTAAGAAAGTAGGAAGAATTAGAAAGTAAGGTGACTGATTTGAAGAAAGTTGCACATGAGGTCAATGAGATGGTTAACTATTATCTCAAGAAAAGAACACAGCGAAGGTGACAAGATGGATGACGCCAAACAAACTTCTACTGGACTATTCTCCAAAGACAAGCAGGCTGATATTCTCACAAGTGGGTGACGCCACGTCGGCCCCGGAGGATTTTAAAGCAAAATCTAAAAATCTCTTCTACGGCGTTCCGTCGCGCGAGCGAACGCACTGCGCATGTGCGCACACCTCTTCCCGCTCGCCGTGCGGACACGCCCCTCAGTTTTTCTTTTTCCGCGTCTGAGGAGACACGGAGTTCGTTAGTGCTTCGTGTTTTCTTCAGGTCCTCGGAGTAAAATCTCTTTTTTTATTTTACCCTTTTTGGGTGTTCTTTATTTTTTCATTTGATCCTTTCATGGCAGGCTCATTGTGGCTTATATATACAGGTACTTTTTTGTACCTGGGGCAAGGAAAAGTTAAGTAGTTGCCAGAGTCACAAGGGGCTGTGCCTGAAAGGAAAACAAAGCATATAAGCTTCTCTTTTTCTTTTTTCTTATAAAAGTGCTGGCATATTGTTATCTGTGGGCTCTCTCTCGCCAGCAAACTAAACAAGCCCACATTTTTAGGATCCATTTATTAAAACTTTACAAATGGCTCTCCAGAGCTGTGAGAGCCTGCTCCAGCACACCACTGTCTTTAAGCCCCACAAGTGGTGAAGGTGTATGTCACAGGAAAAACCAGGAACCTAAGCAGGTGCATTCCTGGTCAGCCACTGAATGGGCAACCTGGTGACACAATATCAGTGGTGTAACCTTTGAAGTGAGTCTCCACCCGCCTCGGCGCCTCCTGCTATGCAGGTCATTCGGGCGCATCGGAGGATGTGTCTTGGGCCGGATCATCTCCCTGTGAAGCGCAAGTAGTGTCTCAAAGACGAGACGTATTCTACTCTGCCAGGGATGCCCAAAGGAGATCATTCTGGAGTCCGACAGAGACCGATGCACGCTGGGTATAGTTATGCATCGAATAGGTCTCCACCTGCCTCGGCGCCTCCTGCTTGGCAGGTCATTCGGGCGCATCGGAGGATGTGTCTTGGGCCGGATCATCTCCCTGTGAAGCGCAAGTAGTGTCTCAAAGACGAGACGTATTCTACTCTGCCAGGGATGCCCAAAGGAGATGCCCAGAGCTTTGCTCCCTCGGTTATGGAGGTATCCGGGCTTCAGACATCAGTCGGTGCCGAGAGCGTTGCTCCCTCTGTTATGGAGGTATCCTGGTATTGGACGTCGATGCACCGGTACATCGGTACCAGATATCATCGGTGCCGTGGATACCATCGGTGCCAGGTGTCATGGGTACCGTCGGTACCGAGGAGTATCGATACCAGGAACATTGGTACCATGGTCGGTGTCATGGGTCCCATCGGTACCGGGTATCATCGGTACCATGGGTCCCGTCGGCACCGGGTATCATCGGTACCATGGTTGCCGTCGATGCCGAGTGTCATCGGTGCCATGGGTGCTGTCGGTACCGGGTATCATCGGTGCCATGGGTGCCGTCGGTACCGAGTATCATCGGTGCCATGGGTACTGTCGGTACCGAATATCATCGGTGCGTCGGTACCGAGGAGTATCGATACCAAGAACATTGGTACCATGGTCGGTGTCATGGGTCCCGTCGGTACCGGGTATCATCGGTACCATGGGTCCCGTCGGCACCGGGTATCATCGGTACCATGGGTGCCGTCGATGCCGAGTGTCATCGGTGCCATGGGTGCTGTCGGTACCGGGTATCATGGGCACCATCGGCACCAGGTATCATGGGCACCATCGACTATCGGTACCAGGTATCATCGCCCATCGGTACCGAGTATCATGAGTGCCATCGGTACCATAGTATCAGGTATCGTCGGTACCGTGGATACATGGGTATCAGGTATCATGGATGCCGTCGGCACATGAGTACCATCGATACCAGATATCATGACCAGGTACCATCGGTGCCATGGGTGCCATTGGTACCAGGTGTCATGAGCACCGTCGGTGCCATGTGTACCATCGGTACCGTCGGTGCTGTTGGTGCCGGATATCATGGGTACCATCGGTACCACATGTCATGGCTACCATCGGTACCAGGTATCATGGGTACCATCGATACCAGATATCATGACTATCATCGGTACCAAGTACCATGGGTACCATTGGTACCGGGGTCCATCGGTACCATGTGTATCATCGGTACCGTCGGTGCCATGGTCTAGCAGTCTGGTTTCGATTCTCTTGCATTTCCAGACTTTGTCCTTGTCTTCAGGACCATGGGTACCATTGGATGCCATGGGTGCTACCGCCTCCTGCGGCATCTAGCTTTTCACCTGGTCTCCTTCACCGATGCTGCCTCTGGTATGGGTGTTCGCACCCTACTGGGGCAACTTCTCGACCCATAGTAGCCTCCATATCGGACGTGTTTGGATCTGAGCTGCTCTGTTTGAGTAGTTAGTTCAGTTCAATGATGGTCATCTGACATTACAGTGGAGATTGTGAATCCCAATGCCCAGATGCTAGAGGTCCTGGACTACTATCTTCACCTGAGTCTTCTGCACTCAGAACAGATAGGAGTTCTAAGAACTTACTTCGGCGCCCCCGGGGCCAGAGCATACATCCTTAGCCTCTTTTGGAGAATGGCGTACCAGGCTGGCATGATCGCATCCCAAATCAAGTCTTGTCAGATCTTTACGAGCATTCCCACTGGAGTAGGCTAGACCTTTTCACCAAGTGGTCAGGTAGCACACGGTGTGTCGCAGGTTCCTGTCCAAGGGCATTTTCGACACTTGTAATGTAACACCTAGATTTCTGCTCTAGGTACAGTGATGCGCAGACTCTCATGACTGTGTGCCTCTCTCCTGGAGGAGGAGACTCAGCAGAAAACTGTAGATATGCTGTGCATACACTTCCTCATCTTGGAAGTTCTTTAGAGAGAGGAGTAGTTTTCCTTGTGCCTTAAGGGGTCGTACCTATACTCCTACTTCTCGACAGCCGGTTCGGGCTATGCCTCAGCACGCTCGTTCTAGTCAGCGGCTTGCACCTAATCAGGCCCCTGCAGCTATTCCCCAGGAACCAGAGGGGTTTTTGACTGGCTCCAATTCAGTATAGCCACTAAAAAAAAAAAAAAAAAAAAAATGTCCGTACCGGCCAATCTGCCTGTCGGGGGGGAAGTTTAAATTTTCTCCACCAAAGGTGACTTCTTTTATCCTCCAACCGGTGGGGTTTTTCAACTAGTCCGGTTAGGATACATTCTCAATCTGGAATCAAACCCTCCACATTGTTCATTGGAAGCTTAATCCTTTAGCTTCCATCAAAAGTGAGTACTTGCAGAGGAACTCTCTGCTTTTCTCAGCGCCAATGCAGTCGAGCCCGTTCCACCAGGGCAAGAAGGGTTGAGATTCTATTCCAGGTCTTTCCTTGTGGGTTGTGTCCCATCATAGACATAAGGGGCCTAAACAGATTTGGTTCAGGATGCTTTCCATGGGCATCCTTCTTCCCATACTTCAGGAAAACGATTGGTTATGCTCTCTGGATTTACAGGATACTTATACTCTCTTTGCATCCAGAGTATGTTTTTTTCCTAGTGCCTGGCTGTTGTTGCAGCGTATCTTCATGGACTGGGAGTGCATGTGTTCCCTTAACACGATGATTGCCCGTCTCAACAGATTACAGCACAGTACATATTGAGACTTCTAGACACATGGCTTCCACAGTTCATGTAACTCCCATGGCACTTTTGCACATGACATCCGCTCAGTGCATCCTAGCTTCCCAGTGGTATCAAGTTTAGGGTATCTAGAGGATGTAACCCAACTGTTCGCCAGTCTTCGGTATTCCCCTCAGAGGTGGTTAATTCTCTCTATTTTGATTCTGAGGCATCTTACTCAGTCAAAAGCTGCTGACGAAGGTTGCATCCCTCCTGGCTATCCAACCAAATTATTTTAATTCAACAAACAATCGGGTTGTGATGTACTCGATAACAAAGGAGTACTGGATCTTGCCCTCTGAGTCAGGATGCCATGCAGATGTAGCGGTGGGCCCGCAATGCGGCATGTTTTCTCCAAGCCACTTATCTAATTGGCGTAAACAGCAGTCTGGCCGACAGGCTGAGCAGGATAATGCTACAGTTGAGCATGCCTATAGTTCGAAAGACCCCTCAGTGGATCTTTTTGCTACTTAGTCCAATCGCAAAGTCCCTCAGTTCTGTTCCAGGCTGCAGGTTCACGGCAGGCTACCATCGGATGCCTTTCTCCTTCTTTGGGAGACAGGTTTTCTGTATGCGTATCCTCCCATACATCTGGTGGAAAAGACTTTGCTGTTTCTCAAGCAAGATTGTGGAGCCATGATTCTGATTGCTCTTTTCTAGCTGCGTCAAATAGGATTCCCTCTTCTTCTGGAGTTGGAATGTTTTCCAGCTCTCATTACGCAGAACGAGGGGGCACTTCTACATCCCAACCTCCAATCTCTGGCTCACACGGTCTGGATGTTGAGAGTGGGGTTTCGTTGAGTTTTCCAGAGTGTCTCCCGACTCTTGCTTGCTTTCAGAAAAGATTTCACAAAGAGGTGTTATTCTTTTTCATGGAAGAGGTTTGCCGTCTAGTGTGACAGCAAGGCCCTAGATCCTGCATCTTGTCTTATACAGACCTTGCTTGAGTTCTTTCTACACCTGTCTGAGTCTGGTCTCAAGACCAACTCTGTCAGTATTCATCTTTGTGCAATAGAGCTTATCATCAACGTGTGAAAGGTCAGCCTTTAGCTGTCCACTTCACGAGAGGTTTATTTCTCCCCCAATATTGAGAGAATTCCTTGTATGTGTCTAGGGGAGATTATTTCTGTTGGGCTTAGCACCCACAATAATTTTGACAGTTGGCTCTTATGCTTCGGTCAGAGTTCCTATCACTCCTTATCCAGTATCTTGGGGTCCCAATGTCGTTTTCATCCAGCTGCTGCAAGCTCAATTCGGGCCACTGGATTCCTGCCATCTGAAGTATTGGACCTGGAAGGTCGTTTTCCTTAGTGGCTGTTCCTTCAACTCGTAAGGTCGGTGAGCTTCGGTCTCTAGTAGCTCAAGCGCCTTACCTTACTTCTCATCTTAACAGAGTAGTTCTCTGCATGCAGACAAAGTTCTTACTGGCGCTGGTATCAGAGTACCAGCTGATCCAGTCAGTTGTCTTGCCAACATTCTTTCTCCCTCATCTTACAAGCCCTGGCGAAAGCAAGCTCCGCACTTTTTGCGTGGAGCAGACGAGCTCTCTCGGACGGTCCGCCCAGTTGTTTATTTCTTTTAATGCCAGTTGCTGTCGGAAACTGCATAATTTCTTCTTGGCTAGCAGAGTGCATCTCCTTCATTTTTGTCCAAGCTGGACTGACTCTAGAAGGCCATGTCACGGCTCACAAAATTAGAGCCATGGCTGAGTCGGTGGCTCATCTAAGATCAGTCACTATTGAAGAGATCTGCAAAGCTGCGGCGTGGTCATCAGTCCACACATTTTCATCTTACTACTGCCTTCAGCAATAGCCGACTCGTCAGTCGGTTTGGGCAGTCGGGGCTGCAGAACTTCTTTGGGGTTTAGAATCCAACTCCAACCCTCCTAAGCCCATTTTTGTTCTGTTCCAGGCTACACTCATTAAGATATTTCTTCTTTTCAGGTCAATTTTATTCTGGCCTCGCCGTTGCGAGACTCAATTGACCACTGTTTGTTGTGTTGTGTAAGCCTGGAAGCTAGGGATACCCCACTTGTGAGAATATCAGCCTGCTTGTCTTTGGAGAAAGAGTAGTTACTTACCTGTAACAGGTGTTCTCCGAAGACAGCAGGCTGCATATTCTCACAAACCCTCCCACCTTCCCCTTTTGGAGTTGTCTCCTCCATCTTTTGGATTTAACTGAGGGGCGTGTCCGCACGGCGAGCGGGAAGAGGTGTGCGCACATGCGCAGTGCGTTCGCTCGCGCGACGGAACGCCGTAGAAGAGATTTTTAGATTTTGCTTTAAAATCCTCCGGGGCCGACGTGGCGTCACCCACTTGTGAGAATATGCAGCCTGCTGTCTTCGGAGAACACCTGTTACAGGTAAGTAACTACTCTTTATCTCAGCTAGGGTAGGAGTGGATAAACACGTCCCGCTGCAGTATGTGCAGCCTGAGTCAATCCTTGTGTGTGTGAGTGAGACTAACAAGTTAGTTACTTCTTCCATTAAAGGCTTGGTTGAAGAGACAAGCTTTCACCTGCTTCCTGATGTAGAAGCAGTGCTTTTTTTGTGCTGGTACGCGCCGGTACAGCGTACTGGCACTTTTTTTTTTTGCTGTCCGGCAGCTCCCCAACGTTTCTGCCCCCTTTAAGTATTTACCAAAATCGCAGCGGTGAACTGGCGGGCGGCGCTAGTAAAAGCAGCAAGCAGACAGGCTCGACTCCGTCCTTCGCTTCCCTGCACTCCCTGTGTCCTGCCTTCTTCTGATGTCATTTCCTTTCTGCGAGGGCGGGCGGGACGCTGAGAGGGCAGGGAAGCAAAGAACGGAGTCGAGCCTGCCTGCTTGCTGCTTTTACTAGCGCCACCCGCCAGTTCACTTATGCGATTTTGGTAAATACTTAAAGGGGGCAGAAACGTCAGGGAGCTGCCGGACCTCAAAAAAAAAGTGCCGGAAGAGAAGAGAAAAACTGCACATGGATGGAGAAAATAGGCAAAAGCTGGATCCACGTTATACCTCCTCCACTCAATTCCATGGAGGAGGACCCAGCTTTTACTTATGGATGTATCTGCAAGAAATGAAGAAGAAAGAAGGAAAGCAAAGAAATAAATGGAAAGGAAGCTCTGGAAACGGAGTTAAGGGAACAGAGAGAGAGCAGCAGAATCAGAGACTGGGACCAATACGGATAGAAAAACAAAGTCACCAGACAACAAAGGTAGAAAAAATCATTTTATTTTCATTTTAGTGTTTGAAATATGTCTAATTTGAGAATTTACATCTGCTGTCTTATTTTGCACTGGGTATACCGGAGCTGTAACAGCTTACAGAAATTATTTATAATGAAAAAAAATCACGTTATTTTTTTCTCCTATACTGGTATAATATTTTCAATGATGTCTGTTTATATGCGCCATGGCTGGTATAAGGGGTGTGGCTAATGTGGGTGTGGCTATCATAGGGGTGGCGGCATATGCAGTGACTCCGCCCATAATGAGTACCGGCACCTTTTTTTCTACAAAAAAGAAGGCTCGCTTGCAGGTATCACATTGTGTAATGTCTTTTGGAGAGGGTGTAGTTAGTGAAAGTCCTTGGGAGGACCTTAGAATTGGCACTTAGCACCCATATTTTTCATGCCTACATTTTTGACACCCTTTGAAGAATCTATCCTTAGGTCAGTGCTTCCCAAACTGTGCGCCCGGCACCCTGGTGCGCCTCAGTGACCTCTGGGGTGCCGCGGCAAATCCCAACCTCCCACCCGAACCGCTACTGCACAGAGCAGCACAGCAGCGGCAGAAAAACAACAACAACAACAAAAAAGCAAGTACAGGACTGCACTGCAGCAGTCTTCAAGCATGTGCTGTCAGTTCTGCCGATCCTCCGCCCCCGGAACTGGAAGTTGACATCAGCGGGGGCCGAGGACAAGCAGAGCCAACAGCGCATGCCTGAAGGCTGCTGTGGCTCCGCAATTGGTTTTTTTTTTTGTCCCAGCCAATGGGGACAGAGAATAGACAGCATTTGGGACTCGGAGCAGACTGGAGAGACAGGAGAGACAGGATGAAGTAAAAAAAATTGGTCAGTAGTCTCTGTTTCCATTCCCATTCAAAAAAAAAAGCAAGCAAACCTATGAGCTGCTGTATCTGAGTTGTAATTCTTTATTGTTGGTAGCATTTTTCATTTAATCTCACTTGTATTTTTAAACATGCTGGCTTGTGCAGCATAGAGATGTGAGGAAGTATAATATAGAAATGATAAATAGTAGTAGTAGTAATGGAATAACTTTTCATAGTTAAAATAGTAATTTGTTATAAATCATAATCAGTGTGTTATTTGGAGGGGCTGGTTATAGGGACACCCTACCACTGATATATTTGTGCAGATAAAAAGATGGAGACCTGTGTGGCTGAGGGGGGGGGGGCAGAGACCTGTGTGGCCGGGGAGGGGGCGGAGACCTATGTGGCTGGCAGGGCCAGTCCTAGGGTCTCTGGCGCCCCCCTGCAGACTATGAGTTGGCGCCCGCGCGCCCCCCCCCCGGCACCTGCGCGCCCCCGCACCCCAGCATCTCCTTTCTCTCTTCTCCCACCCTGCCCTTGTCCAGCGATTCTCCTTCGCCCCCATCCCCCACCGCCCTTGGTGCTTTAAATCTTTAATTTACCTCCGTTCCAGCAGCTGCGTCATTTGAAAGCCTTGCCCCGTCTCTAGCCTTCTCTCCCTTTGTGAGTTCGTTCTGCAGTCCCACCCTCGAGGAAATGACGTCAGAAGGCGGGACTGCGGAACAAACTCACGAAGGAAGGGAAGGCTAGAGACGGGGAAGGGCTTTCAAATGATGCAGCTGCTGGAACTGAGGTAAATTAAAGATTTAAAGCACCAAGGGCGGCGCGGTATGGCAGCGCAGCGCCGCAGCGGCACCCTTGAAGGCAGGCGCCCCCCTGCGGCGCTTACCCCGCTTACCAGGTTTGACCGGCCCTGGTGGCTGGGGGGGCGGATGTTGGGGGGTGCCGCAAAATATTGCTCAGACACGAAGGGTGCCGTGAACTGAAAAAGCTTGGGAACCACTGCCCTAGGTGTAAAATTGAGCACAGAAGATTACAATGAGGGAGTTAATGTCTCCAAATGGGTAAGTTTGTGCATATGATGTCAGGAAGAAGCCTCTCTTGTAAGCTTGGATAGGTGGAGTATGATCTTGATCTCTCAGACTCACTGATAATGGAGTTCATAAGGAGCAATATTTACAGGCATGTGCTTGGAGGATCTTTTAATCAGATCAGAGAATCCCAGTATCATTAGGACCATTTTGAGTACTGGCTGATCTTTGTCTTTCTCAGTATGTTGTAAGATATCCCTCACTGTCTGGGGCCTGGGGGTTGCCAACTCATCCAAAGATTGACTGAACAGACTCATCCAGCCCTTCCTTTGCACTTTGACATGTCTGAATTTGAGCTCTGATCTTTCCCCATTGAGTTCCCTAAGCAAAGGGGCCATACCAATCCAAGCATATCATGATACAGAACCAGGACTGGATCAGCCTGTTTCACTGACCCGGGCTGATGTCTCTCTCACTCCCTCCTGCTCCTTCTCCTTGCAGTGCTCTCGTCCTTTATCTCCTCCCTCAGGGCCCCCACACACTTGATTGAATTTACCAGAAAACAGACCAGATTAAGTGCCCAAGATGTCAGCACTGGTTAGTTCCAGTTACATTTCGAAAGTAAGTTCTTTATCGCAGGAACATTCTGCTTGAAAGAATTAGATTTGAACAAAATGTACAATTGTGCATGTCTTCAGGCCTTCTGGGGCAGGGAGAGTTACTGTTTGCTGCATCTTGGCTCCAAGTGTCTCTGACGTTCAAATATTTGAAAGGTATTAATCCGCAAACGAACCTTTTCCGGAGATGGGACGGCGGTAGAACTAGAGGGCATGATATGAGATTGAAGGGGGGCAGACTCAAGAAAAATGTCAGGAAGTATTTTTTCACGAAGAGAGTGGTGGATGCTTGGAATGCCCTCTCGCGGGAGGTGGTGAAAATGAAAACGGTAGCGGAATCCAAGCATGCATGGGATAAACATAAAGGAATCCTGTTCAGAAGGAATGGATCCTCAGAAGCTTAGCTGAGTTTGAGAGGCGGGGCTGGTGTTTGGGAGGCGGGGCTAGTGCTGGGCAAGACTTCTATGGTCTGTGCCATGAAAATGGTAGATACAAATCAAGGTAAGGTATACACAAGAAGTAGCACATATGAGTTTATCTTGTTGGGCAGACTAGATGGACCGTGCAGGTCTTTTTCTGCAGTCATCTACTATGTTACTATGTTAGTGTGTGTTTGTCAGCATGTGTGTGTGCAGACATGTCACGTCTCACTCCTTGGGAGTGTGTCACACTCATGTCAGACCCTCACTCACTCACTTGACCCTCTTCTCCCCCAGGAAACTCAAAGCCAAGGTTCAAACCCCTGTGGGAAGTAAGTCTGGCAGTTAAAGCCAGCTGCCTGTGGGGAAACAGCTGTACACCTTTTACTCCAAACAACTGCTCCACAGTCAGCAGCTATTCTTCAACTTCAAACCACTGGAGCATCTCTCTGTATGAACTTTTCATTAAATAGTACAATCCTTAAGTAAATCTTCCTCTGGTATTTCCCCAGCACAACTCCTGTATTCTCCTCCTAATGGGGTATATGTTACAAGGTACTCTTAAACAGGATGATTACACCTTACACAGCTCCAGTCCGTGCCTATCCCCAAAGACAGTGTTCGATGTCTGTGCTCCTCATGCTTCAGGTGACCTCCAGGTCTGACCTCCATCCAAGGTGACCTTTGCGTTGAGCTCACCCTGGCTACGGGATGGGCACTCCCTGGCTTCTATCCCGCACTCCTTGGCTGGGTTTCTCCACTGCCCACCCAGAGCTCTCCTTCACAGTTGCTGTTTCTCCTAGTAGCAACTCACATTTCCTTTAGCCAATGGATTCACTTCTTTTCCATGGGATCTCCCGTCTCCTTCTTTGGGTCACTTGGCAGGGGCTTGCAGACAACCATAGCTACACTCATTTGAGAGCTCTCTCACTCTCACATTCTTTGAGCCCTATTTCTCACTCATCAGAGCTTCAGTACCAGTGCACTGATCTTGTTCACTGCTTTCATGAGAGGGAAGCCTTAGAGAAGTAAACCAACTGGTCCCAACCAGTAAGAATAAATCTGAGCACACCTTCCTACCTGCTGCCAGGGCCGCCGAGAGACTGGGCCGGGCCCGGGACAAGGTCGCTCCCGGGCCCCCGGCCCCACCCCCTCGGCCCGTCCCCACTGCCACCCCCAGGTTGTCGTCACCCCCCCCCCCCTGAGGGGGGCCCGGCGCTACAGTCTCACCTGCCTCCGCCACCGGGCCGGGCCCCTTCCACCCAAATCCCTGCCAGCAGAAGTGCTGTCTTCTGACTCCGGCGCGCGTGGCCCACACAGACGCGCTCCTCTCAGCTGATCTTCACTGTACTCTGCAGGGCTTCTGTGCATCTGACGTCCTGCACGTCAGACGCACAGACGCCCTGCAGAGTACAGCGAAGATCAGCTGAGAGGAGCGTGTCTGTGTGGGCCGCGCACACCGGAGTCAGAACAGAAGACAGCACTTCTGCTGGCAGGTGTTCGTGTGGAAGGGGCCCGGTGGCGGGTGGAACTGCGGCACCGGGCCCCCTTGGAGGCCCGGGCCCCGGGAATTTTGTCCCCCCTGTCCCACCCTCTCGGCGGCCCTGCCTGCTGCTTCCCCTTGCCCTATCCCTTTTCCCTTTTCCCTTTACTGCATGTGCTCTGAAACCATACTTTTAACTACTGGATGGAAGACAATTTTCGGCTCAAAAAATTTACCCAAATTGCTCCCCACTTTGTATTCTTTCAGAAGCTTCAAAGAAAAGCCAATATAATTTAATGCTGCCTTAATTCATTTGCAAAGCAGTACTACACTTAAATCATTCTAGATTGACCTCAGGCTGAGTGATCACGTGACAAGATGGCGGCATGTTAGATCGTGGCTTGTAAACTCCCGAACTTTGTTCGCCAAAAAGAAAACTCTTACCTCGCTGAAATGCCTCACACTAAACGGAAAGGGTTGGTCAGGGGTGTTGCCTCGACGCCTAGACCCCCCATTGGGCAACAAACAATGGAGAGATACGCCACAATCTCATCTACTCCGATATCCGGGGGCACTCCCGCTGCTTCTCTGGGAGGAGACCAAGAGAGCCTGGGATTTGATGTTACTCTATCTCCCCCGGAACTCGAGCCACCACCCCAGCCCGAAGGACGCTGCTTTCAAAGGGGTTCCCTGGGACCGGAATTGGTTGCGCAAGGGCCCTTGAATCGAGGCTTGGAAGCGGTGAAGACCGATGGAGAGAAGAGAGTTTTTTCTCCTCTTGAACCGAGAGTTCAGGGCATCAAACCTGGGGAGGTGACGCTGGAGAGTATTTGGGAAACTCTCCAGCGTTTGGACCTATCAGTAGCCAATTCCACAAAAGAAGTTTCAACTCTTGTAAGTAAAATGGATCTACTAACTAGTAGCGTGGAAAATATAAAACAAGATTTTCAACAGCAAGTAACGGAGTTAAAACAAGAAGTGAAAACTTTGCAAGAATTCAAGTTAACAACAGTTAAAGATAGGTTATTTACCCACCGAAAAATAGAACAGATTGAAAATTTTCACCGTAGATTAACATTGCGTTTCTTAAATTTTCCAAAGTCCGCGGAGGTTAGTCCACCTGACGCATTCAAGAAATATTTATCTGAAATTTTGCATTATACTCCAGAAATGTTTCCTCCAATAGCCAAGATTTACTATATACAGCCAAAGAAATCAGACAATTTACAATCTGGTTCTGTGATAACTACATTACCAACTCAAAACAAAGATATTCTTAATTTGACTGATCTTCTAGAGACCTCTATGACTGCAGATTCGGAAAGATGGACTTTATTAGTATCCTTTGTGTTTGAGCAGGACTTGGAAGCGCTTAAACGATTATATCTCAGAAACGCAAATGTACTTTTCCTAGGTAAGAAGGTATGGATGTTCCCAGACGTAACTAAATCTACACAAGAGAGAAGGAAAGCTTTTCTTTCTCTTAGGGCTGAAACTTTAGCCTTGGGGGCATTCTTTTACCTTAATTATCCTTGTGTGGTTAAGTACGTAGGGATAAAATATGTATTTTTCCAACCTGAACATTTTAGTGAATTTGTTAAAATTAAGAAATTGATTGCTGGTTAGTACCAATGCTGAGATAATATTTAGAATGGATTGATGTGTGCTAAGCTATATAGTGCTTTGTTTTGTTTTTCCTTTTAAAGACTTCTCCTGTTAAATTTCCTTTTTCACGTGATCTTAGTTATTGTGGTCTAACAAGGATAATATAATTATTTTGAAGTTATTCTATTGTACAAAAATATGGTTCCGAATTACCTGTACAAGTTTGTATATGGCTTGTAAATAATTCTAAAAGCATAATAAAAAAAAAAAAAAATCATTCTAGATTTATACCCTGGATGTACTGTCTGAGACAAAGGCGCCCCGTATAGGAGGCTTGGGGAGGCTAAGCCTCCCCAGCCCAATCATGGACTTCCGACTTCCCTTGGCTGCTGCAGTGCTGCCCTCACAAGCGCAGCGCTTTTGCCAGGCAGCTCTGGCTCTCTCTCCTTCCTTGGTTCCCGCTATCGGCTCCCCGATCGGCAACCTCCCCCCCCCCCCCCCCCCCCCGCGCGTTTTAACCTTTACTTTCCGTGGCAGGCTGGCAGCGACGTCAATCAATGAAGGCTACAGGCTCGCTTCCAGCTTCTCTCTTCACACAGTGTCCCGCCTTCAGCGATGATGCATTTCCTGTTTCCGTGAGGGCGGGGCACTGTGTGAAGAGAGAAGCTGGAAGCGAGCCTGTGTTGTGCCTGTGGGATGTTAGTTTTCTAAAACAACAGTGTGAGGAACGGCTGACGAGTAGTGGGATCACATGATAGAAGAAGGACGTACGGTTCTAATAGAAGATCTCGCAAGGGTGCTGTGAGACCAAAAATCGGATACCGAATACTAAAATGTAGAAAAACTAATGTGAATAGATTACTTAGATAACTATCACAACCTAAGGCAGATCCGTGAATGATGATTGCTTACCTTAAAAAAGACCGTTGTGGAATATCTGTCTGGAAAAGAAGTATCGCTCTAGCGATCTAGGAAAACAGCTGATGTGCAATGAATGCCTTTATGTGAACGAAAAATAGCGGGTAAAAGTGGCGGGTGATGTCAGCATTGACGTATGCTGCACATGGAGAACCTATCAATGATATGTGCTAAACACCAGATCATTGGGGAACCAAACTGAAAATCAAAATGAATCGAATGCAAAACATCCTTTTTAAAAAAACATCCTTTTAAAAAAGGGGGGGAGGGCTAACGTCAAAAAATTGACGTGCGTGACGTAATCCGTATCGCGGAGGAGGTGAATGAAAAGTAAAAGTGGGAGGTGCCACAGGTTGATTGATGTGGTGTTGTAACCGGCTGATATAAAGAATCAAACGGGATGGAAGGCACGTTTTGTATGGACATGGTGAATTAGGTCAATTTAAATGTTAAAAAGGTGTAGTAAGCATTGATGACTAGCTGGATGTTTAAAAACGATAGAGTATAGGAAAAACATATATAAAAAAAATAGAAAGATGTATAAAAATATATATGTATATATAAAAAAATAAAGTGTTGATATCACCTAACCTTATGTAAACCAGGGAACTGCTATATTCGGGTACACATGATTGTTTAGTAAGGGTGTCCAGGAGAAAGATAATAGTGTATCATAAATGAGACATGGTAATGAACTGATGGTATTAGCAAGGCTTTTGGAAATGTACATCTGTGATATTTTGCATGTAAGTTTCAGTTTTTCTAGTATTGCTGCATGCAGAGTCCAACTTCTTCAGGTAACTTTCCAGTTCAGTATTTTGCCTTCATATCCGTTGTGTCTTGTGTTTTTCATGTGTGATCAAGGTGCAGTATTCTGCAAGCGTGTAGTATTTGCAGCCCTTTTTGTTTTGTTTTTGTTTCACTAGGTTGTGTACTGGTGTTTTAGAGCCCGG
The DNA here is from genome assembly GCF_901765095.1 of Microcaecilia unicolor. Classification (NCBI taxonomy): domain Eukaryota; kingdom Metazoa; phylum Chordata; class Amphibia; order Gymnophiona; family Siphonopidae; genus Microcaecilia; species Microcaecilia unicolor. Next base: position 112,718,775 of record NC_044041.1, read on the forward strand.
TGTAATTATAGTACTGCCTTTCCACACATAAAGGTTGTAGCTCGTCATGTCCTTGGAATTAGTGCTGTTATGGTTTGGTAAGGCTATGAGTGTGTTTTTGCACAAGTTTGTGTATAGTGTTTTGCAGTGGAGAGATTGTGTGTTGGGCTTACTGAGGTGGCACCAAAATATCAGAAAGGGTGTACAGCGTAAATCATGACACACTACCTCTTGAAGGATCTACATATGGTCGTTAATAAAAGGAACTCATTGTGAACACTATCCACCCTAAAAGGGTGTTTTGTGGCTCTACATGAGAATTGTGATATTATGATCCTTTGTTTCATATTGTTGACGGTCTGCATTTTCCCTATGGGTGCTATATTGGTGTATTAGGGTCTGCCCAGTGTAATATTTATGGTACAGTAAGGTTCTGAGTGTGTTTTTGCACAAAGTTGTGCATAGTGTTTTGCAGTTGAACAATTGTGGTTAGTATATGCTTTGAGCAACCACTTTATTCTTTGACATATGACACATATCTAATATCTAAATTTAATAAAAGGTATTAACTGTGACTATTTTATTTTTACTTATTTTTTTTGTGTGTTGTCAGACAATTATGGAGGTAAGCTCCGCCCCTGGCCTCACCCCTAACCCCGCCCCCTTTAGCCTCCCCAAACAGTTGGGTCACCGACCGCCTATGGTCTGAGAGATCTCACTCTTTGGCCTTCAACCTCACTACTTGGCATGATAAATCTCACTCTTTGGCCTTGGATCTCACTCCTTAGCATGGTAAATTTCACTCTTTGGCCTTGGATTTCACTCCTTGACATGGTAAATCTTTGGCCTTGGATTTCACTTCTTGGCATGGTAAATCTCACTCTTTGGCCTTGGATCTTACTCCTTGGCGTGGTAAATCTTACTCTTTGGCCTTGGATTTCACTTCTTGGCATGGTTATCAATAGAAATCAAACAAAATAAAACATGGAAAAAAAAATAAGATGATAGCTTTTTTATTGGACATAACTTAAGTTATCATCTTATTTGCATGGGGAAATGCATGCACAGATTCCAATTATTACCAATTAATTACAATAATTGTTAACATCACTTAATTGCAATTAATTGGCTCATATGCTATGATCCACAAGCAAATGTTGGTGCTGAAATCTCAAAGCCATAGATAGAATTTGGAGGATGCTGTATAAGTGTATTATATGTATTTGACATTGTGGGTTTGCTCAGAGTCAGGGCTTGTATTCTGATACTATATAGGCCTTGATTCACAATGACCTGGGGAGTTTTCCTCTATTCTAATAGATCTTACCTCCCATCACTAATCTAAAAACAGTATTAACAACATTTAGCCAGGAAGTGGAGTGGAGGAGTGGCCTAGTGGTTAGTGTGGTGGTCTTTGGTCCTGGGGAACTGGGTTCAATTCCCACAGCAGGCACAGCAGCTCCCTGTGACTCTAGGCAAGTGTACTACTACTACTACTTAACATTTCTAAAGCGCTACTAGGGTTACGCAGCGCTGTACAGTTTAACAAAGAAGGACAGTCCCTGCCCAAAGGAGCTTACAATCTAAAGGACAACATGTGCAGTCAGCTTACAATCTAAGGGACAACATGTGCAGACAGTCAATTGGGGCAGTCTAGATTCCTGGATAGAGGTAAAATGATTAGGTGCCGAAAGCGACATTGAAGAGATGGGCTTTGAGTAAGGATTTGAAGATGGGCAGGGAGGGGGCTCGGCAGGGAGGGGGCTCTGCGTATGGGCTCAGGGAGTTTGTTCCAAGCATAGGGAGAGGCAAGGCAGAAAGGGCGGAGCCTGGAGTTGGCGATGGTGGAGAAGGGAGCATTGCCCCAGGTACAAAGAAGTGCCTGCATATAATATGTAAGCCACATTGAATCTGCTATGAGTGGGAAAGTGCAGGGCACAAATGTAACAAAAAAAACCTCACTCTAGAGCTCCTTTTGTCATCCTCAAATCTGGCTATTGGTATTAAGCAAAGATTGTGCCCCCCCTCCCCGCCAGGGACCGTGAACCACAGCATCTCAGCCTCAGTCAATCCTGGTTGTAGAAGACCAAATTTGGAAATCAAACTGGGGAGCAGCTGCCTGGAAGCATGTAGCACTGCAGCTGAGCTGTCTAACACTGCCTTGGATCAGGAAGGGGATGAGAGCTGTGGGTGTGAGGAGGAGGGAGAAGGAAGATCACATCACAACTACAGCTTTACTAAATTTGGAAGCCAAAGGGCTTATTTTAAGAAAGTCTCTTTCTTCTGCTTCCTGTAGTGGGGTGGTGGAAAGGAAACTATTTCTGAGATTGCCCCTCACCATCAAGCAGCTAAGGATAGAATTAAAGTGTTTGATGGATCACCTGGGGATTTATGAACCCTCCTTCCTCATCCAAAATACCTCTAATTGTAGACGTCTATTCTCCAGACTTGTGGCATTTACATAGTAACATAATAATTGTCAGCAGATAAAGACCTGCATGGACATTTTAAAATGTTTCATGAGCCCCTGTGTCCTTCTTAATGAGGCCAGATATAGATGCTCCCAACCTGCTTCTTTTCAATCATCCTACACCTATCCTGGTCGCCAGCACAACCTGCTGGTGTGGTAAGAAGGGACCCCAAACAGCTCTACCGTGCTACAGTCACAGGAGTCTCATCACACCACAGCTACAGGCGGTTGATATACTGAAGTTGAGCTCCTTCCAGCTTCTGCACCATGCATACCATTACACACCTGGAGATTGTGGCCTTATGTGTTAAGCAGTACTACAGGGCTCCAGTATTTTCAGATCTTGCCTTTTGCTGCAGTCCTCACTAGTATTTCAGCCCCTGAGCTCTCTGGCATTTCCACCCCTGCGCTCTCTGCAGTCTCCTCTGGCATTTCCACCCCTGCGCTCTCTTCAGTCTCCTCTGGCATTTCCACCCCTGAGCTCTCTTCAGTCTCCTCTGGCATTTCCAGCCCCACACTCTCAGCAGTCTCCTCTGACATTTCCACCCCTGCGCTCTCTTCAGTCTCCTCTGGCATTTCCACCCCTGCACTCTCTTCAGTCTCCTCTGGCATTTCCAGCCCCACACTCTCAGCAGTCTCCTCTGGCATTTCCACCCGTGCTCTCTTCAGTCTCCTCTGGCATTTCCACCCCTGAGCTCTCTTCAGTCTCCTCTGGCATTTCCAGCCCTTGCACTCTCAGCAGTCTCCTCTGGCATTTCCAGCCCCACACTCTCAGCAGTCTCCTCTGGCATTTCCACCCCTGCGCTCTCTTCAGTCTCCTCTGGCATTTCCAGCCCTTGCACTCTCAGCAGTCTCCTCTGACATTTCCACCCCTGCGCTCTCTTCAGTCTCCTCTGGCATTTCCGCGCCCCACACTCTCAGCAGTCTCCTCTGGCATTTCCACCCCTGCACTCTCTTCAGTCTCCTCTGGCATTTCCAGCCCCACACTCTCAGCAGTCTCCTCTGGCATTTCTACCCCTGCGCTCTCTTCAGTCTCCTCTGGCATTTCCAGCCCTTGCACTCTCAGCAGTCTCCTCTGACATTTCCACCCCTGCGCTCTCTTCAGTCTCCTCTGGCATTTCCGCGCCCCACACTCTCAGCAGTCTCCTCTGGCATTTCCACCCCTGCACTCTCTTCAGTCTCCTCTGGCATTTCCAGCCCCACACTCTCAGCAGTCTCCTCTGGCATTTCTACCCCTGCGCTCTCTTCAGTCTCCTCTGGCATTTCCAGCCCCTGCACTCTCTGCAGTCCTCTCTGCTATGTCGAGCCACTGAGATCTCTGCAGTTGCAGTTTGTTGGAGTCCTCTTGGCATCCTCAGAAAACTACTAATCTCTAGAGTACCTTGAAGTCTTTGGAAAGGGTGGCGTGAAAGTATAGAACATTTCTATTCAAAGCAAACAAAGGATATTCACACTTCAAAAGAAAAAAAAAAGACATATAGGACTGGATTCAGTAAATGACGCCCAAAAAATCGGTGCCCAGCGCTATTCTATAAAGGCTGCTCCGGGATGAACGCTTTCTATGGCATAGCATTGGTCACCGAATTCCACACCCATCTTTGGGCACACCAACTGAAACCAGGTGTAAATCTTTTTGCCCACGTTGGGCGTGCATCCATGGTATTCTATAATAAGGGTTCTACGTATATGCTTCAGAACTCAAATCTTAACTATATGGAAATATTTATTACTATCACAAATAAAAAATAATACAAATAGATAAGTTCACTCTTCCTTCACTCATACCAATCAACTATCACATTCATTCAATCACTTTGCTGAACATTTGTATCTAATCAAAGGAATCAAATCTGAGTCCAGAATCCGCATGTCACATGTGAACATAGACGCTTGTGAAATAATTGAAACAAAACCCTATATCTATATAAATGTCCCCACATTGGATGCATATGCTCAATCAGGAATTTCAGTCAGTTGAAACTTCCAATACCAAATGCTTCATGTGGATCATGGCGTATAACACTGAAGATCCCTTTCAAAACACTGGACTGGAATATATTTTTATAAACATGTCAATTCAAATCAAGCTTTCATAGCCACCACAGTTGTTTTGGTCTCATGGTGCGTGAAATTCCTCAGTTAGGCATCCCAGCAAATTAATTGCTCACTGTTCTCCTATGCGGAACTGTATTTCGAAATCTTCTTCAGGAGGAACAATAAAATCCCAGAAGAACAGCATCCAAATCTCGCCCACAACACATGCTGACCCACAGCTGAAGCATTTGCTATTGGAAATTTCAACTGACTGAAATTCCTGATTGAGCATACGCATCCAGTGTGGGGACATTTATATAGACACTAGTAAAAAAAGGCCCGTTTCCGAAACCAATGAAACGGGCGCTAGCATGTGGTTTTTTTGTGTGTGTGTGTATGTGTCACAGAGTTATTTTGTGTGTGTGTGTGTGAGTGTGTGAGGGTGGGGTGTGTGTGCAGGTTGTTGATGTGTGTCTTTTTTTTTTTGCTTGGGGAGGTTGGTGGTGATCCGGTATGTTCGGTCCATTTCAGGCCGTCTGCAGGGGAATGCTGGAACATGCGCTGCGGGAAGCTGCACCGTCTTTTTCCGAGGGCTCGGGGAATCCCCGAGGTGGGAGACGGCTTGCCTGAGGCTGGGGATGGTTGGGCACGGCCGCATTGGCAAAAGGGGAAGAGGAAGGGGGTGGGGAGTTACCTGTAGCTGCGTGAGAAAACGGGTATTCTTTGTTTTGTATTATTAGTTTGCATTTCTGTTGAAGAAAGAGTGGATGCCTTTTGAATGATGGAGGTGGTGCGTCGGTGTGCGGTTGTTTCATTAGTTTGGCAGCCAGTCTCCAGCGATTCCGGAGCGTGTTTCCCTACTCCTCCCCCTTCCTTGGTCGCTGTTTGCTGCTGGCTGGGTCGCGGGTAATCCTTCCAGCTGGGCCGCAGCTTGTCCTGTTCGCCCACGTCCCAGATGGTGATGGGCACGTTGTTTTCTGGCTCCTCTGACTCCATGTCAAGCGATCCCAAATATAGTCTTTGCTATGGGCCCTCTGGCATTCTTCAGTACTGGCATTAGGCATTTAAAAATTTCTCCCCCCCCCCCCCCCCCCCCCCCCCCCGGTCTATTTTTGCACATACCCACAGCAGGAATATTCTTCTCTCGTTCCAGCAGTGGTTCTGTGCTCTCCGTGCTGCACAGATAATGAGTCATTCTGCTGGGGAATGCTCCTCCCTTATTGTCACGTAGTTTCCTCTGATTGGTCCATCTTACGTTGCCTAGTGTTGCCTGGGAACGGTGTTGTGATGGTCCTTTGTGTTTCAGAATGTTGAGGGTGTTTTTTCTGATTGGTCCGTCATGCGAGGGCGGGGCAGAGAGACATGGTCAGTGTTGTGGCTTCACCACCATGAATCCATGAACCCTTCAGGGAGTGACTGAGTGACTTCAGAACGTTGTCTTCAGAACGTTGAGGGTGAGTTTTATTATAGTAGATGGGGTTTTGTTTCAATTAATTCACAAGCGTCTATGTTCACATATGGCATGTGGATTCTGGACTCGGATTTGATTCCTTTGATTAGATACAAATGTTCAGAAAAGTAATTGAATGAATGTGTTGGGTGATTGGTATGAGTGAAGGAAGAGTGACATTATCTATTTGTATTATATTTGATTTGTGATAGTAATAAATATTTTCATATAATTAAGATTTGTGTTCTGGAGCATATATGTAGAATACTGTTTATTTATTTTTATTTATTTTATTTGTTACATTTGTATCCCACATTTTCCCACCTATTTGCAGGCTCAATGTGGCTTACATAGTACTGTTAACGGCGTTAGCCGATTCCGGTCGGAAACAAATACAAGGTATGAACGATACAAGGTGATATTGTGGTAGAATGAGGTACTTATATGGTAGGTACAATTGGGGGGAACTTAGAGAGGGAGAAGAAGAGTCAGGTAATAACGGTCTTTGGTTACTTTCCAGCTTATTTTCCTGAAGCTGGCAAAATCGGTATAATGGAAAGCCGATTTTGGCCAGCTCCAACTGCTTTCCATCGCTGGGACGGCCAAAGTTCCCGGGGGCATGTCGGAAGGGTAGCAAAGGCTGGACAGGGGCGTGCTGGGGCGTGCTTAAGAGATGGGCGCCCTCTGCCGATAATGGAAAAAAGAAGGGCATCCCTGGTCCACTTTATTTGGTCCCTTTTTTTTCAGGTCCAATCCCAAAAAAATGCACAAACTGACCAGATGACCACCGGAGGGAATCGAGGATCACCTCCCCTGACTCCCCCAGTGGTCACTAACCCCCTCCCACCCTCAAAAAAACAACAATAAAAACTTTTTTTGCCAGCCTCTATGCCAGCCTCAAATGTCATACTCAGGTCCATCACAGCAGTATACAGGTCCCTGGAGCAGTTTTAGTGGGTGCAGTGGACTTCAGGCAGGCGAACCCAGGCCCATCCCCCCCTACCTGTTACACTTGTGGTAGAAAATGGGAGCCCTTCAAAACTCACCCGAAACCCACTGTACCCACATGTAGGTGCCCCCCTTCACCCCTTAGGGCTATGGTAGTGGTGTATAGTTGTGGGGAGTGGGTTTTGGGGGGCTCAGCACCCAAGGTAAGGGAGCTATGCACCTGGGACCAATTTGCGAAGTCCACTGTAGTGCCCCTAGGGTGCCCGGTTGGTGCCCTGGCATGTGAGGGGGACCAGTGCACTACGAATCCTGGCCCCTCTCATGACCAAATGCCTTGGATTTGTTCATTTTTGAGATGGGCGCCATCGGTTTCCATTATTGGCGAAAACCGAGGGCGCCCATCTCTAAATCCGGCGATTTCATCATTTAGGTTGACCATCTAATGTTGACCTAAATGTTGAGATTTGGGCGCCCCCAACCGTATTATCAAAACGAAAGATGGATGCCAATCTCGTTCGAGAATACGGTCAGCCCCGCCCCTTCACGGCACTGTCCTTGGAGATGGGCGCCCTTAGAGACAGGTGTCCCCAGTCGAAAATGCCCCTCATTGTGTCGCAGGTATCCAGGTGTTTTTATGTTGGGTCGGTGGGGTATGCTGTTCTGAACAGGTCTGTCTTTAGTGCTTACCGGAAATTTAGATGGTCAAACGTAATTTTTACTGCTTTTGGTAGTGCATTCCATAGTTTTGCACTTAAGTAGGAAAAGCTGGATGCATAGGTGGATTTGTATTTGAGTCCTTTGCTGCTTGGGTAGTGGAGGTTTAGGTATGATCGTGCAGATTGTGTGGTGTTTCTGGTTGGCAGGTCGATGAGGTCTGTCATGTATCCCGGTGCCTCGCTGTAAATAATTTTATGAAGAGTCGTGCAGATTTTGAAAGTGATACGTTCTTTGATTGGTAGCCAATGCAGTTTTTTTCGGAGTGGCTTGGCGCTGTCAAAATGTGTTTTTCTAAATATAAGCCTGGCTGCTGTATTTTTGGTGGTCTGAAGTTTCTTTATGATTTGATCCTTGCATCCCGCATAGATTCCATTACAGTAGTCTGTGTGGCTTAGTACCATTGACTGTATCAGGTTACAAAATATTTCCCTCGGGAAGAATGGTTTCAAGTGTTTGAGTTTCCACATTGAGGAAAACATTTTCTTTATGATGGAATTCGCTTGGGTCTCTACTAATAGGTTATGGTCGATTGTTACTCCGAGAATTTTCAGGCTGTCTGAGATAGGTAGGGGGTATCCTGGGGTGTTAATGTTTGTGGGTTTGTATGTATTGTATTGGGATGAGATGATGAGACAGTTTGTTTTTTCTGTATTGAATTTTAGTTGGAATGCATTTGCCCATGAGTTCATGATGTTTAAGCTGAGCTTGATTTCATTGGTGATTTCTGCCAAATCATGTTTGTAGGGGATGTATAATGTAACGTCATCAGCGTAGACGAATGGGTTTAGGCCTTGGGTGGATAAGGTCTTGGCTAGTGGAGTCATCATGAGGTTGAAAAGGATCGGTGATAGTGGTGATCCTTGCGGTACTCTGCAATCTGGTTTCCACGGTGACGATATGTTTGTTTTTTATTTCACTTGATATGTTCTTGTGGTTAGAAAACCCTTGATCCATTTGAGAGTACCACCACCGATTCCGAAGTATTCTAGGAGTCTTAGCAGTATGTTATGGTTAACCATGTCGAACGCACTTGACATGTCAAATTGGAAGAGGAGAATGCTCTTGCCTATTGCTATTTTCTGCTTGAATTTGGTTAAGAGAGTAAGTAGTACTGTTTCAGTACTGTGTAGGGGTCAAAATCCTGATTGTGACTCATGTAGTATAGTGAATTTGTTTATGTAGTCATTAAGTTGTTTGGTCACCAGTCCTTCCATTAATTTGACTACTAATGGGATAGATGCTACTGGGCGGTAGTTGGTAATGTCATTTGTTTTTTTCTTGGTATCTTTTGGTATTGGGGTGAGCAGGATGTTTAAGTGGGATGTGAGATCTGTTATGAAGCGGTGGGGGGTAGATTGTATTAGGTAGCTGGGGCAGGTGTCCAGTTGACAGTGGCTGTTGGAGTATTTTTTAATCGCCTATGTCGGCGCTGAGGAGAGCGAAATTTGACCATATTCGGTCAGCAGGATATTCACCAGGGGTTGGTAGTCTAGACCATTAATGAAGTTTTCTATGTTCATGTTGTTCTGAGGTAGAGTTTTGCGATTTTTTCATTGAAATATTTAGCAAGGTTGTCTGCAGATGGGATGTCAGTGTTGGTTGTGATGACCGGCGTTGTGTCTAGTAGTTTGTTTACGAGATGGTATAGTTTCTTAGTGTTTTTGTAGTCCGGTCCGATTTTAGTTTTGTAGTACGACCTTTTGGTCTGTCTTATTGCGTATTTATATTTCCTTTCTAGTTGTTTCCATGCGTTGAGCGTGTGTTCGTCTTTTTTTTTCCATGCGCGTTCCAGTTTCCTAGATTGTGTTTTTAATTTTTTCAATTCTTCATTGAACCACGGTGTCGAGTTGTGTCTACGTGAAGTTCTTGTTTGTAAGGGTGCTATTTCATCTAGTATGTGTCTGCATCTTTAGTCCCATTCTGAGAGGTAATATATGGATTCCGTTTGTGCTGTCCAATCGTTATTGTATATCTGTTGCCAGAAAGTATCTGGGTCTATGAGTTATTAGATCCGGTTTATTTTTAAATTTCCCCAATAGTTGTAATATTCTATAATAAGAACATAAGAATAGCCATACTGGATCAGACTAATGGTCCATCTAGCCCATTATTCTGCTTCCAACAGTGGCCAATCCAGGTCACAAGTACCCGGCAGAGAAACCCAATTAGTAGCAACATTCCGGAACCCCAAAGAGTAGCAACATTCTGGAACCCCAAAGAGTAGCAACATTCCATGCTACCAGTTCCTTATTTTATCATCCTCACCTTAATATTCTCTTATCTCTTGTTTGTCCTGTTTGTCTGTCCTAATTAAATTGTAAGCTCTGTCGAGCAGGGACTGTCTCTTCATGTTCAAGTGTACAGCGCTGCGTACGTCTAGTAGCACTATAGAAATGATAAGTAGTAGTAGTAGAAGTCCTAGGGCAAGCAATGGCTTCCCCCACATCCATCTCAATAACAGACTATGGACTTTTCCTCCAGGAACTTGTCCAAACCTTTTTTAAACCCAGACACGCTAACCGTCTTTACCACATCCTCTGGCAGTGAGTTCCAGAGCTTAATTATTCTTTGAGTGAAAAAATATTCCCTCCTATTCGTTTTAAAAGTATTTCCATGCAATTTCATTGACTGTCTCCTGGTCTTTGTATTTTTTGAATGAGTGAAAAATTGATTCACCTCCACCCGCTCCACACCAATCAGGATTTTGTAGACCTCAATCATATTCGCCCTCAGCTGTCTCTTTTCCAAGCTGTGCACAATTTTCTGGAATACCCCTGACCCCCCATGGGAGTGCCCCTTTTGCAGTTTGTGCACAGATACAATCAGACGCTATCTTATAACTGGGAGCGTGAGGGTATTTCCACGCTGATCTGCCGGTTCAGCCCTCTTTAGGCGCCTTGCATCCATTAGAACGTGTTTCCACGCTGAAAATTGGCGTGAAATTAATGCCTATTTATAGAATTCTCGAGATAGGGGATAATCTGAACAGCAGGTCCAACCCACAAAGGCAGGGATAACCTAGAGACGGCAACAGTTACAATCTTAATCAAAAGGGAGGGGTGTCATTTGCTGAGAGTGACCATTAAAATCCTAAACAAAAGAAAGGAGTAACTTGCACAGAGTGACAGTTACAGTGCTAAGCTAAAGAGGGCATGGCGTGGCAATTACAGACCGAACCACCTTACTGGGTTCCCTAGGCTAACCTTCACCCTTATGTCCCCTTTTAAATAACTTTTGGGCCCCTAGTCCGCCTTTCCCAACAAAGACTTTGAAAATAAACTCAAGAATCATGGTTATCTGTAAAAATAGATTATTTGACATCATGCTTGAAAATATAAAACATTTTTTTGTATTTGGTTCTTGCGTTTGTATGGCTGTTGGGATGTGATGTTTTGCTTTGATGGCACCTGCTCTTTGCCATTCCCTAGAAGATGCTGCCCTAGGCAGCCGCCTAGACCACCTAATGGTTAAGCCAGCCTTGGATGGGACATGCTGGTCATTAGGTACTGGCGTGCGCTGTGTTACTGACTCCTGGACATCTCCAGTTGCTTTTTGGACCTAAGCTCTGCGCTCTACTGTGTGTCCTCTCCCCTCCCCCTCCCTCTTAGTTTGATGTTGGCTTTATGATCTGTACATTATTAATGTCGGTAGGAGATAGAGTGCTGGTCCTGAGGAAGATGCTACAAACATTCAAAATGGAATGCATGTGTCTGAATGAAAGTGGTGTGTATCTCTATGAAAGCAGTGTGTCATTTTGTCTACGTGTGAGCCTGGATCAAGGCAGCATGTGTGCACGTCAGTCTTTGTGAAGACAGTGTATGTCTATTTGTGTGTGTGCTAAATGTGTTTTGTGTGTGAGGGTAAAGGTGGTATGTCTGTGTGAAGGCTATGTATGTGTGTATCAGTCTATTAAATGTGTTTTGTGTGTGAATTTGTCTGTGTGAAGGCAGTGTGTGTGCATTTGTGTGGGGGTAAAGGTGGTATGTCTGTGTGAAGGCTGTGTCTGTGTGCATCGGTCTATTAAATGTGTTTTGTGTGTGTATTTGAGTGTGGGAATAAAGGTGGTTTATCTGTGTAAAGACAGTGTGTGTGATAAACATGTTTTGTATGTGGATTTGTGGCTGTGTGAAGGCTATGTGTGTGCATACGTGTGTATCAGTCTGTTCAATTTGTTTTGTGTGTGAGGGTAAAGGTGGTATGTCTGTTTGAAGGCTATATATGTGTGTATCAGTCTCTTGAATGTGTTTTGTGTGTGTATTTGTGTCTGTGTGAAGGCTGTGTGTGTAAGTTTGGAATAGATGATACAGGCACTATTCTTGCGAGTGGACACGTTTCCCTCCGCTCCCCACCAGTGCTTCCTTGACAGAGCTAATCCTGCAGCAGGTTGATTTCTGGCCTGAGCCTGCAGTCACATCCTCTGGCTCTGCAGTGATGTGTTGAACCATCTCTCAGCTGAACCTTCTATTCTCACATACCCGTCTCTCTCCTTTCCAATTCTCCTGGCCCTGGTGGAGTGCTGGGTCCATAGACTTGGAGGCCTTAATTCTGGGCATATAGTCGGTTTGTGCTTTATATCTGGATGGATGGACCTATGGTATGTTTGATATAATTCTGTGACTATAGATCCATGATCTCTGGTTGCAATTGTGTGACACAGCTAGGATAAAGCCAAATAATATAATAATCCTGTGTATATAGACCCATGGAGGAATGATAGTATTGTTTAAGGATTGATGGACCTCACCCTATCCCCATGAGCTGCTAGTTGGCACTGGTTGTGCTTCTGCTTCTATTCACATGCTGCCTGGGAGGAAAGGGGGATATTTCATGCTCTTTAAATCCTAATTGTGCTGATGACTCCAGAGATTGACAGCTCTGACAGGGGAAGGATAATGTGCTAAGAAGCTTGATGTTTCTGAAGCAGTCTTGGGAGGACGGTGTTGAAACCTTACCAGATAAAAGCCAAGTACATATTTAACCCTGGTTTTGCTCCAAAGCTTGTAACAAGCAGCCCTGGATGCAGGGTCTTGAGTGTGACAGACTGCATTTTAAGCCCTCGAGTGCCAGATCTCTCCCGCCTGAAGCTTCCTTCAGACTGGGGCTTTTCTGAGAGAGAAGACCCCGGAGGAGGGTTCTGCTTTCCTGTAACTCATCTCTCCTGACAGGGCAGAGAGTGGTACCGTCTGCTACAGCCAGCATGAATTTGGTAGCAGGGCTCAGTGTTCCTGTGAAATTGCAGCCGGTATCTGGCTTTGTGGTCCAGCAGTGATGAGGAAGGTCTCTGTATAGGATGGGGGAACTGCCATGCAGAGTCTCCCCATTCCTGTTTCTCCCCTGTCTTCCTGTGGTTAATCATCTGAATAAGAAACTAATTTCCTAGAATAAGGAGCGGGAAGAATGAAAAGCACCCAGCTCATTGTTTCTACGGTAACCAGATGTTCCTGCATGAGGAGGAAGCGAGATGTGATGGAGCAGGCGGGAAATGAGTTGCAGGTGATAGCAGTTCTGCTGACACCACCACCACCACCACCACCACGTTGGGTTGTGAGCACCCCCTCTTCTGTATTCACAGGTGCCAACATTTCAAAATGATTGGAAGTGCAAAACACATTGTAAATTACCCCTCACAGTGAAGCAGCTTTCTTGATATTGGTGGTCCTCCACTGGCACCCACAGAACTGGTTCCTGTGTCTATATCTACCCACTCCCCTGCTAGGTTCTACCAGCTCCCACATCTCTGTCTAGTTCCCCCAGGATATCACTGGCCTTGACCTGTACCTCTCACACTCCCTGCTGGATTATCACCTTTGTGTGTACCCCCTCCCCAGTTATCACCAGCTTCCTTTGTCCAGTATGGACACCCCCCCAGTTATCACCAGTCCACCTTCCTCTGCATGGACCCCCACCAAAATTATTACTAGCCCTCCACCTCAGTATCTGTTATCAGTTCCCTTCTCATGCTATCTCAGTATCAACCCCACTCCCCTGACTATCACCAACCTTCCACCTCTGGAGCCAATGCAGAAAAGTGCTCCTGGCTTCTTGGCTTCGGTGCACAATGTTGCAGTTGCTTTATGTATAATTGGGTTTTGTGCATGAGCTAACCATCTGCAAAGCCTGGCACACACACCAGCACACAGCACCTTTAAATCCACGGCAGTGAGGCTTTTGGCTATTCTGTACAGATGCAGAGAAATGCACGGAAGAGCCAAAGGCTGAGCACAATGCCAGGGCTTTAAAGCTAGATCTGAGGAGGCTTAAATGATTAGCTCAGAACTGCTGCAGCAGTGTTAGTGAGGATGTCTTGCTTGTTCTTCCCTGTACTGTAATAATGATCCGCAACTTTAGAGCATGTGGGAGGTGTGCTGGTACAAAGGGAACAAGTGCCAGACTGCAGGGAGACACAGGTCCGTTGTCAGGTCTGCACACAAAAAATTGTGTTGACACCCAAGTTGCATGTGCTGAAATGCTATTCTGTGCATATATATTGGTATCGCAAAAATGTTGGGGTAGATAGCAAGCCACTTTCAGCTGTGGGCTGAACGAACCGCAGATACTCAATGCCAGGGCATGCATGGCTCCCTGCCTTGAATGTCCGGGTATGAGCTCTGACCCGGAAGTTAACCAGGCACCAGACTGGTGCCCGGTTAATTTCAGCGCATAAAATTAGGACAGCCTTTTACTTATCTGGTCAGGGCCGGCTCAATAGACCGTAGTACCCTGAGGCAACTTTAGGTTTGGCGCCCTCCCATTGGCACACTCCCCCAGGCCATCCTTTTCCCCTTCCTGAATTCTGACAGCATTTCACCTAATGCTACCCACATCACCCCTGCATCTTTCCTCTGCCGCGCCCCTGTGGCAACAGGAAGTTATGTCAAAGCAGGGGCCAGGGTGTGGCAGAAGGAAGACACCGGAGCTGATGAGGGTAGCATTAGGTGAAATACTGTCTATGTTTAGGAGAGGAAAACTGCCTTTAAAGGTGGATGGGGGAAGGTGGCCTGAGACAGAAAGAAGAAGGGGGTTACCGGTTCTTCTTTTTTCCCTGCACACGCAATACCGCATGGTAAGCTCTGGCCCAACTTAACCTATAAAGCCAGTGACATCAGAGGCTCAGGCATTTGATGCCCTTTATCTCTGGCGCCCTGGGCCTGAGCCTCACCTGGTCCACAGGTTAAGCCGGCCCTGTATCTGGTTAACAGACTGAAAATTGGCACTAACCCAGTGGTTCCCAAACCTGGTCCTGGAGATATCCACAAAGAATATTCATGAGATAGATTTGCATGTAGTGGAGGCAGTGCATGCAGATCTTTCTCATGAATATTCATTGTGGGTATCCTGAAAACCTGACTGGTTGGGGTGTCTCCAGGACCAGGTTTGGGAACCCCTGCACTAACCGGCTAAGCTAATGTGTAGCCTACACTCTGCCCTAAGCCCACTCCTAACCCAACTGGTTAAGTACCACTGAATATCCCCACACAAGCCATTTAAATGGCTCTGAATATAGAATAGTATTCCAGCAGAAGTGCAGATGTGTCCGCATGAGATAACTGCTGCTAGCACAGACCCATGTACATATGCATCTGATGCTGTCTCCCATGTAAGCGCTCATTTTTTGTGCAGGGCCAATTTTCACATTATCTGATTATTGCATGGAGGAGCAAAACTTAGCATGCATAAGGAAGCTGTCTAAGGTAGTGCTTCTCAACCCAGTCCTTGAGGCACACCTAGTTCCATCAAGTGTTCTGGATATCCACGATGAATATGTATGAGAGAGAGTTGAAAGTACTGGTTCCTTGATATGTAAATCTATCTCGTGCATATTCTTTGTGGATATCATGAAAGCCTGATGGGACTAGGTATGCCTCACGGACTGGGTTGAAAAGCACTGCTCTAAGGCAAGGGCATAGCCAGACCTCAAGGTGAGAGGGGGTCAGAGCCCAAGGTGGGAGTGGCACATTTTGGTCCGCTGCTCCCCTTCCGCTCCCCACCCACTGCCGCCGCTGTACATCTTGGCTGGCAAGGGGTCCCCAAACCCCGCCAGCTGAAGCACCACCACCACAAATACCTTGGCTGATGGGGGTCCCCAACCCCCGCCAGCTGAAAACTTCATCTAGCGCTGGTCTCTGGCGCCGCCTCATTGCCTGCTCTGCTCTCTCTTCCCTTCACGTCTGGCACACTCCTTTTAGTGAAACTGAGGGCAGGCAATGCAGTAGTGCCGGAGACCAATGCTGAATGAAGTCTTCAGCTGGCGGATGTTTGGGACCCCCGCCAGCCAAACCAGGGGTCCAGAGCAAATTGGGTGGGGAGGGCTAGGCCCCCATGGCCCCATGTAGCAACACCACTGCTCTAAGGCAAGGTTTCTGCATTGGCTCTGTGGCTACCTCCCTCACTAAGGTACCGATGCTCAAAATTACCACCAGCATTAACATGCAGTTAACTGGGTTTGTACACATGTTCTACAATGCCAAATGCTCAAAGCAGAAGCGTAGCCAGGTTGAGGGTGTGAGGGGAGCAGAGAATGGACTGCCGATGATGCCGGTGCATATTTTAAATGCGACAGGTCGTGTGAAAAATAGGCGCCGTTGCCATCAAAAGTCTGTTTGGGGAAGTAGCCGTTCCCCTGGCGACCCACCTAGCTACACCTCTGGCTCAGAGGGCTCAAGCACTGGTGTTAATGTGTGTGGTGTGTAAAAACAATTGGATGTAAAAAGAATTGAAGCGGTGCAAAGAAAAGCTACGAGAATGGTAAGGGATTTGCGTTACAAGACGTATGAGGAGAGACTTGATGACCTGAACATGTATACTCTGGAAGAAAGGAGAAACAGGGGTGATATGATACAGACGTTCAAATATTTGAAAAGTATTAATCCGCAAACGAACCTTTTCCGGAGGTGCGAAGGCGGTAGAACGAGAGGACATGAAATGAGATTGAAGGGGGGCAGACGCAAGAAAAATGTCAGGAAGTATTTTTTCACGGAGAGAGTAGTGGATGCTTGGAATGCCCTCCCGCGGGAGGTGGTGGAAATGAAAATGGTAACAGAATTCAAACACGCGTGGGATAAACATAAAGGAATCCTGTTCAGAAGGAATGGATCCTAAGGAGCTTAGCCGAGATTGGGTGGCAGAGCCGGTGGTGGGAGGCGGGGATAGTGCTGGGCAGACTTACACGGTCTGTGCCCTGAAAAGGACAGGTACAAATCAAGGTAAGGTAGACACAAAAAGTACCACATATGAGTTTATCTTGTTGGGCAGACTGGATGGACCATGCAGGTCTTTTTCTGCCGTCATTTACTATGTTACTATCCAGCTTATTTTCGAAAGAGAAAAACCCCTATAATGCGACCTAAATCGGGAGATAGACGTTTGTCTCGCAAAGGCGCCCAAATTGGTATAATCGAAAGCCGATTTTGGGCATTTCCAACTGCACTCCATCGCAGAAACGAATAAAGTTGACGGGGGCGTGTCGGAGGCGTGGTGGAGGCGGAACTGGGGCGTGGTTATCAGCCGAGGAGAGATGGGCGTCTTTAGCTGATAATCAAAAAAAAAAGGCGTTTTTACCGCGATTTTGGGTCACTTTTTTTTTTACCCTTTTTTTTCACGAACAAGTCCCAAAAAAGTGCTCCAACTGCCCAGATGACCACTGGAGGGAATTGGGGATGACCTCCCCGGACTCCCCCAGTGGTCACTAATCCCCTCCCACAAAAAAACCCCACTTTAAAAACTTTTGTCCAGCCTGTATGCCAGCCTCAAATGCCGTACCCACCTCCATGACAGCAGAATGTGTTCGATCCTCTCACAGACTTTCCCTGGGTCAGATGTGGCTCTCGGGTGCAGTACAGGGTCACATCAGCATTGCATTGTGGTGGGTGTAGGGTATTGGGCTCCGTGATTTCATTAGCTTCTGTTACAGTCTCACGATGTTGATAGTTGGTAGGCTCTTCTCCCATGGTGCTTTTCCCCTGCCTACTGGGTCAGAGTGTGCCCTGTTGTGTTTCCTGTTGTAGTCCATGAGGTAGTGGCCATTTTTGTAAGCCAGTTTTAGTTCCCTTTCCTGTGTTAGCCACGTTAGACAACTTAGTTCTTCCTTTGAATGTAGCTGAGGGCATTGTACAGCATTCTGCCAGCTCTGACCTACTGCTCATCTCAGTACTAGGGAGACTCGTTGCCAGTGGGGCACAACCTCTGCAGTTAACTGTGAGTAAACGCGGTTATTCCAATAAAGGACGTTTTCGGAGAGATTAGTCTTCAGGTGTCAACTGCTGTGCCAATGTTATATAGCAGCAACCAGTCCTAGAGGCCTGCGTGTATGCAGGTCCCTGGAGCACTTTTAGTGGGTACCGCAGTGCACTTCAGCCAGGTGGCCCCAGGCCCATCCCCCCCCCACCTGTAACACTTGTGCTGGTAAATGGGAGGCCTCCAAAACCCACTGTACCCACATGTAGATGCCCCCTTCACTCAGTGGTGTGCTGGAGCCGGCTCGCACCGGCTCGCAAGAGCCACTTGTTAAATTTTGACAGCTCTTGCGAGCCGGTTGTTGTACAGGGCGAGCTGGCTCCATTGCACGAGGTAAGCATGGCAGGAGGGCGCCATGCTTACCTCCCCTCCCACTCCCATCCATGTGTAGCGATGTCCTTCGCCCCCCATCCTCCCCTGCCGCTCCCATCCGTCAGTTTCAAATACCTGCCTCGAAGCGCCGCCTTATTTAAAGCCCTGCTGCCCGTCTCCAGCTGCCTTCCCTGCTTGCTTCTCAGGAGTTTAGTTCGCGCTCTTAGTCCCGCCTTCTGACGTCATTCTGACGTCATTTCCTTTTCCCGCGGCGGGACTAAGGGCGCAAACCGAACTCCTGAGAAGCAAGCAGGGAAGGCAGCTGGAGACGGGCAGCAGGCAGGCCTTAAATAATGCGGTGCTTCGAGGCAGGTAATTGAAACTGATGGATGGGAGTGGCAGGGGAGGATGGGGTGGCGAAGGACATCGCTACACATGGATGGGAGCGGGAGGGCAGGGGAGGGAGGAGAACTGCTGGGCATGGATGGGCAGAGGGGGGCAGGGGAGAGAATTGCTGGGCATGGATGGGCAGAGGAGAGAATTGCTGGGCATGGATGGGCAGAGGGAGGCAGGGGAGAGAATTGCTGGGCATGGATGGGGAGAGGGAAGCAGGGGAGAGAATTGCTGGGCATGGATGGGCAGAGGAGAGAATTGCTGGGCATGGATGGGCAGAGGGGGCAGGGGAGAGAAGAGAATTGCTGGGTATGGATGGATAGAGAGGGGCAGGGGAGAGAGGAGAGTTTCAGGACATGGATGGCGGGGAGAGCAAGAGAAATTCTGGACATGGATGGAGGGGAGGGAAGGGAGAGAGAAGAAATGCTGGACATGGAGGGAAGATAGAGGAAGGAGATTAGATGAGGGAAAAGGAAGTGAGGAGAGAAACTGCAAATGGATGGAGAAGATAGGCAGAAGCTGGATCCACTGTACAGTCAAGTATGCGGAGGATCAGAAATGAAGAAGAAAGGAGGAAAGAAAAGAAATAAATGGAAAGGAAGCCCTGGAAACGGAGTCAAGGGAACAGATAGAGAGCAGCAGAATCAGATACTGGACCAGCATGATCAGAGAAACAAAGTCACTAGACAACAAAGGTAGAAAAAAAATCATTTTATTTTCATTATAGTGTTTGGAATATGTCCACTTTGAGAATCAGGTGCTGAACGTTAAAAGTTTATGTTTATTTAATTTATGGCATTTTATCCCATATTAAACATGAATTAGATTGGAACCTGGGATCATTTAATTTTTTTTTTCCTGGAGAGAGTAATGTGTTGGCCGCCACCACCCCCCCCCCCCCCCGGGTATAGCCAGCTCTGCAAATTTTTTGGGGGGGGGCGCAGTGGTGGACGGGGGGGGCGCAGAGGTGGATGGGGGGGCGCCGAGGTGGACGGGGGGGGCGCCGAGGTGGACCGGGGAGAGAGCCTGTTGTTAAAAATTTACCAGCACACCACTGCCTTCACTCCTAACAGCTATGGTAGTGTTGTACATTTGTGGGTAGTGGGTTTTGGGGGAGGGGGGTTGGGAGCTCAGCACCCGTGGTAAGGGAGCTATGCATGTGGGAGCTTTTTCTGAAGTCCACTGCACTGACCTGGGGTGCCCAGTTGGTGTCCTGGCATATCAGGGGGGCCAGTGTACTACCAATCCTGGCCCCTCCCATGACCAAATGGCTCGGATTAGGACGTTTTTGAGCTGGGCATTTTTAGTTTCCATTATCGTTAAAAAACACAAACACCCAGCTCAAAAATGTCCATTTTTTTCGAAAATACGGTTCAGCCCACCCCTTCACGGACCCGTTCTCGGAGAGAAACGCCCATGGAGATAGGCGTTTCCGTTCGATTATGCCCCTCCACGTGTGCATCAAAAATGGCCGCAAATCGTACTGAAATTGTATTTAAATAGATGTAAATGAGGCCAAAGTAGTATTCGTTCCCAAAGCTCAAACAGACACACTGCAATGCCCAGAAGAAAATGGTGGCCTTTAATGGTGTTAAGTCTGAGGCAAGCCTTTATCGCTGTTCTGCTACTTCTCTCCCAGAATGATTAGCATGCAGTTGAAACCCAATACTGTAAGCATATAACATCACCCAGATGCAGTCTCAGTTCTTAAGCAAATCTTCTTCAATATAGTAACTTGAACAAGGAAAAAATAATTTACAGTTTGTTGCTTGACACTATAGCAATGCCCAATAAAAACACCAAAACAACAAGGAACCTGCCTCCATGAATATGGGAGAAGCACACCCTTCCTGGTATCGGTAGAACATTTGCTGGATATCTGCTGTTACGGTGATGGGTTTCTTTCTGAAGCGCACCAAGAGGGGCATAATCGAAAGTGGGTGCCCATCTCCGTGGGCGGCCATGCGAAGGGGCGGGACAAACCGTATTTTCAAAAAAAGATGGGCGCCCATCATTTTTTTGATAATACGGGTTGTGCGGGGCAAATGCCTAGGATTTGTTTGTTTTTCAGCTGGCCGCTATCGGTTTTCAGCGATAATGGAAACCGAAGGCGCCCAGCTCAAAAATGAAGAAATCCAAGGCATTGGGTCGTGGAGGGGACAGGATTCGTCCTGCACTGGTCCCCCTCACATGCCAGGACACCAACTGGGCACCCTAGGGGGCACTTTTACAAATTAAAAAAAACATTTAAAATAGCTCCCAGGTGCATAGCACCCTTCCCTTGTGTGCTGAGCCCCCCAAATCCCCCCCAAAACCCACTATCCACAATTCTACACCATTACCACAGCCCTAAGGGGTGCAGGGGGGACACCTACATGTGGGTACAGTGGGTTTTTGGGGTTTTTGGAGGGCTCAACACTAACCAGCACAAGTAGAACAGGTAGGAGGGGATGGGCCTGGGTCCGCCTGCCTGACGTCCACTGCACCCACCAACAACTGCTCCAAGGGACCTGCATACTGCTGTCAGGGAGCTGGGTATGTCATTTGAGGCTCGCATACAGGCTGTCAAAAAAAGTTTTTAAAGTTCATTTTTTGTGGTGGGAGGGGGTTAGTGACCACTGGGGGAGTCAGAGGAGGTCATCCCTGATTCCTTCCGGTGGTCATCTGGCCAGTTGGGGCACTTTTTTGGGACTTGGGTCATGAAAAAAAAGGGTCCAACAAAAGCGACCCAAATTCTCGCTTCTGCCGCCCTTTTTTTTTCGATTATCGGCCGAAGGCGCCCATCTCTCATCGGCCGATAAACACGCCCCAGTCCCGCCTTCACCATGCCTCCGACACGCCCCCGTCAACTTTGTTCGTTCCCGCGACGGAGTGCAGTTGAAGACGCCCAAAATCGGCTTTCGATTAAACCAAATTGGGCGCCTTTGCGAGATGGGTGCCCATCTCCCGATTTGGGTCGAAATATGGGTGCCCATCACTTTTGAAAATAAGGCTGCAAGACTCCTATTAGGCTGTTGATCATGTCAGGCCCAGAAAGCAGTACATTGATGAGTGAGATCCCTTGAAATAGAGCACTGGAATTGAACACAATCCTGATATGGCCTGGTTTTTGTGGACGATACATATCAAAGGTAGGTAAGTACCAAAATTCTGCATTGTCCTTTAACGGTGGAGCTGGCTCTGCATGGCCATTATCCGGCATGTTCTGTATGAATGTTGCAAAGTGCTGTTTTCTCTCTGAGTCTGTTGCAATGAAGAGAGACAAAAGAGAGCTTGCTTTCTGTTGTTAGGTAGTCATGTTCTGGGTGTCTGGAATGGTAGCGGAGCCATCCAGCTGTTGGACTCATCCTTGTAGAATTCATCTAATATAATAAAACGCACCCTCAACGTTCTGAGGACAACGTTCTGTGAAGCCATGAAGCCATGAAGCCATCTGACGTCACTCCCAGGCTGAAGGGTTCGTGGATTCGTGGTGTGAAGCCTTCAAGCCAGCCAGCCGTCTCTGCCCCGCCCTCGCCTCAAACCAAACAAATCCGGAAGGAAAGCGTCAGGGAAGGAGGCGGCGCTCCCGACATCTAGCCTTCCCTTCGCTGTGTTCCGCCGAAGGCGGAACACAGCGAAGGGAAAGCTAGACGTCGGGAGCGCCGCCTCCTTCCCTGACGCTTCGCTGCACGAACCGCCACGGAGGTAAAGTTAAAAAGAAGAAGAAAAAAAAAGGGATGCATGGATGCGAAGGGGGGGGGGGGAGAGAAGAGGGCGGGCCAGGCTGGGACATGGGAGAGAGAGGAGCATGGATGCGAGGGGGGGTCATGGAAGGGAGAGAGGGGACTTGCTGGAAAAGGATGAATGGCGGCGGCAGGGGACAGAGGAGCATGGATGGGCATGGATTGGGAGGGCAGGACTCAGGGAGAGAGGGAAATTGCTGGATAGGGATGAATAGAGGGGACAGATGGGCATGGATGGATATGGATTGCAGGGCAGGCCTCAGGGAGAGAGGGCAATTGCTGGATAGGGAAAAATGGAGGGGCCAGGTGACAGATGAGCATGGATTGGAAGGGCAGGACTCAGGGAGAGGGGAATTGCTGGATAGGGATGAATGGAGGGGACAGATGGGCATGGATGGATATGGATTGCAGGGCAGGCCTCAGGCAGAGAGGGGAAATGCTGGATAGGGAAAAATGGAGGGGCCAGGTGACAGAGGAGCATGGATGGGCATGGATTGGAAGGGCAGGACTCAGGGAGAGGGGAATTGCTGGATAGGGATGAATGGAGGGGACAGATGGGCATGGATGGATATGGATTGCAGAGCAGGCCTCAGGCAGAGAGGGGAAATGCTGGATAGGGATGAATGGAGGGGGCAGGTGACAGAGAAACATGGATGGCCATGGATTGGGAGGGCAGGGCTCAGGGAGAGAGGGGAATTGCTGGAAAAGGATGAATGGAGGGGGCAGGGGACAGATGGCCATGGATTGGGAGGGCACGGCTCACACTCTCTCTCTCATATACAATGTCTTTCTGACTCTCACTCTCACACACTCTGTCTCACACTGTATCACATTCACTCTCTATGTGCCACACAGTCACTCACACACTCGCTTGGTCTCATACACTCACTCTCACAGAGAATCTGTGTCTCACACACACTCTCTCTCTCGCCCACACACACACACTCTCTCTCACACTGTGTCTCACATACACACTTGCACACACTCTCATTCTCACACACACACTCTCTCACAAACACACTCACACCCAGACTCACTCTCTCTCTCACACACTCACACTTTCACTCTGACTCTCAAACAGTCACTCTCACATACACTCTCCCAAACATACACACTCCAAGGAAAACCTTGCTAGCGCCCGTTTCATTTGTGTCAGAAACGGGCCTTTTTTACTAGTTATCCATAATTCTCAAGAACTCTCTGTCTTCTATGGAAAGAGTTGGTTTGTCATCATCCTTGGGGACTTGGACACAGAGTTCCCAGATGTTCTTCTAAATCTGGTGGAGTGGTGTCCTGAAAAATGGTTGCGCTAGGGTCTGGTTCTTACCAGTTGTAAACCTCCTTGACATGCAGATGGTTATAACAAGCCTTGAACAAGGTGGCACATACATTTTCCAAGACGCATGTTCATGGTCTCCTCAGTATATCACCCATCCCAGGGCGAGTCAGTAGGCATATGGGATGTCGAGTGGACCTGCATGTGACCCATAAACTGCAGGGTCCAAAGGCTGCAGATACTCAGCTATAAGCTGCAGATGACAATGGTGTTACAGCCATGTGCTTGGATGAAGAGCAACATTTGTAGCAGAATCTGAACTTTTTCAACAGATCTTTACGTTCTTTTAAAGGTTTCCCCCTAAACCCTCTACATTTCTTGAGAGGATGGGGTTTCTTATGTATAGGATTCTGTCTGTCAGGATCCTTTACTTTCTCTGTAGTAGGTGGATGATCAGTTGGTGGGATTGCTGTGGGTGACACATCCATCATATGTAGAACTATAGGCTTCTTTGTGTTGCCATACATCTTGACCGGCCTTTCACTTGGGAAGTAGCTTGTCTTGACTTCTTCAGGTACATCAAACATGAAGCTGGGGTCATTTCTCCTCTTTGCCAAATGTCGGATGAACTTTACAAAGACTGTGAAAGGAGGAGACTTCTCTTGGTGATCCTCTTTATACCTGGCACCTACTGAATTTTCTCTTATGTCATACTGCAGTTTTGATATAATCTCATTTATGCCCCAAGTTGTATCCAAGTAGTACATGTCATAGAGGTTCAGATCAGCCTTGAGTGCTTGCAGTACCTGGAGAAGATCTCCTAATTCTTGTAACTTGTTATAATCTTTATTTGTGACATTTGGGAAGCCCCGTATTCTCCATAAATGCCTGTTGGATAGTTTCTGGGCTGTCATAGCACTGGTCAAGTCTTTCCCACATTTCTTTAAAACCTCTCTAGGGGTAATGCACATATGCATCTGATAATCTCTTTACACGATTGGCTGACTCGGTCGCCAACCACTTTATCATCAGGTTCATCTCTTGCATAGGAGTGAACTTCATACTTGCTGTGGCATCCTTAACGTTAGATTTCCACCCTCTTGTAGCATGCCTTGTCTTAGGCTTGCTTCTTTTGGGTGAGTTAGACTCTGGTTTAGAGGAACGTGCTTGCTCAGAATCTGATGACTCTTCCAAGTCAGACTGTGGCTGTGTGCTTTTGTGAGCCACAGTATAAGCCTTCACATATTCTGCTGTTTGCTGGGCAGAATCTTCTGCAATGATGTGGCTGAGATGACTCTCCCTGCCATCTTGCCTTGTGACTTCTTCAAGTGCTTTTACTTGGGCCTCAAGGGCAGCTGCTTCCTTTCTTGCTGGAGCAGCATCAATGTGATGTCTAACTCTACCTCGACCAAATTCCACAAAACAGCAGAAGAGACGCTGGGTGCAGTTTAAGCATGCCGGATAAAATGGCAGCGATGGAATAATGCCATCTGGGATGTTTATGTTAATCGGTAGCTCCTGAAGAAGCTTACAACTAGTAAAACGGAGAAGCTCCGTAGAATGGAAGTTGAATTTATTTAAAGACATCCAAGTGCCTAGCTGACTTGTAAGATTGTTGGTAGAGCAATCGATTGAGAGTAAAAGATTCAAGACTGAAAAATTGATCCTCATTTTAAGATGTCATCCCTTTGATATATATATATATATAAAAAGGTTTTGTGTGTATTGAACTCAAAATTAGTATAATCAATGCAAAATTGCAAAATAAAGAACTGAAGTTGTTTTGATTTTTTTTTTGACTAATTAAGATTGTAGCATAGTAGCTGCTCAGCACTGTTGTACTGAAGTCTTTCCTCCTCCTTAGAAAAATTACAATTTAGGTGATTGTTTGACATTTAGTAAGCTATAAAGAAACAAACTAATAATATAGGAGTTTGAATTTTGTCTGTTGAGCCTAATAGTTAGAAGTATATATTGAGCCTGCAAAGAGGTGGTAAAATGTGGGATACAAATGCAATAAATAAATAAATATTCTAAATCTACCATATTTTTATTCCACATGATTCCACTAGTAAGTGAGGTGGGGGAGAGGGAGATGCAAGGGTCAGTGAGACTGTCCTCTGGGAAACTGTACTGATAGAAGTAGCACACTCTCAAAATACGCAATTTTCTGATACTGAAAAGCAAGTGCTTTGAATTTCATTACCACAGAATATTTAGCACTCCATTGGGAAAAAAAAAGTCAGAGGGTTGGCAGATACCTCTTGTATCAAACAGAATCATTTATACACTATGAACAGTGACAAAATCCGGCTGTTTGCATCAGGTAAACTTTACATAGGAGACTTATTTAGGCCTCCTAATCTTGGATGTTCTGACTCAGTATCTCTTTCCTTCTCTCATTCTCTGCTCATCTGTATTCATTTTTTGATTTTTTTTGTGTCTCTGGTGTCCTTTATCTTTTTTTTTTTTTTCAGGTGTTTTCTTCAAGAGCAGATACAGTACAGTGCAATCTGCTGAAGTGCAAGGGTCTGGGAGCTTGCACTTAACCGTTGTGACCCAAAGAAGCTTGACATCTGATAAACATACTGTTTATTATTTATTTATTTGTTATATTTATATCCCACATTTTCCCACCTATTTGTAGGCTCAATGTGGTTTACATAGTACCGGAGAGGCCTTACAGACTCCGGTGTAAACAAATACAAAGTGATGTTGTGGTAAGATAAAGTTCATGTGGCACAGCCACACTAGGGAGTCGTACAACGGAAGAGTTGTGTTATGTCCATTACGTTCTTTAGTTTTGTTGTGTTGTAGAGATCAGGCATTTATGTTGGATCGGTAGGATATGCCTTTTTAAACAGGTTAGTTTTTAGTGTCTTCCGGAAGTTTAGGTGGAGGTCATAAATATCTACTTTCAACTTAAATATTCAACTGAATTTAACACAGTTGGTTTATTTATAGCCTGCTAATACCAATAACATAGTTCATAGCAGATTACAGCTAAAATACAAGATCAAAAATAAATCTAGAATGTAAAGAATAATCCAAAATCATCACAGATATTAATATCATGGTCATCAATAATGTTACAGAAACACATCTTCACTAAGGCACTGCAACATAATACTTCCTTATCACATATTTGTAAACCATCATTGTGTTTAATCTCTTTGTAAAGGTATCATAACTGGATTATGCCTTAGTTGAAATGCAAGGGAATTCCATAAACTAAACTGCTTGATATGCAATGAACAATAAACAGTCTCTTTAAAAGAATTCCCTGAGGACTGGGGAAAGAAAATGAGAGAAAATGTCAAATATTATAATGTCCTGATATTGGTCGGCATACAAGAGAAATCATATAATGAGAAATAAGGCCAAATATAATCTTGAATGTGATAACAAACATCCCAATTTAAATAGCACCGTAGCTTCTATGGGAAGCCAGTGCAGCTTTAATAAAATATGGTATAATTCTATCTGATTTCTTAAGGGAAAAGATCAGATGTACAGCCATATTTTGAATGGTTTGAATTTTTCTTAATAGCTGTTTTGATAAACCCAGATATACAATACAATGTAATCCTTATCAATGACCTCAGCGGCGGCTCTTCACATGAGCAAACAGCTCATGACTCGCCTGCCTCCTCATTGGTCAAAGAAAACTTATATTGCAGGCTGTTTTATTATATTAACAACTTCTTAACTCTTCACATATACAAAATAATTTAAAAGTTACTTAGCTTTTGAATCAGGTCTCCAGATCCGCTGCCTACATGGACCATGTTTCGCAAGGCATTAAGCCCCAGCTGCCTCAGGGTGCGGACCTGAACGCCAGATGCCAACCTCCAATCAAAGCGTCTTACCGTTCTTTGTCAGTTAAATGGGTTTGACTATTGGCCGGATAGGCTATTGAATTTCTGTCAGAAATTGCAGCAGCCTGATTCTCCTGTGTCACAGAGTTGTAAATTTGTCCTGCTGGACCTGAGTATTTTCAGAATTGTTGTACATTCTTGGCTCACCTGTTACCTATTATTCTCCCTCATTATTCTATTAATTTTTGTGAGGGTTGCATTCATCCTTCTTTTTGTGCTCTTATTCTTACATCCTTTCTTTTACTTGCACTTCGAAATTCTATAAATGGCGCAAAACATTTGATGCCAAAAAAAATCAGTGAATGGTATTCTATAACAGGATTATAGAATAACACTTAATGCCAAGGTCTGTGCTCAACTTTGATTGTGAGGAGTTACACCAACTGAAACCAGGTGTAAATCCCAGTGTGCAAGTTGGGCACAGATTCCCCAAATTCTATAACACTGCGTGCATTTTAAGGGTTGCCCACGCCCCTTCCCCCTTTGCACATAGGTGCAGAAACACTTAGAGGATGGGACTTGTTATACTGCCTTTCTGTGGTTAAAATCAAAGCAGTTTACATAATCTATAAAGGTACTTATTTTGTACCTGGGGCAATAGAGGGTTAAGTGACTTGTCCAGAATCACAAGGAGCTGCAGTGGGAATTGAACCCAGTTTCCCAAGCCACTGCACTGACCACTAGGCTGCTCCTCCACTCTTAGTTGCTAAATTATAACGTTTTTCCGCACTGAAGTTTCCACGTGTGAAACCATTCTTCCCGATGGAAACATTTCGCAACATGATACAATCAATAGTACTAAGTCAAGTAGACTACTGTAATGGAATTTATGCGGGGTGCAAAGAACAAATCTTAAAGAAGCTTCAGACAGCCCAAAACATGGCAGCCAGGCTTATATTTGGAAAAACACGATTTGAAAGCGCAAAACCCCTCCGCAAAAAACTACACTGGCTTCCAATCAAAGAACGTATTGCCTTCAAAATCTGTACCTTGGTTCACAAAATTATCTACAGTGAAGCCCCGGGATACATGACAGACCTCATTGACCTACCAACCAGAAACACATCTAAATCAACACGAACATATCTAAATCTGCACTACCCAAGCTGCAAAGGACTTAAATACAAATCTACTTGCCGTCATCTACTGTTACTATGTATGTTACTTACGCATCCAGTTTTTCCTACATAAGCACACAACTGTGGAACTCATTAGCAAAAGCATTGAAAACAACATACGACCACCTAAACTTCCAGAAATTACTAAAGACTAACCTGTTTAAAAAGGCATACCCTACCGATCCAACCTAAATGCCTGATCTCTGCAACACAACAAAAGTAAAGTACTTAATGGACATAACACAACTCTTCCGCTGACTGTTCTACATGAACTTTATCTTACCACAACATCACTTTGTATTTGTTCACACCGGAGTCTGCAAACGCCTCTCCGGTACAATATAAGCCACATTCAGCCTGCAAATAGGTGGGAAAATGTGGGATACAAATGTAACAAATAAATAAATAAATAAATTTTTGGCATGGAAGTAGTGCCTAACATTCAGTGCCATGTATAGAATTCCCCTGTTAGAGTGCAATTCTGTTTAGATGCCCTGATGCTGCACGGTGGGGTCCTTTTACTAAGCCATGGTAAAAAGGGGCCTGCAGTAGTGTGAGCGCGTCTTTTGGGCACGTGCTGGGCCATTTTTTTTACTACGTCTAGGAAAAAGGGCCTTTTTTTAAGGGGCTGGAAATTGGACGTGTGCTAAAATTGAAATCAGCGCGCGTCCATTTTCCGCCTGATACCTCACCGCCACCTATTGACCTAGCAGTAAGGGCTCATGTGCTACACACATGGTGACCGGTCAACTCGCCAACTGCTAATTAACGCTGGAAACACTGCACACAATAGGAAATAAAAAATTAATTTTTCCTGGCGTTTTGGGCGTGCGCCAAATCCAAAATTACTGCCAAAGGGCATACTAGCCTGGTGGTAGTCTTGTTTTGGCGAATGCTGTACACGCGTAGAGCCTAATGCGCATTTGTAAAAGGGCCCCTGTGAGAGCCGTTCAACACTATTTTAACCACAATACTTTCCACACCATGATCCTTTTTCTGTTCATAACATGCCTGGATTACTGCAACATTGTCTATGCTGCTCTTCCGCATAACACATTAAAGAAACTCCAAACTCTCCAAAACACAGCCATTCATCTTCTCTGCCTTGCTCAATGTCATGACCACATTGCTCATCTCCTGAAGGCACATCACTGGTTACCAGTTCAGCAACAGATCATTCATACAGTTGCGACTCTAACATTTAAGGCCTTATGACTAGGTACTCTCGAATACCTGTCCAGTCTTACAATCCCATAGTCACCTGTTAGGCTCCTTCGCTCATTAAATGACCATTTTGTGGTTCTCTCTGGCCCTAAATTTGCTCAGCAGGGGTGACCCAAGGCAATCTACAACCCAAGGTAGGGATGAGATGCTGCCCGCGTCCCCACCCGGTCTGGCATCTCCTCCCTGTCCTCCTCAACCCTCTTCCCTGTGTTTACCTTTTCTTTTTCAAAATGTGGCAGCGGCAGCAGCAGTGACTCCCATAAGCTGCCCTGCCACGGAGCCATTCAGTCTGCCCAATAAGATAAACTCATTTACATGGTATGTGATATTTTATATGTATACCCGAGTTTGATTTGTCCTTGCCTTTCTCAGGGCACGGACTGTAGAAGTCTACCCAGCACTGTTCTTGTACTAAATTCTGAAGCTAACGTCGAAGCACCTTAAAATTTACACTCCAGCCCATCATCAGTATTAATCCGCAACTGAACCTTTTTCGGAGACAGGAAGGCGGTAGAACTAGAGGACATGAATTGAGGTTGAAGGGGGGCAGACTCAGGACTAATTTCAGGAAGTATTTTTTCACAGAGAGGGTGGTGGATATGTGGAATGCCCTCCCGCAGAAGGTTGTGGAGATGAAAGTGGTAATGAAATTCAAACATGCATGGGATAAACACAAAGGAATCCTGTTTAGAAGGAATGGATCCATGGAATCTTAGCAGAGATTGGGTGGTGACGCTGGTAATTGGGAAACAAAATGAGAGCTGGGCAGACTTCTATGGTCTATGCCTTGATTATGACTGAATAGATAGGGATGGGCTGGAGTGTAAATTTTTAAGGGGTTTCAACGTTAGCCTCAGAACTTAGTACAGCAAGCAGGACCTAGTTTAGTATTAAGGGGGGAATAAAAAGAGAGAGTGAGAGAGAAAAGCAAGCATCATTAACTAGTTGCCGTGGTGTACAAACCCTTTTCCCATAGTTATAAACTGAAATTTTCTCTAGAAATAGGCATTTTTCCCATAGTTTTAAACTGAAACCTTTTCTAGAGGTAGAAACTAAACAGCCAAAAACTCTTGCTCTAAAAGGCAGTTATTTTCTGTTCCTTGGCTGCTGGAGAGATAGCTCATCCAGTGACCTCAATTAAGTGTTAATTAAGGTGTGGGGCAGCAGAATACTTGCATAGGTTGCTGAGTCAGCTTCAAAGAGCCTGTATAAAAAAGGCCCCTTAGATTCAAAACTATATAAAGAGGAAAGGTCCCACTGAACTTTCTTTCTGAGAAGTTCCGAGAGAAGAGAACATTTCTCTGGTAAGTGAACGCTACCTTGCTTTG